>NC_037329.1:42150137-42775137 GCF_002263795.3 Bos taurus | reverse complement strand
AGAGTTTACTCAGACTCACGTCCATCGAGTCGGTGATGCCATTCAGCCATCTCATCCTCTGTCGTCCCCTTCTCCTCCTGCCCCCAATCCCTCCCAGCATCAGAGTCTTTTCCAATGAGTCAACTCTTCCCATCAGGTGGCCAAAGTACTGGAGTTTCAGCTTTAGCATCATTCCTTCCAAAGAAATCCCAGGGCTGATCTCCTTCAGAATGGACTGGTTGGATCTCCTTGCAGTCCAAGGGACTCTCAAGAGTCTTCTCCAACACCACAGTTCAAAAGCATCAACTCTTCGGCACTCAGCCTTCTTCACAGTCCAACTCTCACATCCATACATGACCACGGGAAAAACCATGGCCTTAACTAGACGAACCTTTGTTGGCAAAGTAATGTCTCTGCTTTTGAATATACTATCTAGGTTGGTCATAACTTTCCTTCCAAGGAGTAAGCGTCTTTTAATTTCATGGCTGCAGTCACCATCTGCAGTGATTTTGGAGCCCAGAAAAATAAAGTCTGACACTGTTTCCACTGTTTCCCCATCTATTTCCCATGAAGTGGTGGGACCGGATGCCATGATCTTTATTTTCTGAATGTTGAGCTTTAAGCCAACTTTTTCACTCTCCACTTTCACTTTCATCAAGAGGCTTTTGAGTTCCTCTTCATTTTATGCCATAAGGGTGGTGTCATCTGCATATCTGAGGTTATTGATATTTCTCCAGGCAATCTTGATTCCAGCTTGTGTTTCTTCCAGTCCAGCGTTTCTCATGATGTACTCTGCATAGAAGTTAAATAAGCAGGGTGACAATATACAGCCTTGACGAACTCCTTTTCCTATTTGGAACCAGTCTGTTGTTCCATGTCCAATTCTAACTGTTGCTTCTTGACCTGCATAGAAATTTGCCAAGAGGCAGATCAGTGTTCTGGTATTCCCATTTCTTGAAGAATTTTCCACAGTTTATGTGATCCACACAGTCAAAGGCTTTGGCATAGTCAATAAAGCAGAAATAGATGTTTTTCTGGAACTCTCTTGTTTTTCCCATGATCCAACGGATGTTGGCAATTTGATCTCTGGTTCCTCTGCCTTTTCTAAAACCAGCTTGAACATCAGGAAGTTCACGGTTCACATATTGCTGAAGCCTGGCTTGGAGAATTTTGAGCATTACTTTACTAGCGTGTGAGATGAGTGCAATTGTGCGGTAGTTTGAGCATTCTTTGGCATTGCCTTTCTTTGGGATTGGAATGAAAACTGACCTTTTCCAGTCCTGTGGCCACTGCTGAGTTTTCCAAATTTGCTGGCATATTGAGTGCAGCACTTTCACAGCATCATCTTTCAAGATTTGGAATAGCTCAACTGGAATTCCATCACCTCCACTAGCTTTGTTCGTAGTGATGCTTTCTAAGGCCCACTTGACTTCACATTCCAGGATGTCTGGCTCTAGGTCAGTGATCACACCATTGTGATTATCTGGGTCGTGAAGATCTTTTTTGTACAGTTCTTCTGTGTATTCTTGCCATCTCTTCTTAATATCTTCTGCTTCTGTTAGGTCCATACCATTTCTGTCCTTTATAGAGCTCATCTTTGCATGAAATGTTCCTTTGGTATCTCTGATTTTCTTGAAGAAATCCCTAGTCTTTCCCATTTTGTTGTTTTCCTCTATTTCTTTGCATTGATCGCTGAAGAAGGCTTTCTTATCTCTTCTTGCTATTCTTTGGAACTCTGCATTCAGATGCTTATATCTTTCCTTTTCTCCTTTGCTTTTTGCTTCTCTTCTTTTCACAGCTATTTGTAAGGCCTCCCCAGACAGCCATTTTGCTTTTTTGCATTTCTTTTCTATGGGGATGGTCTTGATCCCTGTCTCCTGTACAATTTCACGAACCTAATTCCATAGTTCATCAGGCACTCTATCTATCAGATCTAGTCCCTTAAATCTATTTCTCACTTCCACTGTGTGATCATAAGGGATTTGATTTAGGTCATACCTGAATGGTCTAGTGGTTTTCCCTACTTTCTTCAATTTAAGTCTGAATTTGGCAATAAGGAGTTCATGGTCTGAGCCACAGTCAGCTCCCGGTCTTGTTTTTGCTGACTGTATAGAGCTTCTCCATCTTTGGCTGCAAAGAATATAATCAATCTGATTTTGGTGTTGACCATCTGGTGATGTCCATGTGTAGAGTCTTCCCTTGTGTTGTTGAAAGAGGGTGTTTGGTATGACCAGTGCATTTTCTTAGCAATACTCTATCAGTCTTTGCCCTGCTTCATTCTGTATTCCAAGGCCAAATTTGCCTGTTACTCCAGGTGTTACTTGACTTCCTACTTTTGCATTCCAGTCCCCTATAATGAAAAGGACATCTTTTTTGGGTGTTAGTTCTAAAAGGTCTTGTAGGTCTTCATAGAACTGTTCAACTTCAGCTTCTTCAGCGTTACTGGTTGGGGCATAGACTTGGATTACTGTGAAGGAAGAGGAAAGACTTAGCTTCTTTCCTGGCAACAGTTCAGCCAATAAAAAGCCAGGGACTCTGTTTGCTGTAGTCCTCCCAACTGCTTTTCCTCTCCATAAAAACATTCTCCTTCCCTTCCCACAGGACTTGTACATGGCTCACTATGGTTGCCGGCTTCCTCAGGTGGTGCTAGTGGTAAAGAACCCTCTTGCCAATGCAGGACACATAAGAGACTTGGGTTTGATCCCTGGGTCCAGAAGATCCCCTGGAGGAAGGCATGACAGCCCACTCCAGTATTCTTGCCTGGAGAATCCCATGGACAGAAGAGCCTGGTGGACTGCAGTCCATGGGTATCAAACAGTCAGTCATGACTGAAGCGACTTAGCACATACTGTGGTTGCAGACTCTGCAATTCTCTGCTGGGCCTGAATAACTTGTCTTTGCTGGAGAAATATCTGGTAGTCTACTTATCAAGTCAACAGTAATAATAAAGTTGCATAGATGCACACTGTGTTGCTGAGAGAAATAATTAAAACATACTTTGTTGCATGTCAAAGATGTTCTCTCCACTTGTTCAGGTGATTTTGTCTTTCTGGAAAGTCTTTGAATGGAATAGAAAGTTCACTTTTGTGGCAATGTTGTATTTAGAGCAGAGAGGCTGTCTGACAACTTTTCTTTATCTTCCTGTTTCCCTCAGTGAGAGATACATAACAGGAAATCAACATAGAACTGTTCACCGATAATTGATTAATTTCTGATTTATTACCCTGAGTTGCTGAAGTGAGACACTGCCCAATGATATGCCCAACCTTATAATGTTTAAAGTTCAGTGTAGTTTTCCTATCATAAAATACTTTAAAAATTAAAGTTTGAATCAATTTCCTAGATATAAATAGATTGCTTGCAAGCATGTTTTGGGAGTGCTTTATCACTCTGCAGGTTGGAAAGATGGAGGACAGAAAAGCTAGGTCTATAGAAAATAGAGTGGAAACAGAGATCTGGTAATTTTCCAATTAATTTTATGATTCTAGATAATGGATATTTATCTCATTTTTCTTTGTAGGCATATTCCTGCTGTGCTGGAATGTAATGCATACAATAGGTGATAGTTTAATTGAGTACTTTCCATCTTACAAATACATCATCTTGATTCACAATTGAAAATACATTTAACGGAAAAAATCATTCTGATTTAAGCACTATATACCTCAGCAAGCAATTTGTGTGAAACCTGATTACTGAAGGTGTTTATTTCAACTTGATAATTCTTTATTACATTGCATTACCAATCTATACAGATTAAAATGCTAATGTCCTATGCTATTAAAGGATTATAATTAAAATTTTTAATTTTCCCATATTAGTAAGAATGAAACATTTATGAGAAATTCATCTTGCCTGTGTACTACATAATGAAATAAGAGATTGCAAAATAAGAAGAGCAGAAGCAATTTGGGGACATAAGCTGTTCTGATCATTTTTGTTTTCTTTAAGATATTTATAAAGTTTGCTTGCCTAAGAACTAATACAATATCACTTCTATAAATATTGAAATTTGAAAATGGAAGGAGAAACCTGAACTAGCTCAAGCCACTCCAAGCCTAATTCTCTATATTCACTTGCTTTGAGTCTGTTACATTAGCCCTTACTTGTGATAATAGTATCAAAATACTTTGTATATTTGTAAACATATTTGTCAAATTGATGCATTTGAAAGTAGCATAAATTGGTTCTAATTATCTTACTATTATTTGTACTGATTTTAATGAGAGTTAAGTCTTAGCTACGACACTAAATTTGTGTCATTTTTATACTGTCATGTTAAATTCCTGTAATATGAACTCAATACATATCCTACCAAGACGCATTTAGACTTACAGCTTATTTAAGACTGAATTGAATATCTGTGTATGCACATAAAGCCAGAGATGTTTAAGGGTTTCAACAAAACAAGAAATAAGGTTTACAGATGCACCAGGAATGTGTACAGCTGCTTGTTGTTCTGCAGGCTACTGAAAAATGCTATGCAAGAGGCCTTCAAAAATAATTTTGGGCCCTGGTTCATCTTTACATTTTTATCTTACCCTGAAATGTACTGCTGTCTAAGCCTAGTGTTAGGTACATGCACCATGATGAGGTGTTTGAAAAAGAAGATAATTTAAATATAAATCTGATAGAGATGTCTTTATCACTCTAAATCTCTCTGAATTGACCAGAGTGTAATAAAACCACAGCAGTTAAAATGCCTAAGGGCACCACTAGTAGAAAGTAATGTGGAACCAGAACCGTTACCCCACCACGTAGAGAACCATTTCAGCCATTCACAGAGAACACATGGCAGTGAACTTCATAACATCCAAGGACTGTCGTCACCTCCTAGTTAATCTGTACCTGGCGAGAAGTGAAGTGAAAGTCGCTCATTCATGTACAACTCTTTGCGACTCCATGGACTATGCAGTCCATGGAATTCTCCAGGCTAGAATACTGGTGAAAGTGAAAGTGAAAGTCACACAGTCATGTCCGACTCTTTGCTATCCCATGGACTGTAGCCCACCAGGATCCTCTGTCCATAGAATTCTCCAGGCAAGAGTACTGGAGTGGGTTGCAATTTCCTTCTCCAGGGGATCTTCCTGACCCAGGGATCAAACCCGGGTCTCCTGCATTGCAGGCGGATTCTTTACCATCTGAGCTACTAGAGTGGGTAGCTATTCCCTTCTCCAGGGGGTCTTCCCAACCTAGGGATTGAACCCAGGTCTCCCGCATTGCAGGCAAATTCTTTACCAGCTGAGCCACAAGGGAAGCCCGAGAATACTGAAGTGGGTAGCCTATCCCTTCTCCAGGGGATCTTTCCAACCCAGGAATCCAACCGGGGTCTTCTGCATTGCAAGCAGATTCTTACCAACTGAGCTATCAGGGAAGCACCTGGTGAGAGGTACATGCATTAATGATGATTTTTGTATACTAGTGAGATTAAAAATTTTTCTCTTTTAAGTCATAAACTGTTTGAAAACCAGTTGATATGAGCAGCTCTTATCTATGGTAGGTCCAAGCAATTAGAAATAAATTATCTCTTATTAGACTGGAATAATTCACATGGGAGCAATATAAATTGAATTTCTTTAGAAAAGTTTAATTATGAAATATTTCAAAAGTGCAGAAAAAGTATAGCTGATGTCCACATGTTCATAACCCATATTTACCAGATGTTACCTGGTATCTGCTATGACGTGAATGTTTGTGTTGCCCCCAAATTCATATGTTGATGTCCTAAACCCCAAAGATGATGGCTTTAGAAGATGGGACCTTTAAGTCATGAGAGGGTAGAACCCTAATGAATGGGATTAATGTTCTTAAGAAGGAGACTCTATAGAGTCCCTTTCCCTTTCTAACATGTAAGGATGCAGTGAAAAGGTAGTGGCTCTGGACCAGGAAGTTTGTCTCTGCCAGTACACAACCCTGTTGGAGGTGTGACTTTGGACTTCCAGCCTCCCCAACTGTAAGACATAAGTTTCTCTTGCTTATAAGCTATATGGTTGTGGTGTTTTGTAATAGCAAACCAAATGGACTAAGACAATATCCATTTATATAAAAAAACACACAGATGCATCTAAATCACCTCTCTTGTATTTCTCTCTTTCTTCCTATTTTCCCACCAGAGATTATTTTGTGGCTACTGTGACTCGCACTCAAACATGCCTTTATTATTTTAAAACACAGTTGTAGGGGACTTCCCTGGTGGTCCAGTGGCTAAGACTCTGAGCTCCCAATGGAGGGGACCCAGGTTCAATCCCTGGTCGGGGAACTAGATCCCACATGCCACAACTAAGACATGGTGCAGCCAAATAAATCGTAAAAAACACAGTTGTAAACTGTAAATGATAAAAGGAATTGTTTAGACATTTTCCCATTTTATATTAATAGTATACTATACATACTTTCCTTTGTAATCTGCTAATTTAACTGAACTTTATTTTTGAGAATTATCTGTTTTAGTGCATGTAGATTAGTTCATTCATTTTGATATGTATAGTATTCTGTTGTATGCAAAACACACTTGATCTCTCTAGTTTCTTTTTTTTTTAGTTTCTTACTGAAGGACATTATTAATGATTTCCATTTTATAAAATGCTATTCTGGTACATGTGTTCTGTGCACACATATAAGTAATAGTCTAGTATATTTATCTTAAGTTAGATTGCTGGATCAAAAGGTTTACAGTTTGCAATTTTAATAAATACTGCCAACTGCCCTCCAGAGTGATTTTCCATACCATACTCTCATTTGCAGTGAAAAAAAATCCTGCTGCTTCACATCCTAAGCAATACTTTTAAAACTTTTGTCAGTGTTATGAGTATGAAATAATTGTTTTATACTTCATGAAAACTAGTACCTTAAGGTTTTTAAAAATTTATTAAATTGAAATGATATCAATATATAATTGAAGAGAGTCAAATAAAATGTCCAGTTCTGTCCCAGGATATAGAAAGCAGGAAGAAGTAATAATCTCACCACTTCAAGGAAAAAGATCCAGATTAACTTTAATATTACAACTTTAAAAAAAATTCATTGAATTCATGGCAAACAACTAGGCCAAGATATAAAGAGAGATAGTACCTGTAGAGAAAGGGGAGATATGAGCACTCACTCACCTGGCTGGACATTCAAATTTCAACCAAAAATTATGAGACATATAAGAAGGTAAAAAAACACAGAAAGAACAAGGCAATAATTAGGTCAAACTCATATGTGACAGAGGTGTTGGAACTTGCCAACAAAGAAATTTACATACCTATGATTAATATATTTAAAATGCTAATGAAAAATATGCAAGGTTAAATGGATAATTTCAGTGTGAAAACAAAATTACAAAATAAAAGCAAATTGAAATGCAAGAAATGATAAACAGTAATAGAAGAATAAAAGATTCATTGGTAAATTTGGCACAGGGAAAGGATCAGTGAACTTGAAGATAGAGCAATAGAAATGATCCAGCCTGAAACACAAAGAGAAAAAATGAGAGACAGAAAGAAAAAGAACCAGAAATTTCAAAAGCTGTGGGATGATATTAAATATTCTAAAACAAGTATAATTGGGATTCCAGAATCCCAGAAGAAAGAAAATGTGCAGAAGTATTTAAAGAAGTAACAAGCAAAAATTTTAAAAATTAATGACAGACACTAAATCACAGATCCAGAAATTCAGAGACCATCACATTGTCGCTTTTCACTACAACAATTTAGTGTTTTCCTATATATCTAGCCAATGCAATAAGCTGGAAAAAAAAGAAATTAAAAACATAGAGATTAGAAAAGAAGAAATAAAACTATTTTCAGTAACATGATTGACAAATATCAAAGAATCTACAAAAAACTCTCAGATTTAATAAATGAGCTATCCAGTTTACTAATGGAGCTTATCTAGGTTGCAGGATGCAAAGTGAACACACAAAAATCAATGGTGTTTCTATACTTTAAGTAAATAGTTATGATACGCAACTATAAAAACTGTATTATGTCTGGTAGTACCAACCAATTTAACAGGTGGATATAACTCAAAAGGAGAAATATTGTATCTATAAGGTGAAAACTATGAAGTATTAGCAAAATATAGTAATTATAATAATTAAAAACATATAAATGGAAAAATATTCATGCCCATGGATTAGAAGACTCATTATTGTTAAGATGTCAATTCTCCCTAATTTGATTGCTGAATCCAACTAAATCCCAGTCAAAATCCCAGCAGACTTTTCATAGGTATTGATAAGCTGATTCTGGAATTTATCCTTTCTCCAAACATCTGATGATTTTCAGATAAATTTTAAAATGTGAGGGCTAAGCTCTAAAAGAGTCTCTGAAACCTCTGTGTGTTTGGGTGAGGTTTATCCATTAGTGGCTTCACCTCTGGATGTTAGCGCAGTGGCTCTGCATTTTGTTGGGGACCTAAATGCTGGTATTTGTTGGATTTTTCTCTGGGATGTTCAATTTCTCTTGTAAAAAAAAAAATCTGTTCCTGATTTAGTATTTGCTGAAAAATGCCATGCTGGGCTGTCAAAATTCTATTCTGCTGGAAAATAAGATTGGTTGGGGTGGGGAATGTTACTTTTTAATGGGTAAAATTTTATTTAACCTCTTATTTTTATTCCATTGCCTCACTGCCATTTTCAACTGACTATTTTCTCTGAACTTTTTGTTTCTATACTTTAATTTTTCTAGGACAATCTTCTGGTTTGCTCATAGAGAGGAAAATACACATGGTTGTAGGGAACAGAGAAGAACGTGGTTGTATCTCCATTTTATGCTTTTCATTTGTCCCTGTGCTTTTATCCCATCTTTCATATCCTTCAGAAATAAGTGGTGCTTCTACCCTGAGCCTTGTAATGGTTTTACTTGGTGAATTGTGTTCTGTATAGGCATCTCTATGACTATGCCAAAGCCTTTGACTGTGTGGATCACAATAAACTGTGGAAAATTCTTCAAGACATGGGAATACCAGACCACCTGACCTGCCTCTTGAGAAACCTATATGCAGGTCAGGAAGCAACAGTTAGAAATGGACATGGAACAACAGACTGGTTCCAAATAGGAAAAGGAGTATGTCAAGGCTGTATATTGTCACCCTGCTTATTTAACTTCTATGCAGAATACATCATGAGAAACGCTGGACTGGAAGAAGCACAAGCTGGAATCAAGATTGCCTGGAGAAATATCAATAACCTCAGATATGCAGATGACACCACTCTTATGGCAGAAAGTGAAGAGGAACTAAAAAGCCTCTTGATGAAAGTGAAAGAGGAGAGTGAACAAGTTGGCTTAAAGCTCAACATTCAGAAAACTAAGATCATGGCATCTGTCCCATCACTTCATGGGAAATAGATGGGGAAACAGTGGAAACAGTGTCAGACTTTATTTTTTGGGGCTCCAAAATCACTGCAGATGGTGACTGCAGCCATGAAATTAAAAGACGCTTACTCCTTGGAAGGAAAGTTATGACCAACCTAGATAGTATATTCAAAAGCAGAGACATTACTTTGCCAACAAAGGTCTGTCTAGTCAAGGCTATGGTTTTTCCAGTAGTCATGTATGGATGTGAGAGTTGGACTGTGAAGAAAGCTGAGTGCCTAAGAATTGATGGTTTTGAACTGTGGTGTTGAAGAAGACTCTTGAGAGTCCCTTGGACTGCAAGGAGATCCAACCAGTCCATTTTGAAGGAGATCAGCCCTGGGATTTCTTTGGAAGGAATGATGCTAAAGCTGAAACTCCAATACTTTGGCCACCTCATGTGACTAGTTGACTGATCGGAAAAGACTCTGATGCTGGGAGGGATTGGGGGCAGGAGGAGAAGGGGACAACAGAGGATGAGATTGCTGGATGGCATCACTGACTCGATGGACATGAGTTTCAGTAAACTCTGGGAATTGGTAATGGACAGGGAAGTCTGGCGTGCTGCGATTCATGGGGTCGCAAAGAGTTGGACATGACTGAGCTACTGAACTGAACTGATACTAGTATTCAGACTTAAACTCTCTTTATTCAAGTTAATAACCATAGCTTTGTCCATTTTCTATCTTGCAATTATTTATATATATCTCATTGATAGACTCTTAATTTCTTTTCTGTTTATATCTGCATGATGTCATTTTAATAGAATTGCATAAGACAGCAGAGATAAATTAGCATTTTAACTCAAGCCATTTAATTTTATATCAGGTTGATGTGATTTTTTTATTATTATTATTTGTTTTTCTCTTGTGAACTGTCAGCTTTTGCCCATTTTTTATTAAGTTGTGTGAGTGTATGTATATGTGTATATATTATCATTTGTAGATAGTCTACTTCCTGGGAGATACAAATAATTGGAACAAGAAAGAAAGTTGGGTCAACAATACAGACAAACATGAGGTCCCTTTCACTAAGAAAATAAAAATATCAATATACTAACCACAAAACTTTTTAATCATAAAAAGAGGGAATTCCCTGGTAGTGCAGTGGTTAAGACTTGGTATTTTCATTGCGATGAGCCCAGGTTCAGTTCCTGGTCTGAGAACTAAGATCCTGTAAGGCAGTTGGTATTATAAAAAAATAATAAGACGTATAAAGCTTCTACTATATATTATACACTCTCTCAAGTGGAAATTGAAAAACTGAGTTTTTTTTTTTTCCTCAAAGTATGAGGTTTAATTTCTGTACTCCCTTAGGTGCACTCAGCCTCATCTGCCCATCTGACCTCAGTTTTTTGACTGCTTCTGACTTGAGCATCACTTTGATTGGGATTGCATTGACTCTATGGACCAATTTGTGGGAATTTACTTCTTTAAAAAACTATTTTTCATAACATTGAATATTTGCCCTTATAACCACTTTTAAGTGTACAGTTTAGTGGCATTAAATACATTCACATTTTCATGCAAGCATTCCTATCATCCATCTCCAGAACTCTTCATCTTCCCAATGGAAACTTTATATCTATTAAATACTAATTCTTCATTTCCCCCTATCCCCTGCCCCTGGCAGTCATAATTCAATTTTCTGTCTCTATGAATGTGATTATATGTATTTTGTATAAGTGAAATCCTACAGTACTAGCCCCCTTGTGACTGACTTATTCCACTTAGGATAATGTCTTCAAGGTTAATATATTTGTGGCATAGATTATGTCAGAATTTCCTTCCTTTTTAAGTCTGAATAATATTAGGTTGTCTGTATTAATGTATACCATATTTTGTTTTTTCATTTGTCTGTCAGTGGCTGCTTGGGTTACTTTCTCCCTTTAGTTATTGTGAATAATGTTGCTATGAATGTGAGTATAGAAATGTCTGTTTGAAATTTTGCTTTCAATTGTTTTGGAAGTGGAATTGCTAGATCATATGGTGATTCTATTTTTAATTTTTTTAAAAACTACCATACTATTTTCCAAAGCAGGTGCACCATTTTATATTCCCACTAGCAGTGCCCAGGGGTCCCAATATCTCCACATCTTACCTAACACTTGTTATTTTCCTTGTTTTTTATAATAGCCATCCTAACTATGAAATGTTATTTCATTGTGGTTTATTAATGGCATATTCCTAACGATTAGCAATGTGGGGCAGTTTTCATGTGTTTTGTAACTATTTGTAGATCTTCTTTGGAGAAACATCTGTTCAAGTCTTTTGCCCATTTTTAAATTGAGTCATGAGGTATTTTTTTGTTTTTGCTTTTGTTGAGTTGTAGTACTTTATTCTGGATAATAACCCCTTATCACATATATGATTTTCAAGTCTTTACTCTCATTTTTTGAGTTAGCTTTGCATTCCCTTGATAGTGTCTTTTGATATATAAAAGGTTTAAAACTCGATGTAGTCCAATTTATCTATTTTTCTTTTTGTTGCTAATGATTTTCATGTTATAGCCAGGAAATCATTATCAAATCTAATGTTTTTTCCCCTATGTTTGTAATGCTTTTCCCCTGTGTTTGCTTATAAGGATTTTATAGTTTGGGCTCTTTCAGTTAGGTCTCTGATCCATTTTGAGTTAATTTTTGCCTATGATGCAAAGTTAGAGTTCACTGTCATTCTTTTGCATGAGAATATCATTTCCCTAATACCACTTGTTAAAACTTTCATCAATTTTTGAAAATTTGTTCAAATATTGTTCAAGCATATGTTCAAATATTGCTTCTGTTACATACCTTCTTGCCTATTTTTCTTTTAGAACATTTAACAATATATACTACACCTCTTACTCTTTTATGATTTTCATTCCCATTTTCTCTCCATGATTTAATCTGGTATTTTACACTGACTTAGGGTCTAGTTTACTCCTTGGAAGGAAAGTTATGACCAACCTAGATAGCATATTCAAAAGCAGAGACATTACTTTGCCAACAAAAGTCCGTCTAGTCAAGGCTATGGTTTTTCCAGTGGTCATGTATGGATGTGAGAGTTGGACTATGAAGAAAGCTGAGCACCGAAGAATTGATGCTTTTGAACTGTGGTGTTGGAGAAGACTCTTGAGAGTCCCTTGGACTGCAAGGAGATCCAACCAGTCCATTCTGAAGGAGACCAGCCCTGGGTGTTCTTTGGAAGGAATGATGCTAAAGCTGAAACTCCAGTACTTTGGCCACCTCATGAGAAGAGTTAACTCATTGGAAAAGACTCTAATGCTGAGAGGGATTGGGGGCAGGAAGAGAAGGGGATGACAGAGGATGAGATGGCTGAATGGCATCACTGACTCGATGGACATGAGTCTGAGTGAACTCCGGGAGTTGGTGATGGACAGGGAGGCCTGGCGTGCTGCGATTCATGGGGTCGCAACGAGTCGGACACGACTGAGGGACTGAACTGAACTGAACTAAGGGTCTAGTTCCTAATTATCTGTGCTGCGTCCCATCTAACAAACCCAGCTATTAAACTCTTTATTTTTCTTACTGTATCTTTTAGTTTCTATGCCTTAAGAAAATGAACATTATGGCCTGACTGATGGATATCAGTTAAGTTTTACCAATCAGTGGTACTTAAACAAGAGATTAAAGACAGAGGAGATTGAAAACAGGTTATTTTTCACCTTGGTTGCCTCCTTCCACCCCTGAGGGTTGTTTGCTTTCCTGCAGGATCAGGTTCTACCAGGAAGCGCTGCAACATGGATTTCTCTAACTTCAAAACTATTATTCCTTCTTTTCTTCAGCCTTAAAGGAGATAATGTGCCCTGCTAGTACCAGTTCTAAGATAGTGCTCTAACTCACGTGCTTTCCTGATATTCTACACTTAGCTTTGCAAATAGTGCTCTCATTCAACACTTCTCAAATCATTCAGTTGGGTGCATCATCTTTTTCTTGCTGGGACATTGACTACGGTGGATTTTACATATAGAATGTCTTGGTTTATCAATGTTTTGTTGACAGGTTTCTGGATTTTGTCATACTTCAAAGGTCATTTTCATACAAATATTGTCTAAATAAAGTATCCCATGGTTTGCTTTCATGGCTTCAAATTTTATGTTTTAATCTATGATAAATTTTTGGTGTTTTATTGTAATACTAAAAATGAGATGACTCATTTTTTCCTACAATTTTTATGACTATTCTTGTTTATTTTATGTTTGACATTTAAAATCTGCTTATTAAATAAAAAATACATTTCTGGTATTTCTATTAAACAAGTATAAAATTTATAGATTAATTTAGGGATAAATAAATCTTTAAGGGTCCAATTAGTCATGAGTGTGGATACCACTATTCTGTCTATTTGTTCAAGTCTTCATTTGTATTTTCACTGGTTTCAGAGTTTTCTTTGCAAAGATTGTTTACAATTCTTGTCACTCTAGCTGTTTTATCAAAGTTGTTATTGTAAACATTGTCTTCTTTCATTATAACTTGTTGTAGGTTTTTGTTTGTGCATATAAAGCCTAGTGATTCTTGGTGTGACTATTTTGGTTTTGAACCCAGCCATTTTACTGAGTTATCTTCATGGACATAATAGTTATATATTTTCTGTGTTTTTCTTTAACCAGTCTTGGATAATAGAAATATAGAAGAAGTACTCAGCTTTTGTGTGTTGTACAAAGGTTTCCAGCAGGAGGTAGCCCTGCTTAGCTGAGTCCTCAGGTTCAAGTGGGATTTTCATAGCTGTGAGTAAAGGTGAGAGGAATATATGAGGATGTTTATAGATTAAGGAAGGACCATACAATAACAGAAGAGACAAAGCATATCATTGACTTGAGGGCACTGTTCAGTTTCATGGAGCAATGCGCTATGAAGTAAAGAGATGTGAACATGAGGAGGATAAGAAGAGATGAGTTCATTTAGGACCTTATAAGCATGGAGGCCAGGATTTATGCTGAGAACAAGAAACTGAAGGATTTTTAACATAAATGGAACTAGGAAGACACTGCCAATGTAGAGAATGGTTGGTTGTTTTTGGCTTAAGATGGCTGGTACAAGTGTGTTGCAATACAATTAGAGGTAAATTTTATGATAGGAATAAAGAGGAATGTGTGAGTCAAAGTCATATTGAGATAAAATCTCCAAGAGTTGATGACTGACTGGCAGGGAGAGGAGAGGAAAGAGAGTTTAATGACGCTCACTGGAGCAGTGATTGGAGAGGAAAGGATTGTGAGACGAAGGGGACGAGTGTGATTTTGGTGAGGTTGCATTTGAGGAGCCTGTGGAACATTTACGTATTCATTTACTAAATACATCTATGTGTTGCATGTGCACGCTCAGTCACGTCCTACTCTTTGCGACCCCATGGACTGTAGCCTGCCAGGCTCCTCTATCCATGAGTTGGTCCAGGCAAGAGTACTGCTACTCCCTACTCTGTTGTAACAACTAATTGAGAATAAGAAGTATGAAAATGTAATTTTATATCCAAACATTCTGTGACTAAAAAGAAAGAAAAGTGGCTATCGTGGCTGAATTACACCCCCCACCAAATTCATATGTTGAAGTCCTCATCCCCAGTACCTCAGAATATAAGGATATATGAAGACCTTTTGAAATGTGATTAAGTTAAAATGAGGCTGTTAGGGTAGATCTAATTGAGCATATCTAGGTTTCTTGTAACAAGAGGAAGAGTCATCAGGAATGCTTATGAACAGAGGGCCAGCTATGTGGTGAGGCAATGAAAGGGCAGCCATCTGGAAGCCAAGGAGGGAGGCCTCAGTAGAATCCAACCCTGCTGGCACATTGAGCTTGAACTCCAACCTCCTGTATGTGGGAGAAAGTAAATTTCTGTTATTTGTGCCCTTCCATCTGTGTTATTTGGGAGAAGGCAATGGCACCCCACTCCACTACTCTTGCCGAGGAAATCCCATGGACAGAGGAGCCTGGTGGGCTACAGTCCATGGGGTCGCTAAGAGTCGGACATGACTGAGCGATTTCACTTTCATTTTTCACTTTCATGCATTGGAGAAGGAAATGGCAACCCACTCTAGTGTTCTTGCCTGGAGAATCCAAGGGATGGGGAAGCCTGGTGGGCTGCCATCTATGGGTTCGCACAGAGTCGGGCATGACTGACGCGACTTAGCAGCAGCAGCAGCATCTGTGTTATTTTGTTATGGTAGCCCTAGCAAAGAAATAGTGACTGATGATTACAACATATATTCACGTGCACACAAAGCAAATAAATTAATGACAGAGATCAAGAACCAGATAAAGAAGATGAATATGGATTCTTTTCTCTAACTTTATTTTTAACTACATATATATATATTTGAAATGTGCAACATAATGATTGACATACATACACACACATTTTGAAATGATTTTCAAAGTCAAGACAATTAGCACATCCATCACCTCACATACTTAACTTCTATGTGTGTGTGTGTGTGGTAATAATACTTAAAATCTACTCTCAGGGACTTTCAAGAATGCTATATTTGAAATAATGCAATACTATTAACTATAGTGATTTATTTTTCTTAAATATTTTCAAAGTAACTCAGTATTTAAATTTAATATTCTTTCATCAAAGATTATAATTTATTAATAGAACTTGGAAATGTTTGAATCACTTCTTTTATTATCTTTGCCATTTTCTTTGGTGACAAAGTTTATATCATTAGAATCTTTAGATTTAGAAATCTCAGAATAATTCAATCCAAGGATAAAGTATGTAAATAAAATGCTTCTTATTCTGTGACATGGTTATTAGATGTTATGCTTCAGTATGCTGATCTTTCATTTATAAGGTAATTGTTGAAGCATTACTCTTAGTGTATTATACAGAAGCAATGTTTCCAGAAAGGTAAATAAAATAACTTGCTGTAGTTTTATTTTCTAGTAAATGCTAATTCTTCAGCCTTTAACAAATTATTAGTGGGAAATAAACTCATACTTTATTGTTTCTGGAAAACAGTTTGTGATATCAATATGAAAACAATAGTTGTGAAAAGAAAATGCATCTTTTGTGAGCATAATTTTCTTAGATTCTTTGGACTGAGAAAGCTGAATCAGTAGTAGTCAGCCAAGTAGTCAAAAAGAGTAGTTTTTGTAGGCCACTTAAATTCAAGATACTTTATTTCCGACCACTGCCTCTCTGCTGGAGTGTACACAAATTTGTCAACAGTGTCCACTTTTAAATGTTTCCAGATACAAAGATTTAAGCTATGTTTTTTGCCACTCGTGAATTTACTTTTTTAAGAAGTATCACTTAACTTATGTTTTAAAAGCATATGATTTCCCCTTTATAGTGCTTGAAAAATATGTAATTGAAATTACAGAGATGAACAGGTTTCTGTGACCCTGGGCCTCTGATTCAGGTAATTCATTAATTTGGAAGCCAAATCAGACTGGCTTAAACAATAGAATTTGCCAGTGCCCATGTTGAAAAGTCCACAGTATTGGCAGACTACAGGTACAGATTAATCAAGCTTCCATTCCATTTTTCCGGAACTCTTTTGGCAATCCTTTCTTGGCTTGTTTGGCCACATTCTCTCAGGGTCTCAGAAGAGTTACAGCACTCTTGACGTCTCTACATGAATTGTGGCTATGTAGGACTCACCCTCAGAGCCTGGAGTGGTGATAATTCCTAGTAGTAGCCCAAAGAAAGGAGATACTAAAAGAGCCCCTCTATCCTTACATGCAATCATGCACCCACTTAAAAAAAAATCTAGAAGTTTATTTTATACTTTTAAATTTAGTTTTTAATTGGAATATAATTGCTTTACAATGTTGTGTTAGTTGCTGCTGTACAACGTGTTTCAGCTATATGTATTCATATATCCCCTTCTTCTTGCTCCCCTTATCCCACTCCTCTAGGTCATCACGGAGAGCCCAGTTAAGCTCCCTGTGCTATACAGCAGCTTCCCACTAGCTATCTATTTTACACACAGTACTGTATATACATCAATGCTACTGTCTTAATTTGTCCCACCATCTCCTTTCCCCACTGTGTCCACATGTCCATTCTGTATGTCTATATTCCTGCCCTGCAAGTACATTCATCAGTACTATTTTTCTAGATTCCATATATATGAATTAAAATATGATATTTGTAAGATCCTTTTAAAGTAAAAATTAGCAGAATTTATTTCGAATGAGTCACTAGTCCATGGATTTGGACTCATCAATAGTAAAGAGTCTGCCTGCAATGCAGGAGACCCAAGTTCGATCCCTGGGTTGGGAAGATCCTCTGGAGAAGGAAATAGCAATCTATTCTAGTATTCCTGCCTGGAAAATCCCATGGACAGAAGAGCCTAGCAGGCCACAGCCCATGAGGTCGCAGAGTCAGGCATGATTGAGAGAGAGACTTCACAATTTTGCTTTTAGATTAATACAAGTATAGTATATATCTGTCTACAATAAGCAACCAAATCTATGACATAAATAGTATTTTTATTTCTTGACAGCACTACTACTATGCTTATTTTGAAAAGGGTAGGAGACCATCTAAATGAGCCTAGGTTTTCTAGGAAGAAGCTGTTGGTTGATTTAATGTAGAGATGAGGAATTAAAAATCTGTACTTACAAGGCTCCTTTAGGGAAATACTTTTTATTAGGTGTTAATCTAGCTGATTAGGAAGCAATCAGGCTTCTTTGTATTCTAAATAAAGCAGTTAAGAAGACAATATTGTTTCATTTACTCTGATTAGGACTCTCAATTAGGGCATGAAAGATATTTAAGATAAATGATGACAGGTGTAGAAAGAAGTTGGGCACATGATTTAGAGCTGAGGTTTCCACATAAGAGCTAAAAGAGACATCATGTATATTCATGTCTTAATCTTTATCGTGTGCATGCGTGCTAAGTCGCTTCAGTCATGTCTGACTCCTTGCGACCCTATGGACCGTAGCCGGCCAGCTTCCTCTGTTCATGGGATTCTCCAGGGAAGAACACAGGAGTGGGTTCCATGTCTTCCTCCAGGGGATCTTCCCCTACCCAGGGATTAAACTTCCATCTCCTGAACTGGTAAGCAGGTTCTTTATCACTTACGCCACCTGGAAAGTCCAATATTTATTACATGAATACAATATTGTCTCTGTAGCACAGAGTTTCACAAAAATACTCATTGAAAATCATTTCCTGAATGTCTACTATGTGTATGGAACTTAAAGGTACAAAATTAAGAAAGATATTCCTTACAATCAAAGATCTTATGATTTGATGGAGGAGATAAATACATACAAAATATAAGTCTAAGTACTGAAAAGAAATATAAATAAAATTCTGGTAGAAGAAGGAAGAAAGAACAGTGTTAATACTCTGAGGGTGTATGAAAAGTGTTCTCAAAGGAAGTGATTTTTCAATTGGTGATTGAAAGATGAGGGCAACAGTGATAAGCAATGGTGAGAGAGGACTCTGTTTACCCCAGGAAGTAGAAAGAGCGATGCTATAAAGGAGGAATATATGTGAATGTACATCACATGGTGGGAAATGATTATATAAATGTATATTACAACCACATTTACAATGAAGGATGCTGAGTCTCATGTTAAAAAATTTAAACTCCATTTTATTGTTAATGGGGAGATCATTGAAGAATGTATAATGACAGAGTTAAGGATTAATAAAATAGTGATTATACAGAATAAGAACTCTTAAAGTTGCCTGAAGTATTATTCATTGAGAAATTTCAAATTTCAAAGGAAAGTAGGAAGAAGATGGAGGAAAAGCAATCATCAAATGATTGTAATAGTCCAAGTGAAAACCATTTCCAGAATATCATTTGGGTGAATAACATAAATCAGAATTGAGGGGCCTTTAGAAAGAAATTGTATGATGTGAAGAATGAGGTAAATGTTAAAGTCAAGCATAACTGTGGCTGAGACTCGTGATTACCTTTCAGTATTAATTCTCTCCTTTGTATTTAATAACATTGCCCAGAATTTTAGCTGAGCACATGGCCATTCAGCTAAAAGATTATATTTTAGGGATTTCATAGCTGAATGTGGCTGTGGGATTAAACTCGAACCTGAGGCATAAATGCAATTTATAGAAATACTCATTAAAAGAGAAATGTTTCCTTCTCCCATTTCCTTTTTCCAAGTGCTGAGACGTGGATGCGATTGTTACAGCACCACCAACCATCACGTGTCCTGATGTGGAAGCTATATGCTACAGAGGATGCCCCTGCTGAGGAACAGCCAGAAAGCAGGAGCCCAAGCCACTGCTGATTGCTGGATAGCTCAAGGACGCTTGCTTGTGGACACTTTTCACCTGTCACAGAAACAAAGGTAATAGTATCATTCTGTCATTCGCATTTTAGTTTTTTGTGTATATACACCTATATTTATTCCTGATTAATGCAGTGACATGAGATTTCATATGTGAGAAGTTCTATAGCAGTCAGTGGACTAGTTACATTTTAATAACACTCCCCAAATTTCAATGGCTCAGAGCAACAAAGGGTTTTCTCTTACTATGTCACATGATCATGCCTAACTTTAAAAGACTGTAGAAGTGTCATCCTCTTGTATGCCGAGAAAAGTAAAGAAACAGAAATATTGGTAAATGTCATTAATAATTACTGCAGAAATTTTTGAAAATGATGACATTTATCAGAAAGAGAAACCAAGAAAGAAGGTGGTAGAGAAAATGAGTATCATGATGGATATCTTGTCTGTGGAATTCAGGTTTCTCTGTATACAATATAAAACTTAAAATCTAAACCTGGGATTTGAATAACACTAGATGTAAGGCTGAAATTCATCCATATACATATAGAATTTGAGTCAGTGGGGGACAGTGCAACCACTGTGGGCCAAGAGAAGATATGTAGCAAAATCTTGAATTGCTACATTTAAGTGTGCCAACTGAGGAAAAGGACCTAGTGAGAGACTGTGAAGACTGGTCAGAGATGGAGCTGGAAAGCCAGGGCACAGTAGGGTCACAGAACCCAAAAAGGATTTTGCAGAGAATCCATGTCAAATTTTTTTAAAAAGTGATTTGAAGTTGAGTAAGCAAGTTTCAGAGCACTGGTACCTGGGGAGGAAGCTTGCAATGAGTTATGATGCAATGGGGTGAGATAGAACATATGATCTGAAAGTAGAAGTGAGGTGTTTAGAGAATTATGGGAAGAAATTGATTAACTAGGACATAAAGGAGCTCCATAAGCCTTAAAAATGTCTAGGCAGATGATAATTTTAGGAATTAACATTTTATTGAACCACCATCTAAATTTTACAAGCACCCACTGGAAACCAATATTGAATATTGATCCAGCCAATCATCTTGTATTTACACTGTTATCTGTGAGAATTCTTTCTTGACAGAAACAACTGGTTCAAAAAGGACTTTCTACTATGGAGAAAAGTATGGAAATTCCTTAAAAAACTGGAAATAGAACTGCCATCAGTTCAGTTCAGTTGCTCAGTTGTGTCTGACTCTATGCGACCCCATGAAATCCAGCTCACCAGCCCTCCCTGTCAATTACCAACTCCTGGAGTTTTCTCAAACTCATGTCCATCTAGTCGGTGATGATATCCAGCATCTCATCCTCTGTCATCCCATCCTCCTCCTACTCTCAATCCCTCCCAGCACCAGAGTCTTTCCAATGAGTCAACTCTTCATATGAGGTGGCCAAAGTACTGGAGTTTCAGCTTTAGCATAATTCCCTCCAAAGAAATCCCAGGGCTGATCTTATTCAGAATGGACTGGTTGGATCTCCTTGCAGTCCAAGGGACTCTCAAGAGTCGTCTCCAACACCACAGTTCAAAAGCATCAATTCTTCGGTGCTCAGCTTTCTTCACAGTCCAACTCTCACATCCATACATGACTATTGGAAAAACCATCGCCTTGACTAGACGGACCTTTGTTGGCAAAGTAATGTCTCTACTTTTGAATATGCTATCTAGGTTGGTCATAACTTTCCTTCCAAGGAGTAAACATCTTTTAATTTCATGGCTGCAATTACCATCTGCAGTGATTTTGGAGCCCACAAAATAAAATCTGACACTGTTTTAACTGTTTCCCCATCTATTTCCCATGAAGTGATGGGACCAGATGCCATGATCTTAGTTTTCTGAATGTTGAGCTTAGTTTTCTGAATGTTGAGCTGAATGAGAGAACTTTTTCACTCTCTTCTTTCACTTTCATCAAGAGGCTTTTTAGTTCCTCTTCACTTTCTGCCATAAGGGTGGTGTCATCTGCATATCTGAAGTTATTGATATTTCTCCCGGCAATCTTGATTCCAGCTTGTGTTTCTTCCAGCCCAGCGTTTCTCATGATATACTCTGCATAGAAGTTAAATAAGCAGGGTGACAATATACAGCCTTGACGTACTCCTTTTCCTATTTGGAACCAGTCTATTGTTCCATGTCCAGTTCTAACTGTTGCTTCCTGACCTGCATATAGGTTTCTCAAGAGGCAGGTCAGGTGGTCTGGTATTCCCATGTCTTGAAGAATTTTCCACAGTTTATTGTGATCCACACAGTCAAAGGCTTTGGCATAGTCAAGAAAGCAGAAATAGATGTTTTTCTGGAACTCTCTTGCTCTTTCGATGATCCTGCGGATGTTGGCAATTTGATCTCTGGTTCCTCTGCCTTTTCTAAAACCAGCTTGAACATCAGGAAGTTCACGGTTCACATATTGCTGAAGCCTGGCTTGGAGAATTTTGAGCATTACTTTACTAGCGTGTGAGATGAGTGCAATTTTGTGGTAGTTTGAACATTCTTTGGCATTACCTTTCTTTGGGATTGGAATGAAAACTGACCTTTTCCAGTCCTGTGGCCACTGCTGAGTTTTCGAAATTTGCTGGCATATTGAGTGCAGCACTTTCACAGCATCATCTTTCAAGATTTGAAATAGCTCAACTGGAATTCAATCACCTCCACTAGCTTTGTTCATAGTGATGCTTTCTAAGGCCCACTTAACTTCACATTCCAGGATATGGAATGTGGCTCTAGGTGAGTGATCACACCATCGTGATTATCTTGGTCATGAAGATCTTTTTTGTACAGTTCTTCTGTGTATTCTTGCCACCTCTTTTTAATATCTTCTGCTTCTGTTAGGTCCATACCATTTCTGTCTTTTATTGAGCCCATCTTTGCATGAAATGTTCCCTTGGTATCTCTAATTTTCTTGAAGAGATCTCTAATCTTTCCCATTCTGTTGTTTTCCTCTATTTCTTTGCATTGATCACTGAGGAAGGCTTTCTTATCTCTCCTTGCTATTCTTTGGAACTCTGTATTCAGATGCTTATATCTTTCCTTTTCTCCTTTGCTTTTCACTTCTCTTCTTTTCGCAGCTATTTGTAAGGCCTCCTCAGACAGCCATTTTGCTTTTTTGCATTTCTTTTCCATGGGGATGGTCTTGATCCCTGTCTCCTGTACAATGTCACAAACTTCCTTTGAGAGTTCATCAAGCACTCTATCAGATCTAGTCTCTTAAATATATTTCTCACTTCCACTGTATAATTATAAGGGATTTGATTTAGGTCATATCTGAATGGTCTAGTGGTTTTCCCTACTTTCTTCAATTTCAGTCTGAATTTGGCAATAAGGAGTTCATGATCTGAGCCACAGTCAGCTCCCGGTCTTGTTTTTGATTACTGTATAGAACTTCTCCATCTTTGGCTGCACAGAATATAATCATTCTGATTTCGGTGTTGACCATCTGGTGATTTCCATGTGTAGCATCTTTTCTTGTGTTCTTGGAAGAGGGTGTTTGCTATGACCAGTGTGTTCTCTTGGCAAAACTCCATTAGCCTTTGCTCTGCTTCATTCTGTATTCCAAGGCCAAATTTCCCTGTTACTCCAGGTGTTTCTTGACTTCCTACTTTTGCATACCAGTCTCCTATAATGAAAAGGACATCTTTTTTGGGTGTTAGTTCTAAAAGGTCTTGTAGGTCTTCATAGAACCATTCAACTTCAGTTTCTTCAGCTTTACTGGTTGGGGCATAAACTTGGATTACTATGATATTGAATGGTTTGCCTTGGAAACGAACAGAGATCATTCTGTCATTTTTGAGTTTGCATCCAAGTACTGCATTTCGGACTGTTTTGTTAACTATGATGGCTACTCCATTTCTTCTAAGGGATTCCTGCCCGCAGTAATAGATATAATGGTGATCTGAGTTAAATTCACCCATTCCATATGCCATATGACCCAGCAATCCCACTGCTGGGCATACACATTGAGGAAACCAGAACTTCCATATGATCCAGCAATCCCACTGCTGGGCATACACACTGAGGAAACCAGAATTGAAAGAGACATGTGTACCCCAATGTTCATCGCAGCACTGTTTATAATAGCCAGGACATGGAAACAACCTAGATGTCCATCAGCAGATGAATGGATAAGGAAGCTGTGGTATATATACACAATGGAATATTACTCAGACATTAAAAAGAATACATTTAAATCAGTTTTAATGAGGTGGATGGAACTGGAGTCTATTATACAGAGTGAAATAAGCCAGAAAGAAAAACACCAATACAGTATACTAACACATATATATGGAATTTAGAAAGATGGTAACGATAAACCTGTATGCAAGACAGCAAAAGAGACACAGATGTAAAAACAGTCTTTTGGACTCTATTGGAGAGGGAAAGGGTGGGATGATATGGGAGAATGGCATTGAAACACGTAAATTACCACATGTGAAATGAATCGCCAGTCCAAGTCTGATGCATGATACAGGGTGCTCAGGGCTGGTGCACTGGGATGACCCAGAAGGGTAGGATGGGGCGGGAGGTGGGAGGGGGTTTCAGGATGGGGAACACATGTACACCCATGGTGGATTCATGTCAATGTATGGCAAAACCAATACAATATTGTAAAGTAAAAAATAAAAAAGGACTTTATAATCACTTTACCCCAGTGGAATTGTGGTCTGCAGGAAAATAATGCAATAAACCCAATGACACAAAAGTAAAAACTCAATGTAATGCAGCAAGTATCTATGCCAATAGCCAAGACTATGCTTCTTCTAACAAACTGAAATGATTCTCAGCCTGTCTAATAAAGAACTCAATCTGCTAGTGATGGTCTATTGATAGAATGAATTTTCTCCCTGGTCCTACCCTACTTTACCTACTTAAACACCTACTTCAGGACCAAACCATTTTTACTTAGCAACAGAATAAATATTCTTACTTCAGTATTTTTCAACTTTTTATTTTTTACTGGTGTATAACTGAAGTGCAACATTGAGGTCTGAATAATAAATGCATAAATCAAGGACAAATCTGAAATAATAGACAATAAGTAAACTTCTATGTATGTTAAATGAAACTTTAATTTTACTGACTATATGATAAAATTGTGCATAATATTGTGTGGCAGAATGAAAAATTAACCGATAGGCAGTAAGTTAAAAATTGGAAGTGAAATGGATTATTAATAAAGAGCAATAGTTAAGATCTCAAGGTGAATAAGGGTGAATTTTCTACTTGAAATTATCAAAATTCTTGTTGAAAACACAAAAGTTGTCATAATACACATATGGTAATTATGCTGTTGTTGTTCAGCTGCTCAGTCTTGTCCAACTCATGACCCCATGGACTGCAGCATGCCAGGCTCCACTGTCCTCCATTATCTCCCAGAGTTTGATCGAATTCATGTCCATTGAGTCAGTGATGCTATCTAGCCATCTCATCCTCTGTTGCCCTTTCTCCTTTTGCCTTCAATCTTTCCCAGCATCAGGGTCTTTTCCAATGAGTCAGCTTTCACATCAGATAGCCGAAGTATTAGAGCTTCAGCTTCAGTCCTTCCAATGAATATTCAGGATTGATTTCTTTAGGATTGACTAGTTTGATCTCCTGGCTGTCCAAGGGACTCTTAAGAGTCTTCTCCAGCACCACAATTTGAAAGCATCAGTTTTTCGGTACTCAGCCTTCTTTATGGTCCAACTCTCACATCCGTACATGACTACTGGAAAAACCATGTATTTGAATATACGGACCTTGTTGACAAAGTGATGTCTCTGCTTTTTTAATATGCTGCCGAGGCTTGTCAAAACTTTCCTTCCAAAGAGCAAGTATCTTTTGATTTCATGGCTGCAACCACAGTCCATAGAGATTTTGGAGGACAAGAAATAAAATTATCACTGCTTTTACTTTTTCCCCTTTTGTTTGACATAAAGTGATACTACCAGATGCCATGATCTTAGTTCTTTGAATGCTGAATTTTAAGCCAACTTTTTTATTCTCCTCTTCCACCATCATCAAGGAGGCTCTTTAATTCCTCTTCACTTTCTGCCATTAGAGTGGTATCATATGCATATCTGAGGTTATTGATATTTCTCCTGGCAATCTTGATTCCAGCTTGTGATCCATCCAGCTCAACATTTTGCATGATGTACTCTGCATAGATGCTAAATAAGCAGGGTGACAATATATAGCATTGTTGTACTCCTTTTCCCAATTTTGAACCAATCCATTGTTCCATGTCTGGTTCTAACTGTTGACCTGTATACAGGTTTCTCCAGAGATAGGTAAGGTGGTCTGGAATTTCTATCTCTTTGGTCTGGAATTTCTATCTCTTTAAAAATTTTCCAGTTTGCTGTGATCCACATAGTCAAAGGCATTAGTGTAGTCACTGAAGCAGAGGTAGATGTTTTTATGGAACTCTCTTGCTTTCTCCATGATCCAACAAATGCTGGCAATTTGTTCTCTGGTTCCTCTGCCTTTTCTAAATCCAGCTTGTACATCTGGAAGTTCTTGGTTCATGTGCTGCTGAAACCTAGCTTGAACAATTTTTAGCATAACCTTGCTAGCATGAGAAATGAGCACAATTATGCAGTAGTTTGAACATTCTTTGGCATTGTCCTTCTTTGGGATTGGAATGAAAACTGACCTTTTCCAGTCCTGTAGCCACTGCTAAGTTTTCCAAATTTACTGATATATTGAGTACAGCACTTTAACAGCATCATATTTTAGGATTTGAAATAGCTCACCTTCTCTAACTTTGTTCATAGTAATGCTTACTAATGCCCACTTGAGTTCATACTCCAAGATGTCCATTGTGGTTATCAGGGTCATTAAGACCTTTTTTTGTATATCTCTTCTGTGTATTCTTGCTACCTCTTCTTCAATCTCTTCTGCTTTTGTTAGGTCCTTATGTTTCTATCCTTTATCGTGCCCATCCTCACATGAAATATTTCCTTGATATCTCCAATTTTCTTGACAAGATCTCTAGTATTTCCCATTCTATTCTTTTCCTCTCTTTCTTTGCATTGTTCCCTTAAGAAGGCTTTCTTATCTCTCATTGCTATTCTTTGGAACTTTACATTCAGTTCAGTATATATTTCCCTTTCTCTATGGCCTTTTGCTTCTCTTCTTTCCTTAGTTACTTGTAAAGCTTCCTCAGACCACCACTTTGCCCTGTTGCATTTCTTTTTCTGTGGGGTGGTTTTGGTCATGGCTTTCTGTACAATGTTATGAACCTTCATCCATAGTTCTACAAGCACTCTGTTTACCAGATCTAATCCTTTGAATCTATTTGTCACCTCCACTGTATATGTGTAACGGATTTGATTTAAGTCATACCTGAATGGCCCAGTGGTTTTTTCTACTTCCTTCAATTTAAGCCTTAATTTTGCAATAAGGAGCTCATGATTTGAGCCACAGTCAGCTCCAGGTCTTTTTTTTTTTTTTGCTGACTGTATAGAGCTCCTCCATTTTTGGCTGCAAACAACATAGTCAATCCGATTTTGTTTTTGACCATTTTGTGATGTCCATGTGTAGAGTAATCTGTTTGAAAAGGGTATTTGCTATGATCCGCATGTTCTCTTCAAAAAATTTTGTTAGCCTTTGCCCAAACTTGCCTATTATTCCAGGTATCTCCTGACTTCCTATTTTTGCATTATAATCCCCTATGATTAAAAGGACATTTTTTTTGGCGTTAATTGTAGAAGGTGTTGTAGGTCTTCATAGAACCATTCAATTTCAGCTTCTTTAGAATTAGTGATTGGGGCATAAACTTTGATTAGTGTGATACTGAATGGTTTGTTTTGCAAATGAACCAAGATCATTCTGTCATTTTTGAGGCTGCACCAAAATACTGCATTTCAGACTCTTGTTGACTATGAGGTCTACTCCATTTCTTTAAAGGGATTCTTGCCCACAGCAATAGGTATGATCATTTGAGTCTGCTATTTCCATCCAGTTAGTTCACTGATTCCTAAGATGTGGATGTTCACTCTTGCCATCTCCTGTTTGACCACATTCAATTTGCCTTGATTCATGAACCTAACATTCCATAACATGCAATATTATCTTTAACTTATTCTTAACTTATTCCTAACATGCAATATTATTCTTTCCTGGAACAGACTTTACTTTCACCACCAGACACATTCACAACTGAATGTCATTTCTGCTTTGGCCCAGCTGCTTCATTCTATCTGGAGCTGTTCTTAATTGCCCTTTCCTTTTCCCAATTAGCATATTGGACACTTTCTGACCTGGGTCGGGGGGCCTCATTTTCATATTTATTTTCCTTTTTATACTGTTCATGGGGTTCTCATGGCAAGAATACTGAAGTGGGTTATGATTTCCTACTCCAGTGAACCACATTTTGTCAGAACTCTTCACTATGACCCATCCATCTTGGGTGTCCCTGCACAGCATGGCTCATAGCTTCATTGAGTTACTCATGCCCCTTCACCACGACAAGGCTGTGATCCATGAAAGTAATGGAACTAATTTTGAAATTGACTTCTATAGCTATATTTTAATATATTTAATAAACTTGTTCAAATATCCATTTCTTTCAGTAGAAAATTCATAAATGAGACACTGCTCCTTACTTTGAAACAAATTTGATTTAATAAGGTCTCTAGGAAAAAATGTATAGTATGTAGTACAATAAGGTAGAAGGAAATCCCACTGTCTTCCAAGTACTTAGTGACCACTGCCTAGGAAACCAGTTTCTCAGTGTCCACACAGCATGGAGTTCACAATTCAGAGGACTTATCTGCTGAACTTATGTAATATGTAATGATCTCTCTCACACACACATACCCCTAAGAAGGTTATATAGAATCATATAAAATATTTCCATTTTGAAATATCCATACTTAATGTTTAGTTGAATTCATTTCCTAAATGAACATTTTAATTTCATTGGTTTTGAGAGTATTTAAAATATTTAGTCACAGATAATTATCTAGAAGCATAAGCTTGAATTAGATTGGGGGTTGTTTTATGCCACGAGTTAAATTGTGACCTGAAAACAACTTAACAGTATATTGGTAGGAAAGCAGTTTATTCTGGGGTTGAAGGAGGAAAAATATGGTGTGTTTCCAAGTTTCTCTTTGGCTTTCTGCATTGCCATCTTAAAGTTACTTAATTGGTCTGTTTTAATTAATTCATACAAAGTATCATGATAACACATATACCTAAGAATAAATTTGCTCCCTGATTGATTTTTCAGTGAAGTCTCCAGCTTACAATTAAGATGCACTACAGTATCAATGGGAAGAAGGCATTACCAAAATACCATGTTCAGAGCTAATTTGAACCACTGATAAGTGGCAGATTGGAGAAGGCAATGGCACCCCACTCCAGTACTCTTGCCTGGAAAATCCCATGGACAGAGGAACCTGGTAGGCTGCAGTCCATGGGGTCGCTAAGAGTCGGGCACGACTGAGCAATTTCACTTTGACTTTTCACTTTCATACATTGGAGAAGGAAATGGCAACCCACTCCAGTGTTCTTGCCTGGAAAATCCCAGGGACGGGGGAGCCTGTTGGGCTGCCATCTATGGGGTTGCACAGAGTCAGATACGACTGAAGTGACTTAGCAGCAGCAGCAGCAAGTGGCAGATAAAACAAATGAATTGTAATGCTTCATAAGACAGAAAAGAATATTCAGCCTCATTGAAAAGATACAGAATATATTTTGATGAGCTTTGGTATTTGAAGTAGTATGATGAATAAAGGGAGTGGAAATGGGTGAATATTAAAAAAAAAAATACCAATAGGATAAGATATGGAACTGGGGGCAGAAGTTTTGAATTCTCACCAGTAGAAATTTGAAGAGAAGTTCATTATGGGAAAATTTAAATAACAAACACCCCTTGCCTATTCCTTCATTTGTAAAAACCAGGAACATTTTTGTGGATAAAAATATTTCAAATGTATGAGTTCTTTTCTTTTTTTCCTCCTCCCCACCCCAAAATAATGTTGATTTCCTGTGGTAATTCCCTATTTACAAGATCTTTGTTAGTTGTAGAACTGATTCTGTCTAGAAGAGGTAAATGATTAATTACTGTGACCAAATGAAATTTTAAGACATCCTATTTCTCTGCAAAGCTTCATCCTTACAGGCCCATTTTGGAGAAATATTGAAAGCAGTAGAGTTATTCTTGAAAGCAGGGATTCTTAATCAGACAGGTAACATAAATGAGTGAATCAGGCTGGTTAGAAGACAAGTAGGGAGTATGGAGGCAGTGAATTAAAGAGAACATCCTATTTAAAACAGACATTTACCACTCACTGCAGTTCATTGTTGCCATATTGATGTCCTATCTTGCCAGATCTTCCAGTTTTTAAAAGCAAGACAAAAATTTGAACCTTTATGTAAACATCTCTTGGTTTTTAAAAGACACTCTTGCAAAAATCTAAAGAATAATATCTCAACCAAATAAAACACATCTGTGTACCTTGTCCAGTTATCTGACTTACTACCTTTTGTTTAAAAAAAAAAACCCAAAAAACTCTTTATTCTAAAATCAATCCAGAAACTAGTTATTAGTGTGTCAGGGGCATGTAATCTGCTCAGTTCTGTCTCATCACAACAAAAATTTGAAGCGATGGACGTGAAAGCCCTCGGCAAGTCACAGCTCTCAGACCAGACAGTGTTATAGCTCTCAGACAGATCAGTGTTACAGCTCAGTTTTATTTAGAAAATAAAAGGAAAATACATCCTTTAGGTGAGAGGGCATGCCGACCCAAAAGACGAGAAAAGAGAGAGCCCCAGCACTTTGGCTTCTCTTTTTATATGTTTTTTTTTCTCCCTCTGGGCCTGCCCTAAGTAAATTGGGCTAGCCAGGAGTGCTCTTTGTTCTACATGAGGTCCTCACTCCGGTCCTCGGACCTTCCTTTGTTCTATTTTCACGGGCTTTTCCTTTCCTTGTCTGTTAGCCACCACCATTCTGGACTCCTGTTTCCTATTCTAACTACCTAACAAGTGTAAATTTAAGCATGGCAATGTCCCAGGTATTGTGAGGGACACACACAAAAAATGAGTAAGACAGGACCACAGACTGAAAAACTTGAGAAAAGTAAGAATACATCAAACTAGAAGCATAAAATGGATCGCCAGTGTTTATGTTGACCACTTTTCTATACACACACACAGACATACACACACAAACACACACACACTTCAGTGGCAAATTAATCTATTTAAAATCTATTCTTGGTGGGGAAAAATAAAGACAGTAGTAACTTGTATTTTTTCATATAAAAACAAGTAGTGGCTTTCATACCATGATAAAATTTCTTGTTTCTGGGAATTTTTGCTTTCTAAGGAATCAGTGTCAAACTCAAAATACCATCTGACCCCTTAAAGGGGAATTTTTATTATTTTTTTTGTGTGTGCAGAGCTCTAAATTCAGTACTCAGTGGTCAACATATGGTAGATTTTTAGGAGATCTGAATAACTTCTAAGCATGAAGAGAAATTCTGTGCTGAACTGATGTGACAGCAAAGCAGTGAACCCTTATCTTAAATAAGCAGAAGAAAATTAATCTGAAAGCAGTTGGCTTGAACTAAGAGCGATTTTAATTGGGTGATTCATTTGTAAGTCTCTCTCTTTATAGTTGAGCAGAAAACTGCATTAAATGGAATGAAAAATTTTTAGGGGACCTGAAAAGCATTGATATTTTATTTAATAGCTTTGAAATGAACATTTCTCCAATCTACTGAAAGAGGCAGCATTTTCCTCCCCCGAGTTCTCTAGTAGATTTATTTTTTCTTTCTCCAACAAGGGTAACCTTTCCATCTTCTGTTCCAAGAGTGAACAAGGATGATCAGAGCTCGGAGTGCCTTATAACTTGAGTATGTAACACACTCTCTCCCAATACAGCTAAGTATTTTTGCTCTCTCTTTTCTCTTTCCCTCTTGCCCACCAGCTAGGGAGGATTAACCTCCTGGAGCTCTGAACTAAGGAGCCAGTCAACCCTGGATGTGTACCCCAGTCCTGCTTTGTGTGCTATGTCACTTTGGTCATGTCTGACTCTTTGTGACCCTCTGGACTGTAGCCCACCAGGCTCCTCTGTCCATGGGATTCTCCAGGCAAGAATACTGGAGTGAGTTGCCATGCCCCGCTCCAAGGCATCTTCCAGATGCAGGGATCAAACGTTTGATTAAAAACTCTCTGAGACTCTACCTGTGAAGTAGAGATAAGAAATATATACGTTGTAAGATTTTTTGTTAAGTGAAAATGAAGTTGCTCAGTCATGTCTGACTCTTTGCAATCCCATGGTCTGTAGCCTACCAAGTTCCTCCATCCATGGGATTTTTCCAGGCAAGCATACTGGAGTGGGTTGCCATTTCCTTCTTCAGGAGATCTTCCCAACCCAGGGATTGAACCCAGGTCTCCTGCATTGTAGGCAGACGCTTTACTGTCTGAGCCACCAGGGAAGATTTTTTGTTAGAATGAAATTAAATAATGCCTAGTAGTTTGTGGGACTTGACTCTCTTCCTTTCTGTTCAACCCTATTTCTAACTTCAATTTTTCTTTTCTGTCTTGCTATTTTGTTTCTCAGGAGTGCTCAGAGGCATCTGGAGGCAAAGCTTTATCCCCAGTGGTGGTATAAAGTGTTGAAGAAGTTTTATGATGTGAGACTTAGAAAGCCATCTATAATCATTCATACCTCAGAATATAAAGTTTGAAGCATACTTAAGTTTTACTCCATCATTGTGATCTTTCTTAAAAAATCTATCAGATAGCAAGTTATAATTAATTGTTGAGAATTTATTATGTGCTGAGTGTTGCTCAGAGTCTAGTTAAAGTATGATCTTTACTAGAGTCACCTACCCAGAGAAGCAAAATGAGCTTTAAGAAAAAAAAAAAAGAGAGAGAGAGAGGGTGAGATGAATTGAGAAAGTAGCACTGACATTCATAGACTACCATGTGTAAAATATATAGCTAGTGTAAGCTTATATGTAATCCAGGGAGCCCAACCTGGCACTCTGTAATGACCTTGAGGAGTTGGGTGGGGTGAGGGAGGCCCAAGAGGGAGGGGATATATACATAGTTATGAGTGATTCATGTTGTTGTACAGCAGAAACCAACACAACATTGTAAAGTAATTATCCTCTAGTTAAAAAATTAAGATAAAAAAGGAAAAGCCAGAGCAACAGAGAGAAATAAAAGAAAAATGTAAGTTGGTAAAGTGCTAATGTACTTCTCTGGACTCTGTGAATTCTAGAAATGAAGTATGAGTGGAAATGGACTAGACAAAGTTGGCTGGTGAGGATGTGGGACTTGATATCTTTGAAGGAAGAAAAAGGGGAGAATATTCCAGGCAGTGAAAGCAACCAAAGGGGAAGTAGGAAAGAGTATTCCTTAGCCCATGTGCTCAAGCTTCCACTCGCAGCTTAGAAACTGTTAGATTCATCAGTGCTAACAAGGCCCAGGGCCTAGGTCCACATGGCCCTCCACATGTATTTAGTATAATTGATCTTCTCGTTGGACGCAACACTTTATCTCTACATGTAATAGTGGCCAGGTCTCCAGAGATGTATATTTAGATTCAGGCCTCCTAACACTTGTGTATTTGCTTATCCCCTGAATGTGCTCCAGGCCACACTCTCCACCTGGGCCTGGAATGTGTTAGGTAAAAATAAAAATAATAACATCAGGAAAGATCTCAGGTTTATAATGCAGAGCAAACTTTAAAAAAAATAAATTTCTGTCCTTCTCTCTCCAGAACATCTTATTGTTGACAATCCAGTCTCAGAAATTCTGATTTGGAGAATGAAAAAGAAAAATTATTGTATTTATCATTACCCCTTAGTATTTGGCTCTGGCACTTTATTCCAGAGACCAAAAAGTACAGACATGCATTTGAAAGAGAAGGGATGAATGATAGTCCCTGAAAGGAAGCCATTTTCCTTCTGAGACAATGAGAAGGCAGAATGAAATGTGACTATAAAAATCTCCAGTTACTTATTTTGGTTTCTGAGCAGATTTAAATGATGATATGTTTAAAAAATAAGAATAGGATTTTGCAGCACATATAATGCACATAAACACACATATGTGTAACTAGATTGTACAGGTGTGCTTTTTTTTAAATTTTATTTTATTTTTAAACTTTACATAATTATATTAGTTTTGCCAAATATCAAAATGAATCCACCACAGGTATGCATGTGTTCCCCATTCTGAACCCTCCTCCCTCCTCTCTCCCCATACCATCCCTCTGGGTCGTCCCAGTGCACTAGCCCCAAGCATCCAGTATCGTGCATCGAACCTGGACTGGCATCTCGTTTCATACATGATATTTTACATGTTTCAATGCCATTCTCCCAAATCTTCCCACCTTCTCCCTTTCCCACAGAGTCCATAAGACTGTTCTATACATCAGTGTCTCTTTTGCTGTCTCGTATACAGGGTTATCGTTACCATCTTTCTAAATTCCATATATATGCGTTAGTATACTGTATTGGTGTTTTTCCTTCTGGCTTACTTCACTCTGTAGAATAGGCTCCAGTTTCATCCACCTCATTAGAACTGATTCAAATGTATTCTTTTTAATGGCTGAGTAATACTCCATTGTGTATATGTACCACTGCTTTCTTATCCATTCATCTGCTGATGGACATCTAGGTTGCTTCCATGTCCTGGCTATTATAAACAGTGCTGCGATGAACATTGGGGTACACGTGTCTCTTTCCCTTCTGGTTTCCTCAGTGTGTATGCCCAGCAGTGGGATTGCTGGATCATAAGGCAGTTCTATTTCCAATTTTTTAAGGAATCTCCACACTGTTCTCCATAGTGGCTGTACTAGTTTGCATTCCCACCAACAGTATAAGAGGGTTCCCTTTTCTCCACACCCTCTCCAGCATTTATTATTTGTAGACTTTTGGATCGCAGCCATTCTGACTGGTGTGAAATGGTACCTCATAGTGGTTTTGATTTGCATTTCTCTGATAATGAGTGATGTTGAGCATCTTTTCATGTGTTTGTTAGCCATCTGTATGTCTTCTTTGGAGAAATGTGTATTTAGTTCTTTGGCCCATTTTTTGATTGGGTCATTTATTTTTCTGGAGTTGAGCTGTAGGAGTTGCTTGTATATTTTTGAGATTAGTTGTTTGTCAGTTGCTTCTTTTGCTATTATTTTCTCCCATTCTGAAGGCTGTCTTTTCACCTTGCTAATAGTTTCCTTTGATGTGCAGAAGCTTTTAAGTTTAATTAGGTCCCATTTGTTTATTTTTGCTTTTATTTCCAATATTCTGGGAGGTGGGTCATAGAGGATCCTGCTGTGATGTATGTCAGAGAGTGTTTTGCCTATGTTCTCCTCTAGGAGTTTTATAGTTTCTGGTCTTACGTTTAGATCTTTAATCCATTTTGAGTTTATTTTTGTGTATGGTGTTAGAAAGTGTTCTAGTTTCATTCTTTTACAAGTGGTTGACCAGTTTTCCCAGCACCACTTGTTAAAGAGATTATCTTTAATCCATTGTATATTCTTGCCTGCTTTGTCAAAGACAAGGTGTCCATATGTGTGTGGATTTATCTCTGGGCTTTCTATTTTGTTCCATTGATCTATATTTCTGTCTTTGTGCCAGTACCATACTGTCTTGATAACTGTGGCTTTGTAGTAGAGCCTGAAGTCAGGCAGGTTGATTCCTCCAGTTCCATTCTTCTTTCTCAGGATCCCTTTGGCTATTCGAGGTTTTTTGTATTTCCATACAAATTGTGAAATTATTTGTTCTAGCTCTGTGAAGAATACCGTTGGTAGCTTGATAGGGATTGCACTGAATCTATAAATTGCTTTGGGTAGTATACTTATTTTCACTATATTGATTCTTCCAATCCATGAACATGGTATATTTCTCCATCTATTAGTGTCCTCTTTGATTTCTTTCACTAGTGTTTTATAGTTTTCTATGTATAGGTCTTTAGTTTCTTTAGGTAGATATATTCCTAAGTATTTTATTCTTTCCATTGCAATGGTGAATGGAATTGTTTCCTTAATTTCTCTTTCTGTTTTCTCATTATTAGTGTATAGGAATGCAAGGGATTTCTGTGTGTTGATTTTATATCCTGCAACTTTACTATAGTCATTGATTAGTTCTAGTAATTTTCTGGTGGAGTCTTTAGGGTTTTCTATGTAGAGGATCATGTCATCTGCAAACAGTGAGAGTTTTACTTCTTCTTTTCCAATTTGGATTCCTTTTATTTCTTTTTCTGCTCTGATTGCTGTGGCCAAAACTTCCAAAACTATGTTGAACAGTAATGGTGAAAGTGGGCACCCTTGTCTTGTTCCTGACTTTAGAGGAAATGCTCTCAATTTTTCACCATTGAGGATAATGTTTGCTGTGGGTTTGTCATATATAGCTTTTATTATGTTGAGGTATGTTCCTTCTATTCCTGTTTTCTGGAGAGTTTTTATCATAAATGGATGTTGAATTTTGTCAAAGGCTTTCTCTGCATCTATTGAGATAATCATATGGTTTTTATTTTTCAATTTGTTAATGTGGTGTATTACATTGATTGATTTGCAGATATTGAAGAATCTTTGCATCCGGTGTGCTTTTTAAAATTTGCTACCATCAGGTACTTTCATTTAAAATCTGCCCCCATATCGCACTCAGTGTCCTAGAAGTTGAACTTCTAGTTATTGCTTTTCTGTTTGCTGCTTTGTTTGGATTTCATTGACTATTTATTGTAAAAGAGTTTCATTTTCAGTGTTTAAGCTATTAGTGAATTTCCCTTCTCTTTAGAAGAGTGGACATCAAACATTATGGGAAATTTATGCATTATTAGCAACCTATTGGATTTATTTGCTGTCTCTGAGATGTTCGTAGCTGTTTAAGATGCAGGAAAAAAATGTTTATTTTTACTTATTATTAAATCTGTGTAAAGATCAAGAAGCAACAGTTATAACTGGACATGAAACAACAGATTGGTTCCAAATCAGAAAAGGAGTATGTCAAGGCTGTGTATTGTCACCCTGCTTATTTAACTTATATGCAGAGTTCATCATGAGAAATGTTGGACTGGATGAAGCAAAAGCTGGAATCAAGATTGCCGGGAGAAATATCAGTAACCTTAGATATGCAGATGACACCACCTTTATGGCAGAAAGTGAAGAAGAACTAAAGAGCCTCTTGATGAAAGTGAAAGAGGAGAATGAAAAAGTTGGCTTAAAACTCAACATTCAGAAAACTCAGATCATGGTTTCTGATCCCATCATTTTCATGGCAAATAGATAGGGAAACTGGAAACAGTGACAGATTTTATTTTGGGGGGCTCCAAAATCACTGCAGATGGTGACCACAGCCATGAAAATAAAAGACGCTTATTCCTTGGAAGAAAAGTTATGACAAACCTAGACAGCATATTAAAAAGCAGACACATTACTTTGCCAAAAAAGGTCCTTCTAGTCAAAGCTATGGTTTTTCCAGTAGCTATGTATGGATGTGAGAGTTGGACTATAAAGAAAGCTGAGTGCCCAAGAACTGATGCTTTTGAACTGTGGTGCTGAAGAAGACTCTTGAGAGTTTCTTGGACAGCAAGGAGATCCAACAGTCCATCCTAAAGGAAATCAGTCCTGAATATTCATTGGAAGGAATGATGCTGAAGCTGAAACTCTAATACCTTGGCCACCTGATGTGAAGAACTGACTCATTGGGAAAGACCCTGATGCTGGGAAAGATCGAAGGTGGGAGGAGAAGGGGACGACAGAGGATGAGATGGTTGGATCTCATCACCAGCTCAATGGACATGAGTTTGAGTAAACTCCGGGAGTTGGTGATGGACAGGGAGGCCTGGAATATTGCATTCCATGGGGTCGCAAAGAGTTGGACACGACTGAGAGACTGAAGTGATAAATAAAAATCACTTAGCATGACTTTTAAATAGTAGCTAAAACTAGTTTTTATACCTTCAAAGCTATAGATTTCAATTATTCCCATTATCCATGTGTACAAAGAGGTGAATTTTTGAATGTGAGATGGTGTAATGAAAATTAGCTAAGGTAAAAATGCTTCATATTCTTCTGGTTTGAATATTGAGGACTTGATTATAGTATCTAAATTAGTAAAGAAAACAAGGGTATGCTATAGTAGAATTCAAAGAGTCCTCAGGTAGCCTCTTGGAGGAAAGGAATATTTATAGCTCATAAAAATTCTTTCTAATCTACATGTAATATCATACAATTACTTTGGGAACTATGGAATGAATGAAAAGAAGGGAGATAGAAGGAAGAAAAGAGGGAAGGAGAGAGAAAGGAAGGAAAGGAAATATGGGTCATATTCTTTGCTTTGTTACTTCTTAGTTTTTTAAACTTCTTCCCTTGATGCCATTTTCCACATCTGTAAAATTAGGGCTGAAAAGTGACATGAACAGAGCAGCCAGCAGACTAAGTCCATAGGATCGCAAAGACTGGACATGACTGAAGTGATTTAGCACGCACACAAGAGTACCTTAACTCCACATTCTATGATTGAGTCATTCATCTAAATAAATAACAGTAATATTTTTGCATGTGGTTCTTCAAAGCTCTAGAGGTCTCAAAAGCTGGTTGTTTATGAGAGGCTCTGTGGTATGGGGCTTCCCTCTGTAGCTCAGATTGTAAAGAATCTGCCTGCAATGCAGGAGACCTGGGTTTGATCCCTGAGTTGGGAAGATCCCCTGGAGAAGAGAATTGCAACCCACTCCATTATTCTTGCCTGGAAAATTCCATGGATAGACCATGGGGTCACAAAGATTTGGACATGACTGAGTGACTAACAATTTCACTTTCTTGTGGTGTGGAGGGAATAAGGACAGACACCTGCCCCAGAGTCAGACATCCCTTATGCAGATTCCTCCTGGGCCTGACTTCCTCAGCAATATAGCACAGGTGTGCTGGCCTCACTGGCTTGAGGTGAGGACTGACAGCAAAGTATTTAGCTTGATGTCATGCATTTGGCTCATGGGCAGAATTTCAGGCATATGGCACATTCTTGATACAGAGGGAATCTTCATTAGAACTTTTAGGCATCTATCAAGGAAGGATTAACTATTAATTCATTAGCCAGAGCATATAGTAATTAGATTTTGAATTTTGAAGGGGTCTTGCAATCTTTCAGTCCAACACTCTCATCATTACTAATTAAGGAACAGAAATTCTAAGATTTGCTGACTTGCTAAGGCCATTCAGTGGTCTTGTTGCAAAGCCAGGAGTAAAATTCTGGCCTCCTATCTCCCAGTCTAGGGTATATTTCTTGAAATAACACAAGCCTAGAAATGCCAGAGGACTGAGTTTCATAATACAGGTTTCTCTGCTTTGATATCCTGACACCTTTCCACTACTATTCCTTGGGGGTTTTTCTTTTGAACAACCGAGGTCTACTTGGAGAGAATAAAAGTAGCCCCTCACATAGTGCTTCTGGGTATTTCCTCAGGGACCACAATGAAAAATCTTGACCATAAGAAGGTGCATGAGGTCTTCAATAGAATTAGACCCTTAGTAACATGACCTCATATCAATAGAGTTCATCATATGCTCTGAGGGGGTGCTGCTCTACTCACTGCCTACATGTATGGAGTGGTTAGTTTGCTAATACCTGCCTAAGAGTATTCATATAACACTGATCCAGACTATGCCTTTTCTGTTATGAATATGTACAGTGTTTATTTGCAGCATAGCCAGCTTGACAGCTACAGTCCTTTGCAAATACTCTTCGTTAGTGATAGTTTGTTCCAGTTTATCTTTCTTCTGTTGTTGTTTAGTTGCTATGTCCTGTTTGACTCTTTTTCGACCCCCGTGGACTATAGCCCACCAGGCTCCTCTGTCCATGGGATTTCCCAGGCAATAATACTGGAGTGGTTACCATTCCCTTCTCCAGGATATCTTCCCAACCCACGGATTGAACTCATGTCTCCTGCATTAACAGGCAGATTCTTTACCACTGAGCCACCTGGGAAGACCTGTCTTTCTTTACCCAGGTGGAGATTTACATACATGTAGCGCAGGTACCAACAAAAGTCTGTCTAGTCAAGGCTATGGTTTTCCCAGTGGTCATGTATGGATGTGAGAGTTGGACTGTGAAGAAAGCTTAGCACTGAAGAACTGATGCTTTTGAACTGTGGTGTTGGAGAAGACTCTTGAGAGTCCCTTGGACTGCAAGGAAATCCAACCAGTCCATTTTAAAGGAAATCAGTCCTGGGTGTTCATTAGAAGGATTGATGCTAAAGCTGAAACTCCAGTACTTTGGCCACCTCATGCGAAGAGTTGACTCACTGGAAAAGACTCTGATGCTGGGAGGGATTGGGGGCAGGAGGTGAAGGGGATGACAGAGGATGAGATGGCTGGATGGCATCACCGACTCGATGGACATGAGTTTGAGTGAACTCCGGGAGCTGGTGATGGACAGGGAGGCCTGGCGTGCTGCAATTCATGGGGTCACAAAGAGTCGGACATGACTGAGCGACTGAACTGAACTGAACTGAACTGAGCACAGGTACCAGCAAGGAGATATAGCTGGGGAATAAATTGTCTGAACCAAAAAGTTATAAGAGGAAAGACTCACCTTGGCAGCCCCTAAGCCTACACTCACATCAACTCCAAACTAGGGGTTCAGCTCCAAAGAGTCATAGGGTCTAGAGCCAATCACATTATTTACCAATCATGTTAAACCACCATTACACACATTTTCTATTGTGATGTCAATAGAATGAACTAAAAAAAATAGCATCAGGAAGTCTTAAAAGATGAAAGAAGGCCCTGAAGTTTCATTTGTAGATTTTAAAATACAGATGTGAAAGAGTTCTACAAAAATTGCCTTGAAGGTGGTAAAATAATTATGAACCAACTGACATAAATAGGATTTTCCATGATACCTCTTGGGAGAGAGTCTGTTGGAGAGGCCTCCAGACTGGGAGCAAAATACTGGGGTTTGTTTATCTTAGGTGACTTTCTTTAAAAAAAAAGCTCAGTTTCTGAGATGCAGCTTCTAATCCATTAAATGAAATAATAATTTTTACTTATCTCACAAGTTAGAATAACAGTGTGTATAAACCACTTTAGAGATGATAAAGATCCAAACAAATATACTCTACCTCATAATAATATCAGTCATAGAAGACTTTTTACATTTCATGTATAGGCACTCGTTCCACTACAGTACAGATCAGAAAGCAGTGATTAATATTAGTATTATATTTCATATATTAATATTAATGTTACATTAATATTTCTCCCTACCATAACTTCATGAAGCTCTGCCCATTCACCAGTTACTGCAGTCACATTTTTCATCCAAAGCATATTTTCGAGTGTCTGTTCTATATCAGGTACTATTCTTGGCTGCTATAATAATTTAGAGGACAAACTGCCTTCATTGTGCTTACATTCTAGCAGAAAGCTGAAGGTAGAGGGAAGATGATAAACATAATAAAGAAGAAAATTGGGCTTCCCTTGTGGGTAGCTGGTAAAGAATCCATTTTCCATGCGGGAGACCTGGGTTTGATCCCTAGGTTAGGAAGATCCCCCCAGGAGAAGAGAAAGGCTACCCTCTCCAGTATTCTGGCCTGGAGAATTCCACAGACTGAAGGTAGATGGAAGATGATACACTTAATAAAGAAGAAAATTATAAAGCATAATAAAAAAGAAAACTATGAAACATAATAAAGAAGAAAATTATAAAACATACTGAATGGTGATTAGTATTATATGTAAAAAAAATTAATACACAGAAATCTCAGTTCAGTTCAGTTGCTCAGTCATGTCCAACTCTCTGTGACCCCATGGACTGCAGCATGACAGGCTTTCCTATCCATCACCAACTCCTGGATCTTGCTCAAACTCAGGTCCATCAAGTAGGTGATACCATCGAACCATCTCATCCTCTGTCTTCCCCTTCTCCTCCTGCCTTCAATCTTTCTCAGTATCAGGGTCTTTTCAAATGAGTCAGTTCTTCACATAAAGTCACCAAAGTAGTGGAGTTTCAGCTTCAGAGGCAGTCCTTCCAATGAAGAAGCAGGACTGATTTCCTTTAGGATTGACTGATTTTATCTTCTTGCAGTCCAAGGGACTCTCAAAAGTCTTCTCCAACACCGCACTTCAAAAGCATCAATTCTTTGGCTCTCAGCTTTCTTTACAGTCCAACTCTGGCATCCATACATGACTACTGGAAAAACCATGGCTTTGACTAGATGGATCTTTGTTGGCAAAGTAATGTCTCTGCTTTTAAATATGCTTTCTAGGTTGGTCATAGCTTTTCTTCCAAGGAGCAAGCATCTTAATTTCATGCTGCAGTCACCATCTGCAGTGATTTTGGAACCCAAAAAAATAAAGTCTGTCACTGTTTCCATTGTTTCCCCATATATTTGCATGAGGTGACGGGACTGGATGCCATGATCTTTGTTTTTTCAATGTTGAATTTTAAGCTGGCTTTTTAACTCTCCTCTTTCACCTTCATCAAGTGGTTCTTTAGTTCTTCTTCACTTTCTGCCAAAAGGGTGGTGTCATCTGCATATCTGAGGTTATTGATATTTCTCCTAGCAATCTTAATTCTAGCTTATGCTTCATCCAGCCCAGCATTTCACATGATGGACTTTGTATATAAGTTAAATAAGGAGGGTGACCATATATAGTCTTGATGTACTCCTTTTCTGATTTTGAACCAATCTGTTGTTCCATGTCCAGTTCTAACTGTTGATTCTTGCCCTGCAAACAGGTTTCTCAGGAGGCCGGTAAGGTGGTCTGGTATTTCCTTCTCTTGAGGAGTTTTCCACAGCTTGTTGTGATCTACACAGTCAAAGGCTTTGGCATAGTCAATAAAGCAGAAGTAGATGTTTTTCTGGAACTCTCTTGCTTTCTTGCTTTTTCAATGGTCCAATGGATGTTGGCAATATGATCTCTGGTTCCTCTGCCTTTTCTAAATCCAGCTTGAACACCTAAAAGTTCACAGTTCATGTACTGTTGAAGCCTCGCTTTGTGAATTTTGAGCATTACTTTGCTAGCGTGTGAGGTGAGTGCAGTTGTGCAGTAGTTTGAACATTCTTTGGTATTGCCTTTCTTTGGGGTTGAAATGAAAACTATAGAATTGAGAGATCAGAAAGAAGAGCTCTCGTACAGTGTGATGATAGCAGAGCCAAGAAAAAGAAAAACAACTCTTTTTTCTTGGGAATAACTAAGGTAATGAAAGTCATAGACTCTTTGATTACTCTCAACTTGTTTTCCTCTCTATAAAAACTTTCTCTCTCTCTTGCTGTTGGGGGACTTGCAGGTGACTCATCATGGTTGCAGACCTTAAATTGCAATTCTCAGCTGATCTTGACTGTCACTCTATCTTTCTCACCAACTCTAGAGTTTGAAGGTACCTCATTCTCCTGGATCAGAGCTCACGCCACCTTTGCATTTGAAGCTCTCCAGACTTTTTTGGGGAATCTATTTAAATGTTTTACCTTTCTGGTTCAGGTTTTGTTCTATATTCAAGTACTTGCTTGGTATTTCTCAAGATCAGACTGTTTGGACCCAAGCTAGTGGCTGAAAATGCCTTTGACCCAGATCCATCAGGAAGGGGTGGCTTCTTTGAATCTGTGCTGGTTATTCAGCCTTTGTCACACTCCTTGGAAAGACTGTCCTCTGGAGTATGATTGAAAAAAATCTTTGGCCTGCCCCACTGGGACCAATCTGTCTTATAAGGATGGCTAGGATTAGCTTACAAGCTATTTGAATTAAGCCACTCATTTTGTAAGCTGTTTAAGCTATTTGAAAGTGATCCTTTACTCCAGGAGAAAAAAAAATCTGAGGAATGAGATTCAAGTTATCTAAATATTTTGAGGGCATCTCCACCATAGAGACTTTAGCCAATTTTATGTCTAAAAACTGTAGTTCTTCCTCGTGTGCATTTCTAATTAAATGGACCAACCTGCCTAAAGGTAATTTAAAATACCAATGGCCACTACTGGGAACTTTTGAAATCCTCAAACATAATTTCCTTAAGACCAAGGAAATGATGGACTACATCATTTAAAAATTTCCAGAACTGTATGGAATGGTTAAGCTTACTTAATGGGTAAGTAAGCTTACTTACTTACTTCAATGGGTGTGTAATTCAGTGGGTACGTAAGTAAGCTTACTTACTTACTTCAGTGGGTATTTTGAGGCTTTCCAAAGTTATTGGGAGTCAAAAATTGCCTGTGTGCAAAATACATTTTTAAGATGAATTGAGGCAAATTAACAATTTTAAAAAGATAAAAGGGTCCCCAAAGCCTCAGATTTCTCTTGACTTCTCTATCTCGGGCTTTGCCTCTGGAGAAGGAAATGGCAACCCATTCCAGTATTCTTGCTTGGAGAATCCCATGGATGGAGGAGCCTGGTGGGCTACAGTCTTCGGGGTCGCAAAGAGTTGGACACAATTGAGCGACTTCACTTTGCCTCTGGAGTTGTCTTCCTCTTTCCTTCCTACGTCACCTACTCCTCCTCTACACCCTCAATTCCCCCATACTAATTACCTCAACAGATTTTCCATTTCCTCTGAACTCTTTCCTCTCCCTTTTCTTCTGAACTTGTCAGAACCTCTCCCTTTAAGTCTTCTGAGGATCCAGAGGCTAAACCCTTAATTTCTTAAACTCCCAGGACTAAAGCTAAACTTTGAGTCACAAATATTTTCCCAAAGTAACTGAAGATCTCCACAGATTTGCTGATAAATTTAATATAGTCAATCAAACCTATCACCTGGTTTGTCTGACTTATATCAGCTAGTCTATATGCTTGTCAGCAAAGGCCAGGCACAGCATTGTATGAAAACCACCAATTGGAAAAATCTTGAAAAGTCTCTCGAATTATAACTGAGAGACTATCTTGCTAACTTATTATATTATCAGGCATCAGTAGTTGATAGGTGACTTTATTGAGCAATTCTTGGAGCTTTTCAGTAGTCTGTTGATTAGAACAAAATACAAGTTTGCACACAGAAATTTGTTGAAACTGTTCATTATTTTTATAATTGATTTCAGATTGTTTCTAAAGAAAATTCTGGTCTTCCTTCAGATGTTGATTCCAACTGATAGCTTTTAATTCTATATTTATTAATGGACTGACCTGGGACCTTTCCCTTCTAGTAAAAAGGACCAGGATGGAATGGGAAACAATGTCCACTCCAGATTTAGTTAACCTGGCAAAGCAGCTCTCTGTTCCTCCAGATGTGTGTCCGTGTGTGTGTTAGTCTCTTAATCATGTCCAACTCTTTGTGACCCCATGGACTACGGCCCAAACAGGCTCCTCTGTCCATCAGGATTCTCCAGGCAAGATTACTGGGATAGGTAGCCATGCCCTCCTCCAGGGGATCTTCCCAACCCAGGAATCCATCCAGGGTCTTCTGCATTGCAGGCAGATTCTTTACCATCTGAGCCACCAGGGAAGCCTTTTTTCCTCTAGATGAGTCACCTCCAAAGAAGACCATCAAAGTTCTTCATCTTCACCTCTAACAAATGAAGGCTCTGCTGGTAAAGAATCTGCCTGCAATGTGGGAGGCCTGAGTTCAATTCCTGGGTTGGGAAGATCCCCTGGAGAAGGGAAAGGCTACCCACTCCAGGACTCTGGCCTGGAGAATTACATGGACTGTATAGTCCATGGGGTTGCAAAGAGTCAGACACGACTGAGTGACTTTCACTTCAAACAAAATCAAAACCCTCTTGCAAAGACCCAGAACACTGGAAAGGAGATTGTTGCAAAGTACTCTGGGTGCCTTTCCTATGTCTTCCTAATTCTCTTTGAAAGGACTTTAAGGAACTACAGGATTTTTTCCAGTCCTCCCTCTTAATTGACTTAGTGAAGCTTTTCTTCAGTTCTGAGGTGAATCTCCGCCAGTCTAATTAACATTGGAGCTACATCCTAAGTGCTCAATCACAGCACTGTAAAGCAGCTCTTCCACAGAGTACTAAAATATTTCAAATACTAGGAAATCTCTTATCAACCTCAAGAAGTTTGTCTCTGAACTTATAATTTCCTTTTATTTAGTCTCTTTAAAAGGTGCCCACTCTTTTTTCCTTAGCTCCTCCACCCCTTTCCATTCATTAGGCTGCTACTTCTTAGTATTATGCTGGAATTTCTTTCTCCCAGAAGGGAGAGATAATTCTAGAAATTGACAATAGTCATCAAAGCAACCCATCAGGTGAATTACATGACCTCTGATGTCTTTTATTTATTCCTTCTCTAACAGTACTAGAGCAAATTCTGGAAACACAGATCATTTGTCCCTACTGAATCAGCTACCACCTTCCTATGGGCAAAATCTCCAACTGAAGTTGGCAAAATTCACAGCACACCGCCCATCAAAATTCAAATAGACCCTTCAAAACTTCTTTCCAGAATTAATCAATACCCTGTAGGAAAGAAGTCTTTCAAGGCATAAAGCCCATAACAGAAGATTACAAGTTTCATTATCCTTTGTGCCAACTTTTTAACACTCCATAGAGGTTTCTCCATGACCTCTAAACAAAAAACAACATTGTTATTCCTCAACACCCTGTTTTTACTAGGCCTTATATGTTATGAACATTCATTGCCAGCATAAGGAAATTCTTTATTGTAATTGATTTCACAGCACATTCTTTATTTATTTTTAATTGTAGGATAATTACAGTAATTATGTTGGTTTCTGACACACACCACTGTGAATAAGCCATTGGTATACACATGTCCCCTCTATCTTGAACCTCTTTCCCACTTCCCACCCTATCCCACCCCTCTAGGTTGTCACAGAGCCCTGGTTTGAGTTCCCTGAATCATGCAGCAAATTTCCATTGGCTATCTATTTTACATATGGTAGTGTATATGTTTCTATGCTAATTTGCCATTCATTCCACCCTCTCCGCCCCCTTCTATCTCCATTGCTGCCCTGCAAATAGGTTCAACAGTACCATTTTTCTAGATTCATATATATGCATTAACATACAACATTTATTTTTCTCTTTTTGGCTTACTTCACTCCATATAATATGCTCTAGGATCATCCACCTCATTAGCACTGACTCAAATGTGTTCCTTTCTATGGCTGAGTAATATTCCATTGTATGTATGTACCTCATTGTATGGACCACCACAGCTTCTTTATCCATTCGTCGGTTGATGGACATCTAGGTTGTTTCCATGTCCTCACTAGTGTAAACAGCGCTGCAGTGAACACTGGGGTATATGTGTCTTTTTCAATTATAGTTTTCCCAGGGTATATGCCTAGTAGGGGGAAGGTTGGGTCATATGGTAATGTTATTCCTAATTTTTTAAGTACTCTCCATACTGTCTTCCATAATGGCTGTATCAGTTTACATTCACACCAGCAAGAAGGCTCCCTTTTCTCCACACCCTTTCCAGTATTTATTGTTTTTAGATATTTTGATGATGGCCATTTTGACCAGGGTGAGGTGATATCTCATTGTAAGTTTGATTTGCATTTCTCTGATGATGAGCAATATTAAGCATCTTTTTACATGTTTATTAGCCATCTGTATGTCTTCTTTGGAGAAATGTCTGTTTAGGTCTTCTGCCCACTTTTTGATTGGGTTGTTTGTTTTTCTGATACTGAGTTACATGAACTGCTTGTATATTTTGGAAATTAATCTTTTGTCAGCTGTTTCATTTGCTGTTATTTTCTCCCATTCCGAGGGTTGTCTTTTCACTTTGTTTATAGTTTCCTTTTCTGTGCAAAATCTTTTAAATTTAATTAGGTCCTATTTGTTTATTTTTTGTTTTTATTTCCATTATTCTAGGAGGTGGGTCATAGGAGATCTTGCTGTGATTTATGTTATAGAGTTTTCTGCCTATGTTTTCCTTTAAGAGTTTCATAGTTTCTGGTCTTATATTTAAGTCTTTAATCCATTTTCAGTTTATCTTTGTGTATGGTGTTAGGAAATGTTCTAATTTCATTCTTTTACACCTAGCTATCCAGTTTTCCAAGTGCCATTTATTGAAAAGGCTGTCTTTTCCCCATTGTACATTCTTGCCCCCTTTGTTAAAGTTAAGTTGCCCATATGTGGGTGGATTTATCTCTGGGCTTTCTATCTTGTTCCATTGGTCATATTTCTGTTTTTGTGCCAGTACCATACTGTCTTGATGACTGTAGCTTTGTAGGATAGTCTGAGCAGACCACCTCCTAACTGCTTATAATAATCTAAAGGAAATCCACTGGGTACCCTTAACTTCTCATGGTTCACTGATGGTTCTTATTTAAAAGGTAACAATGACAAATATGTGCTGGATATGCTATTATAACTCCTACTGAGGCTATTCAGGCAGCACCTTTACCTATGATTACTTTGGCCAAATAGGCTTTTATATAGGCTGGTACTTAAGCCAAGGACAAAACTGGCAAAATTTATCCTAATAGTAGATATACTTTTGGAGTAGGTCATAATTTTGGAAGGTTATGGAAGCAATGTGGCTTCCTTACTTCCAAAAGAAATAAAATTAGAAGTGGCTTATATGTTCAGGAATATTGAATACAAAAATTTACCCCCTGCCTTAGCTATTATTAAGCCAATACATTCTAAACTTGACTCTCTAGAACCTAAGAGAAATCACTTTGATGATATTCCTTCAATGAATGCTGTCCTTAAAGGGACCAAGCACAGCCAAAGGGACTCTGTCATGTCCAAAGGGACATTTCCCCAAACAATAATTTAGAAAAACTGGCTAAAGAGAAAAAGGATTTTTTCTCTTTAGAGAAAAACACCCAATTCCTGCATTTTTTCTCTCTTTAGAGAAAAAGAATTGGCATCAGAAAAAGAAAATCCAAACTATAAATTCAGCAATTGTTGGTTTGATAGAGAGAAAGATTTGCTTTGGACCAGATGAGACTCTAAAATATTCACTCTTCATCACTGTATGTGCATTAAACCATTTGTTTACTGACAAAATGATAGCTGTCATGAATCAATATTGAAGGGGAAATATTAACAAGGCACAAAAAGTGCCTACTTCACTTTCCCACTCATCCAAAGCATAGCCTAGAAAACTCTGCTCCACCTGCTCTTAGACATTTTAAACTGTCTAATGGGCAGTTCAAGCAAATGAATTTCACCAACTTCTTCCATCTAATGGATATCATATGTTTTAGTCATGGTTTGTATGTTTTCAACACTTGACTGAAACCTTCCCTTGTAGAGCAGTTACTGCTGCTGTGGCTAAAGTCCTTTTGGAAAATGGAAAAGATTATCCTTACTTGGAAGAACTCTTGAACTCAATAGTGATCCCATTCTAATGGTGAGATGCTTCCACAACTATGCTGTTTGATCTATTTTACAACAATTACACTCTGCTTACTACTCTCAATCTTCTGGTTTAGATGAATATTCTATCAACATTAAGACTCAGTTGGCAAGCTCTCCTACCATCTTGGCCAAAAGCATTGTTGTTGGTTTTTCTAAATCAGATTTATCCTTTTTTGAAACTCAAAAGCTCTTACTCTTTGATGTAGTGACAGGCGATCCAATGTACTTGGCTCCTTCTTTTTTTACCCACAACTGATAAAAAAAATACTACAGTATTGCAAAGCTTTCCTTGCTTTTTATTTAAAAAATAACCATGACTTTGTATAGCAATCTTGATTGCACTCCCAGGAGATCAAGACCCTAAGCATCACACTTTGCAACATGGAGATTTTGTCTATTAGAAAAGATGCTTCTGAATGAACTCTTTCAACTTTGCTGGAGAATCCCCTATTAGGTACTACTAACAAATTCTTCTGCCACTAACTCCAAGGAAGAGACTCTTGTATTCAAATAAAACACCTAAAGAAAATGTCAAACCCTGACTTGAACTAGACATCATCTGGTGACCTGAAAGTGAAGATATCCCAGAACTGAAGCAGAGAACATCTAATGAGACAGCTTTTTCAAGGTAATACAAACCGTGCCTGTTGGAAGATTTTGCCAAATGTTTGATGATGATATAATGCTTTAAATGATCTCACATGTGGTCTTGATAACATATGCATTTTAGATAAAAGTTCTTGAGAGTCCTCTCTCCTTCTTGTCATTATATGAATGTGACCTTGTTGTTCAGTTGCCAAGTCATGTCTGACTCTGTAGTGTTCTAATCTGTGCACTTTTTCTCCAAAGTAAGACAATATACCCAGAAAATGTCATTCCTGACATTGACAGAAAAAAGTAGATGAAGCTATAAAAACTGACTCTTGATCAGTGATGACTTCAGAGAAAGATTTTGATCAAAAGGGGAAAATGTAAAAAAAAAAAAAATCCCTAGAAGCCTCAATTAAATAGAGTTGCAAGACCAGAAGGGGAAATTCACACACTGCACCAATAGTAGAACCCAAGAGGAAAAAAAAAAGACTCCTCTGCTTTCCTGGTAACAACTCAGTCAATGAAAGGTCATTGACCCTTTGTTTACTTTAGTCCTTCCAGCTTCCTTTCCCCTCTATAAAATCCTTCTCTGTCACTTGCCATGAGGGAATTTGTATATGGCTCTTCATGGTTGCATACCCAGAATTGCAATTCTCTGCTGATCTTAAGAAAAAAACCCAGCTTTGCTAGAAATGTATCTGGCAGTCTACTTGTTTCATACCAACACATAGAGAAAAGAAAAAATGGAACATGGTAAGGAAAAATCAAAATGTCATAATTAGGGGAAATTTTAAATAGGGTAATCAGAGTTGGCTTTATTGAGAAGATGCAAAGAACTCAAGTTGGTGAAGGAATTTGCCATTCCTATAACTGGGGAAGAGCATTCCAGGAGGAATGATTACTGAAGTTTTACAGTGTGAGATCATGAAAGGTCTTATATGTGGTTGCAACAACGTGACCTTTTATTCTGAGGGAAATAAGGTCTTTGGGAAGGTGTTAATACAGGAGTGACATGGTCTGCCTTATGTTTTGACATTATCACTCTGACTGCTCTCTTGAGAATTGGCTTCAGTGAGACAGAGGTGGCAGCAGTTATAGAAGTTAAGAGGTAACTGTAGGAGTCCAGGAGCAAAATGATGGTAGTTCATTCCACATCATAGAGGTGGATACACTCAAAGTAGAACTACGTTATAGCTTAGCTGACATACTATTATTTTGGTAACAAGTGTATCATTTAGGGTTCACTTATACTTAAGACTAGAAGCTGGGGAAGGGATTTTAGGGTATATCCTGAAATAAGAGAGACTGTAGGACATTTGTACTGGCAATATTGTGGGCATGTCTTTTATTAAGAATAGGAAGAATATATCTCTAATTTATCGTTTTAGACTTGAAACAAGATTTGTCACACGGGTCTTGAAATCAAGTTATTTTTACCACCCCCCTGATCTCCTCCATGAAAAGAATGAATTCTTTGAATTTATGGTAGAGTATGAACCCACCAATAAGAAATTTGCAAGATTTTTTTTTCAGAGCTAAGATTTGCTTTTGTGCCTTTTCACTTGCATATTTTGTTGCCCGAGTGTGCTAAGTCACAACCCTAAGACAATAGCCCACCAGGCTCCTCTGTCTATGGGCTTTTCCAGGCAAGAAAGCTAGAATGGGTTGCTATGTTCTCCTCCAAGGGATGGACCCAACCCAGGGATAGAACCCACATCTTTTATGTCTCCTGCATTGGCAGGTGGGTTCTTTACCACTTTGCTGAGGATATTTTTTATTGGTTTTAGTACATCTGTATTGGTAATAATATAGATATTTACCTTAAAACAACTTTTCAATGGGAAGTAATAATTTCTAACCCCTATGTCTTCCAACTAAATGATTCTGAACCTAACTTTACCCTTTGGAATATATATATATATATTATATACACATATGAATAATATTTAATAAATATTTATTTAATTAGATAAGCAATATATTTAATGTATATGTATAATATATAAATTATATTAACTATGTACCATATTTTATATTTTAACATGGAATAAACATTACAGTACTTTTGTAAATTCCACAAATAACCTAATTTGTAAGCATTATACACATTTTTCTTTAAGCATTTTAAGAACCATAAGATTTTTGAAGTGCTTTAATTTATTATCTTCAAAATTTTCACTATAAAAAAGAAATCAAACTATTAAAAAAAAACTTTGCTAGTAAGAGGTCATTTGTTTGCATCGCAAAGCAGATTAACCTCCTTAGTTGAGGATCTTACATAGTTTCTTAGGGAAAGATGTTGGCAGTCACTGAATTTGTTGACAGGGTTTTACCAATTAGACTAGAGCTATTTAGGTTGGCAGATCCTTTGAATCTCTGAGTGTTAGTATTCCATAATCATGTGAATCCCAATTCGCGTACCCTTACTCTCCCCAATTCAATTATCTTCTTGAGATCTTCAAACCTTGTTCCACTTAATCATAAAGTTCAGAGCCACAGCTGTCCTTGTCGTTTGCTATATAACTGTAAGCCAGAAACCTTTTCCAGCTTCTCATTAGACATTAAATCTTAATTTACTTTGTCATCTCAACAAGCAGCTCAATAGTTGTTAATATTTTGTACTTCTTGGGGAAATAGATAAATGGCAAACAGATCTCTCTAATTTCTTTGGCTGGTTGCAGTTTGTTTTCATGGTGTTCACCAATGTTTTCAGCTCTCTGCCAACCAAACCTATGGTAGTATTGCACTTCCTTAGAATTTAGGTCAGAGAAGGCAATGGCACCCCACTCCAATACTTTTGCCTAGAAAATCCCATGGACGGAGGAGCTTCATAGGCTGCAGTCCATGGGGTCGCTAGAGTCAGACACAACTGATCGACTTCACTTTCACTTTTCACTTTCATGCATTGTAGAAGGAAATGGCAACCCACTCCAGTGTTCTTGCCTGGAGAATCCCAGGGATGGGGAAGCCTGGTGGGCTACCATCTATGGGGTCGCACAGAGTTGGACATGACTGAAGCAACTTAGCAGCAGAATTTAGGTATGAACACACAAGGAATAATTTTATGTGTCAATTTGTTGGCCACAGTAGCCAAATATTTGGCCAGACACTATTTTTCTAGTTGTTTCTGTGAAAACATGTTTCAGATGAGATTAACATTTAAATTAGCAGATAATGAACAGGGTAGATAACCCTCCATAATATGGTGTGTGTGTTAGTTGCCCAGTCATGTCTGACTCTTTGAGACCCCACGGATTGGGGCCTGCCAGACTCCTCCATCCATGGGATTTTCCATGCAAGAATGCTAGAGTGAGTTGCCATTTCCTTTTCCAAGGGATCTTCTCAACCCAATTTCCAGGTACTCAGAGGTAATGAATCTGCTTGCCAACGCAGGAGATGTAAAAGACGTGGGTTTGATCCCTGGGTTGGGAAGATCTCCTGGAGTAGGAAATGGCAATCCACTCCAGTATTCTGTCAGGAAAATTCCACAGACAGAGGAGCCTGGCAGGCTACAGTCATTGGGGTCATAAAAAGTCAAAACAACTGAGCATGCATGCCCTTCGGGGCTCAAGTTGCAATAATAGCTCTTACCTGGGTCTCCAGCCTAGCAGCCTGCTTTACTGATTGTGATCTTGCAAGCCTCCAGCATCATGTGAGCCAAGTTTTTAAAATAAAGACACACACACATTCTACTGGTTCTATTCTGTGAAGAACCCTGACTAATACAGGCCAACAAGACTTTTTTTAGACAATGAAATGTGAAAAGAAATAATGCGTGTCTGTTTCAAGCATAAGGTTTAAGATTCCATGCACGATTTGCCATATTCACATTTTCCTGCCTCAGAAAATGTGAAAGCAGAGAAATGGCACCATTAGAGCAAACCATGATGAACTTAGAGCTTGTACACGAATTAAACTTTCATTTTTGCAAGCCTCTATGATTTGGAGACTGTTTGTTACCATGACACCACCTATATTTTCATGAGATACAAAAAATCTCTAAATTTACACTTCAGGGTCAGAACTTTCTTCTCCTTCTAGATTTTACTATTTCACACAATTCTCTTTTTAACTTTGGGACTTCAAGAATTTAAGTTGAGTTCATGCAGATATCTGGACCACTAGTCCAGTTGACTTTGAAGAAAATGTCTCCTCAGGAGTATGGAACCAACCAATCCAGGCTATGCAAATGATAATTTATCCTCCCTTCCCAGACTTATAAAACTATCTGACTACTCTGCACCTGCAGAGCCTGATCATGGACTTCTCTCTTAGTATATCCTAATCACAAGCTTCTGATACTTGACAACCTGGGACTGTGTAGAAATGTTACAATAACAGTGATCAAAATATATGTATTATCATTTCAAATCAATGCCTTTGTAACCCTAAGGAAAAATTTAAATAATCCTTTTTTTGTTTCCAGTCACAGGGTATCTTAGTTTTCTATTGCTGTATAACCAATTACCACAGACTTAGAGGCTTAGGACAACATAACTTTCTGATCTTACAGGGAGCTGTGGTATTCCAGGCCATGCTAGGGGCTGTCCCACCTGGCAATACAGTGGCACAAATCTGCTTCTCAAAGTCACAGGCTCATGACAGAAGAAGCAGAGGTTACAGTAGGGCTGATGATCTTCCTGGGAAAGGCTGGTGAGCATGGTGTAGAGGGGTCAACCTCTTCTCCCACCTCAGTGACACTGGGTTTAAGCCTGGCCATGATGGCACCCACCCCTCAACTCTGGTTGCCATTGTCCTGATCCTCCCAGGGTCAGGATTCTGACATGTTTTAGCTGTGTTTGGTTGAGGCTCTCACAAGGCTAAATTGAACATGCTGGCCATCTACGTCCTTACCTGGAGGCTCTAGGGAAAGACAGACTGCCAAGCTCCTTCAGTTTGTTGGCAGAATAAATTTGCCTGAAGTTGCACTATTGGGGTTCATGTTGTCAAATCTTAGAAGCCATTCCCAGGTCCTTGCCAAGAACCCTTTCATACTTGCATCCCTCTGCAGTCTGTTATGAAGGATTAAGGAGTTAAAGGTAATCACAAAAGACTATCCCATCATTATTTGCCATATAGCATAATTTAGTCAAGAAACTATTATCCCATTATGTTCACAAGTTCCATCCACACTCAAGGTCTGGAAATTATACAAGACGTGGACACAAGGGAATAATTATTTTGGTCATCTTAGAGACACAGGGTCACAGTTATACAGAATAGATAGGGGAAGTTGGGGTAACAGATCAGATGACATTGCTAATTGAACAATTATGAGCCCTTTCACCACATGAATGCATAAGACCTTGATGCAGAGACCTCCATGGATATTGAAGGATATTCCTTTTGGATACCCTTCCCACTGTTTCTTGTTTCTTATTTTCAGAAACTCTCTTGCAGCCTTTTCCTTTTTTAAATCACTTCATTGTGTTAGCAGTACCAGCTCAAGTCTTTCTATTTAGAAAAATTGTATAATTACAAGATGGGTGGAGATGTACGTTTATGGCATGTGCGAGAGTAGGCTTAGAGTTTCATTGTGAAAGGTTTTCTTTTTTGTTTTTCCATGAAGATTGAGAAAATGTCACATATTCATAGAAGAAGGGAGTCAGTTGATGACTATCTCAGGGAAGAAGTCAGGAAATTGACAAGATCATATTTGTATATAAGAATGATTTCTTTGGGACTCGTAAAGAGGGGCCTGGGATGGGAGCGTATGTGCAGGAAGGGATGGAGTGGGTAGAAGATGGCTATTATAGACTACTGCAACTAGCTAGGGGTTGTCAAACATTTTCTATAAAAAGCCAGATAGTAAATTTTTCAGGTTTTGTGGTGCAGACAGGATCTCTGCCAGAGTGATTCAAGTCTGCTGTTGTAGTGTGAAAGCAGCCATAAATCTTATGTGAACAGATGGGTGTGGCTCTGTTTCAACACAACTCTATTTACAAAACCAGGCAGCAGGCTGGATTTGGATCGCTGGTTGTGGTTTGCTGACACGTGGAATAGACTATTACTGCTCTAAGCAGTGACAGTAGAGGCGGACAGGAGATGGAATTGATTGACTTAGTTTTATATGTGTGGAGCACTTATTTTGGGCTGGGTGCCCTTCTAGACGGCTTCCCTGGTAGCTCAGCTGGTAAAGAATCCACCTACAATGCAGGAGATCCCAGTTCAATTCCTGAGTCAGGAAGATCTGCTGGAGAAGGAATAGGTTACCCACTCCAGTATTCTTGGGCTTTCCTGGTGGCTCAGCTGGTAACGAATTCACCTGCTGTGTGAGAGACCTAGGATTGATCCTTAGGTTGGGAAGATTCCCTGGAGAATGGAAAGGCTACCCACTCCAGTATTCTGGCCTGGAGAATTCCATGGACTGTATAGTTCATGGGGTTGCAAAGAGTCAGACACAAATGAGAGATTTTCATTTTCACAAGGAGATATGCAGTGAACCAACCAGACAAAAATGCCTTCTTAAATAGTTTTCATTCTGGGAAATCTTTAAATACAAACATTCTATCTTGTAGATTACCTATTAGTAAAGAAATGAAGATACATAAGTTGGGGCATGTGGAAAATACCTACTTCATTTCACAAAAATCCACTGTGGCTGGTCTGGTATGGTGCAAAAAAAACATGGTTTTAATTAAGGAAAACTTCCTCAGTTACACACAATCTCATTTTTCAAAATCCGTAAACATATATTACAATATGTTTTCTGTTCAATGTAATGTGTAAAACATAATCAGCATACATAGAAAGTATTTCCATGTGAATGAAATGGAGCCTAAGCCAGAAAATTAAATTTGCACAGGGATGAATAATGTGACCAAACAATGAACTGTACAAGAACCACACAGCAAAGAATAATAAAACAGATGCTCCTATGTACAACACTAAGCATGCAGCCATTCCTAGGAATCAATTGGCAAGTTTCATAGAGAGGCTGAATGATCTCTTCCCCTTTTAAGGAAAATGTGAAGGGAACTTTGGTTTATTAGGAACATTGGATTCCCTGTTTCTTGTTGACCTTTGCCAACCCTTTGTGTTGTCTAGCTGCCCAGGTGAAAAAAGCTCCTCAGAGCTAAAAAGGCAAGAAAAATTTGTTTCTCGCTGTGGTGTATATGTTGGGGCTTCCCCTGTGGCTCAGTGGTAAAGAATCCACCTGCTGTGCAGGAGTTGCAGGCAACACAGATTCTGTCCCTGGGTCAGGAAGCTCCCCTGGAGGAGAGCATGGCAACCCACTTCAGTATTCTTGCCTGGAGAATGCTGTGGACAGAGGAGCCTGGTGGGCTACAGTCCATAGGGTCGCAAAGAATTGGGCTTGACTGAAGCGATTTAGCACGCACATACATGCTCATGATATATGTTGAGTGTGAATATGGCAAAGAATAATGATGCGAAATAATGAGAAACTATTATGGCATGGATAACAGGAGAGTAACTTGAGGTTAGTTTTGTCATATGCTTTTACCCTCTGAGTCATATTTAGAAAGTAACCACAGGCTTAATAATTGTTTCTTCTCTAAGGTTATAGTTGGTTATATATAAAACATCCAACGAGTGGCTCTGTAATCAGCATCTGCTCTAATAAAAATGCCCTTAAAATTGTTAGTGTCAGAGAGTAAAAGGATGCTGTTCATTTCTATTGTGGGATCTTTATTTTTCCTGTGTCTCCTGGATGAATCTTCAAATCAATGCATTTTACATGAGATATATGTTCAAACTCGGGAGACTTTATATATTTTATCAATATTTTATTAACAACAAGGTGCAGGACTCTATGAGTTAATGCAGAGCATGGGAAGAATCAATACAAATCTGTAAAAACCTCTCCATTACAGGGTTGTATGTCACTAGGAGAACTGTCCTTCTGTACAAGCCAAATAGGTCAGAACTTATGTGCTGATATTTTTAGGGTGTAGAGAAGCCCAGAAAAAAAAAAAAAACCAACCTCACCCAGTGAAAACCCATGGCTGTAATATTTTCAATAGATGGTCCCAGCCTGGCACCCAGAATTGGAATTAGGTATATCTAATTCCATACCCTGCAGTGGTGTGGGAAGGAGGGCCTGTGGAAGCAGAGCGGGAAAGGCATCTCCAAGGGCGAGAAACTGACTACAGCACTACGAAGATGAAATCTGCTCATCTGTTTGTTACTTGTGATTGATCTCCAGCATCTATTCTGTTTTCCTCCATCCTAAAAGAACTCCAGTCTTTTACAGAATCTATATGTCCCCTATATGACTCAGAGAGCTGACTCTGTCTAATTCTAGTCATGGATTCTAATCCATCTGCATGATGACACATTTCCCTGATGATAAGACTCACATGAGATCTTTATTACATATACTGATTACCAGATTCTTCCATTTAAATTCCACTCTGTAGGTCTTACCTGGGCCTCCCTGGTGGCTCAGTGGTAAAGAATCCACCTGCCAATACAGGAGATACGGGTTCAATCCCTGAGTCGGAAAGATCCCCTGGATAAGGAATTGGCAGTTCCAGTATTCTTAACCTGGGAAATCCCATAGATAGAGGAGGCTGGTGGGCTATAGTCCACGGGATCACAAGAGTCAGACATGACTTAGCAACTAAGCAACAATAAGTCTCAGTTGGGGTGCGGGTGGGTCTCAGAAATCTGTTTTTTCTGAACATTGCAAGCATCTCCTGCCTTTATGGAAGTTGTAATAAATGATGACATAGGCCTATTGGTGCAAAACCCAGTGCAAAAACTGGCTGGAGATTCAAATTGGTCCAACTTGACTGATAGGAAGGTTGTTAGTTTCAATGTTTTTGAGAGAATATTTTTTCTACTGTTTTATCCTGAACAAAGAGACATGTTGCCCCAGTTGCTGCTGACAGCCATCTCACAAAAGTGAGGGTAATTAGCCATAGGATGAAACCAGTGTGTATTTGTTAGAGCAGAAAAAGAAAATGAACCAGAGATCTTGACAACAAAATGAGCCATCAATCAACTAATCCAGAAGGCCGCCCTGCCTCTGGACTTTTTGTTATGTGACAATCAGTATCCTTATTTTTTAAGTAAGTTGTATTTTCTGATCCTTACAGGTAAAAGCTTTTAAATTGATACACCTAACTGTGAATTCTATTGTTATATGTTCTTGCCATTAGAAAAAGGAGAATCTGGGAGTAGTGTTTCTCGTTTTACTGCTATTACCATGTAAAACAATAATAAACTATTAGTTCTTATCATCTCTTTCTGATAATAAGTTTAGGACCTAGGGAAGAATGATACATTTTTTTTTTTACAATTATGCAATGAACACCACTTCAGGATCAATTTCTACAATTTCTGTGTATTTGGTATTAGTGACCATGAAAAAATAACTTACTACTTAATAAATACATGAACATGTATTTGAAAATAAATTAAGGAAACAAAACTGGTTAAATGCTAAAGTAACAAACATTTCTAGTCTATAGTTTTTAAGATGAAATTTAATTTTCCCATGAAACAGTGAAATGAAAAGTTTTACACAAATATTCACATGTGTGTGAAATGCTCATTTTAGCTGTGAGATAGGCTTTGGGTTCGATCCCTGGGTTGGGAAAATCCTTCAAAGAAGGGAAAGGCTGCCCATTCCAGTATTCTTGCCTGAAGAATTCCATGGACTGTAGAGTCCATGGTGTTGCAAAGAGTCAGACACAACTGAGTGACTTTCACTTTCAGGCTTCCAGGGCACAGCCTCTGTTTGTTGGCTCCGGATAAGGCAGGTGTCCCATTTCCTACAAGCATTTGCATTTGGTGATTGCATACTATAAGTGGACAGAGTTTGTGGTGTCCTTCCCCTCAAAAGCCTTTTATATCCAATAAGTTACACATGAGACTGATAAGTTTCCTTGCACGCACAAAAGGATTGGATCTCTGACCTCAGTCTCCTAAATTTTATATATTAATATAAAAATTCATCTGCTGGGTGGGTATACAGATTGCAAGAAGGACAATGGGATTTCTACGTAGGAGTAAGAGGTCGGCGCCTGTGCGAAGGTTGAGAGACAGAGCTTAAGGATGGGAAGGGACTCATGCTTCACAACTCCACAGAAAGCTGAGACCAGGATCCACTTCAGTCAGTCTGACTTCACGGAGTGGGGCCCAAGGGCAGGGTGGGTGTGCACACGTGCACCTGTGTGAGTGCCTGTGCTGTTGCTGGTATACAGGACTATGTACCTTGGCTAAAGGACCCTCCTTGTCTGACCACAGCACAGGAGAAGGAAGCATTCTTCCTCACTTTGAAAGGGACTGCAGAGCTGTTCTCAGCAGTTAGCTGCTGTTGATCAGGTTCCCATGTAATTGTCACTGAGGATACTGGAGCTCAGCTTTAAAGGATACCTACATTTCTCTTCTCCCACGGAGCACTGAGGGTAATTTGGAATGATTGATGACTACGAATTCTCAGAAATAGCTGAAAGTGGAAATGTTAAGAAAATATTGGAATTTTGGCAATCAGGCAGAGGATGGGGAAAACACGGGATTTTGAAGGACTAATATAAATATGATCTTATTGGTATTAAGCTGATGGAACCTGAGGAATACTAATTATGATTGCAGCACAGGATGGAGGTATGTAATATTAACTACCCTGCATAGGCCTTCCTTTGACATTTCAACTTTCAACTTTATTACACCTCAGACCTTATGATGCCCTGGGATCAAGTGCAAGGAAGCTAAGACTGACAGGTAACCTAAAATAGCAGAACTAGTATTCCCTCTCTGAACTAGAGACGGGGGACGTGCTAAAACAAAAATGTTAGAAGCAGCTATGAGCAGGCATTCTAACATAGCTCCTTCCCCAATCTCATAAATAGTGTTGGAATAAAGGGGAGCATGAAATAATTCCCCATGCAGTTTGGGGGGTTTCAATGTATTTTTAACATTTTTGTTGGCGGCTTTTGTGTGCACAAACAAAATTATCCAGAGACGACTTCTTTTTTTTCAATTATTACTTGTGTCATTGATATTTCAGATTAAATTCTAGCTCTTCCTTATACTTTGAAGTCCAAATTAAAAATCTTATAATTATATTAATTCATATGCTTATTACTGTAACAAAATTTAACATCACTTTTAAGGGAGATTTTACAACCTAATTAAATTCTCTTAAGTACTTTAAGTTTACAAATTTAATATATTCAAATTTCTTTTTAAGTGCTTTGTGTAACAAGCAATCCTTCCTAAATACCAAAGCATATCTTGCAAATCTAATGAATGAAACATATATATAGCTTAGTACTTATAACAAATAAAAAATCTCTTAAATATTCCGACACTGCTTTTATGCTTGGCCAAACACTATTTCACTTACAACCTAAAACTTAAATCACTAACTCAATTATGTACTTCAATTGGAAGCATAGGGTGGTTTTAGGTTTTCTAATATTCTAAATTCTCTTAAAGATTAAAACAATTAAAACAATAAGTGTACAGTGGCTACTCCCAAATCTAGCACAAAATATTGTTGTAATTTTTATGACTATTTCTAGTTTTAGTTCTCAAATGCAGTCCCAGTAAAAGAAGCATCAGCATCGTGTAGAAACTTGTTGTTGTTTAGTCTCTGAGTTGTGTCCAACTCTTTTGCAATATCCATGGACTATAGCCCACCAGACTGCTCTGTTCATGGGATTTTCCAGGCAAGAATATTGGAGTGGTTTGCCCTTTCCTTCTCCAGGGGATCTTTCTGACTCATGAATCAAACCCATATCTCCTGCCTATCATGTGAATTCTTTACCCCTGAACCCCCTGGGAAGCCCAGGAGCTTGTTAGAAATCCAAATTCTCAGCCTCTACTCTAGACCTCAGAGAAAGCAATGGCACCCCACTCCAGTACTTCTGCCTGGAAAATCCCATGGACGGAGGAGCCTAGTAAGCTACAGTCCATGGGGTCGCTAAGAGTCGGACACGACTGAGCGACTTCACTTTCACTTTTCACTTTCGTGCATTGGAGAAGGAAATGGCAACCCACTCCGGGGGTCTTGCCTTGAGAATCCCAGGGACAGGGGAGCCTGGTGGGCTGCCATCTATGGGGTTGCACAGAGTCGGACACGGCTGGAGCGACTTAGCAGCAGCAGCAGTAGCACTCTAGACCTGGGTTTCCCAGGTGGCTGAGACTTAAAGAATCCGCCTGCAATGAAAGAGACCAGGGTTCAATCCCTAGGTCAGGAAGAACCCCTGGAGAAAGAAATGGCAACCCACTCCAGTATTCTTGCCTGGAAAATCCCACGGGCAGAGGAGCCTGGTGGGCTACAGTCCAGGGGTTGCAAAAGAGTTGGACTTGACTTAGTGACTAAACAACAACTCCAGCCTTCCTGAATCTGAAACTGAGTCATGAGGTCCAACAATTTGTGTTTTAATTCTAAAGTCTGCACACTAAAGCCTGACAACTGCTATATTTAATTTGAAAGCTCCTCAAGGGTAAGGCATTCACCATACAAATAATTAAACTATCCTAAACATTTGGAGTTACCTTCTCAGATAAATCTGGGGTTAAATTAGCTGGTGGAAGCTACATTTTAATGAGAGAATTTTGAGGGGACAGACAGGATGTTTATCACAGGTGAGTTTTCTAATGACAATGGGTTACACATTGGAGTTTCATGTAAACTAGGCCAGTATCCTCATAGTTAGTGCATAGTCCCCACCTGTGGTACTCCAATCATGCATTAATTGGCTATCATATCTGAGTTAAGGCTGCAGCTCCTATCTTTCTGCCACTTTATTAGATTCAAATAATTTTTATCTTGCTTAGTCCTCTGGATTCTTTTCATGTATACTCTTCACTGGTAGGACTACAAGAGGTAGTCCTGTTAGGCAGTCCCTATAGGTATCTGAGTGATATCCACTTCTATTTTTAAGTGCTATCCACTTTGATTCTGCCTAACTCTAAAGTTTTTGTGTCTCTAGACTCAGCATTAAAATCTTGCTAGTAACAGAAAGTTTCAAGAAGAAGGAGGTGATTTCGTGTTGCTTTCATCTGAAATTTTGTAAAGAGGGCTCTGTAGAGGTACCCCCAAACCAAAAGCATAGAAAGAGAAGTAGAGCTGGTGTCATGTTTTCCAAAGGCCTTATTTATAGTAAAATAATAACTGAACTGAAAATAATAATAATAATATGGATATGGGAATTCCCTGGTTGGCCAGTAGTTTAGGATTCAGTGCTTTCACTGCTGGGGACCAAGTAAGATTCTTAAGCTCCTGAAACCTGTGTGGCATGGCTAAGAAAAAGCTGTCAATGTTACCCTTCAGAATTGTGCAACAAAGCAGCCCTGTGTCTGAACAGGAGTGGGGAGGAGACCCTAAATTTCCCCTGGCTTCTCCTGTATCTCCAGCGGATGATAAGAGTACCCACAGGCCTGCCAGGAAAAGCATCACCAGGACAGTTGACCATGTTACAGAGGTGGAGGGCTAGACTATGCACTGTTTTGTTAGGAAGAGAATGTGGCTCATTTCAGAAGGAATTCCAGTCCAGGGAACTGATATCTGGTTGTTATTATCAAGAGGGATGGTGTGGCAGGCACTGAATGATACCTGTACAAAAGAGCTAATAAGATGAGATACATCTAGAAAGAAAAATGATGAGCATATGACCAAGCTAGAACAATACAATAATAAAAGGAGGTAGAACAATAGAACAAGATAAAATATGCAAAAACCATGAAGAAATGAGGAAGGCAGGAAGAAAGGAATGATGAAGGGAAGGAAGGAAGGCAGGAAAGAAGGAAAAAAATAGAGTGGTTAGGCCTTTAACCCTCCAACTTCAGTAAACATTTCCTATTTGACAATCAAAAGGTTCCCGGTTCACTCGCTTGTTTCTACCATGTATTGTAAAGAGAGTCCATCTAACTGTGCTATCAGTTCAGTTCAGTTCAGTTCAGTCACTCAGTCGTGTCTGACTTTTTGTGACCCCCAAGGACCTCACCATACCAGGCTTCCCTGTCCATCACCAATTCCCGGAGCTTGCTCAAACTCATGCCCATCAAGTCGGTGATGCAATCCAGTCATCTCAGCCTCTGTTGTCCCCTTCTCCTCCTGCCCTCAACCTTTCCCAGCATCAGGGTCTTTTCCAATGTGTCAGTCACATCAGGTGGCCCAAATATTGGAGCTTCAGCTTCAGAATCAGTCCTTCCAATGAATATTCAGGGTTGATTTCCTTTAGGATTGACTGGTTTGATCTCCTTGCTATCCAAGGGACTCTCAAGAGTCTTCACCAACATCACAGTTCAAAAGCATCAGTTCTTCAACACTCAACCTTCTTTATGGTCCAACTCTCACATCCATACATGACTACTGGAAAATCCATAGCTTTGACTAGAAGGACCTTTGTCGGCAAAATAATGTCTCTGCTTTTTAATATGCTGTCTAGGTTTGTCATAGCTTTTCTTCCAAGGAACAATCGTCTTTTAATTTCATGGCTGCAGTCACCATCTGCAGTGACTTTGGAGCCCAAGAAAATAAAGTCTGTCACAGTTCCCATTGTTTCCGCATCTATTTGCCATGAAGTGATGGGACTGGATGCCATGATTTTAGTTTTCTGAATATTGAGCTTTAAGCCAACTTTTTCACTCTCCTCTTTCATTTTCATCAAGAGGCTCTTTAGTTCCTCTTCACTTTCTGCCATAAGGGTGGTGTCATCTGCATATCTGAGGTTATTGATATTTCTCCCAGCAATCTTGATTCCAGCTTGTGCTTCATCCAGTACAGCATTTCTCATAATGTACTCTGCATAGAAGTTAAATAAACAGGGTGACAATATGCCCACTGTATTTACCCACACAGTCCAGAGCCTACCATTGGCCCTCTCAAGCTGGGGGCAGGCTTTTTGTGAAAATGTTATAGACAAATGGTGAGGAAACGCATGCTACTGAGTTAAACCAGTCAGTTATTAATTGAGGCAGAAATACTAATCAACAACTACAGATTTTAAAATATTTAGAAAAAACTAATATTCTAGAAGAGAATAAAACATAATAAACAAGTCATATAGCCACAACAAAAGCAAGGATACTCAAAAATAAAAGATAATTCTCAAAAATTAGTCAGTTAGAAGAAATTTAAGAGGATATTTTATTCATAAACACAAGAACTAACTACCATGAAGAACAAGTCACCAGAAACTACTAAGAAAGAATACAAAATAATAAAACACATATTAATCGCTAAAATAAATAAACACAATTACTGAAATAAAACAGAAGAAATGCAAAACAATGTAATGGACAGAGCTAAAGATTACCAGAGATGAGAAAGAAAAAGTTAAGGAAATTCCCCAGAGTATAGAATTAAAAAGAGCATGAGAAATGATTAAGAACAAAAAAAGAAGGAAATATATAATAAAACAAAAAATTTCTTAACTGAAAACACACACACACACACATACACCCCTTCAGACGTGAGCTCGTGCAGTGTGTCAAGCATGCATAAAGTAAAATGTTCCAAACCTGGACACAATTTAGTAAAAGTTGTGAACTTCAAGGGGAAAGAAAAACAAATTCCTAAAAATATCTATAGAGAGGTAATAGATTACTTACAAGAATGAGTATCAGAGTGGTTTTAGTCTCCTACACAACTTGGGATGCTAGGAGACAACACAGGGCAAAGTCTTCAAAGTTCTGAATGGATGCTTTCAAACCTAGAATTTGCTATTCACATAAGTAGTATTCACAAGTGAGGGTACAGCAGAGACCTTTATACAAACAGGAAGAGCATGTTAGAAAAGTTCATTTTGTATGATGATGTCAACCAATTGATCAAAAAACTCATTACAGAAAAAAGGAAAGAAGGTATAGAAGACAGAAAGCAGTGATGATATAACCTATAAAACTTATCAAGTTCAACACCTAGATTAAATACTATTTCGTGGGATGGTACTTTTGTTAAGAAAGTATTTCCAAAAATGTGCCAACACAGCATAAAACCATTAATAATACAATTGACCCTTGAATAACACAGGACTGAACTGCACATGTCCACTTAAAGGTGGATTTTTTCCCAATAAACAGCCCTCCATTTCCTTGGGATCTGCATCTGTGGATTCAGAGGACTGACTATGAGACTTGAACCTCTGTGGCAAGTCTTGAAACCAATCTCCTTTGGATGCTGAGGGACAATTGTAATCTCAATTAAAATTCCAGATAGTTTGAATAAAACATGGTTAAGAGATGGAGAAAAAGACATGCTAAAAATCTTGTATTGATTACATAGTTTTAGCACTAAGATATTTTAAATTCTAGAATTTGATTAAAAATATTTAAATGCATATATATTTAAGTGGAAGGGTAATACATTCAGGGATTAATGGGATTAATACAGTAAACTCATTCATTCATTCAATAAACATTAGTTGAATACTTGTCCCTGCCAAGGCCTGGGTTCAGTACAGGGGATATACAACAGGGATGTGTGGCCTTTCCCACAGGAGCCTGGGATATATTTCAGTGAATGAGAGATCTGACCTGAAATCTCATGATGCTCCAAGAGCACACAGTGGGGTACCTGACCCAGTCTTGGTGAGGGGTGGGAAGGGCAACTCATTTCTTGATGAAATGAATCCAATATGAGATTAGAAAAAGTTATCCAGGAAAGAAAGAAATGTAAGCCTGAGGGTGTGACAATGAGAAAGTTTTTGGTGCTTTTAAAGAACTAGAACATTTTCAGGTTGGCTGGAATATAGAGTTCAGTGGGATGCAGATGCATGAGATGAAGCTGGAAAGGCAATGGGCTGGATCATGTCAGTCTTTTAATAACAGCTATTGAAACATTTTAAGCAGAGGAGAGATTGACACGATAGATTTGCATATCAGTGAGTTAACTCAACTTCTGGTTAAACATAATACAAATATATTCTTTTGTGCCTCTAAAACCAATACAATTTTGTTGTAAATAACTTATTTAATGTACCTTGAGTTTGTAATTTTGGGTACAATTCTTAGCTCTGTCACTTACTAGCCGTGTGATCTCAAATGTGTTACTTAACTTCTTTGAACCTCAATTTTTATCTTATGAAAGAAAATACTTATATCTTACTTGCAGGGCATTTTTTAAATCAAGAGCTGCAAATGAGAATTTAATATGAAAGCATTAAGCACAGTGCTGGCTGAATGCAGGATCTTTTGTTCCAAGAAGCAGAAGCCCAATCTTAACTAGATGAAGTCAAAGGGAGGGAATTGTGAGAGCGCCTTGGCGAGTCTCCCAGAAGCCAAGGGTGAGAATGAGCTCACCTTTCCTGAAAACAAAAGATCCAGCACTTGTCGTCTACAGTTGCCTTTGTTCTCATTCCCTAGGATCTGACATCTAATTGTACCCACCAAAAACTCAGGGTTGATGTTTCTTCTGTGCAAGAGTAACAGTTTTACTTGCAATTTATTAATTTCATTTCCAACTTTCTTGGATGAAATTCTTCTTTGCTCATCTTTTTAAAGTTCATTTTTATTGGAATATAGTTGCTTTACAATGTTGTGTTAGTTTCTGTTGTACAGTAAAGTGAATTAGTGATCTGTTTGCATATATCCCCTTTTTTTTGAATTTCCTTCCCAAAAAAGGAAGATCACCACAGAGCACTGAGTAGAGTTCCCTGTACTACATAGGGAACTATAGAGTAGGTTCCCATTGGTTATATATTTTATACATAATAGTGTATATATATCAATCCCCATCTCCCAATTCATCCTGCTAGCCCTCTTTCCCTCTTGGTATCCATACGTTTATTCTCTATGCATGTGTCCCTGTTTCTGCTTTGCGAATAAGAACAACTATGCCACTTTTTTTTTTGGTTTTACATGTATCTGCTGAAATATAATATCTTTTTCTCTTTCTATCTTACTTTACTTTGAATGGCACGCTCTGGATCCATCCACATTTCTGCAAATTACACAATTTCTTTCCTTTTTATGGCTAAGTAATATTCCATTGTATATATGTTATTTGCTCATCGTGGTCTTGTGTGTGTACCCAACAGACTGTGGCACTGAGTGAGTTCATGTACTAATATGAGTGTGCAGATGGGGCTATCTCCCAGGAGAAGGGTAATTTTTTTAAAGGATATGTAACAGTCAGAATCTCATAAAGTAGGATAATTCAGAAAAGGTTTCTAAAAAAAATGATTTCAGTTAACCCTTGAAAAATGCAGATTTGAATTGGACAGATCCAGTTATATGCAAGAGGACCTACAGATATAGAGGGCTTACTAGACTTACAGCTTCAGTTCAGTCCTTCCGTCGTTTCTGACTCCTTGCAACCTCATGGACTCCAGCACACCAGGCTTCCCTATTCATCACCAACTCCCAGAGCTTGCTCAAACTCATGTCCATTGAGTCAGTGATGTCATCCAACCATCTCATCCACTGTTGTCCACTTCTCCTCCTGTCCTCAACCTTCCCCAGCATCAGGATATTTTCCAATGACTCAGTTATTTGCATCAGGTGGCCAAAGTACTGGAGTTTCAGCTCCAGCATCAGTCCTTCCAATGAATATTCAGGGTTGATTTCATTTAGGATTTACTGGTTGGATCTCCTTGCAGTCCAAGGTACTCTCAAGAGTCTTCTCCAACACCACAGTTCAAAAACATCAGTTCTTCAGACCTCAGTCTTCTTTAGGGTCCAATTCTCACATCCATACATGACTATTGGAAAATCCATAGCTTTGACTAGATGGATCTTTGTTGGCAAAGTAATGTCTCTGCTTTTTAGTATGCTGTCCAGGTTGGTCATAGCTTTTCTCTCAAGGAACAAGTGACTTTTAATTTCATTGCTTCAGTCACCATCTGCAGTGATTTTGGAACCCAAGAAAATAAAGTTTGTCAGAGTTTCCTTTTTCTCCTTGTCTATTTGCCATGAAGTGATGGGACCAGATGCCATGATCTTAGTTTTCTAAATGCTGAATTTTAAGCCAGCTTTTTCACTCTCCTCTTTCATTTCATCAAGAGGCTCTTCTTCCTCTTCGCTTTCTGCCATAAATGTGGTATCATCTGCATATCTGAGGTTGTTGATATTTCTCCATGCAATCTTGACTCAAGCTTGTGCTTCATCCAGCCCAGCATTTCGCATGATGAACTCTGCATATAAGTTAAATAAGCAGGGTGACAATATACAGCCTTGATGTATTCCTTTCCTTATTTGGAATCAGTCCATTAGTCCATGACCAGTTCTAACTATTGCTTCTTGACATACATACAGATTTCTCAGGAAGTAGGTCAGGCGATCTGATGTATTCCCATCTCTTGAAGAATTTTCCACAGTTTGTTGTGATCCACACAGTCAAAGGCTTTGACATAGTCAATAAAGCAGAAGTAGATGTTTTTTTGGAACTTTCTTCCTTTTTTCTATGATCCAATGGATGTTGGCAATTTGATCTCTGGTTCCTCTGCCTTTTCTAAATCCAATTTGCACATCTGAAAGTTCTTAGTTTGAAGAATTTTGAGCATTACTTTGCTAGTGTGTGAGATGAGTGTGATTGTGCGATAGTTTGAACATTCTTCAGCATTGCCTTTTTTTGGGATTGGAATGAAAACTGACCTTTTCCAGTACTGTGGCCACTGATGAGTTTTCCAAATATTATGGCATATTAAGTGTAGCACTTTAACAGGATCATCTTTTATGATTTGAAATAGTTCTGCTGAAATTCCATCACCTCCACTAGCTTTGTTCATAGAGATACTTCCTAAGGCCCACTTGACACACTCCAGGATGTCATGGTTATCTAGGTCATTTTTATCTTTTTTTAATAGTTCTTCTGTGAATTGTTGCCACTTCTTATTAATATCTTCTGCTTCTGTTAGGTCCATACTGTTTCTGTCCTTTATTGTGCCCATCTTTGCATGAAATGTTGCCTTGGTATCTCCAATTTTCTTGAAGAGATCTCTAGTCTTTCCCATTCTATTGTTTTCCTCTATTTCTTTGCATTGATCAATTAGGAAGGCTTTCTTGTCTCTCCTTTCTATTCTTTGGAAATCTTCATTCAGATAGGTATATCTTTCCTTTTGTCCTTTGACTTTCACGTCTTTTCTTTTTTCAGCTATTGGAAGGCCTCCTCAGACAACCCAGTTTGTCTTTTTACATTTCTTTTTCTTGGGGATGGTCTTGATCACTGCCTCCTGTACAATGTCTCGAACCTCCATCCATAGTTCTTCAGGCACTCTGTCTATCAGATCTAATCCCTAATAGCTCTATTGTAGGGTTTATGGCAAACTCCTTCCAGTGCCGCTTTCTCTGTGGGGAGCCCCTGACCCACGCCTCCAACACTAGCAGGTAGTTTTGGTTCCGTCTCCTGTGGGGTCGCTGCCCTCTGGGTCTTGTTCCTGTAAAACTGTGTGTGTGCCCTCCAAGACTGAAGTCTAAGTCTGTTTCCCCCAGTCCTCTGGAAGTCCTATAATCAAATCCCCCTGGCCCTCAAGGCCAGATTCCCTGGGGATTCCCTGTCCTTTTGTTGGATCCTCAGGCTGGGAAGCCTGACTTGGGGTTCAGAACCTTCACAACAGTGCAAGGACTTTGGTATTATTGTTCTCCAGTCTGTGGGTCACCCACTTGGTGGGTATGGGATTTTATTTTTTCACGATTGCTTCCCCTCTTACTGTCTCGCTGTGGCTTCTTCTTTGTTTTTGGACATGGGGTATCTATTTTTGTTGGGTTCCAGTGTCCTCCTGTCTATGGTTGTTCAAATGTTAATTCCACTTTTGGAGCTCTTGGAGGAGGTGATGAGCACATGTCCTTCTACTGTGCCATCTTGAACCAAGGCCTTTTTAATGGATAAAAATAATAGGCATCTAAGTTAAGAATGCTGCTGCTGCTGCTGCTAAGTCGCTTCAGTCATGTCTGACTCTGTGCGACCCCATAGATGGCAGCCCATCAGGCTTCCCTGTCCCTGGGATTCTCCAGGCAAAAACACTGGAGTGGGTTGCCATTTCCTTCTCCAATGCACAAAAGAGAAAAGTGAAAGTGAAAGTGAAGTCGTGTCCGACTCTAGCGACCCCATGGACTGCAGCCTACCAGGCTTCTCTGTCCATGGGATTTTCCAGGCAAAAGTACTGGAGTGGGGTGCCATTGCCTTCTCCGTAAGAATGCTAACAGGGTAGAAAGATTTTCTTTAAATGATCTTTACATCTGCCACAAAAATAAAAGGTGAAGTCATGACAAGAATCACCAAGTGAAATACATCTAAGTAATTCAGAAAAAAACATCTTATCACTCTAATGACCCTCGGTTGGATTTGTATATAAACAAATGGAATTAGACAAGCAACAATACTGGAATGAGATTTTAAGATTATGAAGCATCATAAACAAAAATAAACTCAAAATAGATTAAAGATCTAAACATAAGACCAGAAACTATAAAACTCCTAGAGGAGAACATAGGCAAAACACTCTCCAACATAAATCACAGCAGGATCCTCTATGACCCACCTCCCAGAATATTGGAAATAAAAGCAAAAATAAACAAATGGGACCTAATTAAACTTAAAAGATTATGCACAACAAAGGAAACTATAAGCAAGGTGAAAAGAGAGCCTTCAGAATGGGAGAAAATAATAGCAAATGAAGCAACGACAAACAACTAATCTCAAAAATATACAAGCAACACCTATAGCTCAATTCCAGAAAAATAAATGACCCAATCAAAAAATGGGCCAAAGAACTAAATAGACATTTCTCCAAAGAAGACATACAAATGGCTAACAAACACATGAAAAGATGCTCAACATCACTCATTATCAGAGAAATGCAAATCAAAACCACAATGAGGTACCATTTCACACCAGTCAGAATGGCTGCTATCCAAAAGTCTACAAGCAATAAATGCTGGAGAGGGTGTGGAGAAAAGGGAACTCTCTTACACTGTTGGTGGGAATGCAAACTAGTACAGCTACTATGGAGAACAGTGTGGAGATTCCTTAAAAAACTGGAAATAGAACTACATTATGACCCAGCAATCCCACTGCTGGGCATACACACTGAGGAAACCAGAATTGAAAGAGACACGTGTACCCCAATGTTCATCGCAGCACTGTTTATAATAGCCAGGACATGGAAGCAACCCAGTTGTCCATCAGCAGATGAATGGATAAGAAAGCTGTGGTACATATACACAATAGAGTATTATTCAGCCATTAAAAAGAATACATTTGAATCAGTTCTAATGAGGTGGATGAAACTGGAGCTGATTATACAGAGTGAAGTAAGCCAGAAAGAAAAACACCAATACAGTATACTAACACATATATATATATGGAATTTAGAAAGATGGTAATGATAACCCTGTATGCGAGACAGCAAAAGAGACACAGATGTATAGAACAGTCTTTTGGACTCTGTGGGAGAGGGAGAGGGTGGGATGATTTGGGAGAATGACACTGAAACATGTATAATATCATATATGAAAAGAATCACCAGTCCAAGTTTGATGCATGATACTGGTTGCTTGGGGCTGGTGCACTGGGATGACCCAGAGGGATGGTACAGGGAGGGAGGAGGGAGGGGATTTCAGGATGAGGAACACGTGTATACCTGTGGTGGATTCATGCTGATGTATGGCAAAACCAATACAATATTGTAAAGTAATTAACCTCCAATTAAAATAAATAAATTTATATTAAAAAAGATTATGAAGCAAAAGATTCAAATTTAGCAATCTATTTATTCAATAGCTTTTCCAGCTTAAAAAATACTTTCTTTTTCCCTACTCTACCCTGGGGGTCCTTCTTAACTCTAAAAATAAATTCCCACCTTCAACGTTTAAAGTTTATAAACTTTGAAAGATTAAAATGTATGGCGTTTTCCTCAGACCAACTGTTGATCTTTACAAATCAAACTGTATGTTTTAAAATATTTTAGGCCAACCAGGTTCCAGAGCCCTGGTAAGGAGAGGGCGGTGTTTTCCTTGGGAAGAAGGAGAGTGTTTTAAAGACATGGCCAATTATAATTGCTTTACTACCCCAAGTAGTAGGCATTCCAGACTTTTCTGGAAAGTACTGACATAATACTATTTATGGTTTTGGTTTCTTAACATGTAAATTTTACCTTTCTATAAAATTCAGTTCAGTTCAGTCGCTCAGTCGTGTCCGACTCTTTGCGACCCCATGAATCTCAACTCCCTGTCCATCACCAACTCCTGGAGTTCACTCAAACTCAAGTCCATCAAGTCGCTGATGCCATCCAGCCATGTCATCCTCTGTCATCCCCTTTTCCTCCTGCCCCCAATCCCTCCCAGCATCAGAGTCTTTTCCAATAAGTCAACTCTTCGCATGAGGTAGCCAAAGTACTGGTGTTTCAGCTTTAGCATCATTCCTTCCAAAGAACACCCAGGGCTGATCTCCTTTAGAATGGACTGGTTGATATAAGCAACTTACTAATTAAAAAAAAAACAACTTTAAAAAACAGAAGACATTGGAAAGGATATTGGCTTTTTATTATCTTCCAAGTGTTAGAAAATTCACACATAATCTTGCCCATTCATACTAACCATCCAAAGCCACTGCCAAAATTGTGTGATTCCATCATGAAAAGGATGCCAATTAGTTGAGTTACAGTATTTCACTGTTGGGGAGGCTGACTGATTCACAACCTTTGATAAGTAGTTGTTCAAGTCTGAATTGGAATTACCAAAGAGACCAGTGGGCTGATGTACTTTATGCAACCTGACTCTTTGTATTAAACGCAAAACAATTTCATGAAAATGGTCCTTAGCTCTGGTTTCATTTAAATGAAACTTTGATTCTAATTACTTACAGACTATTATGTTAAACCTTAATCAGTTCTATTTTGGTTTGCATAAAAATAGTGGTACATGATCAGTTTTATCATATTAATAAATTACAATGCATCTATAAAGTTAAAACAATGAGTTTTAAAATTTTGAACAACATATGATATGAGAAAATGTTCACAATACGAAATGGAGAAGCAAAATAATATTTAGAGTCAGATCCTAGCTTTGTTGAAATATAGTTTAAAATTTATTGTAAACTAAATTTACAAAAATAGAAACTGTTTATGTGGGTGAGAGTAGGAAAAACTTTCCTCATCATATATGTATCTATACACTGTAATTTTCTTTACAATGAAGTAATAGAAATTATTTTTATAATCAGGAAAGAATTAACTAAATGTTTACAAAGCAAAAAGAAAAGAAAAAAGTTCTGCAATAGTGATACATGCAGCCCATTTAAAAATGTTTAATCATTCTAGGTAATTGTTAAAAGAACATTTGCTATAAATAAACAAGGCTAGCAACAATTCTACTGGAATTTAGGGCCTCTATTAGAAAACATATATTAATGTTGCTTATAACTAAAGACAGCAGTACAAAGCAGCTCCCTGGTTTTGTGGCTTGTGATTCATAACCAATCATTTTCTTATTCAACATTAAAATTACTCCTAAAATTATTATTGTATTAAGAATAGAAAATGTACTTGTGTACTCTTTGAAAAAATGCAAAGATCACAGTAATGTGACTGCTTCTGTTTTGTGAGAGCAGTCCACAGTATCTTGGTCTGCTGCAGACATCCTGGAATATAGCCAACAGAAGAATATTGATGAAGAATAAGTACTGAGCAAAATAATTTAATTATTACTTGGTTTCTATTAAAATTACATGAATCTTTATTTCAAGGTCATAAAGGCATCATTTCATTAAAGCTGGCAAATAATTGCTTACATATTTTCCCATACTTAGATTTTGCCTTGTATATAGCATGAGTTTAGTAGTAGTAGTAGTAGTAGTAGTATTCTGCTTGTTTTTTGTTTGCTTTTTTAAAATTTGTTTTATTATGTGTACGGTTTTTTTTATATCTTAACTTTTATCTTTTATCTATCAAAGTCCTGGCAAATATTTTCCTATACTGCTGACAGCTATTTCATTCTGCTTTGACACTTTTTTAAAAATATTGAGTTGTATCTGTTGGTTATATCCACAAATTTCTTTGTGATTCCTACTGATTTTAATAGCTGGTTCAAGAAATATCTATCATATACTGTATGCCAGATACTCTTCTATGTGCTATGGATGCAGCAGAATCCAAAATAACAAAAATCCCTGGCTTTATGGAGCTCACACTTAGAGGGAGACAGACAATAAACAAGTAAGGCAGATCCAAGTTTTGCAACACCTGAAGTTTATGTAATTTGGAAGCCGCCTTTAAGAGAAAGAATACGAAACCAGATACCAGGCCTTGGAAGGAACCCATGCAAATGAAGAGCATTAGAATGAGTTCTATGGAGATGAATAAACTGGGGAGAAGGCTAGGAAGTACTGGCAGATGGGGAGATCGGAGTTTCCCATTGAATGGTCAGAGAAGGCCTCATTGAGAAGACCATTAAACAGAGACCCTAAGGGAAGGGAAGGAGCATGCCAGGATGTGTCTGGGAGGGAGCATGTCAGGAGAATAGGGAAGTACAGAATCCCCACAGGAAGAGTGTACCTATGGTTTTTAAGAAATGGAGAGAGGTTTGGTGGGGCAGAAACAGAGAGAGCCAAGGAGAAAGGAACAGAAGAGGAGTCACAGAGGTAACCAAAGACAGGCTGTGGGAGAGGGTAGCAGATGATATAGGGCCTTGCAGGCCTCCATAAGCTTTCTTGACATTTTTTCTCTGAGTGAGGAGAAGTTACTAGAGGTGAAATGATTAGATGTATGATTTCAATCTCATTGCTGACTTAAGAGTAAATTGAGGGAGAAAGGAGAGAAAAAGGGAGATGGATATAGAGACTATTACAGCAATCCTGCAAGAGGTCCTGGTGCCTTGGACTAGCTACTAGTAGAGGTGAAGACATGTCATTTTTTGTTTCAGAATGTGTCTTGAAGGTAGAACTAACAAGATTTTCTGGAATATTGGCTATAAGTTGTAGAAAAAGGCAGACATCAAAAGAAGAACTACAGGTTTTGTCCTAAATAAGCAAATTAATTTTTAAGTTAATAATGTGATGAACACTTTCAGAGAATATGCTTTTGGGTACAAGATAAATGAGAAATTCCATGTGAGGTAGGTATATTGAGTTTGAGATGCCCTTTGGAAATAGAAGTGAAAATTGTCAAATATGCACTTGGAATCCAATAGAGAAGTTCAGACTGATGATGTACATTTGAACACCATCAGCCTATATTTGGAATTTGTCAACCATATGATTATGAACTATACGAGCTACTAAATTTATAAACCATATGGTATATGAAGTACATGAGCTACTATATCACTTAACCTAAGAAATAAGAATAGACACAACAGAAAAAAGATCTGAGGATTGAGCCCTTGGAGCATGCCAATATTTAAGTTCAGTTCAGTTCAGTTCAGTCGATCAGTCGTGTCCGACTCTTTGTGACCCCATGAATCGCAGCACGCCAGACTTCCCTGTCCATCACCAACTCCCGGAGTTCACTCAAATTCATGTCCATCAAGTCGGTGATGCCATCCAACCATCTCATCCTCTGTCATCACCTTCTCCTCCTGCCCCCAATCCCTCCCAGCATCAGAGTCTTTTCCAATGAGTCAACTCTTCGCATGAAGTGGCCAAAGTACTGGAGTTTCAGCTTTAGCATTATTCCTTCCAAAGAAATCCCAGGACTGATCTCCATCAGAATGGACTGGTTGGATCTCCTTGCAGTCCAAGGGACTCTCAAGAGTCTTCTCCAACACCACACTTCAAAAGCATCAATTCTTTGGCGCTCAGCTTTCTTCACAGTCCAATTCTCACATCCATACATGACCACAGGAAAAACCGTAGACTTGACTAGACGGACCTTTGTTGGCAAAGTAATGTCTCTGCTTTTGAATATGCTATCTAGGTTGGTTATAACTTTCCTTCCAAGGAGTAAGAGTCTTTTAATTTCATGGCTGCAGTCACCATCTGCAGTGATTTTGGAGCCCCAAAAAATAAAGTCTGACACTGTTTCCACTGTTTCCCTATCTATTTGCCATGAAGTGATGGGACCATATGCCATGATCTTCGTTTTCTGAATGTTGAGTTTTAAGCCAACTTTTCACTCTCCTCTTTCATCTTCATCAAGAGGCTTTTGAGTTCCTCTTCACTTTCTGCCATAAGGGCGGTGTCATCTGCATATCTGAGGTTATTGATATTTCTCCCGGCAATCTTGATTCCAGCTTGTGCTTCTTCCAGCCCAGCGTTTCTCATGATGTACTTTGCATATAAGTTAAATAAGCAGGGTGACAATATACAGCCTTGACGTACTCCTTTTCCTATTTGGAACCAGTCTGTTGTTCCATGTCCAGTTCTATGTTTAGGTTAGACAGATGTAAAACAATTAGCAAGGAAAATGTTGGAGGCAGAATAATGGCCTACCAAAGACATCTTGGTAGAGTGCGTGGTTAGTGTGCACAAGGTTGAGGGTTCAATTCCCAGCACTTCCAGGCCTTTAATCTCAGCCATAAACTAAGACTCACAGCTTGCTGCTGCCAAGTGACTTATCAGGCTAAGTCAAAGATTTCATTTTGCTTCCCTGGTGGCTCATATGGTAAAAAATCTGCCTGCAATGCAGGAGACCTGGGTTCAATCCCTGGGTTGGGAGGATCCCCTGGAGAAGAGAACGGCAACCCACTCCAGTATTCTTGTGTGGAAAATTCCATGGACAGAGGACCCTGGAAGGCTACAGTCCATGGGATCACAAAGAGTCAGACACTACTAAGAGACTATCACTTTTCAATGATATCGATCCTGCTGCTGCTGCTGCTAAGTGGCTTCAGTCATGTCCGACTTGTAGTGACCCCATAGACTGCAGCCTACCAGGCTTCTCCATCCATGGGATTTTCCAGGCAAGAGTACTGCAGTGGGGTGCCATTGCCTTCTCCAACTGTGGTTTAGGTACCTTCTTTTTTAGATTTTAGTAACCCTTTTCCTGCTGCAAAACAGTGCCCAGATACATTATCTCATATGGTCAATAGAATAATAATGTTAAAAAAACCCACAAACACACAGTGGTCATCAAATACTTCCTGGAGTCCACTCATCACCATTTAAAAGAGTAAGTGGATACGTTTTTTTTTTAATATTGCAAGGACTTAAGCCTTAAAAATGTTTAATTCATTACTCTATTTTTTGTGTGTGAAAACATCAAACATATGCAAACAAAATTTTGTTGGCATAAAGTTCATTTTAGGAGGTCAGAGATGTCTATTTCTTTTGAATGTCCTGATTCTCCCAGCTTGTTTGTTGGTATGTTACTTTCCTGGTGGCTCAGATGGTAAAGAATCTGCCTGCAATGCTGGAGACCCAGGTTCAATCCCTGGGTCAGGAAGATCATCTGGAGTAGGAAATGCAATCCACTCCAGTATTCTTGCCTGAAGAATCTTATGGACAGAGGAGCCTGGCAGGCTACAGTTCATGGGGTCACAAAGAGTCGCAAACAATTGCACAATTAACACTTTCACTTCCACGCTTTCATAACAGACATAACAAACATAAGTCCAGTGACTTACTGTGGACCCCTAGAGAATTGGAAAGCTTTTAATGTGATTGATCTTTTACAAAGACAAATATAATTAACTTTATAGAACTTTTATTTAATATAGGCTCCGAGTTAATTTGACAAAAATGATATGCACATATAAATATGTTATATAATCAGAAATGTAACTTTAAAAGAGAACATGGTGAATTTTATCCTAATTTAGTAAATGGTAGTTATATCATCTTGGCAATACCATTCTACAATATCACCTACCTTATCAAAACAGAGGCTGCAGCATGGAGTTAAAATCCTAGAGCAAGATTAATCTCAGTCTTCAAATATGGAAAAAAAAATTAGTTTTCTTTATTTACTTGCTACTGGTACTTAACTAAAGAAAATTAGAATTTTTTATGCCCTCTATTTCATGGAACAACTTCATTTAATGTGCTACCTATTTCTTTCTGAAACTCAGCAATCTTTTAACATCATAAAATATTTAATAAACTGAAGTTTAAAATTTCTCTATCTCATATTATTACTAATATATCTTGCATTTATGAAATACACTTGCCTTCTTCATCCAAATGCTTTGACGTGTATTACCTCACTTTGCCTTCACAGTTATGTATTTTTTCAAAAGGTTTTACCCATATTTCAATATAAAAAGATAGCAATCACTAAAATCATCACAGCAAATGTAAATTGTGTTCTCAGGAAGAGAGTGAGATAGTAATAGGTACGGGAATGTATTCTGTTTACAAGGAATTTTATAGGAGTTTCTTTGCATGCATGCATTATACTGCAAGCGGGAATTAGAGTCACTGGAATTGTGTGAGTCATTACATTTTCACAGTATGAGAAGCCTTGTCTCATCCTTGGGTGACAAGTTTTGGATTGGACCCATCCAATATATAATTCTATAGAGAGCCAGCATTATAGATTATTGAAGTTTGAGAAAAAAATTGTATACTTTAAATCCCAGAGCACATGACTTATAAGAAATAACTGAAGGCATGGTTTTCAAAATGAGTAGCCAGTTTTAATCTGAATTTCTCTGTAGGGGAAAGTGATGTTCAAATATTATAGTGAAAGCTTGCTAAACACTTATAGCTATTGCTTTAAGGAAATAGTCTTTTAGTGATAGTGTTTATGATACTGTCTGCTGTTGTAACATCATTAGACATTGAAATAAATAGCATTAATAACCAACTCTGTGATTCACAAGATGTTGAGGTAATTGTATTCCCTTGAGCTTCTCATGAAAACTAGGGTCCTTTCCCCTCTAATAAATAGATGAAAGGCAGGTAGTTTGGTAGGTAGATATCTAGATACGTAGATAGATACTATATCTAGTTTATATTTCCAGGGAGTCATAGACCACTTGAGTCTTTAAGTTTCCACTGATCATATATGACCTTGGCTTCATTATTATACTATGTCAATAAACTGCTTAGATCCTGGGTATAAAGAATTCATCTGAAGGTAGTTATATTATCTTGATATGAAATCCCTGACTGATTTATTCACCACTTACTATTTCACAAATAAAATACACTTATTTGAATCTAAATTCTTACCAGTTACTCATATTTTTATACAAAAAAACCATTTAGAATTATGAAGAGGAACAATATTTAAAAGTCTTAATATACTTCGGAGCATTCTGTTTTACTAGGACAGTTTTAAACTGATGTTATTAACTTAAACTAGGCAAACCTAGGATTTCCTAGTTTAAATTAATAACCTCCTTTCACCCTTTCTTGTCTTAGACATTATTCCAGATCTTCTCTGTTGAGTTCCCTGTTATTTGCGTTTGAGATTTAACATGTCACAGACAAACATGAGGGATGTTGTATGTCAAAATCTTTCAAGTAATAAGTGGCAGTCCTCAAACTGAGCCTGTAAATGATGGTTATTCAGATAAGGGCACTGACTCAAATCACAACTGCACAGAAAGGTAAAGGAGATGGCCGTTGTTTTGTCCCTTGTTTCTTGAGGTATGTTTGATCCCATTAAAGAAGACTCAGTATGTGTGAGTCGTCTTCCCTTCTCTCTTGAGGCTTCTAGCCCCTCAGATCTTTGTTTCAGGTAGAGCTCTGCTGAATAGGCAAGTAGCCATGGGACTAAAGCAGGTTGCTCTCGAGCTTTCTGCTTCTGCCAAAGTCATGGGAAAGAGTCACTTTTTAGTTCTTTTTTAAATGAGGTATTTTAAGAGTCACCCACTTCTTTTAAACATCTAGTATATTCTACATGCAAGGGCTATGGAAAACTAACCAGTTATATGGGCATAAAACTATTGCTTTCTCAACAATTGCTGAAGACAGTTGGAAAATCAGCCAAAAGACAATCACATTATATTGAACAGCACTTGCATACTTCATTTATTTCCCCCTCAAGCACTGCAGCTGGAATAGCCGCTAGGAAGCTTTAAAAATATGCAAGAACATTTTAAACCTCCAGGAACACTCAGACTTCAAACTGCTTTTTCTTCTTGTATAACATCTTTAAATAATTAAGTATTTCTTTTGTTTCTTTTTTAGTCTTCTGGTTTGGGAAATATTGAGGTAACTGGAAATGAAAGAAAAAAATCACAGAGGAACTTATTCGTGATTTTTCAATTTCCATAAAATCAACAACCTTGCTCTTGAGACTGCTGGAGTGGATTCTGACCAAGGTCAATAGTACACTTCTGTGTCAGTGACATTTGTTAGCACTCCTGTCTAAAAGCCACAGAGCAGCATTCTGCAACCCATATGGGCAACTCCACAAGGGCTCCCCAGAATTCTCAGCTTCTGTTATCACCAGTGGTTGTTTTTTCAGAAGCATTTTTGAGAAATGGTCGTAAGCTAGCATCAAATGGTTTGGAATGAATCTGTTTTGGAAGAAGGGGTTTAATTAACTTTTGAGCCACACAGATTCATCTGGACCTGAGTGAGGGCTGAAAATTGATTAAACTGTGAGCACCTATTCAGAAAGTATTTGACCAGGAAATAAATTCATTTATTCAAGGTCAATGACCCTACAAGTTGATGGGTAGCTGAGATTAATGCGCCCTGGGTTTCCAGTTTCAACCATTGCTTGCTGGAGCTCTCCCCTCCCCCACACTGCTTGTCATCTACCTGGGCTTCTGTCACTTTTATTCTCTGGACCAACATTTTCTCACAGAAACTCTTAGCAGCATTTTGCCTTGTCTTATGAGTGGGGAGAGGGCTTGTGAATAAGGCATTGCAGTCAGTGCATTCTAAAGTTTCATTTTATCCAAAGGTGTATCATAATATGCAATGATTAAAAATAAGATAAAGAATGGTCTTACCCAGATTAATTTTCTCTTCGGAAAAATATTAAATGCACAGCAAACAGAATGTGTTTATCAGTTTCATAAAATCTCACTTGATTAAATGGTCTGCCTATTTTTCAGCAGTAACTTTAATTTTTTTTTCTTGAGTCTAAACATACACACAACACATACATACACACACATACAGACACACAAGCATTTAGAAACTATCCTCTGTATATTATCTTGTAAGGCAAGCTGGGGAGTCAGGTGTTAACTGTAAGAGAATAGGGAAATTTTTTTTAGGGAATGAGTTAAAAGATCCTCTGTTTATTCTAAAAGGAAAGGAAATAGCAAAAAAAAAAAAAGTCTCATTGAGTTAAGAGAATTTGAAACACAGTTCAACCTTGCTACCCTCTTTTGAAAAATAATAAATTGTGATCTTACAAAGTTCTCATCTACTACATTCTTGCATAGTTTACATGAAGTGACAATGGGGAGATTTAAGGTGTTTCTGCTTCCATTTGATTTAAAGTCTAGTATAATTTAGTGGACAGTTATGTACAATACATTTGATAATTAATTTTCCACACCAAATTAGGTTTGGCAACTCTTACCATTGTATAATTATTCTTGTAGAATAATCTAAACTTTCTTTTTTTTCCACTTTCTATATAAATGTTTTAATTATTTTGAAATAAATATTAACTTTTCCACATAGTTTGTAAGCAAAATCTTCATATTTAAATAATAAATTTGTTTATCATAGAGTGAAACATATTCTTTGTAAAAATGCTTAGCAATACCTTAGAATTCAGTCAAAATTTAGGAAAACAGAGCTTTTCTTTTGTAAATTAGACAGGTTAAATGGAAAAACTCTATGCCCTTTAACAACTTTTTGCTCTAAAGGAGAAGAGTTTTAATATTTGAAAAAAGCAGGAATATAGTCTTATCAGATTTTTATATTTATGATTTTTAAATAATTTGAAACACTCCTCTAAATTAATGAAAAAAAATAACTTTTTCAGAATAACTTCTGCTGTCAATAATATCTCCAATACATGGCCCAAAGTGTGTCAGATTAAATGTTGTTTTACTCCCTAATTTTTATTCCAAGTATATGACTTTTGTCCCTAATCAAATTGTAAGTTTAAATCACAGACATGGCATACTTCTTTGAATTTCCTATTGCATTAATATGATGCTAGATTCTAAATACATGAATTTATTTGAAGATGCTGGAATAGCACTGATAAGCAGTGAGCAGCTGGCCACATGTGTTGCTAAGCACTCATAGCTCTGATTTTCAAAACTACTGTGTCAAGTTAAGGAGACTGGAGAGATACCAAAGAAGATGAAAGGTGTGGGGTACTGGCAATGATCAATTTTTGTCACCTTCTTTCCTGCTGAGAGTATTAAATGATCAATGTGAAAAATATATACCACAGAGAAAAGCAGAAAGGGGGGGAAAGAATCCATAATCCCCAAACTCAAAGAAAACCACAATTAACATTTGTAACATTATAATCTTAATATTAACACTTGCTGTATTCCACCCCGTTTTTTCATATAACATTGCTCTAGTAGTACTTGTGCAGCAGTATGCTATAAATTCCCCTCATAATTACAGTTTTTATCAATTATGTAACCATCCATTATTTCTCTGTATCATGGCATCTTTCAACATTGTCTTACTGTCAAAAATGTTAGACTATTTCTAGTTTGCAATATTATGAATAATGACTTAATGAACACTTTTATGTGTAAAGCTTTTTCAGACTTTTTATGAAAGTCAGTGTAATAACTGGAAATTAGGTTTATGCATTTGGATTTGGATTTTCTGTGACATCAGATTTAGGGTACTGATTTGGATAAAAGACCCTTGTACAAACAATTATAATGGATTTTCTTGCTTTTTGATTCTATTTAAGTGAGAAATAAATACTTTTGGGGACTTCAAAAATCACTGCAGATGGTGACTGCAGCCATGAAATTAAAAGACGCTTACTCCTTGGGAGGAAAGTTATGACCAACCTAGACAGCATATTAAAAAGCATACACATTACTTTGCCAAAAAAGGTCCATCTAGTCAAAGCTATGGTTTTTCCAGTAGTCATGTATGGATGTGAAAGTTGTACTATAAAGAAAGCTGAGCACAGAAGAACTGATGCTTTTGAACTGTGGTGTTGGAGAAGACTCTTGAGTCCCTTGGACTGCAAGGAGATCCAACAGTCCATCCTAAAGGAAATCAGTCCTGAATATTCATTGAAAGGACTGATGCTGAAACTGAGACTACAATACTTTGGCCACCTGATGCAAAGAGCTGACTCATTTGAAAAGACCCTGATGCTGGGAAAGATTGAAGGCGGGAGGAGAAGGGAATGACAGAGGATAAGATGGTTGGATGGCATCACCAACTCAATGGACATGATTTTGAGTAAACTCCAGAAGCTGGTGATGAACAGGGAGGCTGGGCATGCTGCAGTCCATGGGGTCACAAAGAGCTGGACACAACTGTGTGACTGAACTGAAGTGAGAAATACTGCTTTTCTATATTTGTCAACAGCATCTCCAACCATATGAGTGGGTGGAGTGGGGAGATTAATAAGGAAATCTTGAAATTTATTCTTATGTGTTTTCTAGCTTTTTAGAGTAGAATCTTATTTTTATTTTATTCCTGTAATAGTTTATCTTTTTCATCAGACAGGCAAATCATCTTTGTTGTCTAGAAACAAAATTTCTACAATGCTTCCGTAATCATTAAGTTTCAAGTTTGGGGAAATTATTTTTAGTGATAAATTGGCCATTTTCTATAGCCAAGATTTTGATTACAACTGTCAAATTTATGAGTATATACTGATCTTCCATTTATAGTAATTAAGGAACACATATTTCACCAAATTATATTACATCTATTCAATGCTATTATTTGTTTTTCTCCAGGTTCCATTAAAAATAAGATTAAAATAATTCTGATGGCAATTTTACAGGTTAACATCCTCAGGTCTATTCTGCCTCTCCCCTATTTCTGTATCTCACAACATTTCCTGGGGTCCTTTGCCCTTTGACATTTCAGCAGAAGCAGCATTATGGATTGTCTCCCCCAAATTCATATTCTGAAGCCCTGACCTCTAATAAGTTAACCATGGGCTTCCCTGGTGGCTCAGTGGTAAAGAATACGCCTGCAAATGAAGGAGACGTAGGTTCAATCCCTGGGTTGGGAAGATGCCCGGGAGAAGGAAATGGCAACCGACTCCAGTATTCTTGCCTGAGAAATCCCATTTGGACTACTGTCCATGGCGGGCAACAGTCTGTGGGGTCACAAAAGAGTTGGACATGATTTAGTGACTAAACACCAACAGCTGTATGTGGAGATGGAGTGTCTAAGAAAGTAACTGAGATTGTGAGGTCATAAGGGTGGGGCCCTGGTCTGATAGAATTAGTGTCCTTATAGTCAGACAGCATACAGAACGCTTCTCTTTCTGTCTCCTTGCCTATGCCTGAGGAAAGGCCACACGAGGACACAGCAAGAAAGCAGTCTAATAAGCCAGGAAAAGCAATCTCACACAGAAATCTTGATCTTGTACTTCTAGCCTTCAGAACTGTGAGAAAATAAGTTTGTTTTTTAAGCCACCCAGTCTATGGTATTTTGTTGTCAGCCCAAGCCTACTTATACAGGAAGGCAATGGCCAAATATTAGAGGGCAGAAGGAGGAGAAAAGCCTAGCTGTTTCTGCCCCCATTCCTTCTGCTCCTGTGGTGTCTCTATGAGTTGCTGCCTCTCCATAACTCCAGTTCCCCTCCAGGAAGCCCTTCACTTTGAGGCGACAGTTACAACCAAGACATTTCCATTCTGACTCTGGTTCCCAGGTGGGTTACACTGCCTGCCATGGTTCCTCCTGCTCTTGAGGTAGTAATGTCTTCCTGAGGTTGCCTTACTTGCTTCTGTTTGCTCCTCAACAATTCTATTATCTGTGAAGCAATTTTCTGTATAAATATTTCTGGATTAAAGACCTAGGGTGGCTTCCACTTTCTTGGATAGAGTTCGACTAATACAAGGGCATTTTACTTAACAAGATTATTTTTTCAGGGGTTAGAATGAGGCTTCTAGGTAATGCATCTCTCAGGCAATAATTGTTGGAAGTTCCTCACAATCCACTTTGACTGGATGAGTTGGTAATGTGAAATCTGTTTCTCATTTTCTGCTTAAGTCTCTATTTCTCATAAATCATATGCATTAAAAGAGCAAAAGAGCAGCTTAAAAGCTTCCTCTAGCATATCATAAATTATGGTGTTCACTTTTTATTTTTTCATGCTGTTTCTCCTTCTTGCTTACTTATTTTTTGTTATAAATCTGTCAGTCTGAATTAAAAAATGATAGAACCAACATGATCCATGATAAAATTTACTGCTAAGAGACGCAGAGAAATCATGAACTCAGACATACTCAGACATTGATTTTGTCATTGTGATTGCTGCTCTAAGCAGTGGTCCTTTAGCTGTTGTACTAGGAGATGAGTTCTGAGTCACATAGATAGTTTACTTATTTATTTATTTATTTTTTTGTCCACACTTTACATTGTGCCTAGAAAATTCTCTGGATGGAATTTGTCTATAGATGCGTATTATATTCTGATGAACATATATCTGCTCAGTCATCCAAAGCATCTTCTATTACAGTGAAGATAACTTTGTAATATAGCAGCACACAGGCCACTGAAATGTCTCTCTTAGGTAATAGTAAACAGTTGCAATTGACTAGGAGAAACTTTGATGCGGCTCCACTGGAAATTTGTCTGAATATGTTTTTCACTTTGATTTCTTTCCTTAGGGCCTTGATTTTCTTTAGCATATTTCAAGTGAGGACTGCAAGAAAATGAGATACAAGATTTTAATTAAGACTTAACTGTCCAGCTCCCACAGGAAGGATTTTCTATACATCTTGACCATGAATACAAAGTGTTTATTGTACACAATTCATTATAATATTTCAATATTTATTAATGCCCCCAGGAGATGTGATATGCTTTCTTCTCAATTGCTGTAATGTTTTGCTTCATTCAACTAAAAAAAGTATTGTTTAATTATATAAATGTTAATATACCAATATTTTAATTGAAATCATGACAATAATCTAAGTTATAACCTCAAAAACATATTTTAATCTATAATTATCTGTATTTATAACAAATTCTATGCCCTTTTGTTCATCCAAATTTTCAACTAAGCAAATAGGATAGTTTTCTCAACTAGTATTGGGAATGTCATTAGCTTGCCCTCAAAAATCTCTTCCAACCCATGTGTGACTCCAATCATTGTCATAAAGACTCACTTGGCTAAACTACCAGAATTTTAAATTTACAGAACCCTTTTCTTCTCAAGCTTGGGAAGCAGGTACCAATTTCTCAGTATCTTCATCACCATTACCATTATCAAATAATACTTACTGGTCTCCCCCAGGTTCATGATGCTGGCCTGGAAACAACTAATTATGTTAATTGCCTCTGTCCCTTTTTTTGTAAGAGAAATCTGCCCGAGAGTTATGCAGTATAAAAAGAGAAAGTGAGAATTAACTATCAGATCCAGATCATGTGTTCTGATGTACTCCACCGCACAACCAGTATTTTACAGTAATTGAAGTATACTGTATGTTTTCTTCTGAGCTAAAACTGAGCTTGGGAAAAAATTTCACTTTCTACACTGTGAATTTGCTGTGCAAGAAATGGGAAGAAATGTCCCCAGTAGTGTCAAAATGACTGCTGCTTTCTCTTCTCTTGGCAATTAGAGAATTGTGGCCCCAGGTGACGGGGTAGGTACAGACACAGGACGTTCATTCTTGATTGACAGGCTCATGAAGCCTGCTGGGGGATTCCCAGGAGTAAGTGGAGGAGTCCTTTGCCTTCAGGGCTGGTTTGGAATAAGCCCTAGATTCCTGACTAAACAAATACTTGGATTCTCCTTCATATCAGTCAGAATTAGAGTTAGAGGTGGAAAGCTTGTAAGGGACAACCTCTTAAAAAGCATCTCTCATAAATCTTCTACAGTAGATACTGGTCCTGTCTCTGATTGACATGGTTCTATGAGAATTTTAACACTTTGGGTTTACAGTTTCAGTACTTGATTCTTTCTGCCTGCTCAGAGTTTCCCTCCAACTGGCACAGTGGACCAAACAACAAAACATATGGCATAAGAATATGCTAATTTTCCTGAAATTAACATGTGGGCTTGTGACCAAATTGAAGAATTTAATTATACTCTTTCCATAATTTAAATATAAAAGAATATAACTATCAAATGATATGAATTTAGCCTTAATAAATGAAATGCATGCTTACAATATAGCAGTATATCTTTTCAAGTTGAAAGTAGTCTTTTTTTGTCTTACAGGCATTACTATTCAAGTCATAATAGAATCACTTTCTTTCTTTCAGACTCATCTGGAGTCCCACTTGAATTCCTACATCAGGCTACTAATTTCTATCACTGTCCATTTTTACAGTCTGCTGCAGAAGAAACTTGGCAGCCACGACCTGTTTCTTGAATTTCAGGCAACTATATCTAATTACTTACTGGAAAGCTCAACTTGGATGCCCCATAGACTAACTGAAACTTAACCTGTAAAAAATTGAAGCCATGATATCCACCTATGAAAAACCTTTCTATGCTGGCATTCCTTAGTTCTGTGAGTGTCATCCCATATAATTATGTATCCAAGAAAGGAATCTGGAAATTGCCACTTCATATACTATCTTGCCATCTCTACTCTCAGCAACTAAGTTCATGTCTCCAGCATGTCTTGAATGAAAAATATACCAATATGCATGAATATACATACACACACACAGTAATATAATTTTAAAGTCCAACAACAGAGGATTTGTTACACAAATCATCTATACATATTCTCATTCAATAGAATACAGTGCAGCCATTAAAATACTGATATGTATATATTTAAAGTTTTAAAGTATGGTATAATTCCATCTGTAATAAAAAAAAATGCACGCATCAGTTCAGTTCAGTTCAGTTGCTCAGTCATGTCCGACTCTTTGCTACTCACAGCACGCCAGGCCTCCCTGTCCATCACCAACTCCCGGAGTTCATTCAAACTCACGCCCATTGAGTCAGTAATGCCATCCAGCCATCTCATCCTCTGTCGTCCCCTTCTCCTCCTGCCCCCAATCCCTCCCAGCATCAGAGTCTTTTCCAATGAGTCAACTCTTCCCATCAGGTGGCCAAAGTACTGGAGTTTCAGCTTTAGCATCATTCCTTCCAAAGAACACCCAGGGCTGATCTCCTTCAGAATGGACTGGTTGGATCTCCTTGCAGTCCAAGGGACTCTCAAGAGCCTTCTCCAACACCACAGTTCAAAAGCAACAATTCTTCGGCACTCAGCTTTCTTCACAGTCCAACTCTCACATCCATACATGACCACTGGAAAAACCATAGCCTTGACTAGACAGACCTTTGTTGGCAAAGTAATGTCTCTGCTTTTCAATATGCTATCTATGTTGGTCATAACTTTTCTTCCAAGGAGTAAGGATCTTTTAATTTCATGGCTGCAGTCACCATCTGCAGTGATTTTGAGCAAACTTGATTTTTTTCTTTTTGTAAGAACATAACTTAAAACTGACAAAGTGGTTATGTTGAAGAAAGGAATAAAGGATTGGGTAAGGTAGGAAGATTTTCCTTTTCTTTTCTTTGTTTTAGGTGGTTTAAATTTTTAAATTTAAATTTAAAATTAAATTTCTTCCATAAAGAATAATTTTAAAACTTCCAATGAACTCATTCATATGATGATAATTTATAAGGATTGGAAAAGAAGGAACAAAATTCAGTCTCAAGGAACCTAACTATAGGAGTAAAACATATTACAAGAGGTGAATGCGTTAGGAGGGTAGCTGGTAAGTATCAACGTCTTCACAGAAACACTGAAATTGAATCAAAGTGCTGACCCCTTTTTCTAGAGTCACTAAAATGGGCCCTGTCTGGGCTTTCAAGGAGCCCAGATTTGACTCATCCTCTGGAAGAAAAAACAGAAAGCGTGAGTTGCAAGTGCTGAAATCTAGATGTGTTGATAAGGTATAGATGAGTATTGGTAAACCATGGTTCAGAGAAGCTCCAGAATGTGAATGGTGTTAATTGGAGTGGTCTCCTGAGAACAGGTTGACCTCAGAAACATCCATTTGTTCGTGCTTTCAGAACAGCTAAGAAAAACATCACTTACTTCCTCAGTACACAGCCATGAGCACTAATCTGTTGTCATGTACTGTTCTTTAGTTGTTTTTAATTCACATGACAACTTTTAAATTATTAGTGTCCTTATATTAGTTGCTCAGTTGTGTCTGACTCTCTGTGACCCCATGGACTGTAACCCACCAGGCTCTTCTGTCCATGCAGTTCTCCAGACAAGAATACTGGAGTGGGTTGCCATTCCCTTCTCCAGGGGATCTTCCTGGTCTCCTGCACTGCAAGCAGATTCTTTACCGTCTGAGCCATCAGGGAAGCCCATGGTACAGATGAAAAAGACACAGTTTAGAGAGGTTAAATAAACTTGCCTAAGGTCAGATAATAAGCACCAGAGTCAGAATTTAAACCAGTTATTAGGAAAAGAAAAGTTTCGGTGACCCAGGTGGATAAATGCAGAGTCCTAGGCAGACAGTACAAGTGAACATGAAGAATCAGATGTAACATATCAAACAGGAAGTGGTAGAAACAATGTGAACTAGAGAGCCAAAAGCAGAAGCTGACTTTTTATACAAAGCAAGAACTCAGAATCGTTTCTTTAGTCAGTAGGTTCAAGCCTTAATTGCCTTATTTTGGATTAGTGCTTCCTTTCTTGGGTATTTTGACAGAGGATAACCAGGCAACTGGCTGTTTCTTCAGCATAAACCAATTTGCCACAGCCTGAAAATTTTCATGCCTCCTGAGTGCCTTATATTTGGGTATATCATCAAAATGACACCTGTGTTTTGTGTGGAGACAATTTGGGAAAGTTTCATTAAAAAGGGTCAATAATTTTTCAATCTCAGTCTCAAAATTTATGTTACTGCAGCATGTGCTCAGAAAATGCCTGCTTGCCTGCTGGTCTAGCATGCAGAGAACAGACTTAACAAATAAAAGTCTTTTGACTGGAGACAAATCATCTAATCTCCTTTCTTTTTCCAAACATCTGAAATAGAGACTGTGATAAACAATGTATAAGGTTGGAGTTCAAATTGAAAATGGGACCTCATTTCTCTCTCCCTGTACTCTTAAAAAGAAGTTATTAAGCACTATTGAACTAGATGCTTCACCCACATTATTCTATTTAATTCTCACAAAGACCCTGTGAAAGTGTAGAATTTTATACTGTTAATATGATAAAACCATGACTCTGAGAAGTAATTGTGTCAAAAAAGTCACCAACTAAGTGCTCATACACAATGTGGTTGTACATGTTATTTCAGTTGCTTTTTTATACCTCCTTCCAACCCATTAAATTTTCATTTTTAATTTGACCAACCTCCATTAGGTGTTTTCAGCTGCTGGCACACTGTATCATGGTCATCACCCACATCTTCACTATATTCTCAATAACCATGATCATGTCCTCAATAAACCTCATGATCTCTTCATGCTCCTACCCTCCCCATCCTGTTGAAGAGAACAGAAACCCTGGAGTTCTTCCTTGACTCATCCATCTTTTCTCATTCCACATCCAATTCCATTTTAAAACCCTCCTAATTGTCCCTCTACAAATTGTTCATGAACTCCTTATTGCCAAATTCAGACTTAAATTGAAGAAAGTAGGAAAAACCACTAGACCATTCAGGTATGACCTAAATCAAATCCCTTATGATTATACAGTGAAAATGACAAAAAGATTCAAGGGATTAGATCTGATAGACAGAGTGCCTGAAGAACTATGGATGAAGGTTCAAGACATTGTAGAGGAGGCAGTGATTAAGACCACCCCCAAGAAAAAGAAATACAAAAAGGCAAAATGGTTGTCTGAGGAGGCCTTACAAATAGCTGTGAAAAGAAGAGAAATGAAAGGCAAAAGAGAAAAGGAAAGATATACCCATTTGAAGGTAGAGTTCCAAAGAACAGCAAGGAGAGACAAGAAAGCCTTCTTCAGTGATCAATACAAAGAAATAGAGGAAAACAATAGAATGGGAAAGACTCTTCAAGAATATTAGAGATGACAAGGGAACTTTCATGCAAAGATGGGCACAATAAAGGACAGAAATTGTATGGACCTAACAGAACCATCACGACCTAACACCATCACAATGGTGTGATCACTCACCTAGAGCCAGACATCCTGGAATGCAAAGTCAAGTTGGCCTTAGGAAGCATCACTACGAACAAAGCTAGTGGAGGTGATGGAATTCCAGTTGAGCTATTTCAAATCCTAAAAGATGATGCTTTGAAGGTGCTGCATTCAATGCTCCAGCAAATTTGGAAAACTCAGCAGTGGCCACAGGACTGGAAAAGAACAGTTTTCATTCCAATCCCAAAGAAAGGCAATGCCAAACAGTGTTCAAACTACTAGACAATTGCACTCACCTCACATGCTAGCAAAGTAATGCCCAAAATTCTTCAAGCTAGGCTTCAACAGTACGTTAACCATGAAATTCCAGATGTTCAAACTGGATTTAGAAAAGGCAGAGGAATAAGAGATCAAATTGTCAACATCCATTGGATCATTGAAAAAGCAAAAGAGCTCAAGAAAAACATCTACTTCTGCTTTATTGACTATGCCAAAGCCTTTGACTGTGTAGATCACAACAAACTGTCAAAAATTCTTAAAGATATGGGAATACCAGACCACCTGACCTGCTTCCTGGGAAATCTGTATGTGGATCAAGAAGTAAGTTAGAACTGGACATGGAACAACAGACTGGTTCCAAATTGGGAAAGGAATACATCAAGGCTGTGTATTGTCACCCTGCTTATTTAACTTATATGCAGAGTGCATCATGAGAAATACTGGACTGGATGAAACACAAGCTGGAATAAAGATTGCCAGGGGAAATATCAATAACCTCAGATATGCAGATGACATCACACTTATGGCAGAAAGTGAAGAACTAAAGAGCCTCTTGATGAAAATGAAAAAGGAGAGTAAAAAAGTTGACTTATAACTCAATATTCAGAAAACTAGGATCATGGCATCCGGTCCCATCACTTCATGGAAAATAGATGGGGAAACAATGGAAACAGTGTCAGACTTTATTTTTGGGGGCTCTGAAATCACTGCAGATGTTGACTGCAGCCATGAAATTAAAAGATGCTTGCTCCTTTGATGAAAAGTTATGAGCAACATGGGCAGCATATTAAAAAGCATAGACATTACTTTGCCAACAAAGGTCCATCTAGTCAAAGCTATGGTTTTTCCAGTAGTCATGTATGGATGTGAGAGTTGGACTATAAAGAAAACTGAGCGCCGAAGAACTGATGCTTTTGAACTGTAGTGTTGGAAAAGACTCTTGAGAGTCCCTTGAACAGCATGGAGATCCAACCAGTCCATCCTAAAGGAAATCAGTCCTGAATATTCACTGGAGGGACTGATGCTGAAGCTGAAACTCCAATACGTTGGCCACCTGATGCGAAGAACTGACTCATTTGATAAGACCCTGATGGTGGAAAAGATTGAAGGTGGGAGGAGAAGGGGACGATAAAGAATGAGATGGTTTCATGGGATCACTGACTCAACAGACATGAGTTTGAGTAAACTCTGGGAGTTGGTGATGGACAAGGAAGCCTGGCGTGCTGCAATCCATGGGGTTACAAAGAGTTCGACATGACTGAGCAACTGAATTGAACTGAACAAATTATTCTTTCCATTTCAATGCTAGCATGCTAGACAAAACTACTGTGAGCTCTCAGTGGCACATTTGCAGCAGCCCCTTCCCCTAAGACTTCTCTCTATGCCTCAAACCCATTCTCCATAGAGGAAGAGCCTGGGAGATCCATCCATCCAGTTACAGGGATTCTATTATGCAAATATTGATCAAGTCAATCATCCTTATTCTACCCTCAAATCCTTATTCTATTTAAATATTTCAGTAGTTTGCTGACCTAAAGATCAAAATCTTTAACCTGACCTAAAATGCCTATCTTATTGGCTCTAGTGTGTATTGCTTCCCAAGGCATCCAATTCCTTTCTCTTCATTCAAGCTTCAGGAGAGGTAGAAACTGCCAGATGCCACCTGCCTTGGAGTCTGAGACTACAATATTCCTCTGCTTCATAAATTCCCTCCCACCACTCTTTCTTTTGACCTCAGTTTAATATTTGTACTTTGGGAAAGCCTTTCTCAGCTTTCCTAACTAGATTTTCCTCCCTACCGATGATCCAGCACTTTGCTTCTTGGGTGAGTGAGTGAGTGATAGTTGTTCAGTCATATCTGACTCTTTGCAACCCCATGGCCTGGAGCCTACCAGGCTCCTCTGTCCATGGAATTCTCCAGGCAAGAATGCTGGAGAAGGTTGCCATTTCCTTCTCCAGCTTCTTGGTACAGAACTTAATTTTATAACTACTCAGATGATATAATCTCCTGATAGACTCTAAGCTTCATTTTATGGAGCCATTGTTGTACACTAGTGAATTCCCAAGACCTATCTCAATTCTTGGAAAAAGTGGCTTCAGTCAGTGTCTGCTGAATGCAAATTTTTGTTTATGCTATTCCTCTATAAAAAATCAAATTGGCCTTATTTCCATTCACTAATTAAAAAAGGTCCATGATGTTTGTTTTGACTGTTCCAATAAGCATTATCTTCTTTGAATATCACATACTATTGGCATTTACTTGTTTTTTCTGTTTCTCTAGGTGATATGCCCCCTTAAAACAAAGGGTCATCCTATACACATTTGTTGATTACCTGCTCCACTGCATCCCTCCAGATTATATTACATCTTTTCCCACAAACACTACTAATTTAGATTTGGTATTAAATAAATAATAATAGATGTGAGGTTTCATAAAACTCATTAGGAAATGGAGGGAGGGAGTGTGAGAGAAAAGGGAACCCTCTTACACTGTTGGTGGGAATGCAAACTAGTACAGCCACTATGGGGAACAGTGTGGAGATTCCTTAAAAAACTGGAAATAGAACTGCCTTATGATCCAGCAATCCCACTGCTGGGCATACACACTGAAGAAACCAGAAGGGAAAGAGACACGTGTACCCCAATGTTCATCGCAGCACTGTTTATAATAGCCAGGACATGGAAGCAACCTAGATGCCCATCAGCAGATGAATGGATGAGAAAGCTGTGGTACATATACACAATGGAGTATTACTCAGCCATTAAAAAGAATACATTTGAATCAGTTCTAATGAGGTGGATGAAACTGGAGCCTATTTTACAGAGTGAAGTAAGCCAGAAAGAAAAACACCAGTACAGTATACTAACGCATATATATGGAGTTTAGAAAGATGATAACAATAACCCTGTATACGAGATAGCAAAAGAGACACTGATGTATAGAACAGTCTTTTGGACTCTGTGGGAGAGGGAGAGGGTGGGATGATTTGGGAGGGTGGCATTGAAACATGTATAATATCATATATGAAATGAGTCGCCAGTCCAGGTTCAATGCACGATACTGGATGCTTGTGGCTGGTGCACTGGGACGACCCAGAGGGATGGTATGGGGAGGGAGGAGAGAGGAGGGTTCAGGATGGGGAACACATGTATACCTGTGGCAGATTCATTTTGATATATAGCAAAACCAATACAATATTGTAAATTTAAATAAAATAAAATTAAAAAAAAAAGAATCAATGAAAAAAACAGCTCAAAAAAAAAAAAATTAACATCACTCTCTTTTTGAAATTCAGTGTATACCTGACTTTGGAAGTTTAAAAAAAAGTATTGCAACATACAAAGATGTAATGAGAAGAGAAAAATGAAAACCAAATAACAGACAATTGTCAACAAACAAAGAATAGAAATATGAAAGCTATACAGAATGAAACTTAAGGGGAAATTTATTTTTTAAATGAAAATCGTTTATATTGATTAAGAGCCAATCTATTAAGTACCTCTTGCATATAAATTCATATGCACTGAATATAAGATCGTAAATGTAGGACAAACTGACAGAAATATAAGGATAAACTGAAATAACAATTATTCTAGAAAGCTTTAACTTACCCTAGAAATGGTCATGCACACACACAGATATGAACACATATACATACACATGTGAACACACACATACTTACATATGACATTGAACCCAGTAAGTAGAGACCTCACATCATTTGCTAATGCCTTCATGGCACTTAAGGAAGTTTTTCATATGCAAGGGTCAAAGAAAATTCCCATAAATTGCTAAACCTAGATACTATTAAAGCTGTGTTGTATAGTATAAATAACTGAATAGTATAGTGAAAAGTTATCTAATTACTTGGAAAAAGCACAGATTAATTTTTTAAATCTTAAAGATGAAATCACAAAACTGAATGAGTGGACTATATAAGCAAATTATACTGAATACAAAAATGTGGTATTTAGAAGAAAATTTATTGTAGCACAAGGAGACTAAAAAAAAATATATATATATATATATATATATTTAAATGCATAAGATAAAATACACAGGTGGACTAATGTTGACACTTTATGACATTTTAGATATTTTTATTATAAATAAACAACTTCATATAAGGTTGATTGTTTCCCCAGTTTCCTCCAAGATCCATCACTGTCTATCACAAATTTGATGTACTAAAAAACCTTATTTATTATACTCTTAATATTTATTTACAGGATAAAAAAATAGTATAATTTTGCTTTTAATTACGTATATGGTAGGTAAAAAAATTCAACTTGTTTTTTTTTTTTTTTTTTTACCATACATAATTGCACTAGTTTTGCCAAACATCAAAATGAATCCACCACAGGCACACATGTGCTCCCCATCCTGAACCCCCCCTCCCCCCGCCTCCCCACACCATCCCCCTGGGTCGTCCCAGTGCACCAGCCACAAGCATCCAGCATCGTGCATTGAACCTGGACTGGCATCTCGTTTCATACATGACATTTCACATGTTTCAATGCCATTCTCCCAAATCTTCCCACCTTCTCCCTTTCCCACAGAGTCCATAAGACTGTTCTATACATCAGTGTCTCTTTTGCTGTCTCGTATACAGGGTTATCGTTACCATCTTTCTAAATTCCATATATATGCGTTAGTATACTGTATTGGTGTTTTTCCTTCTGGCTTACTTCACTCTGTAGAATAGGCTCCAGTTTCATCCACCTCATTAGAACTGATTCAAATGTATTCTTTTTAATGGCTGAGTAATACTCCATTGTGTATATGTACCACTGCTTTCTTATCCATTCATCTGCTGATGGACATCTAGGTTGCTTCCATGTCCTGGCTATTATAAACAGTGCTGCGATGAACATTGGGGTACACGTGTCTCTTTCCCTTCTGGTTTCCTCAGTGTGTATGCCCAGCAGTGGGATTGCTGGATCATAAGGCAGTTCTATTTCCAGTTTTTTAAGGAATCTCCACACTGTTCTCCATAGTGGCTGTACTAGTTTGCATTCCCACCAACAGTGTAAAAGGGTTCCCTTTTCTCCACACCCTCTCCAGCATTTATTATTTGTAGACTTTTGGATTGCAGCCATTCTGACTGGTGTGAAATGGTACCTCATAGTGGTTTTGATTTGCATTTCTCTGATAATGAGTGATGTTGAGCATCTTTTCATGTGTTTGTTAGCCATCTGTATGTCTTCTTTGGAGAAATGTCTATTTAGATCTTTGGCCCATTTTTTGATTGGGTCATTTATTTTTCTGGAGTTGAGCTGAAGGAGTTGCTTGTATATTTTTGAGATTAGTTGTTTGTCGGTTGCTTCATTTGCTATTATTTTCTCCCATTCTGAAGGCTGTCTTTTCACCTTGCTAATAGTTTCCTTTGATGTGCAGAAACTTTTAAGTTTAATTAGGTCCCATTTGTTTATTTTTGCTTTTATTTCCAATATTCTGGGAGGTGGGTCATAGAGCATCCTGCTGTGATGTATGTCAGAGAGTGTTTTGCCTATGTTCTCCTCTAGGAGTTTTATAGTTTCTGGTCTTACGTTGAGATCTTTAATCCATTTTGAGTTTATTTTTGTATATGGTGTTAGAAAGTGTTCTAGTTTCATTCTTTTACAAGTGGTTGACCAGATTTCCCAGCACCACTTGTTTTTATGCTTAACATGTCTTTAGGATCAACACACATTGATAAATGAATATAGAGATCATATTCACTCATCTTATCTGTTTTTCAATATACCATTTAGTTTATTTAATCCATTTTTCTACTCTTAGTCTTATAGGTAGTTTTTAAATTTTTTGATTAGAGACAACAGAGAAAATGATCATTGTACTGATTTCTTTGTTTATTTGTGAGATAATTTCACTATACCTAAAAGTAGATTTATACCTAAGAATTGGCATTAATTAGGTATACATTAAACTTAAAAAGTGAGTTACATCCTGTAGTTACAGATGGTGGGTACACCTTCTTCCACTTTGCTAGATATTGTGAAATTGTTCCCTAAAATAGTTGAAATATTTATACTATAATGTTCAGTTCCCATTTCATCAAATTCTTAAGTCAGTGTTTTTAATACATTTTTATTTTTGCCAATTTGATAGGTACACAGCTATTTCCTTGTCTTAATTTGCATTTTCCCTGTTTATTATGTTGAACTGATTTTCTCGTGCATTTGGTTCTTCAGGTTACTTCATATACATTCATCATTTTAAATCATGTGCTTTGCTTCATTGCTCAGCTGTGTCTGACTGTTTGCAACCCCATGGACTATTGCCTGCCAGGCTCCTCTGTCCATGGGGATTCTCCAAGTGAAAATACTGGAGTGGGTTGCCGTGCCCTCCTCCAGGGGATCTTCCCAACCCAGGGACTGAACCCAGGTCTCCTGCATTGTAGGCAGATTCTTTACCATCTGAGTCATCAGGGAAGCCCTTTTAAGTCATATAATTATTCATATTCTCATGAGATCATTAGTTACTATGGACTCTCATTTTTTGTTGTTGTGGAGACTGAAAACATTTTCTCCTAGTTGGCCGTTTCTCTTTCACTTTGTATATTTTATTAAATATAAATCTCCATTTTAGTATAATAAATATGTTTGCTACAAAAATAAAAAGCCTGAAAATACTAAGTGTTCAATTAGAGAAACTATTTTTTTAAGCTAAAAGGAAACTATAAGAATGACGATAAGAACAAAATCAGATGTGAGTTAATCAGAAATTACAGGCTTCCCTGGTGGCTCAGTAGTAAAGAATCCACCTGCAAATGCAGGAGACGTGGGTTCAATAGCTGGGTCAGGAAGATCCCCTGGAGAAGGAAATGGCAACCCACTCTGTTATTGTTTCCTGGAGAATCCCATGGACAGAGGAGCCTGGAGGGCTACAGTCTATGGGGTCACAAAGAGTCGACACAACTTAATGACTAAACAATGATAAAATTATACAGAGGACAAGAGCTGCTGCTTTGAGCCGCCAGTGAAATTGACAAACTTCTTGTCTTAGCAATGAAGAAGAGGGCAAATGTAAATGATGTTAGAAGCAAAATTAAGATAATCATAAAAATAGAATTAACTAATAATGAAAGGAAAGCATATGCAATCTTTTACTAATTTTTTAAAACTATGAACTAAAGGGACCGAATTTTTTAAAAAACATAAAGGATAAATTCAACTTGGAAGAGTGAGAAGATTCAAACCATATAACCTCTATAACCATAGAGGATATAGAAGAAAACAAAACATAGCTCTCCCTCCATCTCCAAAGGCACCTGACACCACCACTTGTATGCTGATATATCCCAGTCTTCAAGGGGCAGTTAATTATGTTATTTATGCTTCTCTCATTCCAAAAATTTATTCTATGACTTTAACCTGAAAAATTAATTCTACAGTTCAAATCTAAGAGGAAATGCAGTTGACCCTTGAAAATGTTTTGAGTTTGAGGCACCCACCTGGACATAGTCAAAAATCCATCTAATGTTTTATCTGACTTAGAGACAAAGGAACCAAAAAACCTAAGGGGAAGAAGCTGAAGCAGTTGAATTAGGACTCAAAACTTTGTTCTTTTGATTCCACATATTTTGATCCCTAATCAAAGAAAAACTTTTCCCTACATTTAATAATTTAAAATATGTAGAATAAAAACTCAGGTACTGTATTCATTGAAAAAAAATTCACATATAAAAAGAGGACCTGTGAAGTTTAAATCTTTGTTGTTCAAGGGTCAACTGTACTCCAGAATTGCCAAGTATATTTGGAAAAAGTGATGAATTTTGACTTGGGTGGCACTTTTAGTAAAGAAACCCCCTGCCAATGCAGGAGACATAAGAGATGTGGATTCCATCCCTGGGTAGGGAAGATTCCCTGGAGTAGGAAATGGCAACCCACTCCAGTATCCTTGCCTGGGAATCCCTTGAACAGAGGAGCCTGACAGGCTATTGTCCATAGGGTTGCAAGGAGTCAGACACGACTGAAGCGACTTAGCACACACGTATGCAATGAATTCTGACTTGCCCCAGCACATAATCAGAGTATAAGAAATAGTTACAATAACTTAAGCAGTTTAGTATTTTTCTTAGACAAATACATTAACTTGGAAGAATATGCTAATTATTCAGTTCAGTTGTGAAAATAGTATAAGATTTGAAAAGCTATTGGGATAATTGGTGGAAAACATGTTAGCATTTATTTTACATCAAGTTAAATCATCTGTAAAAATTAAAAATCTAATTCAAGAACCAAATATTATAATTTTAAAATGAAAGAATTTTAACACAGGAAATATAACAGTTAAATAGGAAAAGATAAATAGATATGACCTAAGTTTTATATGAGGAAAACATATAATTGATAGACACAGAGACAATATTCCCATATATATAGGATTCCAAAAATCTCATATCACTAACAGAGAGCATCTATAAGTCAATAACAAAAGCCAAACAGAATATAGAGGTAAATTCCAGAAAAAGTGTACAAGTGCCCAGAAAACACAGGCCCTGTCATACTTGAAATATGAGTAATAAAAACTAAAATAATAGCTAATATTCTTTACCTAAAAATTGGTGTACATTTTAAAAATTATAATATTTAGTGCTATCAAGGGTGTGGACAATGGAGTATACCCATTCTTTTGGTGGGTGAGTAACTGATTAAAAAGTTGGATGATTTTAAATGTGCATACACCTCAGTCCAATTATTCCACTTTCATGTATAGTAGAGAAATACAATGGAATAGGAAAGGTCAGAGATTACCTCAAGAAATTGGAGATATCAGGGAATATTTCATGCAAGGATGGGCATGATAAAAGACAGAAATAGTAAGAACCTAACAGAAGCAGAAGATATTAAGAAGAGGTGGCAAGAATACACAGAAGAACTGTACAAAAAAGATCTTCATGACCAAGATAATCACAATGGTGTGATCACTCACCTAGAGCCAGACATCCTGGAATGCAAAGTCAAGTTGGCCTTAGGAAGCATCACTACAAACAAAGCTAGTGGAGGTGATGGAATTCCAGTTGAGCTATTTCAAATCCTAAAAGATGATGCTTTGAAGGTGCTGCACTCAATGCTCCAGCAAATTTGGAAAACTCAGCAGTGGCCACAGGACTGGAAAAGAACAGTTTTCATTCCAATCCCAAAGAAAGGCAATGCCAAAGGATTCTCAAACTATCTACAATTATGCTCATTTGACACGCTAGCAAAATTATGCCAAAATCCTTCAAGTCAGACTTCAGCAGTATGTGAACCGAGAACTTCTCAGATTACAAGCTGGTTTTAGAGAAGGGAGAGGAACCAGAAATCAAATTGTAAAAATCTGTTGGATCATAAAGAAAGCAAGGGAATACCAGAAGAACATCTACTTTTACTTCATTGACTATGCTAAAGCTTTTGACTGTGTGGATCACAACAAACCATGGAAAATTCTTAAAGAGGTGGGAATACCCGATCACTTTACCTGCCTCCTGAGAAACCTGTATGCAGATCAAGAAGCAACAGTTAGAACTGAACATAGAACAACAGACTGGTTCCAAGCTGGAAAAGGAGTACAAGGCTGTATATTGTCACCCTGTTTATTCAACTTAAATGCAGAGTACATCATGTGACATGCCAGGCTGGATGAATCACAAGCTGGAATTAAGATTGTCAGGAAAAATACAAAAACCTCAGAAATACAGATTATATTACTTTTATGGCAGAAAGTGAAAAGGAACTAAAGAGCCTCTTGATGAAAGTGAAAGAGGAGAGTGAAAAAGTTGGCTTAAAACTCAACATTCAGAACACTAAGATCACGGGATTCAGTCCCATCACGTCATGGCAAACAGAAGGGGAAAGAGTGGAAGCAGTGACAGATTTTATTTTTCTTTGCTCCAAAACTACTATGGACTGTAACTGCAGCCATGAAATTAAAAGACTCTTACTCCTTGGAAGGAAAGCTATGACAAACCTAGGCAGTATATTAAAAAGCAGAGACATCACTTTACCGAAAATGGTCCATGTAGTCAGAGCTGTGGTTTTTCCAATAGTCATGTATGGATGTGAGAGCTGGACCATCAGGAAGGCTGATTGCCACAGAATTGATGTTTTTGAATTGTGGTGCTGGACAAGACTGTTGAGAGTCCCCTGGATTGCAAAGAGATCAAACTAATCAATCCCAAAGGAAATCAACCCTGAATATTCATTGGAAGGACTGATGCTGAAGCTCCAGTATTTAGGCCACCTGATGCAAAGAGCTGACTCACTGGTAAAGACTCTGATGCTGAGAAAGATTGAAGAGAAAAGGAGAAGGGAGGAACAGAGGGTGAGATGGTTAGATAGTATTATCGACTCAACGCACATGAGTTTGAGCAAACTCCGGGAAATAGTGAAGGTTGGGAGAGCCTGGCTTCTCAGTCCATAGGGTAGCAAATAGTTGGACAGGGCTTAACAACTAAACAACAACAACAGAGAAACACTATGTTTATAGTGGAGAAATACTATGAAGATGCATGTTCCCAGCAGTATCGTTTAATAGCAAAAACCCAGGTGGTCCTAGTGGTAAAGAATCCACCTGCCACTGCAGAATAAGTAAGAGATGCTGGTTCCATCCCTGAGTTGGGAAGATCCTTTGGAGAAGGAAATGGCAACTCCTTCCAGAATTCTTGCCTGGGAAATTCCATGGACAGAGGAGCCTGGCAGGCTACAGTCCATGGGGCCACAGAGTCGACATGACTGAGCAACTAAGCACACAGAAACAGCCTATCTCTATGGTTAGTTAAGGTACTTCCATGGGTGATAGAAGAGTAAACAGTAATCGAAATAAACAACAGTGTAACACGAGTGTTAATAAATACAATGATTAATCAGAGTAGACATGGACTCTGAATAACTGGTGCAAGAATACAACTGTATACTCACTTGTTTTCAGTCACAGATGCATCATTTTAGACAGTTGCTTTTAAATTTAGGTCTGATTTGTGTGAATTACACTTGAAGATGTCCATAATATTAATATGCTGTTTCAGGGAAATAGAGTAATTTGCATGCAGACTTCTATCTATACACTTTCAATGATTTCATTTTTTAGTGATAAATAAAAGAAACAAAAATACTACTCTTTCTATGGCAGAGTGTGGTACATATATTTTTCAAAATATTTTGAAATATGTAATAATATTAATTAATAATGCATATTAATACTTTTATTTAAATCTCATCATATTTTCTTTTTTTTAAGGTTTTTTTTTTATTTTATTTTTAAACTTTACATAATTGTATTAGTTTTGCCAAATATCAAAATGAATCCACCACAGGTATACATGTGTTCCCCATCCTGAACCCTCCTCCCTCCTCCCTCCCCATACCAGCCCTCTGGGTCGTCCCAGTGCACTAGCCCCAAGCATCCAGTATCGTGCATCGAACCTGGACTGGCGACTCGTTTCTTACATGATATTTTACACGTTTCAATGTCATTCTCCCAAATCTTCCCACCCTCTCCCTCTCCCACAGAGTCCATAAGACTGTTCTATACATCAGTGTCTCTTTTGCTGTCTCGTACACAGGGTTATTGTTACCATCTTTCTAAATTCCATATATATGCGTTAGTATACTGTATTTATCATATTTTCTTATATGTCTTAACACTTCCTCTAATCAGCTGGTCTCTTTCCCTTCCTGCCTCACAGAAGAAATGACCCAGCAGAGAGAAGGGAAAGTACTGAATTTTGAATTTTACAAGTTTAATATTCAGGAAGAAATGGAAATATTTCATAACTCAGGGCATGGAGAAGAGATTTGGAAAAGACATGGTGAAGTCAGAAGGTACTACTCAGCTGACTTCTTTCATCAAAGAGGAAAGAGGAGAGTTAGAAGGTAAACAGTAAGATCTTGATCGAATTAGGTTTATGAGACAGAAACTCAGAATCCCCTTCTTCAGCCATCCTCAAGCAAAGTCAGATTAAGACCAGGGTGGGGCAATGACAGTCTGCAAACCCTTTCCAGAGAAGTGGCTGTGTGGAGTGTCTGGGCACATAGATCTGAGTCAATTTCACAGTGTCAGGATACCCAGGATGGTGCAAGAGTGGGGGAAGTTCCCGTACTCCTGAGAGAAGATAACAGGGCTTCTTACCAGTCCAAGGAGAGCAGGAACTTAAAACTAGGATCCGCCTGACCTTTAGAGGCTCTGCAGGGAGGGACCTATATGAATCCACCACCCACCACCATATTAGACAAGAATCATCTCAATAGCGGAGAAGGCAATGGCACCCCACTCCGGTACTCTTGCCTGGAAAATCCCATGGATAGAGGAACCTGATAGGCTGTAGTCCACGGGGTCGCTGGGAGTAGGACACAACTGAGCGACTTCCCTTTCACTTTCATGCATTGGAGAAGGAAATGGCAACCCACTCCAGTGTTCTTGCCTGGAGAATCCCAGGGACGGGGGAGCCTGGTGGGCTTCTGGGTTTTGTAAGCTCACAACTGTGGGCCCAATTCTGAGGAAAAAGGTGGGGTGTGATTGAGGGGAAGAAATTATTCAGTAGTACAGAAGCTCCTACTCTAAGTGGTTGTAGAAAAAGAACATTACCATTTTCATACCATGGAGTTTGTAGAGTGAGACCTGTATCTGCCATCACCGTGAATCTCTCTTTCTTCAAATGCCAATCTCTCACTGTAGTAGTATTCCCCCTGCCCCACCAAAATATTTTAGGGAGCCAATGGAGATTTTCACTTTTTACTTTATAAACTTGTTTCATGTTGAAATTTTTTCAGCAGTACACACTTCTCCTGTAATTAAAAATAATAAAGAAAACAATAACTGACATTCTCCCACCGCCATCCAAGTAAAACAGCAGGGTAAAATAAATCTCAAATGACTTGAAGGTTATATGTTTCCAAAATAAGCATCCCTTTAATTATTAGCTGCAGTAATCATTTGTATTTTCTGCATTTAAGTTTAAATTAATTAGCCAAATAAAATATATGAAGCTTTAAGAAAAAAGAATACTGTGAAATGCTTTTGTTGGACCTGCTTCTTTTCATAGCCACAATTTTCACAGCAATTGAGGCCACTTTTAACTCTGTTTATGTCTGTTAATGACAGAATACAGTCTTTCAGAATTTTCTAAGACAGCAGGGCAGAATTAATGGCAGTTTCAGCTCTCTTAAAGATTGATGCAGCACTGCAGTGCTTAGCAAAACCATGTGATCTTTTAATCAATCACTGAAATAAATCTATGCAACTGGTGTCAGGAATAAAAGTCATTCTACACTCACCTTCCCGATTCCCTAAAGACAAAGGGAATGTAATCCAAATAAGACTCACCGAGCCACACTACCGAGCCTCCACTCCCAAAGGGATTTCAGATTTGTCACCATTCAAAAGACTCGTCTTGCCATGAAAAAAATGGAATTTGGCATATTTCTCTATAAATATGAAAGTGATGGAGCATCCCTTATGGTCCTGGCACATGAATAGGCTAAGTCAGAATATTACTGCATGAATCTCTAATTCCTAATGGCTGACATGTAAACTGTAGATGTATCTTTCCATAGGTTCCTAGAAACATTTTGCAGAAATCTTATGATTCATTCTTCTCACATAAGAGTTAATGAAATTTTTTCTACACAGATTATTTTTTACTCTTAAATATCTGGAGGAAAGAAGTCCCTCTAAAGATATAATTCATAGCCTCACTCCGCTTCCTTCTAGGAATTTCTTCCCCATAAAATCAACTCTTGACTTAACCCAGTTAATGGAAAAAATGAGTGAACCAGTGAGTACAGAATGATAAATAATTCAAAAAGTAATTTAACCTTGCCCTGCAGTACAGTGGGACCATTACATAATGAAGAACAAAGTAATGGTATCTTAGTAATATTTTTAAGAGCTTTTATCATTACACAAAATTCAGGTATGTATTAAAGGAGTGGCCATATTTAATGCTCATCAAATTCAGTATCAAAATAGCATCTTAAATTATCTTTTTGGCCTCTGTGAGCACATTGCTTTTCTCTGAACACTTGTCACTTGCCTTGGATCTCACTGAATATGGAGGTAGAGAAAACAGTGTAAATGTACAGTTGATATGAGGAGATGTAGCTCTCAGCCTTATACCTCTCCTTTTTCTTTTGCCATAGCATGTGGACCCCAGGATGAAAAGCACACCAGGGTCTTCACAGCAGATCAGGGGAATGGGAAAGGAATAGGGAACGAGTGAGCAAAGCTGGGAAGCTAACTCAACTGAAATGTTGGCGCCAGATGGAGCATTCAGCAGGTGTCCAAGTCCCCGTGTCCATAGAAATATGGTTAACTTGAGTTGATCCTGACAGTCATAAGTACCCCAGAGCATGTGCTGACACTGTGGAGACATAACAGACACAGTTTCAAAGGGACATTATGCTCTATGTAAAGAGCATCACAATGCTAGATTGTCACAGCAACAGCTAGGATTACATCCAAAGTTCCAGTTTCCTGAGAGAGAAAAATTCTGGCTGAATGTCAGGGCCAGTGAAATTCTGCAGCAGAAGCCAGGACACTGGGAAGAAACCAGCTACATAGACCAGACAAACAAGTGGTCTTCAGGGAAAGAGCTGTGTTTCTCTGGACTAAAGATTGTCCAGGCATTACTTTGAGCACACCAGATATTACAAGGTCCCATCACCTAGTTCCCTGGAAGCTACTATAATGTTCTCTAATTGGTCCAGAAACTGAGCAGAAATGAGTGTTTGGTGGAGGGCCTCTGGGCTGAGAAAGTCAAGAGCATCACTTATTAAAATGTTTCTATTAGCCAGATATTTGATATCCTCTCCCACCCAAACACTGAGCTTCCAGGTGCCTGAGAGATCTAGGACATGGATAAACCACAAGATTCCTTCTAGGAAGCATTTCTCACCCCAGCAGAGCTTAACATCAAATCATCCCATATTTTTAAGTCTTGGTTTGAAGATGATTTATTGTCATTTCAAAGTATATGCAACTTTGTGGTTTATAAATGGAAACTGGGTGAGATATATCCTTTGAAAGACATTCTTTAAGGCTATGTTTAATTAAACTCTAGCAGTCAGAATGATGGTGTTCTTGGCAGAATTTCAAAATAAAGCCCACTCCGAGGACAGGACATGAAATTATATCACAGCAAGGGGCATTTAAGCAAGATCCTAAGATGGTAATGCCAATTACAGTGACTTTGGAATACAGGACTGAGAGTGCACAGGAGGCTGTAAAATTAGGTCAGGACATTTTCGATAACAAGGTATGTTGAAGCGCAATGTCACCTAGAAGCAGACGATTCAGGTTTTAGGATTCAATGATCTCTCTCACTTTACCATAAAATGTAAAACATAACGTCGTTAAGAAGACATTTAACCAACGTTAAATGTATAACATTTTCTTCATTGAAATAAATGATAAAAAGTAGATGACATATGAAGACTATTATAAATTTTGCCAAAACTAGATATTTGCATACTGGAAAACTCATAACTAAGGATTTTATGCCAGGAATCAGACAAGCAGCACAGTGACACAATTTCAACACGACTGATTTTGATTCAGGATGAATGAGTAGTCTCCTGCTCAGTGAAACTTATTACTTCCTCTCTTTCTAATGCAATGAACAGAATCAATCTGTATTCAGAAAGGTGGTCTTCATGTCTCTACTGTGTCTGTGTCAACTAAGAATGTCTCTGTGATCCGGAAAGAGCTCTATCCTAAAACATTACTCTTGTTGGAGAAGTGTCTTTTAAAAAAATTTTAGGAGGCATGACAAACTATAGTATTGTGGAAAGGTGTTTTGGAATTTGATAGCACACTGGCAAAAACCACATACACATCCTTCAGAGGAGTAACTCTGTTCTAAACACAGTGTTATAATTACAGGTTTGATTCTGTGTGTGTTCTCAAGCCTTGAGACATAAAAATATTAAATTTTCTTCCCTAGAAACAATAAAGGGTTTCTTATATCTGATTATTTAGAGTGGCAGAGACCACATCTTGTGCTGAATTAGAAAGAATGATTTATCCATTAACACCTTTCACCCATATAGTAAGGAAATAAAATCCTGTTAAATTCATGAGACTCTGTACCTCAGGTGTCCCTTTGTTTTGGATAAATAGGTGTCCCCAAGCCAGCTTAGTTTATCTTTAGAGGCAGGGAGCTTAATGTAAGAACTAGCCTTTGAACTTGAAGAAAGCTGAGAGGTATGTCAGCACCAGCCTCAGCAAAATGGTATCAAAGCCATTTTGAGTGTAACTTCTAGATGAACCAATTAGGAGTGATCCTTTTAGAGCTGAGACCAGAAACTTATTTATATATATGTGTGTGTGTGTGTGTGTGGCCAAGACATAATGAAAGACGGTTTTAGCACAACGGGGGAGTTAGGAGAAAACGCAGTCATGTGAGTGAGAAAGGAGGATTCAGCCTTTTTATTTGTATCTTAGGTCTGGCTACTTCTGATAAAATCCTGTAACACTGGCAGGCTTTCTCCAAAGTTCCTAAGGCTGCTGCTTGTTCAAATCAGTCAGCAGAGTCACCTTCCAGGTGCCCCTGTCCCCCAAGAACAGTTGAGAATAATGAAATCATAAGGTTGGAAGGTGTCACATGGTTCTAGTCCAAGGAACTCATTCTGGAGTATCCAGACATACAGAAACAAGACATTTATTCTTCCAAAGGCAGTTCACTTCATAATTGTGCAGCTCCAGCTATTAGAGAAATCTTGCTTGTTAAGAGTTGAATTCTCTTCGTCTGTAGCTTCCTCTCCTCTTCACTGTTGCCAGTATTACTACTTGAATTTATACTAAACAAAAGTAATGTCTGTGGCAGTTTCTCAAATGTTGAAGCCCAGCTATCTTGTTATCCCTGAAGCTTTATTTATTTATTTTTCTTCAGTGGAAAACACTGTTGTCTCTTTTGACCATTTTTCAAATCTAACATGATTTCAGAACCATTACCAGCATAATGGTTTTCTTTTAAATACACTGAATCCATTTATAACTTAAAAAAAAAATGGCATTAAGACCACAATCACTCTAAAGCAGGAAAAATCTAGAAACAGGAAAGTTGGCCTCTTGCCTCCCCTTGCTTCCATTAATGCAGACTAAGTTCACACTATTCTTTTTTTAATTTGGCAATGTCAATATTTCATTGTCTAGAAGTTCTTCTTGAACAAAACTCTATTAATACATTTTCTATATTTATGTTCTGATGGTAAATCACGTTTTCCTCATTCTATACTTGCACAGTTGTTTTAGGCCCAAGCACGGGACCTTGTGTTTTTCTAGATTAAATTGTATCTTGCTAAAATCAGACGAGGTTGGTCATAACTTTCCTTCCAAGGAGTAAGCGTCTTTTAATTTCATGGCTGCAGTCACTATCTGTAGTGATTTTGGAGCCCAGAAAAATAAAGTCTGACACTGTTTCCACTGTTTCCCCATCTATTTCCCATGAAGTGGTGGGACCGGATGCCATGATCTTCGTTTTCTGAATGTTGAGCTTTAAGCCAGCTTTTTCACTCTCCACTTTCACTTTCATCAAGAGGCTTTTGAGTTCCTCTTCACTTTCTGCCATAAGGGTGGTGTCATCTGCATATCTGAGGTTATTGATATTTCTCCCAGCAATCTTGATTCCAGCTTGTGTTTCTTCCAGTCCAGTGTTTCTCATGATGTACTTTGCATATAAGTTAAATAAACAGGGTGACATTATACAGCCTTGACGTACTCCTTTTCCTATTTGGAACCAGTCTGTTGTTCCATGTCCAGTTCTAACTGTTGCTTCCTGACCTGCATACAAATTTCTCAAGAGGCAGATCAGGTAGTCTGGCATTCCCATCTCTTTCAGAATTTTCCACAGTTTATTGTGATCCACACAGTCAAAGGCTTTGGAGTAGTCAATAAAGCAGAAATAGATGTTTTTCTGGAACTCTCTTGCTTTTTCGATGATCCAGCAGATGTTGGCAATTTGATCTCTGGTTCCTCTGCCTTTTCTAAAACCAGCTTGAACATCAGGAAGTTCACGGTTCACATATTGCTGAAGCCTGGATTGGAGAATTTTGAGCATTACTTTACTAGCGTGTGAGATGAGTGCAATTGTGTGGTAGTTTGAGCATTCTTTGGCATTGCCTTTCTTTGGGATTGGAATGAAAACTGACCTTTTCCAGTCCTGTGGCCACTGCTGAGTTTTACAAATTTGCTGGCATATTGAGTGCAGCACTTTCACAGCATCATCTTTCAGGATTTGGAATAGCTCAACTGGAATTCCATCACCTCCACTATCTTTGTTCGTAGTGATGCTTTCTAAGGCCCACTTGACTTCACATTCCAGGATGTCTGGCTCTAGGTCAGTGATCATACCATCATGATTATCTGGGTCATGAAGATCTTTTTTTTACAGTTCTTCTGTGTATTCTTGCCATGTTTTCTTAATATCTTCTGCTTCTGTTAGGTCCATACCATTTCTGTCCTTTATCGAGCTCATCTTTGCCATGAAATTAAAAGATGCTTACTCCTTGGAAGGAAAGTTATGACCAACCTAGATAGCATATTCAAAAGCAGAGACATTACTTTGCCAACAAAGGTCCGTCTAGCCAAGGCTATGGTTTTTCCTGTGGTCATGTATGGATGTGAGAGTTGGACTGTGAAGAAGGCTGAGCACCGAAGAATTGATGCTTTTGAACTGTGGTGTTGGAGAAGACTCTTGAGAGTCCCTTGGACTGCAAGGAGATCCAACCAGTCCGTTCTGAAGGCGATCAGCCCTGGGATTTCTTTGGAAGGAATGATGCTAAAGCTGAAACTCCAGTACTTTGGCCACCTCATGCAAAGAGTTGATTCATTAGAAAAGACTCTGATGCTGGTAGGGATTGGGGGCAGTAGGAGAAGGGGACGACAGAGGATGATGGCTGGATGGCATCACTGACTCGATGGACGTGAGTCTGAGTGAACTCCAGGAGTTGGTGAGGGACAGGGAGGCCTGGCGTGCTGGGATTCATGGGGTCGCAAAGAGTCAGACATGACTGAGCGACTGATCTGATCTGATCTGATCTAAAAATCAGACTATTACTGAAGTTTCTCAGAATCTTTTGGTATCTAGATTTAGCCAATCAATATATTCTCCTTCTACTCCTCAGTTTCCTCATAGTTGAAGACAAACTGCTTCATGAAATGATTGTGAAGACTGTGATCCAACACAAGAAGAGTGCTTAGCATGGAGACAAATACTTAGTAAGTGCTCAATAAATTGTATTACTATCATTTTGTAAGCCAGCCTAGTCTAAAAACAGTCTTTTAACCTTAAAGTAAATTTGTTGACATCATATATATAAATCCCAACATTTTAGAATAAAGTATTTCAGTCAAAACTATATTGTCACCAGAGCTTGAGTAAAAAATTACTGGAGCAACATGAAATAAGTGAATCCTAGAGGCCTTTATAATTACAGAATTCAAAGAGAAAACAAATTAAGTCTCTATGCATTTCCAAGTCAGAAGTCTACCTAATTGGATGAGCTGAGACTCATTTTGAATTGCCTCCTAGAGTCATCTGCTACTAGCAAACTCTAAATCTACCAAAATGATAAACTGCTTTGCATTTCCTCTATGTGAAATCATTACTCAAAGCTGTAGGGGTGAGTTGTTAATGACAAATCACCACGTGTGTGAGAAAGTTGAAATTTTCCTTACTGTCAATTCATTACCAGAAGAATTAGCAGGATGACATATTGAAAATGCTCTTGGCTTGTGACAGTTTCAGATCTGGGTTCACATCATAGCACAAGATCATTTTAACTATGTGACCTCAGGAAAGTTATTAATCCTCAGTCTCCCCATTTCTCACTTATGGGAGTAGGGTAACAGTACCTTCTAGATTTGCAAAGAATTTGAAGTAACATGTGCAAAGTAGCAACTATGATTAATACTAGAGGTTATTATCAATCACTCATATGAATGGATGATGATGACAGTAATCAAGAATTTATGTGATGCCTTCCTAGTTTCCATGAGCAGAATTTGAAGCCATGCTAATAATACAGTCCAATGGAAAACCACAGTAAGAGAATATAGAAAATAGGGATATATTGTATTGTGTTCTCTGATAGCTCAGTTGGTAAAGAATCCGCCTGCAATGCAAGAAACCCTGGGTCAATTCTTTGGTTGGGATGATCTACTGGAGAAGGGATAGGCTACCCACTCCAGTATTCTTGGGCTTCCCTTGTGGCTCAGCTGGTAAAGAATCTGCCTGCAATGCAGGAGACCTGGGTTCAATCCCTGGGTTGGGAAGATCCCCTGGAGAAGAGACAGGCTACCCACTCTAGTATTCTGGCCTGGAGAATTCCTTGGACTATATAGTCCATGGGTCAGACATGACTAAACAACTTTCATTTTCTTTAACTGTTTTGGAATCAGTGTGAAAGTAAGACTCCCATAGAATAACTTTTCTTAAATGAAAACATAGGATAGAAGAAAATCAGATGAGCTTATATAGAATGACCTAATATTCTGGTATGTAATTGCATTAAAACATGAAACTACTTTGGGTTGGCCGAAAAGTTTAATCAGGGTTTTCTGTAAGATCTTATAGAAAAACCCAAAAGAATGCTTTGGCCAACCCAATAAAATCTTGTGACTTCACTCAACCTTTCTTAAGTGACTGTTACATGCCAGGTAACCCACACTCTAAGAAGAAAATGCCCTTGGTGGTCATAAAACCTTTCTCATAGCACTCATCCAAAGTCTAAAGCACTCTTTAGGAATCCACAGAATCGTAAATTGAAAATATTTTTATCTCAAAAATCACTGAATCATGGAACACTGTTAGCATTTTCTTTCTTTCAATATGTAGAACATTAAATGTGAATTGAAATTCAGTACCAATAGCAAAGGTTCATTCTTTGAATAGCTTTTCTTTATCTTAATAGCCAGTGAAGTCTTTGTTTACTTTGTAGAATGGAAATATGATACTGGGAAATTAGAATACATTTAACAAATGCAAAGAATTCAATAAAATTTTATTCAATCTCATACAAAAGGTGAATATGGATTTACTGCAATTTTTAAGTAGATGTTTGTCCAAAAGCTAAAGGAATATTTCAACAAATCCTTCTTTAAAATAGAAAAATTTCTGTTCAAGTCCTCTGCCCATTTTTTAATTGAATTTTTTGTTTTTTTTTTTCACATTGAGTTGCATGTTTTTTGTGTGTGTATTTTGTATATTAACCCCCTTTAAGATATCATTTTCAAATAAATTCTCCCATTCAATAAGCTGTCTTTTCATTTTGTTGATAGTTGCCTTAAGATATTTTCCCAGAGAAGACAAATATATGGTTAATAGTCACATGAAAAGATACTCAACATCAGCAATCATCAGAAATATACAAACCTGCAAAGAAATACCACCTCACACCTGTCAGAACTGCTATCATAAAAAGAGAACAAATAACAAATATTGACAAAATGTGGTCAAAAGAAAGCCCTTGTGCACTGTTGGTGGGATTGTAAATTGGTGCAGCCACTATGGAAAAAAGTATGGTGGTTCTTCAGAAAATTAAAAAAGAACTACCCATATAATCCAGAAATTTCACTCTAGGTCTTTATAAGAAGAAATAAAAACACTAGTTTGAAAAGATATATGCACTCCAATGTTCACTGCGGCATTATTTACAACAGCCAAGATATGGAAGCAACCTAGGTGTCCACTGGTAGACAAATCGATAAGAAGATGTGATATATACATACACACACAAACACATACACACACATACATACATATACATACACACTTTGGAATGGAATATTCCACACACACTATGGAATATTATTGAACCATAAGAAATAGAATCTTGCATTTGTGACAACATGACAGATCTAGAGTATTATGCTAAATGAAATAAACCAGAGAAAGACAAATACCATATAATCACACTTCCATGTGGAATATAAAAAACCAATCAAAATGAAAACAGACTCATGAATATTGAGAATAGTGGGATGTTACCAGAGTGGAATATTGGTTGGGCAAAATAGGTGAAAGGGATTCAGAGGTTCAAACCTCCAGTTATAAAATAGATAAGCAATTGGGATGTAACATGCATCAAAAGGAATATGGTTAATTATATGGTAATGACTTTGGGGACAGATGGTTACTAGACTCATCAAGTGACCATTTCATAGTGTATGCAAATGTCAAATCACTATGTAATACAAATGAAGTAAGCATAATATTATATATTAACTATATATCATTTAAAGAAACATTTATTAGTTATTGACAAAATATACAAACTTAGATGTTTAATTTTTTAAGAGAAATTCAAATAGACCTAGATCCAGATCTTTCTTCAAATAAACCAGGATAGTATATTATTTCCTATGTCCTAGTAAGAACAAGATTTTGTGAATCACTGTGATCCTCTGGAGGAGGAAATGGCAACCCACTGCAATACTCTTGCCTGAAAAATCCCATGGACAGAGGAGCCTGCAGGGCTACAGTCCCTGGGTCTCAGAGTTGGACGCGACTGAGTGCCTGAGCACACACACACACACGTGTAATGTATTGTGCTAAATTGGTACAAAAAGACTAGATACCAAAAACCAACTTAGGAAATTCGAAATAAAAAATGGTTTAGAAAAACTACCACTGAGCAAAAACTGGGTAATCAAGCTATTGTATACATAGCAATCAATCAAAGTTTAACCTCAAACTGAATCATATTTGTAGCATAGCGACTTATATTATTAATTATTAAAATTTGCTTATATTTTTAAAGTTACCATTTCCTGAAAAAAAGTCAAAAGGTAGGAAGGCCATCATGCCAAGGAAAAGGGGATACATTGCTAAAAACAAGGAGTGCTCTTATATTTGAGCAAATGTGCCTTTGAGGCCATTATGTATGTTGCAAATGCAGAGACCCTCTACTGTGAACATTGTGTTTCCCTGTGTTCAGATTCAGGCTTTCACAGTTGGAAGTCTGAAGATAAGATGAGCTTACCTGTTGTGATGAGCCATATGAGAAAACACTTCTAAACACCAGTCTGTATGGTTGATAGATTTCCTTTCTGAGCCACACCATCATCTCCTCTTTCCGCAAGTGAATAAGAATGAAAAGGCCCACTTCTACAAGTCTCATGGTGGGGGGAAGATACTTGCAAAGCAGCTAGTTACAGTTAGCAAGGTAATTTCTCCAAGTTAGAAGTATGGATCAGGCAATGCAGCTCAAACCACGGCCCCTGCCACCCTACCCCTACCCTCATCCCACTCCCACCCTACTCCCCCCCACCAACAAATGAATACTGATGGTTCAATGTCTATACAGACAAAAAAGTTAAGCCAACTCTCTGGATTAGGATGAATTTAGATGAGGGATAGTTTAGGTATAGAATAAGGATGGATTCAAAGAATGGTGATAAAAACATCACATGTTCCTATAGGGTGTCCCCAATTCCAAGGAAGATGGGTCACAAGAGAAGTTCCAAGAAAGTGAGTTTGTTAGATCAATGTGAAAGTGAAAGTGAAACTTGCTCAGTTGTGTCCAACTCTTTGCAACCCCATGGGCTATACAGTCCCTGTAATTCTCCAGGCCAGAACACTGGAATGGGTAGCTGTACCCTTCTCCAGGGGATCTTCCCAACCCAGGGATCGAACCCAGGTCTCCCACATTACAGGCAGATTCTTTACCAGCTGAGCCACAAGGGAAGCCAAGATCAGTGTGGGAAATGCTAAATATTTTGTTTATCCCATGGAGAGTCATGGAGTCTAGAAGAGCTATCCTATAGCAAATGAATCTTCTTAATTTTGTCTAGCACTTTATTATACTAAAGCTTTTTTAACATAAAATTTACCATCTCAGCTTGAAGATGTTTTTATGCCTTGCCAGGTCCAGGGAGGACAGATGATTTTATTCTTATAAACAGGATGTCAAACGATTGGTAGAAATTCATATCACCAGGTACAAGGTGGTGGCAATGCCTGGCCCCGAAAATCCAGGCTGTTGTCCAGGCTCTTGGAATTACATCAGTTCAGACACAGAGACTCTTTAAAAAAAAAAAAAACTTTTTATTTTATATGGGGGCATAGCTGATTAACAATGTTGTGATAGTTTCAGGTGAACAGCAAAGGGACTCAGCCATACACGTACATGTGTCCATTCTCACCCAAACTCTCCTCCCATCCAGGCTGCCACACAACATTGAGCTGAGTTCCATGTGCTATACAGACACAGAGACTTTTGAAAGAAATTATAAAAGGCTTCTGAGCCTTGCTGAAAAATAGTTGATAGAATTAACAGAGTAAATAATTCTAAAGAGAATGTAAGAGTCAGGAGATGCAGATCCCATTACTGACTTCACAACTAGCTAACTGTAGAACCCAGGGGAAAAGACTTACCTTCTCCAGTCTTTGGTTTCCTTAAACAAAATGGCAATCGTTTTAGGCGGTCCAGCAGCATCCCTACTGCTTCTTCTAATAACAGAGTCGCTTTCTCTTGTAAGGACTCCTGGCCTTGGGGTTTGACTCCATGTGGAAGCTGAACTGACTCTACTTCCCCTTGCTTTTCCCCTATTAGCACACAGGTGATATTCACTGAGCCACCCTTTTTCTGGCACCCGCCTCAGTCATAGAATTTTGTTCCAGGATGGATACATGACCCAAACAGACCAGAGTTTACCCAGGAAAAGACAATTTCTTTCTGCTGTGGTTGTTAAGCTGGTAAGATGTGAGTGTGAGCCTAAGAGAATCACTATTTTTCTTTTTCCTGACATGTTTGGAAACAGCTTTACTGAAAGATGGAGAGAGTGGAAGAATCTGATAATATCATATATCAGCTTTTCAGACAGCTCAAGCAACCTGTATCCTTGGATGTGGGGGTCACACAGGTCAGTTAATTTAGTTTGTTTGTTTTTAATTAGTTTGAATTGCATTCATGTTTGTTGTCACCCAAAGGGTCTTGATTAATCCAGCTCATTCTCGCTTGAACATTTCATGAATTTAGAGGATATTTAAGTTGCTTAAAACAAGGAGAAAACATTTTCTTAGAAAGTTCACCTATGGAAGTTGGGGAGGGAAATTCACACTTGATCCTTTTGTTTATCACTCATTGAACATTCCTGGTAGGGGCAGGAAATAAAACACTCATTCCTGACCTGAATTTGTAGAAAAATACAAGTAGACTCCAGAAATTCATTTGGAGTGTTTTCTTCAGTTCTTCCACATTCATGCTCATCTCGAGCTTGAGTATATAATGTACAGTGAACCCTGTGTGTGCTGCCTACAGAAAGGGAAAAGTCAAATTGAGTAGGTCACATCCTCCGAATCAATATAGAGAAGAATGGAGGGTACTTTATCTGTAAGAGGAAAAGTCACAAGTGTGTGTGGTTCATACAGCTGGGTCTCCAAGGATATATGAGCACAAATCAAGCAGAAGACAGGATGGAAACATATGAGAAGGCCCCTTTAAATCCCATGATACTTTGTACTCAACTTTCAAGATCTAAGTTAGTACCTAGTGCAAAGTCAAGCCATAATGGATACTAAATAATACATATTTATTGATGATGAAGATAAGAAGATCTGGCAAGGCCTCTTTGACCTCTGGGTATAAGAAAATTGAGCTGGCTAACAGGATGCTTGCAATTAGTCCAAGACTTAGCAGAGAGAAATGGAGAAGGAATTAGCAGTCTTCCACATTCTTGTTGCATTGCTGAGCTCAATAGTCTTTGATCCTTTTATTAAGTCCTCTAAATGTAAAATTTTCTAATCACTGTTTTGAGAATTCACACTCTTCTTGTCAATTTCTAGAGACTTGATAAGTTCTTTTCGTTTTCATTGATCTTCTTCAAATTTAGGGTCTCGTCTCATTTCTCTTAGCTTAGCTTTTAAAGATTTTCAAGCCTTCACAATATATAATCTTTGACTTTTCTGTCTCTTGAGGATTTAGCCTCTTTTTCTTTCCATTTCTTAGATGAAGATTGAACCATACGTCTCAAGATATAGATGTATTGTAAGACTCCAGGCACCTCCTATAAATCTTTATTTACTGGACATTTTGGATGTATTTCTTTGCAACTTTTTCTGTGCATTGGTTTATAAATAGTGTTAAACAAAGAAGTGGAGAATATGTGATATTTCAATTTAGTCTGTAGTGAAATGGATGTGTTTTCATTGGTATACAATACAAGAAACACAGAGTATGTGAGTGTGCGCATGCATGCCTGCCTAATCAATACTATTTAGAATATGAACTACTTGATCCTGCTCAATTTATAGGAAAATAAAGCCAAAGAGACATTCTGGATCCCAGAGGGATTCTTTTCCAAAGCAATCAGACATCTGGAGTCTTGGGCTGATAAAAATCAATGACTTTCAAGGCAGTATATCTTTAGATGTGGGGGAGGGAAGAAGTACATAATGAGAGAGGAATTTGTGACAGTAGGGTAAGAAAAACTGTAACTCTGTCTCCCTGTAATTAATCATATCAGGGCACAGGCTATAGCATAATTAGGTATGTATATTTATATCACTATGACCTCAGAAATAGTAAACAGAAACAGTTTCTTTATTGTTTGACTCTTTGGGCAGATTATATGCCTTCCTTTATGTGTATTTATCTTTGCCTGTGCTTCATGAGTCAAATAAGCAGAAAACAGTTCATTTTTTTAGTAAGAAGTTGTAACGTACCACATACACTTGGGTGCTTGACAAATGCTAATTGTTTGAATTATAAGCTCAGAAAATATTACTATGTGATGGAAATCAGTTTTAAAATGGGGGCAGGGCAGAGTTTCGTTCCAACATAATCACAGATGGTTTGACCTTCTATATATTGATCACTCTGTGCCTGCATCTACCCACTCAGAAATATTTCAGCAACTGAGCACTTACATGTATTTAGAAAAGGAAACTATTTACCCATAACCCCTTCAAAATATATATAGTCAAATAAATGAAAATGTAACTTATTTACTCTCATTTACTATGTGTTGTTATTTGAGTTGGAAGTAAGCCACTTGTCTGCAATCTGAGGTGTATTTTTAAATGCATTTACTTACCCCTACAGTAATAGTCCTTATAGAAACTCTCCTCTGATATATTCTGAATTTCTCAAATACAAGTAATAATTTTAGACTATTCTGTTGTGATCACCAGATATGTTACATGACTTGCTGATAATATTACATACTTTGACTTTTTCATGAATTTTCAAAATCTAAGCTAATGCTATACAATTAATCCTGGACTCTTAAACAGTTTAAGCATTTAAACAATACAAAAATATCTGGAAAGAAGGACAGAGTGATGTTGGCCAAGGAAGCAGTTAACCATTGAGCCTTTAAGTTCAGACATTAGGAAACAACTACTACTGTTTGAGTGGACTTGAAAACATCCTATTGAGCTATCGTGCACATATCGAAATGGGATGTGGCAGGTGGGTGAGAGATTTACGGATTCCTGTTTGGGGTATTACTGTAGACTTACTGCTTCAGTGGGCTTTCAAAAGAGGTTTGAGTCTTACAGAACAAACTGAACCCTGGAATCCTTTCCTGGCACTGCAACCCCCAAAGTGACAAGTCTAATAAGTCAGGGCTAAGGAAGGCTTTAAACTGCATGCCGAACAGCTGTTGTGTGCTCTTGCAGAAGCTCAAAGGGAAAAATGCTTTGAGGAGAAAAAGTGGCTGTTAATTAGTCTTTGAACACCCGAAAGTTTCTGCAAACAAAAATGCACATTAGTCTAAGTGTATACAGAGTTAAAGGAACCACTTGCTAATCACATGCTCCCCAATTCACTGGACTTTCCTTTCATTGCTTCCTCCAGTGAGAACACAGAGATCTGGGATATTTAAGGCACTAGTTAGATTATGTGTAACCTGTCAGCATAGAAACTGCTCTCTACCTAGGCCTGGCTAGGTGTCTGATATTTTGCTTTGGCTGTTGTAAATAACATCCCGTGTTGAGGAGCACTGGACTTTAGGGGGAGGGTGTCTCCTACCTAAAAGAACAAGATTGGAAAGACAAAATAGATTTCTAAGATACCTATTGAAGTGAGCTGAGAAACACATTAAGAGACATGGGAATAGTAAACAAATTAATTCAATAGAATCATAGAATAAGAATGTCCTTTTAGAACACATTTTCCTCATTTTAGGGCTGATGGCTCTCAGTTACTTAGAGACCAAAAGCAAAATTTCTTACATCATCGTCCGGTGTGCCTTTTCCTCCCTCACTCAGAATTAGTGTAAGAAGACATAACAGGACTGACTGAGGATCCCTTGAGAAGCCAGGGTGGCTTGAAAATCAGAAAACAGGCGCAGGGATCATCCATCACCAGCCACCATGTCTCAGACTTAACACAATAATGTGATGTTATGCTTAGACTTCCCTCAAGCAGGCCTAAAGTGGTTCAACACTCAAGTCCTTATACATTTTCAGAGAAAGTGGGAAGAGTCATAACAACAATCTTAAGAAAAATAACATTTATTAACAATTGGCTAAGCTACTTAGGTCGGAGAAGGCAATGGCACCCCACTCCAGTACTCTTGCCTGGAAAATCCCACGGACAGAGGAGCCTGGTGGGCTGCAGTCCATGGGGTCGCTAAGAGTCGGACACAACTGAGCGACTTCTCTTTCACTTTCCACTTTCATGCATTGGAGAAGGAAATGGCAACCCACTCCAGTGTTCTTGCCTGGAGAATCCCAGGGACGGGGGAGCTTGGTGGGCTTCCGTCTATGGGGTCACAGAGTCGGACACGACTGAAGCGACAGCAACAGCAGCAGCAAGCTACTTAAGTAGTGGCCACCCAATTAGGCTCGGGGGCATCTGCAGCTGTCTGCACAGCCTGAGAGGGGTCACAACCCTGTTAATTCCACTTGCTGTGTCTCACAAAATCCTCTTCCTCTTTCTGCTGTATTTCCAGAAGGGTTTCAGAAAGCATCAGATGCCTCCCTATGGACCATCTGCCAGAGCCAGCGAGTTTTTACAGGAAGCCATCTTTCTGCCTCTCTCTCAGGACTTCCCACTAATTACTGACCACATGGTGGACCTAAGTGTGTGGGATGATAAAATCTGCCTGTGTGCATCTATCCCTCCCAATTCCCAGTCTCTTAAGTCCGACATTGTTTTCTTCTATGAAACTCAGAGAGTGACTTTTAAACTTACTTTCCTTACAGCACACCTGTAAGAAAGGATCAATGCCCCATAAACTCTAGGCAGGATTTAAAAGTTTCATTTAATGCATTTGTTAGGATCAAGATAAAAGACAATCAAAGGCAGAGTAAGACAGGGAGTGGTGTGGGGCCTGAGAAAGTGGTTGCCGTGTGGCCATCGGGGAATAGGGAGTGTAAAAAGCTTCTTGCACACATTGCCTCATCTATAAAAACCAGAATTACTTGGCATCTAAGTAACAAATGGATCTAAAGGCTGTAGAGAGGAGCTGTTGGCAGGAAATGGTCCCCAGGGCTATGATATTTTCAGATCATGTGCATTTACCTATAATGCATAGATCATGGATTACAGAACTCTGTTCACATAACTTTTCTATTTAAGGGCTAAATTTTGCAGGTTCTGATTTGTCGACTATCACAGTTTCTGGTGGTTAAGAGAATAAATCTGGATAGTTAAGGATAAATGATAAATTTTGCCTTTGAGATGCAAGGAAGAGAAAAGTGCTGTGAAGAAGTATTAAGAGGAAAAAGTATGGAGAAGGATCATAGTGATAGCAGAGATTTAAGAGCATTAGTAGAGGAGAGAATAGTAGGGGGCGTGGCAGCTTCCTCCCCCCCCCCCCCCACAATTTTCAGGAATTTGACTTTAAATAGAAAGAGCTCTTCAATACAAATGCAAATTGACCTGCAGGTTGAGACCTTTCTGTGCCTGAAACTCACTATAAGCAAATAACTTGTACACAGCAGAGTACAGTGGAAGATTCCTACACACTCTTGATAGGAATCTTGGTAGGTTGGTTTTTGATCCCAAATCAGTTTCCACACTGAGTTTAATTTTAAATGTCTGGTTTGTCCCTGAGTGAACTGGTTGTTCTGCTTTCTTTGAAACATGGAGACAGCAGATTAACTTGGTGCCACAGAAACTAGCTACAGAACAGAAAGTCTCCATTTCCTATCTTACTCATTAACAAAGTAAAGTGCCCTCCATGACTCACTCTTGACTACATGCTGCCCTTGCTCCCCTGCCCAGACAGAAGAAAACAAGCAAATGCTTACCTGCTGTATATACAGGAACAATAGGCAAAACTTCAAAATCCTTTTTTTTTCAAGCCTAATATCTATTAGCATTCCAAAAAAAAAAAAAAAATTCTATGTCATATCCCGACATAGACAAAGATTTACTTTGGGAGTTAAACAGATACCTGAGTGGACAGGATGTTAAGGGACACAAACATTTGATCCCAACCATTCAGACACTTACACTGTTTATACCAGTTGTGCCTCTTCTCAATTAAATAGGACATTTCTTTCTTTCTTTTTTTTTTTTTAAATTTTAGTCTACCTTGTATCTGCTACAGTGAAGCCTTTAATTGCTATACCATAGTAGAGGATTCTTTATATTCTCGAAAATATTTAGGCTCCTACCCCAGGTGTAAAAACAAACTGCTCAAAAACTGTTGTCAAGTTTCAGCTCGAAGCTATTGTATCCTTTGGGTTATTTTCACATTCACAGTTTTCCAGGGTTTTCTTTTCAAATCCCCTTCAATTTCTGAGCCCAAAGACCATCTATAGCTCCTCTCCGGCCAACTTCCAAGTTTGGGTTACACACATCTCTGACATTCAGAACCTCGGTTAACTCCTCTGAACCTTTTGGCTGGACCTGGGACTGATTACCCAGGTCGCGTTTATCTTTTACTTTAGCCCTTCAGATATAAAATGTAATATGACAAAGACAATACACGTCTTGTTTTTAGTAACAATGGTGTACGCCGGGGAGAATCAGCGTCACTCTGTCACTCTGTACTTTAGGAACTACATTTCCTGGTCTTTTTTTTTTTTTTTTTTGATCAGGATCCTGACGCCTGCTTGCTGACGTTGGTCAGGAGAAGATGCCCTCCCTGAAGCCTAGCCAAGCCGTCTCTTCCTTTCATTAGCGGTGTAACCCTGTGTTCCCACCGGAGCCCTGCACGGAAGTGTAATCTTCCTGCGGCGGCCTCCCGTTTCTCGCCTTGCTTGGAGCGCTGAGCCTAAATGAAATATAAAATACTAACTGAAAGCGAAAACAAAGGATGCTGCCTCCAGGACGGCTCCAGGCCCAGAGGTTTGGCCAGGACACTCGTCCCTGGGCCTCTCTGTCTCGCTCCCCGCCTCGTGCCTGCGTAGGATCCACGAGTTGAATCGCAGCTCGCCAAAGCGAATTCCACCTCGGACTGGTAACCTGACCCCTCAGCGTCGCCCGTTCCCTTCTGCCCGGAGCGTAGAATGATCACCAGGAGGCCAGGAAAAAAACACTTAAACGTTGCATTTATTAAGGAAATTTTAAATAAGGAGAAAAAAAGTCAAAACGGTGTCACCAATGTCAAGAGCACTTTTGTGGTGTCAACCGTGCAGTCACGAGCTAGGAGTACTATCCCGGATCTTTGCTTCGGGGCCAGCTGGAGTGCCAGTCCCGCCCCCTTCCCTCTCCCCCCTCTCCCAAAGACCCAGTTGAAAATGCAATAAAAGAAACAACTCACCCCATTCACATTCGCAGGCTCCCCTTCCCCCCACCCCTTCCCCTAACACAAAACTCTAACCCCCAGGCAGGGAAACAGGCCACTAGGGCGGAAAAAGACTTATCAAATACTTGTATTCAAGCAAACAAACACAAAATCCCTTAAAACGGCACGTTACAATCAATCAAAGGTATTTATCGCCTGTCCTGCCAGGGGTGTAAGGAGCGGGAGGGAATGGGCGCGAACCCGGACACGGTTTGCGTGTCCCCGTTAGTTCGGTTAAGTGGAATATATGCGGGTCACTTTTCCGGTCACCAGGCAATAGGTGCCGTTGGTCTCCGCCTGCTCGCTCTCTCCACCTGCCCCCCCGAGCTTGGTCACCTGCGGGTGGAAAGGGGCCTTGGCCTGGGTCGGTGTGCCCGCATTCTGCGCTAGCGGCAGCTTCCAAAGTTCTGCGCCCTAATCGCCTTCTCTTGCCACTTGCTGCTGAGTCCAGAGTCAGGACTCTCTTCTACTGCCAGGCCTGGGGACTTTCAGAGGGCGAGCGATAAACGGGTTCGCTTCATCCCGAAAGGCAGAAGTCGAGAGAAAAAAACTGACTCCGACAGGTTTGCTTCGCCCAGTCTCGCATGGTGAGGGGGCGCGGCCGGGCTGGTGAAGTGGGGAGGCGAAGGGCGGCTGCCGCGGGGGCCGGGGGCCGGTCAGTAGGGCCCCACGACCACCGCCTCCACCTCCTTAGACGGTCTCCGGTCCTTCACCAGGAAATTGATCATGCCCTCGGACTTGATGAGAAGGTTGCAGCCCAGGAAGAAGATGCCGAAGACCACGGTGAGCGAGAGCACGCACATGACGGCGATCTGAACCACGCGCATGATATACAGGCTGCGCTCGTCCGGGCCGCCCTCCGCGAAGCCGTCGTCGGTCACCACGGACGCCTGGGTGCAGCAGCGCATGGCGCGCTCCAGCGCCTCGCTGCTGTTGGCCAGGAACAGGCCGGCCACGTCGGTCTGGTTGCCCAGTGCCGGATTCATTGCGGGAGCGGGCCGGCAACACGGGAGGCGAGGGTCCGAGGGGTGGGAAGGCGGTGGCGCGGCAGAAACAGGTGAGCTAAGCGCTCACTTGTGGACTTGCGCGCGCGGGGACCGCTCGCTCGCTTGTTTCCAAAGTCCCCGGCTGGTGAGAGTTTCGCCGGAGCCTTCCCGCCGCGCGCCTCAGTCTGGCTGGTCTGCGCCGTGTGCTTCTGCCCGGGCGGTGCTCGTTCCCGGCGCTCGCTCGACTAGGGGCTGTTGGAACTTGGCGGGGCTGGGCCAGCCCGGCCGTGGGAGGTGCGGACGGCGGCGGTAGGGCCGCTGCTATGAACGCAGAGCGGCCCCTTCTGGCCGCACCGCTGCTCTGCGCCCGCCGCTGCTGGGCGGTGGGGGAAAGGAATGGGGCGAACCTCTTGTTTTTTCTTGCTTCGCCTCTTTTCCAACTCCAAGGATAGGCAGAGATCGCTTTTCTGGCTTTTCTGGCTTGATGGATGATTGAAGAGTTTCGGGTGGGGGAAGGGTTGCGACCAACTGAAAGTTTCCTAAAAAGTGGGTCACACAAGCTCTGCGTGTCCTTGGCCTCCCGCCCCTCTCACCTCCGGGAGGTGGAAAGTGGCGATGAATCGCAGGTGGCAGATGGTGTCAGCGAATACATGGGCCCGCCGCCTGTGCCTGACTTTGTCTCGCTTGTGACAAGCCGGGAGGGAAGGAAGGAGAGAAAGAAAGAAAACGAGTGAGAGAGAAAACGATTGGAAAACAGAGTAAGGCAGATTTTATAGAGACTCTTGGGCAAAAGAAAAGGGTTTAGGGAAGGAAGGGCTCTTCTGTGGCCTTTATGGTTGCCAAGAACAGGGTCACCTCCTTGGTAAGGGAGGAGAAGGTGGACAGAATGGCTACCCTTGTAATCTCAATTGCTAATGAGTTTTTGGATGCGCTTCCAGTGTTTTTCTCTGCTGGCAGTAAATCAGCTGTTTAAGGGAATTGCTCATCAGCACCCATCACCTAGAACACTGGCCAACTCCTGGAAGATCTCCCCATTTTCCGTAAGCTGATGTATTTCACCCTAGTCAGTTTAAACGAAGCTACAGATGTTTTAAGGGCCTGATAGAGACTTCAGTCCAGTATGATTCTGCTTCTGGTTTCAGTGAAATGTTACAAACTTGTCAGATTGTTTCTTGAGCTCTAGAAGAATACTTCAGGTTTGTTTGTTTTTTTTAATCATTTCTACTCTTTTTATTCCTCTTCACTTCTCCTTCCTCTCTCCCTTCCTTTTTTCTTTCTTTCAACGGTAACAGCTGGAAACCAGTAACTTGAAGCCCAGTTCAAACTTTTCATAGAATACATTTATTAAATTTCTATTCAAATAAAGTAGCTGTCCTGCCATTTTCAGCTCTGTTCTCAATTCCATTATATTTGCTTGTTCAACCCTCTGATTTTTGTCTCCCCAAACATTATTTACTCCATATTCAAAGCTTTCCTTAAATGTTTTGTGCTACTTTGTGACCACAATAAAATAGAGTGAACTGTATTTTAGTGACAAGTTTTCAACTTTGGGATGTTGATTGTATACCAGCTTCAATAAGCTGAGATGCTTCTAAGTAGCTAATTTTATTTTGGAGGGATGTTTCACAGCTGAAGACCTAGCCTTCTGGGCCTCATCCATAATTCATCTGGTTTATTGCTCTAATTTCCCATGGTTATAATTGCCCTGAAGAATGCTCCAGTCCCAATAATTTCTTCTTTGGAGAAATTTATTATTTATTGATTGGAAAAAATTATTTAAATCTCACTATACATTCAGCCTGTCTTAGTTAATATGGGTGATACTTAACAGTAAAACGTAATGCATATGTGAAAAATTATAGAAGAATTTAAGATAATATAAAGCAAATACTACAATGAATGATGGAGGCAAGTAGTTAGAATTTAGAAAAGCAAAAGGTGGAGAATAGAGGTCATTTACAGGGATATTGGGACTTCCCAGGTAGCACTAGGGGTAAAGAACCCGCCAGCCAATGCAGGAGCCATCGACATATGGATTTGATCCCTGGGTCAGGAAGATCCCCTGGAGGAGGGCATGGCAACTCACTCCAGTATTCTTGCCTGGAGAATCCCACGGACAGAGGAGCCTGGCAGGCTACTGTCCAGTGGGTCACAAAGAGTCAGACACAACTAAAGCAACTTCATACACACACACACACACACACACACACACACACACACACACACAGAAGGATATTAACTTGCACAGGATTGTGTGTTTAGTAGAAGCTGGGTACAACTGATTATAGACGGTAGCCATCTCTTTATGTAACAAAAACAAAGAGATGATACATTTGTAAGGTCTGGTTACAAAAAGTTCCTAAAAGTGTTAATTGAATAATTTCAGAATTTGAGTATATTTGTTGATATGAACAATATTACTACTTTAGTCAAGTTATTATAAAAAATAATCAAATTTTGCCATCCAGTAGAGGTTTTGTATCATTAAACTTCTAGATTTGAGGGTTTCCCTAATGGTTCAGATGGTAAAGAATCTGTCTGCAAAATGCAGACCTGGATTTGCTCCCTGGGTCAGGGAGTATCCCCTGGAACAGGGAATGCCTACCCACTCCAGTATTCTTGCCTGGAGAATTCCATGGACAGAGAAGCCTGGTGGACTGTACTCCATGGGGTTGCAAAGAGTTGGACATTACTGAGTGACTAACACTTATTTCACTTTTCAAAGGTTTAAACTTGTAGATTTAAGGAGTACATTTTTAAAAGAAATAATGGAACACTCTGACATTATTTTCTTTCAGTTTTAATTACTTATAGCCACAAACTTGTGGATAAAATAATTGCTATTCCCGTCAGCTAGTTCAGAACCCTGGGAATGTAGTTTTGTTTCCTTTATATCCCACCTGGCACTGCCACCAGTCTGATTTTGTTGGATAAAATTGGTCAAAGTATTTACAAGGAAATTAGCTATAAACCAAGTAGTACAAAACTAACATTTATCACACACTTACTACTGGACTTAAAGGGATATGAATAGCTAGAAGTTTTCTATAGAAATTGTTTATCTTTCCCTTTGGTATTTTGAGTGAAAAATGTTCTTTCAGCTTTACTCTTGTTTTTCACCTATTTCCTAGAAAAATCTTAAAGATGTGAAAAAATTCTTTAAGAAATGTTTATATAGAGAAACTTTGATTTCTGGAAAAGCAGATATTGATGTGAAATGGGGTAATGTGTTGGTACTGGTAATTCACTTCAAATAAAAGGATTTTGATACATATGACTCACTGTTATATTTATTTAACCAGTGACTTCTCCTACTTTATTGGACAGGATATTTGATTTCAAAAAGTTAAATGCTCATTATTTCACAATATACATATTACACAAGGAAAGAAACATGTATCTATTCTTTCCTGAAACTATATCTATAGCATTAGTGGTCATTAGATCTATAGTTTGAATAGTTTTGATGTAGGACAAGACAGTTACAATATTAAAAATCTTTTCCTTGAGCCTCTCTCTGTGTATATCATGAAAATAGTAAGTAGAGATTTTTAAAAAGAGAATATCAATGGCACCCCACTCCAGTACTGCTGCCCAGAAAATCCCATGGATGGAGGAGCCTAGTAGGCTGCAGTCCATGGGGTCGCACAGAGTCGGACATGACTGAAGTGACTTAGCAGCATAGCAAAGAATATTTATTACTTTGGGGCAAACTTCAAAAAAATAATTTATACCAGATTACACAATTTAAGGGAAAAGGCAATGGCACCCCACTCCAGTACTTTTGGCTGGAAAATCCTATGGATGGAGGAGCCTGGTGGGCTACCGTCTATGGGGTCACACAGAGTCAGACACGACTGAAGTGACTTAGCAGCAGCAGCAGCAGCAGCAGCACACAATTTAAGTAGGAGTAAGAGCAGGCACTCATATTCATTCATAAAGCACCTGGAACACAAGAGGAAAGCCAGAAATAAGCCAAACCATCAATCTACCAAAATAGTTATCATGAAAGACAAATACCTAAACTCATTCCTTTTTCTCCTGAGGTTGATCCCTCAAATTCTCTCAAATCTGTGCATTTTGACGTCTCATACAGTTTTAGCTCTCTCTTCTATCTCTTTTTTCTTGATTACAGATATCAGTATCAACATGTGGGTTGCAGAGGAGAAAATGGCTGAATATACTTGCTTTTACAACTATAAGGAATAACAGTAATAAGCAGAAGGAAAAACAGAATAAAACATTAAACAACATGCACAAACTTTCGAAGAGTGTACAGTATTGATTTGGGGACATTAAATACAGAGACAAACATTCTTAGATGGTTAGGAGTCTAGCAAAATGTGTAAAGACATGGACTTTGAATCCTGCTGTCCTCAATTACTAGCTGTGTGATCTTGAAAAATTCCTTTACTTCTTTTTTTTTAAATTTAATTTTATTTTATTCTTTAACTTTACAATATTGTATTGGTTTTGCCATATATCAAAATGAATCCGCCACAGGTAGACATGTGTTCCCCATCCTGAACCCTCCTCCCTCCTCCCTCCCCATATCATCCCTCTGGGTCGTCCCAGTGCACCAGCCCCAAGCATCCATTATCATGCATCGAACCTGGACTGGCAACTAGTTTCATATATGATATTCTACATGTTTCAATGCCATTCTCCCAAATCATCCCACCCTCTCCCTCTCCCACAGAGTCCAAAAGACTGTTCTATATACATCAGTGTCTCTTGCTGTCTCGTATACAGGGTTATGGTTACCATCTTTCTAAATTCCATATATATGTGTTAGTATACTGTACTGGTGTTTTTCTTTCTGGCTTACTTCACTCTGTATAATAGGCTCCAGTTTCATCCACCTCATTAGAACTGATTCAAATGTATTCTTTTTAATGGCTGAGTAATACTCCATTGTGTATATGTACCACTGCTTTCTTATCCATTCATCTGCTGATGGACATCTAGGTTGCTTCCATGTCCTGGCTATTATAAACAGTGCTGCGATGAACATTGGGGTACACGTGTCTTTTTTACTTCTTCATACCTTATTTACTTTTCTGTGAAATGGAGATGATATTTCACAGGAGATGGAAAGGATTGATCTAATCCATGGAAATAGCTGAGAATAATTATTAAATAAAATAGTTATCAAACAAAATAGTTACTAGATAAAAATATATTGCAGTAGCTCCTGAGGAGGCATCAATTGTATAGTTCATTTAAAAAAAGGCTAAATTTTGTTCAGTATATTTTTTTTTCAAGAAAGCTAGAAAGCGAGTGATATATTTTAGAAAAATTGCCATATGAAGCAATTAACCTTGTTAAGGAAAAAATTGAAAGGATGTGGAGAAATTAGAACCCTTGTGAGTTGCTGATGGGAGTGTAAAATGGTATAGCCTCTGTGGAAAAGAGTATGGTGGTTCCTCAAAATATTAAACATAGAATTGCCATATGGTCCAGAAATTTGATTTTTAGGTATATTCCCCCAAAAGTTGAAAGCAAGTGCTGAAATAGAAATTTGTACATATTCATAGCAGCATTATTCACGGTAGCCAAAAAGTATAAACAATTCAAATGTCCAATAGCAAATGAGAGGATAAAGATGTGGTATATACATAAAATGGACTATTATGCAGCCTTAAGAAGCAATACAATTTGATACATGCCATAACATGGATAATTCTTGAAGGCATTGTGCTAAGTGAAATAAGCCAGACACAAAAGGACAAATACTGTATGATTCCATTTATATCAAGATAGTTAAATTCATAGAGACAGAAGTAGGATAGTGGTTATCAGAGGCTAGGGTGAGGAGGTAATGGTAAAAAATTGCTTAACTGAGAAGAATGAAGTTTCATTTGGAGAGGATGAAGAAGTTCTGTAGATAAATGATAGTGATGCTTGCACAACAATATGAATGTACGTAATGGCACTCAGTTGTACACTTGAAAATTGCTAAAATGGTAAATTTTATGTTATTTTAATTAGATCTAGCATAGATACTATACAAATTTCTGCAATTCATAGAAGTTGGAAAATAACCCCAAGACCTCACTATTCATCTCCCCATGGTTCAAAGATTAGTGCCCTCAGAAATTTAGAGTATTTTTCTTCCTGTCTTTTTGCTATGCTTTTTTAACTTAGTCTTGATGTACTGTAAATACAATTTATATCTTGCTTTTTTCCTTAACCCTGTATTTTCTCATAACATTAAAAATTATTATATGCACATTATTAATGAGTGTGTAGTACTTCATTGTTGAAGATACTATTGTTTATAAATCATTACTCTTCACTTATGTTCCTCTCATATATTGTTATTGAATCAATTACAAAGAATATTTTTGCTCATTAATGTTTATAAACCATTACTCTGCAGTTATGATCCTTTCATATATTGTTATTGAATCAATTACAGAATATTTTTGCTCACTAATATTTGACAGGATAAATTTGCACAATTGCAATTTTCAGTGATAACAGTATTTTTTAAGAAAAAGCAGCACATAGCCAAATTGTTTAAAAAAAGGTATCACCAATCTTCACTACCATTTGAAAAACATACAAATTTTAGATTTTTGTCATACCCTCTAGAGTAGGTATTCTCAACTTCAACTACTGTAAGAAACACCTAAAGAGCTTTTAAAGTGTTTGATATCCAAATCTAACCCACAAGGATTAAATCAAAATTTCTGAGTGTAGGGCCTAAGTGTCTGTATTTCTTAAAATTTCCCAGGTAATTCAATACATGAGCTATGACTGACAACCACTGGTCAGAGCAGAGTTCTCAAACTTGTCCTGTCTTAAGATCGCCTAGTCTGGGCTAGGAAATGACTGATTTCCTGGTACTATTGCAAGCCAATTGAATTAGAATTTCCCTGACTTGCTTTCTGGATTCATCCATTGGGATTCTTTGATGGGCCTGGGATGGATCCCTTAGGAAATGCTATTCTTAAACACCACATATGATTTTTTAAAATTATTACTGCACGTTTGATAGGGGAAAAAAAAAACAAAACGGTACCTTGTTGAAGTTGTGTATTATCAATTGCAGCAGCCAATGTTTTTACATATGTATTTTAGAACTGTATATCCTACTTTGTAATCTTTATATTAAGATTCAGATCCTTTGTCTATTTCTCATTTGATATTTTATTATTCATATTGATTTATTGAGTTGTAACAAACCTATAGGATTTCCCAGGTAGTTCAGTGGTACAGCAGCCACCTGCCAATGCGGGAGACCTGGGTTTAATTCCTGGGTCAGGAAGATCCCATGGAGAAGGAAATGACTACCCACTCCAGTATTCTTGCCTGGAAAATTCCATGAACAGAGGAGCCTGGTGGGCTACAGTCCATGGGCTCACAAAGAGTCAGACATGACTGAATGAATGAGCACACATGTACACAACAAGCCTATCAAATATATTAACCTTAAGCATGATGAATTTATAATTTTTTTTTCAGTTCCCTTTCCTTTTAAATTAGGCTATATACTTTTTGGGTACGTGGAACTTTCTTATATATGTAAATACATTGACATTTCCATTTGTGATTTCTTTCATTGCCATTTCTTTCATTTTCATTTTCTGTTAAAAGGAAAAGCACATATTCAAGTTTTTCCATGTAAGACCCATTTTTGGGACACAAGTTCAGACAAGTCTCTACCACAGAAACTTTTTTCATCTGGCTCACTGGGGACATACACTTTGACCTGGCTCACCTTTAATGGCCTTGCAGAATGCTCTAACATCTGCTAAGACAACAAGCCAGGATATGAAAGTGTTGCAAAGTCATGTGTGGGTTTTCATCTTAAGAACAGTCTAGCATTGCTACCATAAAATTAACAGTTTCTCTAGTAGACATATCTGCATTTTATATACAATGTCAGCCCATGCATAGCCAGCACTTTGAGTTTGCTTCCTCACTAGGTACAAGAAAGCTATTCTGAATCTTAGATTATATAGATTATCCACAGCCATCCACCAGAAGACATTTAGCAATAAGACACCCCAGGAGACCTTTCACATCCATCTTGTAAATTGCTTGGGTAATCTAGGAGAAGAATGGTGAGCAGTGAATGGTGGAGGCAGATGGTCCATTCATACTAGCAAACACATCTATGCTCTTGTTCTCTTGGTTAGCCATAAAACTTTAGCATGGAGATGAAAATAAAATGATGTACAAAGTTAAGCTAACCCTAGTAATACATAAAGCTCACCTCAACAAAGGGAAATAAGCCTGTCACAGAAAGAGCAATACTTTATGATTCCATTTACATGGGGTGTCTACAATAATAAAACTCATAGAAGCAGAGAAAACAGTAGTTGCCAGACACTGAGGAGTTAGTCAATGAGTATGAAGTTTTAGTTATGCCAAATGAGTAAGTCATACATGTCTACTCTACAGCTATAGCCTATTGTCAGCAATAAGGTAATATGCACTTCAAAATTCATTGAGAGTAGACTCATGTTAAGGGTCCTCACTACAAAACAAACAAAACACAAAACTAAGGGATACATAAAAACTCTGAGAAGTGTTAGATATGTCTATTACCCTAACTGTGATAATGGTGTTATGGGTCTTTGCATATGTCCAAACTCATCAAATTGTACATATCAAATATATGCAGTTCTTTATATATGTTATACTATTCTTCTTTTTTTTTTTAAAGAATGAATTAGTTGTCTATGAAATAGAAGTGTGTTTCCCAGAATTCACTGAAAACAGACTGAGATAGGCGCCTGAACCCATGCAAAAAAATTGTCTGGTGAATTGCTACCATCGTCAAAACTAGTATGTGTTATGTGTTCTGGTAGTTATGGGCTGATGGGGGATGTTTTTTATTGTTTCTAAACTTTAAAAGTTTACCCTCACTCATAATTTATTATTTATGTATTATTATTTTTATTTTGTGGGCTTCCCTGGTGGCTCAGACAGTAAAGAATCTGCCTGCAATGCAGGAGACCCAGGTTTGATCCCTGGGTTGGGAAGATCTCCTGGAGAACGGAATACTGAATACACTTCCGTATTCTTGCCTGGAGAATTCCATGGACAGAGAGGAGCCTTGTATGCTATAGTCCATAGGGCCGGAGAGAGTCGGACACAACTGAGCAATTAACACTTACTTACTCATTTTTATTTTTAAAACAGGTTTTTTTTTTTTTGTATTTATATTGCTTATATTTAACAGAATGATCTATCTGGAAGTTGTTTTGGTATCAGTTTGCTCTTACCTTAAATGGGCCATAAAAGGTAAATAAACAAAATTTTAAAGTTTAGAATTTAAGGGATTTCAGGTATTAATTGCTTTACAATAAAATGTGTAAACTTTCATTTTTAATGAAAATTACAAACTTACACTTCTAAAGTATAGAGACTGCACTTGTCTGATTTATCTTTTGATTTTTGCATCTACTTTGTTAAAGTTAATTCCAAGGAAAAACAGTCAGCAAGTGAGGGAAACAATAAGTGTCTTTCCCTTCCTCTTGTGTTTAAATACACTCTCTGGACCTATGACCTCAGGTCATCTGGTGACGATTGATTTCCTTCTCTGGGAGGAGTGAAGATTGTCCTTGTGCTCCACAGGTGACCTCTTTGAGTCAGAGTGTTCTTTCAGGGCACTGGCACATGGAGTAATAAGGTAAGTAGCAGCCACAATGTTCTCATCAGTTAATACCTTTTTACTGCTGTTGAAATAAAGGGCCAAGAAAAGCATGCAATAACTCATGCCCAAGCTTGATTAAAAATCCCTGACCACTGAACATGCAGAGAAGTTCTCGGAATGATACATTGTAGCCTGCAGCATCCTATTTTTAGATTTGCAGAATAGGCAGTTTTTGCCTCCACAGATTTTTTTATCATTATTTCATCCTGATAGTCTGCCCAATGTTTAAAACCTGCATGATTTTAGACTTTAAAGTGAAAAAGCTGCTCAGAGCCTTGAGTGTCATTGGTGCATCCCCTTCCCACATTAGAGAAATAGGGCCTGTACCAGACTCCAAACAGGGAGAAGCAGGTGGCTGCAAAGAGGCATGAAAGATGCAATCTGTCCAATTTCTCAGCTTCAGCTCAATTAATATGAGGCAGGATTATATCTTTCATTTCCATAGGACAAGTGTGTACTGTTTTCCTTGAACATATAAAAATATGAAGGAGAAATCAGACTGGAAGCGAAGGAAAACAAAATCTTTCCCATAGCATGTTAAATTTAGACTTTTGTATTTGAACTTAGAAGATTTATGTCTTCTGCAAATGTGTACACACAGTGGAAGGAGACAATGAAAGTCACCTATTTTCAGATAACAAGCAGGAGTGGTGGTTTTAGTATTCACACACTGATAATAGTGGCAAGAGGAGTCGTCCAACCTTACTGAACACACATCTGTGATTCTGCAGTGGAAAAACATATATCTTTAAAGACATTTTTAAAAGTCAGTGTGATAGATGTCACAGAGCAAGTCACTTACCAATATCACTGCTCAATTTCCTTATCTGGAATCCATTTTTCTTTACCCTCCCAAGATTTTTATGACAAATAATTAGTATATTGTTATGGACTATTTGCGATGGCACCAGTACTCTTGCCTGGAAAATCCCATGGACGGAGGAGCCTGGAAGGCTGCAGTCCATGGGGTTGCTGAGGGTTGGACACGACTGAGCGACTTCACTTTTATTTTTCACTTTCATGCATTGGAGAAGGAAATGGAAACCCACTCCATGTTCTTGCCTGGAGAATCCCAGGGACAGGGGAGCCTGGTGGGCTGCCGTCTATGGGGTCGCACAGAGTCAAACACGACTGAAGTGACTTAGCAGCATGGACTATTTAGGGGTAACAGAGAAGCCTGGTGGGCTGCAGTCCATGGGGTCGCTAAGAGTCAGACATGACTGAAGTGACTTAGCAGCAGCAGCAGCTACTATGGACTGAATATGTCCCCCTAGAATTCATATGTTGAAATCCATCTTATGATGGTTTTAGGAGGTAGGACCTTTGGGAGGTGATTAGGTCATGAGGGATGCGTCCTCATGAATGAGGTTCAGTTCAGTTCACTTCAGTCGCTCAGTCGTGTCCGACTCTTTGCGACCCCATGAATCGCAGCATGCCAGGCCTCCCTGTTCATCACCACCTCCCGGAGTTTACTCAAACTCACGTCCATCGAGTCGGTGATGCCATCCAGCCATCTCATCCTCTGTCGTCCCCTTCTCCTCCTGCCCCCAATCCCTCCCAGCATCACTTTTCCAATGAGTCAATTCTTTGCATGAGGTAGCCAAAGTATTGGAGTTTCAGCTTTAGCATCAGTCCTTCCAATGAACACCCAGGACTTATCTCCTTTAGAATGGACTGGTTGGATCTCCTTGCAGTCCAGGGGACTCTCAAGAGTCTTCTCCAACACCACAGTTCAAAAGCATCAATTCTTCAGCGCTCAGCCTTCTTCACAGTCCAACTATGAGGTTACTGCCCTTATTAAAAAAAAAAAAAAAAAAAGACTGTTGTTTAGTCGCTGAGTTGTTTTTCTGGTTCCCTGTGGAGTGGCTACTTTGACCCACTCCTTCTATGTCAGAAAAGGCTCTTGCTTATATTAGTAAAAGTATGGGTGCTATCCATTACTTGTAGCTGAATATAATCCCTCTTTGTTTTCCATTTTGTTTGATTGTACAGAATTAAAAATAAGTGCATTTTTCTGTGGAAAAAAGACTCCTTTCCACCATGTGAGGTTGTGTGGAGAATACACCCATCTCTGACCCAGGCAGAGGGCTTTTATCAGACACTACACCTGTCACTAATTTGATCTTGGACTCCCCAGCCTCCAGAACCATGAGAAATATGTTTGCTGTTTTAAGTCACAGAGTCCATGATACTGTTGTTATAACATCCTGAAAGGACTCAGACAAGAACTAAGAGATGCAGTCTCTGAACCTCCAGTAATTGGGAAGGAGGACCAGTTCAGTTCTGTTCAGTCTCTCAGTCGTGTCTGACTCTTTGTGACCCCATGGACTGCAGCATGCCAGGCCTTCCGGTCCATCACCAACTCCCAGAGTTTACTCAAACTCATGTCCATTAGTCAGTGATGCCATCCAACCATCTCACGCTCTGTTGTCCCTTTCTCCTCCTGCCTTTAATCTTTCCCAGCATGAGGGTCTTTTCCAGTGAGTCAGTTCTTTGCATCAGGTGGCCAAAATATTGGAGTTTCAGCTTCAACATCAGTCCTTCCAATGAACATTCAAGACTGATTTCCTTTAGGATGGACTGGTTGGATCTCCTTGCAGTCCAAGGGACTCTCAAGAGTCTTTTCCAACACTACAGTTCAAAAGCATCAATTCTTTGGCACTCAGCTTTCTTTATAGTCCAACTCTCTCATCCATAAATGACTACTGGAAAAACCATAGCTTTGACTAGATGGACCTTTGTCAGCCAAGTAATGTCTTTGCTTTTTAACATGCTGTCTAGGTTGGTCATAACTTTCCTTCCAAGGAGTAAACATCTCTTAATTTTCATGGCTGTAGTCACCATCTGCAGTGATTTTGGAGCCCAGAAAAATAAAGTCTGACACCTTTTTCACTGTTTCTCCATCTATTTCCATGAAGTGATGGGACCGGATGCCATGATTTTAGTTTTCTGAATGTTGAGCTTTAAGCCAAATTTTACTCTCCTCTTTCAGTTTCATTAAGAGGCTCTAGTTCTTCTTCACTTTCTGCCATAAGGGTGGTGTCATCTACATATCTGAGGTTATTGATACTTCTCCCGGCAATCTTGATTCCAGCTTGTGCTTCTTCCAGCCCAGTGTTTCTCATGATGTACTCTGAATATAAGTTAAATAAGCAGGGTGACAATATGCAGCCTTGACATACTCCTTTTCCTATTTGGAACCAGTCTGTTGTTCCATGTCCAGTTCTAACTGTTGCTTCCTGACCTGCATACGGGTTTCTCAAGAGGCAGGTCAGGTGGTCTGGTATTCCCATCTCTTTCAGAATTTTCCACAGTTTATTGTGATCCACACAGTCAAAGGCTTTGGCATAGTCAAGAAAGCAGAAATAGATGTTTTTTCTGGAACTCTCTAGCTTTTTCCATGATCCAACGGATGTTGGCAATTTGATCTCTGGTTCCTCTGCCTTTTCTAAAAGCAGCTTGAACATCTGGAGGTTCACGGTTCATGTATTGTTGAAGCCTGGCTTGGAGAATTTTGAGCATTACTTTGCTAGCGTGTGAGATGAGTGCAATTGTGCGGTAGTTTGAGCATTCTTTGGCATTGTCTTTCTTAGGGATTTGAATCAAAGCTGACCTTTTCCAGTCCTGTGGCCACTGCTGAGTTTTCCAAATTTGCTGACCAACAGAGACAAATACTTTAGACCATAGTTATCCTGGAATGTGAAGTCAAGTGGGCCTTAGAAAGCATCACTACGAACAAAGCTAGTGGAGGTGATGGAATTCCATTTGAGCTATTCCAAATCCTGAAAGATGATGCTGTGAAAGTGCTACACTCAATATGCCAGCAAATTTGTAAAACTCAGCAGTGGCCACAGGACTGGAAAAGGTCAGTTTTCATTCCAATCCCAAAGAAAGGCAATGCCAAAGAATGCTCAAACTACCACAAAATTGCACTCATCTCACACGCTAGTAAAGTAATGCTCAAAATTCTCCAAGCCAGACTTCAGAAATACATGAACCGTGAACTTCCAGATGTTCAAGCTGCTTTTAGAAAAGGCAGAGGAACCAGAGATCAAATTGCCAACATCCGCTGGATCATCGAAAAAGCAAGAGAGTTCCAGAAAAACATCTATTTCTGCTTTCTTGACTATGCCAATGCCTTTGACTGTGTGGATCACAATAAACTGTGGAAAATTCTGAAAGAGATGGGAATAACAGACCACTTGATCTGCCTCTTGAGAAATTTGTATGCAGGTCAGGAAGCAACAGTTAGAACTGGACATGGAACAACAGACTGGTTCGAAATAGGAAAAGGAGCATGTCAAGGCTGTATATTGTCACCCTGTTTATTTAACTTATATGCAAAGTACATCATGAGAAACGCCGGACTGGAAGAAGCACAAGCTGGAATCAAGATTGCCGGGAGAAGTATCAATAACCTCAGATATGTAGATGACACCACCCTTATGGCAGAAAGTGAAGAAGAACTAGAGCCTCTTAATGAAACTGAAAGAGGAGAGTAAAATTTGGCTTAAAGCTCAACATTCAGAAAACGAAGATCATGGCATCCGGTCCCACCACTTCATTGGAAATAGATGGGGAAACAGTGGAAACAGTGTCAGACTTTATTTTTCTGGGCTCCAAAATCACTACAGATGGTGACTGCAGCCATGAAATTAAAAGACGCTTACTCCTTGGAAGGAAAGTTATGACCAACCTAGATAGCATATTCAAAAGCAGAGACATAACTTTGCCAACAAAGGTTCATCTAGTCAAGGCTATGATTTTTCCTGTGGTTATGTATGGATGTGAGAGTTGGACTGTGAAGAAGGCTGAGCGCCGAAGAACTGATGCTTTTGAACTGTGGTGTTGGAGAAGACTCTTGAGAGTCCCTTGGACTGCAAGGAGATCCAACCAGTCATTCTGAAGGAGATCAGCCCTGGGATTTCTTTGGAAGGAATGATGCTAAAGCTGAAACTCCAGTACTTTGGCCACCTGATGGGAAAAGTTGACTCATTGGAAAAGACTCTGATGCTGGGAGGGATTGGGGGCAGGAGGAGAAGGGGACGACAGAGGATGAGATGGTTGGATGGCATCACTGACTCGATGGACGGGAGTCTGAGTGAACGCCGGGAGTTGGTGATGGACAGGGAGGCCTGGCGTACTGCGATTCATGGGGTCGCAAAGAGTCAAACATGACTGAGAGACTGATCTGATCTGACCTGATCTGTAGGAGAGATAGGAAGAACATCTAATTCTTACTGGACATTGGAAGAGTGGTGGAGAAGGATCAGTATCAGAGGGGTTAGCCAGGTGAAGAGTGCTCAACCCATCAAGGTGTGAGGAGGTGCATTATACTGTTGTGTATCTGCAGACAATTCTGTATTTTTGGGGTGCTGACAACTACAAGATGTAGAATGATTAAAGAGTGCAGAGAAGCCAGACCATGGAGGGCTTTCATGATGTATTATGGAATTTGGATTTCCACTTGTAAGCCAGAGGGGTACACTGAAGGGTTTTAAGTAGCAGAGACAAAAAGTCATAATTTATAAAGAATCTTTCCAGGCAGTGCTAAGGATGATTAAGGTAAATGAGCCTCCATGAAGAGTATATAGTCTGTGATATTAAATAAACCCCACCAGAGATGCCTTGTAGCCCAGTGACAGAGGTGGCTCTTCATTTCCAGAACTGCATTATGTAACTCACAGAAGACAGCATCCAGAAAATAAACATGCACTTTTGGTTTTAGTTTCTTCCATGGTGCTGGACGTTTTTGTGAAAGAGGATTTGTCTCTACAGTGAACCTGACTGAAATGGCCAGAGAAGGCATTTACACCCTTTAAACATCAGTTCTTCCTCTGTCGTGACTGCTGCTCTAGCAGTCTGTCTGCATTCAGCATGTCACGCACATTCGCAGTGCGCAGTAACTCTGAGTCCTCCCTGCTGGGGTGTTCTTTTAGGCACTACGTGTCTCTCAGCAACCCAGAGCCGTAATACTCTGCTTCAAGTGGAGCATTTGTGATGCTTTCCAAATATCTCTTCTTCTTTTTTTTTTTTTTGCAGGCTGCTGTATGACCCACTTTCACTTTGATAGTTATCAACCAGTTCCTTGTCCTTCTCAGCTAATGATGCCTTTGGTGGTTCATGAATCCATCTAGTAGTCTGATTGCATTCTGCAAAGCCTTTACTGGAGAGCCTACATTGTGTTTAACCTCTATGGAGCCTATGGAGTAGCATTACTGAACTTCATCCAAATTCTGGATGATATATCCAAAGCTATTTTCAATATTGGAAGACTTAGACAATTGAGAATCCCAAGAGGAAAAAAAAATAACAGAGCCTCATCCCATCCCTCTTTCAAAATTGTTAATCCCTAAATGTTAAATCGGAGAAGGCAATGGCACCCCACTCCAGTACTCTTGCCTGGAAAATCACATGGATGGAGGAGCCTGGTGGACTACACTCCATGGGGTCGCTAAGAGTCAGACAGGACTCAGCGAATTCACTTTCACTTTCCACTTTCATGCATTGGAGAGGGAAATGGAAACCCACTTCAGTGTTCTTGCCTGGAGAATCCCAGGGATGGGGGAACCTGGTAGGCTGCCGTCTATGGGGTCGCACAGAGTCAGACACGACTGAAGCGACTTAGCAGTAGCAGTAAATGTTAAATATCTCTTCTTGCCCCATATTATTATGTTCAAGGATTTTTTTTTTTTTGGATAGCACTTAGGCATTTAGAGAAAAATTGGTGGGGTATGCTTGCTTTTTCTTAATCTTAGCTTATATTTTATTGTTTCAGGGTAGACTGTCAATAGTAATTACCACATACAAGTGAAATTGCCTCCAAATGTATTTTCCCCCAGCTTTGTTGAAGTATAAATGACAAATAAAAATGGTATTATTTTTAAAATATACAACTGACATGATGTTTGGATATATGTATACATTGTGTACTGATTATCACAAGCTAATCAATAGGTCCAACTCCTCATATCATTACTGTGTTTTGGGGGAGGGTTGTGAGAATATTTGTGATCTACTCTTTTAGTAAATTTCAAGTGTTCAATATATTATTATTATTATTAGCTGGCGGCGGCCAAGACGAGCTACCCCGTGCCCAAGGTCAGGGGCGGCAGCCAAGAGGAGCAACCCCGCGTCCAAGGAGCAGCAGCTGCGTGGGTGCAGGAGGGCTGAGAGGAGCTACTCCATGTTCAAGGTCAGGATGGGCAGCCGTGAGGAGATATCCCTCGTCCAAAGTAAGGAGCAGTGGCTGTGCTTTGCTGGAGCAGCCATGAAGAGATATCCCACGCCCAAGGTAAGAGAAACCCAACTAAGATGGTAGATGTTGCAAGAGGGCATCAGAGAGCAGACACACTGAAACCAAAATCATAGAAAACTAGCCAATCTGATCACATGGACCACAACCTTGTCTACCTCATTGAAACTAAGCCATACAGTGTGGAGCCACCCAAGACGGACGGGGTCATGGTGGAGAGGTCTGACAGAATGTGGTCCACTGGAGAAGGGAATGGCAAACCACTTCAGTATTCTTGCCTTGAGAACCCCATGAACAGTATGAAAAGGCAAAATGATAGGATACTGAAAGAGGAACTCCCCGGGTCAGTAGGTGCCTAATATGCTACTGGAGATCAGTGGAGAAATAACTCCAGAAAGAATGAAGGGATGGAACCAAAGCAAAAACAATACCCAGCTGTGGATGTGACTGGTGATAGAAGCAAGGTTCGATGCTGTAAAGAGCAATATTGCATAGGAACCTGGAATGTCAGGTCCGTGAATCAAGGCAAATTGGAAGTGGTCAAACAAGAGATGGCAAGAGTGAATGTTGACATTCTGAGAATCAGCGAACTAAAATGGACTGGAATGGGTGAATTTAACTCAGATGACCATTATATCTACTACTGTGGGCAGGAATCCCTTAGAAGAAATGGAGTAGCCATCATGGTCAACAAAAGAGTCCAAAATGCAGTACTTGGATGCAATCTCAAAAACGACAGAATGATCTCTGTTCGTTTCCAAGGTGAACCATTCAGTATCACAGTAATCCAAGCGTATGCCCCGACCAGTAATGCTGAATAAGCTGAAATTGAACAGTTCTATGAAGACCTACAAGACCTTTTAGAACTAACACCCAAAAAAGATGTCATTTACATTATAGGGGACTGGAATGCAAAAGTAGGAAGTCAAGAAGCACCTGGAGTAAAAGGCAAATTTGGCCTTGGAGTACAGAATGAAGCAGGGCAAAGGCAAATAGAGTTTTGCCAAGAGAACGGACTGGTCATAGCAAACATTCTCTTCCAACAACACAAGAGAAGACTACACATAGACATCACCAGATGGTCAACACCAAAATCAGATTGATTATATTCTTTGCAGCCAGAGATGCAGAAGCTCTATACAGTCAGCAAAAACAAGACCGGGAGCTGACTTTGGCTCAGATCATGAACTCCTTATTGCCAAATTCAGACTTAAATTGAAGAAAGTGGGGAAAACCACTAGACCATTCAGGAATGACCTAAATCAAATCCCTTATGATTATACAGTGGATGTGAGAAATAGATTTAAGGGACTAGATCTGATAGACACAGTGCCTGATGAACTATCAATGGAAGTTTGTGACACTGTACAGGAGAGAGGGATCAAGATCATCCCCATGGAAAAGAAATGCAAAATGGCTGTCTGGGGAGGCCTTACAAATAGCTGTGAAAAGAAGAGAAGTGAAAAGCAAAGGAAAAAAAGGAAAGATATAAGCATCTGAATGCAGAGTTTCAAAGAATAGCAAGGAATGATAAGAAAGCCTTCTTCAGAGATCATGCAAAGAAATAGAGGAAAACAACAGAATAGGAAAGACTAGAGATCTCTTCATGAAAATTAGAGATACCAAGGGAACATTTCATGTGAAGATGGGCTCAATAAAAGACAGAAATGGTATGGACCTAACAGAAGCAGAAGATATTAAGAAGAGGTGGCAAGAATACACAGAAGAACTGTACAAAAAAGATCTTCATGACCCAGATAATCACGATGGTGTGATCACTCACCTAAAGCCAGACATCCTGGAATGTGAAGTCAAGTGAGCCTCAGAAAATGTCACTACAAACAAAGCTAGTGGAGGTGATGGAATTCCATTTGAGCTATTTCAAATCCTGAAAGATGATGCTGCAAAAGTCCTGCACTCAATATGCCAGCAAATTTGGAAAACTTAGCAGTGGCCACAGGACTGGAAAAGGTCAGTTTTCATTCCAATCCCTAAGAAAGGCAATGCCAAAAAATGCTCAAACTACCACAAAATTGCACTCATCTAACATGCTAGTAAAGTAATGCTCAAAATTCTTCAAGCCAGACTTAAGAAATATGTGAACCGTGAACTTCCAGATGTTCAAGCTGCTTTTAGAAAAGGCAGAGGAACCAGAGATCAAATTGCCAACATCCGCTGGATCATGGAAAAAGCAAGAGAGTTCCAGAAAAACATCTATTTCTGCTTTATTGACTATGCCAATGCCTTTGACTGTGTGGATCACAATAAACTGTGGAAAATTCTGAAAGAGATGGAAATACCAGACTACCTGACCTGCCTCTTGGGAAACCTGTATGCAGGACAGGAAGCAACAGTTAGAACTGGACATGGAACAACAGACTGGTTCCAAATAGGAAAAGGAGTACATCAAGGCTGTATATTGTCACCCTGTTTATTTAACTTATATGCAGAGTACATCATGAGAAATGCTGGGCTGGAAGAAGCACAAGCTGGAATCAAGACTGCCGGGAGAAGTATCAATAACCTCAGATATGCAGATGACATTACCCTTATGGCAGAAAGTGAAGAGGAACTAAAAAGCCTCTTGATGAAAGTGAAAGTGGAGAGTGAAAAAGTTGGCTTAAAGGTCAACATTCAAAAAACTAAGATCATGGCATCTGGCCCCATCACTTCATGTGAAATAGATGGGCAAACAGTGGAAACAGTGTAAGACTTTATTTTCTTCAGCTCCAAAATCACTGCAGATGGTGACTGCAGCCATGTAATTAAAAGACTCTTACTCCTTGGAAGGAAAGTTATGACCAACCTGCTGCTGCTGCTGCTAAGTCACTTTAGTCATGTACGACTCTGTGTGACCCCATAGACGGCAGCCCACCAGGCTCCCCCATCCCTGGGATTCTCCAGGCAAGAACACTGGAGTGGGTTGCCATTTCCTTCTCAAATGCATGAAAGTGAAAAGTGAAAGTGAAGACGCTTAGTTGTATCCGACCCTCAGTGACCCCATGGACTGCAGCCTTCCAGGCTCCTCCATCCATGGGATTTTCCAGGCAAGAGTACTGGAGTGGGGTGCCATTGCCTTCTCCGATGACCAACCTAGATAGCTTATTAAAAAGCAGAGACATTACTTTGCCAAAAACTGTCCATCTAGTCAAGGCTATGGTTTTTCCAGTGGTCATGTATGTATGTGAGAGTTGGACTATGAAGAAAGCTGAGCTCGGAAGAATTGATGCTTTTGAACTGTGGTGTTGGAGAAGACTCTTGAGAGTCCCTTGGACTGCAAGGAGATCCAACCTGTCCATTCTAAAGGAGGTCAGTCCTGGGTGTTCATTGGAAGGACTGATACTAAAGCTGAAACTCCAATACTTTGGCCACCTCATTTGAAGAGTTGACTCATTGGAAAGACCCTGATGCTGGGAGGGATCAGGGGCAGGAGGAGAAGGGGATGACAGAGGATGAGGTGGCTGGATGGCATCACCAACTCGATGCACATGAGTTTGAGTGAACTCTGGGAGTTGGTGATGGACAGAGAGGCCTGGTGTGCTGCACTTCATGGGGTCGCAAATAGTCGGACACGATGAGCCAGTGAACTGAACTGAACTGAATAGTCATCATGCTATACATTGGATCTCTAGAATTTAATAATATGTATTTCATAACTGAGAAGGATCTGGCAACCCACTCTAGTATTCTTGCCTAGAGACTCCTGTGGACAGAGGAGCCTGGTGGGCTGCTGTATATGGGGTCGCACAGAGTCGGACAGGACTGAAGCAACTTAGCAGCAGCAACAGCATCTTATAACTTTTGTTTGTACCCTGGATGGATTTTTCCCCATTTTTCCTATCCCACCAGCCCATAATAACCACTATTCTAATCTGTGTCACTGTGATTTTTTACTTTAAGATTGTATTATAAGTGAGATCATGTAGTATTTATGTTTTTCTACCTGGCTTATTTTTGTTAACATAATATCCTCCAGGGTCATTCATTTTGCTGCAGATGGCAGGATTTGCTTCTTTTCTTAGGATTAATAATATTCCAATGTATGTATGTATATATTTGTGTATATTTAACAATTTACTTATTTATCCATGGATGGGCACTTAGGTTGTTTCCGTATCTTGGCTGTAGTGAATAATGCTGCAATGAACATGAAAATGCAGATATCTCTTCAAGACAGTGATTTTATTTCCTTTCCTTTGTATATATACCCAGAAGTGGGATTGCTGAATCCCACTTTTTTTGAGGAACTTTCTTTTTTTGAGAAGCTTTCATAGTGTTTTCCGTAATAGCTATGCCAATTTATATTTCCACTAACAGTGCACAAGGGTTCCCTTTATGTTCTTGTCAATACTTGTTCTCTTTTAGCTTTCTGATAATAATCATCATAACAGGTGTGAGGTGCTATCTCACTATGATTCTGATTTGCATTTCCCTGATGGTTAGTGATGTTGAGCATCTTTTCACATATCTGTCATCCATTCATATGTTTTTTGACAAGTGTCTATTCAGGTCCTTTGCCCATTTTCTAAAAGATTATTTATTTATTTGCTATTGAGTTTTATGTGTTGTGCTGTCACTTCAATCATGTCCTAGTCTTTGTAACCCTGTGGACTGTAGCCTGCCAGGCTTATCGGTCCATAGGATTCTCCAAGCAAGAATATTGCAGTGGGTTGCCAGGATGCCTCCAGGGGATCGTCCCGACCCAGTGTTCGAACCCACATCCCTTAGGTCTCCTGCATTGGCAGACAGGTTCTTTACTACTAGTACCACCTGGGAAGCCCATTGAGTTATATGAGTTCCTTGTATATTTGAACATAAAAACCTAATCAGATATATGATTTTCAAACATTTTCTGCCATTCCACAAATTGCTCTTTCATTTTGTTGCAGGTGGCTCAGACAGTAAAGCATCTGTCTACAACGCAGGAGACCTGGGTTCGATCCCTGGGTCAGGAAGATTCCCTGGAGAAGGAAATGGCAACCCACTCTAGTACTCTTGCCTAGAAAATCCCATGGATGGAGGAGCCTGGTGTCCATGGGGTTGCAAAGAGTCGGACACGACTGAGCGACTTCATTTTCTTTATTTTCTTTCTTTCTTTATTGTGCAGAAACTTTTTAGTTTGATGTAGTTCCACTTATTTTTTATTTTGTTGCCTTTGCTTTTGGTATCAAATACAAGAAAAATCATTATCCAGACTAATGTTAAGGAGCTTAATACTTAAGTTTTCCTCTAGGAATTTAACAGTTTCAGGTCTTTGTTGAAGTCTTTAATACATTTTGAGTTGATTTTTGTGTACAGTGTAAGGATATTCTCATTCAGAATAGACCACATGTCTTCTGGTGTGCTTAACAATTTAAGTTAGAAAATCGAATTATTACAAATTAATCAGAGAGAAGGTGAGTTATAGAATAAATGGTGCTGTAATTTGTCTGGATTAAATTAAACCCAATTAGATCCCTATCCTATGTCATATATCAAAATAAAACCCATTCCATAAATGAATCATAATATCTAGACTCAAATACATACTTAAATCTCCTACATTCAAATGAGTTCTGTTCTGAGGGCATATTCATAAGTCCAGTTTGTTTGTTAAGTCCAGCAAAATTAGCCTTGGTACCCAACTTAACACAATCAGCTATATGGTACTGTATTATAATAGGTTTACAATACTTTTCACACAAATAATACATAAAAAACAAACAAAAATAAACCAATTTTAATGTTGTAGTGCAGTACTTGAAAATTATAGTAGTACAGTACAAGAGCTGGCATACAGGGGCTGACATCAAATGAATAGGCAAGAGTTACTGACTGGAGGAGGAAGAGGAGATGCGAGATTGTAGAGCTGAGGATCATCAGCAAGAGGAAAGAGAGGGCAAGCTGCATTTTCACTCTTCCCTAACAGTGATGGAATGCACGTTCATATTTCCGGAAGTTCACAACTTGAAGGTTTGTCTGTAAGGGACTTACTGTAAAGGGATTTCTAATAATAAAAGTAACAGAAAGTGAACAAATAGCATTTGACTACATTGAAACTACATACAAACAAATCCTCAGCACATTTTTTGACTACATTCAATGTAATTATTCTAAAAGTTAATTTAAAAGAATAATTTTACAATCACAGTGTGGAAATTGTAATGCCTCTCTAAATTAATCTGTGTCCGCATCCCTAGAACCTTTGAACATGTTACCTTAGATGGCAAAGGGGATGGTTGCAGATGCAAGTAAGGTTGCTAGCCAGTTGACCATAAAATAGAGGGATTATCCTGGATTATCTGGGTAGGATTAATGCAATCACAATGGTCCTTAAATGGGGAAGAGAGAGGCAGAATAGGTCAGAGTAATATGAAATGAGAACTTTTATCACTATTGCTGGTTTTGAAGATGGAGAAAGAGGGCTATGAGCCTTTAGAAGCTGAAAAGGACAAGGGAATGGACTCTCCCCTTCAGCTTCTAGAAAGTAAAACAAGCCTGCCAACACCTTGATCTTAGGCCTGTGAAACCCATTTTGGATGCCGAGGCCACATGATAACAAATTTATATTGTTTTAAACCATTAAGTTTGTCATTATTTGTTGCTTTGGTCATAAAAAATTATGATCTAGAGGTAATTTTCAAATTCATAAGAATATTGTCTACAGCTCTATGCAAATACAATTTAAAGGGTTGTTGATTTGTTATACAAATGTAAATTATCAAAATTGGCCCAAGAATTAAAAAAAAACCTCGCAGGTTTAAACTCAGGTACTATACTTGAAAGGTAATCAAAATTCTGCATTCAGAAAAGATATATGATCATTTTTATACACTAACAATGGAAGAGCAGAAAGACAAACTAAATAAACAATCCCTTTTACCATCACATCAAAAAGAATAAAATACTTTAGGAATAAACCTACCTTAGGAGGCCAAAGGTCTATACTCTGAAAACTATAAGATGCTGATGAAGGAAATTGAAGATGATACAAACAGTTGGGAAGAAATGCCATATTCTTGGATTGGAACATCATTAATCTTAAAATGGCCATAATACCTAAGGCAATCTATAGTCACAATGCAATTCCTATCAAAGAACTGATGGCATATTTGACAGAACTAAAACTAAAATTTAAAAATTTGTATGGAAACACAGAAGACCTCAAATAGCCAAAGAATCTTGAGAAAGAAGAATGGAGCTGGAGGAATCAGATTTCCTGACTTCAGACTATGCTACAAAGCTATAGTCATCTGAACAGTGTGGTACTGACACAAAAACAGACAGTATATCAATGGGACAGTATAGAAAGCCCAGAAATAAATCCACACATCCATGATCAATTAATTAATCTATAATACAGAGGCAAGGGTATACAATGGAGAAAAGGCAGTCTCTTCAATAAGTGATGCTGGGAAAACTAGACAGCTCCATTAAAAAAAGATTAGATTAGAATACGCTCTAACACCATATTCAAAAATAAACTCAAAATGGATGAAAGACCTAAATGTAAGAGCAGATACTATAAAACTAGAGGAAAATATATGTATGACACTCTTTAACATAAATTGCAGCAGTATCTTTTTTGATCCATCTCCTAGAGTGGTGGAACAAAAACCAAAAATCAAAGACTAGGATGTAATTAAAGTTAAAAGCCTTTGCACAGAAAAGGAAGCCATAAAAAAAAAGACAACCTACAGAATGGGATAAAATATTTACAAATGATATGACTGTTAAGGGATTGATTTCCAAAATATACAAACAACTCATACAGCTCAATATTTAAAAAAAAAGCAAACAGCCCAATCAAAAAGTGACAGAAAATTGAAACAGATGCTTATCAAAGAAGACATCCAGATGGCCAACAGGTATATGAAAATATCCTCAACATTGCTTATTATTAAAGAATGCAAATCAAAACTACGATGAATACAACTTCACGTCAGTCAGAATGGCCATCATCAAAAAGGCTATAAATAATAGATGCTGGAGAAGGTGTGGAGAAATGGGTTCTTCCTACAGTGCTGGTGGGAATGTAAATTGGTGCAACCACTATGGAGACCAGTAACAAACAAAGTGTGATCCAGTGATTCTACTCCTGGCCTATATCCAGGAAAAACTATAGATCCAAAAGATACATGCACCCCAATGTTCATGGCAGCACTATTTATAACAGCTAAGACATGGAAGCAAACCAAGTGTCCACCAACAGATGAATGGGCAAAAATGATGTGGTAGATTTACACAATGAAATGTTACTCAGCCATAAAAAACGAATGAAATAATACCATTTGCAGCAATGTGAATGGACCTAGAGATTGTTATACTGAGTGAAGTAAGTCAGACAAAGACAAATATCAAATGATATTGATTATATGTGCAATCTAAAAAACTAAGCTAATGGTTACCAAAAGGGAAAGAGGGGATACATTAGGATTTTGGAATTAAAATATGCACACCACTATGCATGAAATAGATAAGCAACAAGGACCTGGTGTATAGACACCTACTGTATAGACACATCTCTTGTAATAACATTTAATGGAAAAGAATCTGAAAAAATATATGTAACGGAATCATTTTCCTATATACATGAAACTATACATCATAAATCAACTGAATTTCAATAAAAATTTAAAAGCAACAGCAACAAATTTGAGGAATACTTGGAAGATGGCAAGAAAAGAAAGATACTGGCCCTCAACCATCTTACTCATGAATTAAATCAGGCTTCCAAGAAGCAAATGTTCTCATGCTCTATAAACTGTAAAGTCTCCTTATAGATTTTATAACTATGGCTTCACCATGATACTGTAAGCTTGGAAGAATAATATACCAAAAGTAAACCACATTCTAACCTTACTTAAGAATAAATACAAAATTATAAAGAAAATATCTGTTAATTCAACCGTATAGTATAATTCTATTCTCCAACAAATTATTATATTAGAAATAAGTGAATTAATACTATAAAACATATTAATATATTATATATTAATTTGTTATATAATATATGAATATGATTTTTCTTGTTAGGGGGTTACATGAAAAATGTCAAATGATCAATGTGCAATAATTTTCCTTTAACCCAGTGATAACTGATTATAATACATGGGAAATGAATCACTTCGTGACAGCAACGAAACATACCGTGCATAAAATAAACTTAAATGTGAAACTTTACAAAGAAGAACTTTAAAACTTTACTGGAAAACTTAAAAGAAAATTTGCATAAACAAATAATGTACCACATTCCTAGATGAGGTAGTTAATACGGTTAAAGACCTTAATTCTATCTAAATTCTTGTATAAGGTACAGGGTTATTTCAGTCAAATCCCAAAGGGACTTACTTTAATACTTATGAAAATATTTGAAATCATTCTGATAGTTATACTAATGAGCATAGACTTTCCCTGTAAGAACTGAACCAGTACAGTAGTAATGAAAAAAAGGCCAGAAGAGCATATAAAGAAACTCGGAAACAGATCCAAAGCATACTATGTTTATTTCTATATTAATTAAGAATTTCACATAAAAAATGTATTTATTATATATGGACCCAGGGAAACTGATTGTTTGGGGAAACATAAAATTCCTATTCTGATTTAAAAATAAATTATAAAAAGTAACTAAAATGATAAATTACACATAAAGGGAGAAATATAAGTAAAATGTTCAGAGGATTCTGGGAGGATGATGCTGATGTTAGTATAGTTTATGTATCTTTGCAAACCCCTCAATTAAAAGACACAGAACAACTTAGTGTATGAAAATCAAACCCTAGAGCTGTATTTACAACAAAACGAGGTGACAAAAATATCTCCATTAACTCTAAAATATAAGGCAAATCTCCGACAGCTGTAAGATGCTATACATTATCAGCATCTGTGTAGGAAGAAATTGAGAAAAGCAACAGAATATCTGAAGGACATGAGAACACCAAATTAACTCACAGGTACTCATCCAAAAGATCAGTGAAGCTGAGTGAAGCTAGTGCTTTAATTGGTTGGCTTGCAAAATCCAATAATGAGTGAGTACAAGTGGTCCACAGAAAACATTTAAGGAGCTAACAGGAGAGTCAGAGATCATGACCTCTCAGATGAATCAGCCAAATCTCCCATCCATGTCAAAGCCCTATCCAATAGGGAATAGAAAACAAATTGAGCAGAACAGGAGCAGCAAAAGAAAATGGAAACAATGTTCATGTAAAAATGGAGATAGTTATAGAGCTCAGTTCAGTTCAGTTCAGTTGCTCAGTCGTGTCTGACTCTTTGCAACCCCATGAATCGCAGCACGCCAGGCCTCCCTGTCCATCACCAACTTCCAGAGTTTACTCAAACTCATGTCCATCGAGTCGGTGATGCCATCTAGCCATCTCATCCTCTGTTGTCCCCTTCTCCTCCTGCCCCAATCCCTCCCAGCATCAGGGTCTTTTCCAATGAGTCAACTCTTTGCACGAGGTGGCCAAAGTATTGGAATTTCAGCCTCAGCATCAGTCCTTCCAATGAACACCCAGGACTGGTCTCCTTTAGGATGAACTGGTTGGATCTCCTTTCAGTCCAAGGGACTCGCAAGAGTCTTCTCCAGTACCGTAGTTCAAAAGCATCAATTCTTCGGTGCTCAGCTAAGAGAACTCAAAAAAATAAGCTGGAACTATTTTGACCAAACTGATGTTTATAGTGGCTCAGAGGGTAAAGAGTCTTCCTGCAATGAGCTAGACCCACATTTGATCCCTGAGTTGGGAAGATTCCCTGGAGCAGGGCATGGCAACCCATACCAGCATTCTTGCCTGGAGAATTCCATGAACAGAGAAGCCTGGAGGGTTACAGTCCATGGACTTATAGAGTTGGACATGACTGAGCGACTAACACTTTCACTTCAGTTCCCTTCCCTTCCCTTAATAACTATAGAATAGACTTTTCTTTAGGAGAAGGCAATGGCACCCCACTCCAGTACTCCTGCCTGGAAAATCCAATGGACGGAGGAGCCTGGAAGGCTGCAGTCCATGGGGTTGCTGAGGGTCGGACATGACTGAGAGACTTCACTTTCACCTTTCACTTTCATGCACTGGAGAAGGAGATAGCAACCCACTCCAGCGTTCTTGCCTGGAGAATCCCAGGGACGGGGGAGCCTGGTGGGCTGCCGTCTACGGGGTCGCACGGAGTCGGACACGACGGAAGTGACTTAGCAGCAGACTTTTCTTTAGTATATGTGATACATTCACCAACCTAGACCATATGTTAGGCCTTAAACTAATCTCACTAAATTTAAATATATTAAAATATTATAGACCATAGTTTCTGATGGTAAAACAAATTAGAATTTAGTAATAATGAAACATGTGTGAAAACCCCAAATATTTGGAGAATTCAGCAACCCACTTTTAAACAACCCATGAATAAAAGGAAAAATACAAAGAAGGTAAAAATTTCAAACTTAATGATAACAAGAAAGCAATATATCAAAATATGTGAGATATAGCAAAAGCAGCATTTAGGGAGACACATAACTTTAAATGTTGTTAGATAAGAAGGGCCCAAAATGAATAACCTGAAGTTCTACCAGAAGAAGCTAGAAAAATAAGAGCAAAATAATCCCCAAATAACTAGAAGGCAGGAAGTAATAAAGCTAAGAAATGAAATCAATGAAATAGAAAAGCAAGTGAACAGTAGGGAAAATTAACACAGAAACCTGGTTCTTTGAGGATATAAACAAAACTGATAAACTTCAAGCAAAAATGATCATTGTTTTAGTGAGAGAGAAATAAAATCATAATATCAGAAATGAAGTAGCGTAAAAATAATAAGTGGAAAATGAGAAAATGTTGTCAACAACTTTATTCCAAAAAATTTACAATTTAAATGAAATGGACAAACTCATTGACAAATACAACTTATTAAAATTGACATAACATGAAATAGAAAATCCTCCTAGGCCTGTAATTATTAAAGTGAATTTTTAAAATCAAAAGACCTTCTTATTTCAGGCAATTTCACTGTGGAATTTTGTCACAATTTAAAGAGGGGAGGAAAAAACAGTCCTAAAGAAAATCTTTCAGAAAATACAGAAGTAAAGAAAGAACACTTCCCAACTCTTTTTATAAGGCCAGCATGATCCTAATACCAAAAGCTGACAAGACATTACAAAAATAAAAACATTATAGACTAATACTCCTTATGAACATAGATTCAAAAATCCTTAATAAAATATTAATAATTCAAAGCTAACAATATATGAACAGGAAAATATATTGGGTCAAGTAGAGTTTACTTACAGGAATGTAAGCTTGGTTTTGATATATTAAAAACATTAATCAGTGTAGTTCACCATGCTAATAGAATAAGACAAAACAACATATTTTTGAGAGATATGTATAAAGTATTTGATGTCATAGTGTTCAGTTACCAATTTCTAATAAAAACTCTCAGAAACTAGGAATAAGAAGATACTTTCTCAATCTAATACAAAGTATTTACAAAAAACTCACAAATACCATTCTGAATATTTTCTCTTTGATTGGGAACAAGAGGAGCATATGCTCTTATTAATTTCTGTTCAAGATTTCACTGGCATTTTAACTCTCTGAAAGTTAACTTTAGCAAAACAGAGGTAAGCAGCATAGTGGGAGAAAATATGCATACCCAGAATATATACCAGAGAAGGCGATGGCACCCCACTCCAGTACTCTTGCCTGGAAAATCCCATGGGCAGAAGAGCCTGGTAAGCTGCAGTCCATGGAGTCAAAAAGAGTTGGACACGACTGAGCGACTTCACTTTCACTTTTCACTTTCATGCATTGGAGAAGGAAATGGCAACCCACTCCAGTGTTCTTGCCTGGAGAATCCCAGGGACGGGAGCCTTGTGGGCTGCTGTCTATGGGGTCGCACGGAGTTGGACACGACTGAAGCGACTTAGCAGCAGCAGCAGCAAATACATACAGTACTCTTACAAGTCAACAGTGAGACTGGAAACCTAATATAGATGGACAGAAGATTTAAATAGACACTTCTCAAGAAAATGTATCAGTGACAGTACAATGGAAGATTCTCAATATCTCAGCTGGGAAAATGCAAATTAAAACCATAATAAGATGCAACTATAAATCTAATCAACCAGGTGAAAAAATAGACACAACTTTACTTCATTTTCTTGATTATTTGGCTTTTCTTCTTCCTTTATTGTTATGGTTTAAATTTAAAAGGTGAAAACGCTAAATATTGGTGAAGATATGAATGCTCGTATATCATAAAAAGGACTGTACAATGGTACAGTTACTTTATAAATCTATAAAATGTTAGACATTCACCCACCATAGGATTAATCCAGTCATTTCCTTGGAATTTACCCAAGAGAATACAATATTTGTCCGTGAAAGGACTTATCCAAGGGTAATGCTGCTGCTAAGTCACTTCAGTCGTGTCCGACTCTGTGTGACCCCATGGGCTGCAGCCTACCAGGCTCCTCCATCCATGGGATTTTTCAGACAAGAGTACTGGAGTGGGGTGCCATTGCCTTCTCCAATCCAAGGGTAATAATAGTAGCTTAAGTCATGGTAGCCCAAACCTGGAAACAACCCTACTTTCCATCAAGATATAAAATGGGTAAATAATTCTTTTCTATATATACAGCAGAATGTCTCAGAAAAACAAAACAAATAGCCCAAAGAAACCTATTGATGCAAACAGCAAATTGGACAAATCTCAAAATGCTAAGTGAAAAAAACAATATATTTACAAAAGAATGCACAATGTTTGGTGTTGTTTATTTAACATTCTGGAGAATGCAAACTAATTCATAGTATCAAAAAACAGAACAGTGATTTCCTGTGGCCAGGAAGGAGTGATGGAAAGCAAAGGGGGCATCAGGATTTTTTTGTCTTGATTTTGTTTATGATGGCGGTTTTCTGTGTTTATACGTGTGTCCAAACTCACTGAAGGCTGACTTGATAGGAAGAATAACTTTCCACTGCGTGAAGTTTGCCTGAAGCAACCTTGCACAGAAGGAGCCGGAAAATAAATATCCTGACCTCACTCTTCTTCTTCCTTTTGTCTCTTGCCAGACAAGGCTCCCATTGACTAATAGCTGACAGGAAACCGGAGGTTGTGGCAGCCCTGTTGATGTTGTCCATACAGATCTGTCTTCAGCAGCAGAAAGCAAGGTGGTGAAGGGAGGGGAGTAGAAATGAATGAGGCAAATGGAAACACCCAGCACTGATGGTTTACCAATGTTCAGACAGGATTTTAGGGTTTGACTCTCCCCAAGCCTCATTAACAGATTGTTACAATCTATTTTTCATAACACTTCATAACATAATCTCTTTAGCTCAGCAAGTCCAGGTAAGCCACGGTTTCTCCTAAGACAATTCTTTTAGAAACTTTTCTTTTCAAGGAGCCCTAATGGCAAAAGAGAATCAATACTTACCTCTGGGAAATCTGTGCATATAGCTTAAAGAGTACAGTGCACATGAAATGTCTTCTGTTTCTTTTTGTTTCTTTCAGCTAAATAATTTATGTGGATTTTGAATCGTACTGCATAAAACATGCATTTGTTTTTACATCAAAACTACTTACAAAAAGGAAAAAAATCAAAATTAAACATACCATAGATTTCTAATATAGTCTTTTCAGATCTGTTAATTTCTGACATTAAAAATTAAGATCATGTTTTTTCATAAATCTATAAAATATTAAAAGCTGTAAATATTAAACCTTCACATTCCAAGCATCCACTGCCATTTCTTCTACTGCTTTTCAATAGAACTCTGTTCAGTGCAAGACTGGTGTTCCTTAAGAGGGTATCATTTGTTAAATAAGACATAAGAAGCATTGCACTCTCCTTTTAGAGATTTACAGCCCAAAATCACACGTTAAAAACTGAGAAATTCTAAAACTATGCTTCAACAAAAGCAACTTTTTAAATACTCAAAAATTTATCAGTCTTATTCAACTATGTGATTCTTTTCTGCTGAACACCTATTAACATCTCATAGAGCACTAACTGTGCTTTATAAATTTTGCTATTAGCTAAGGAAGGACATAGATGAGGAAACAGTGGAAACAGTGTCAGACTTTATTTTTTTGGGCTCCAAAATCACTGCAGATGGTGATTGCAGACTTGAAATTAAAAGACACTTACTCCTTGGAAGGAAAGTTATGACCAACCTAGATAACATATTGAAAAGCAGAGACATTACTTTGCCAACAAAGGTCCGTCTAGTCAAGGCTATGGTTTTTCCAGTAGTCATGTATGGATGTGAGAGTTGGACTATGAAGAAGGCTGAGCGCCGAAGAATTGATGCTTTTGAACTGTGGTGTTGGAGAAGACTCTTGAGAGTGCCTTGGACTGCAAGGAGATCCAACCAGTCCATTCTAAAGGAGATCAGTCCTGGGATTTCTTTGGAAGGAATGATGCTAAAGCTGAAACTCCAGTACTTTGGCTACCTCATGCGAAGAGTTGACTCATTGGAAAAGACTCTGATGCTGGGAGGAATTGGGAGCAGGAGGAGAAGAGGACGACAGAGGATGAGATAGCTGGATGGCATCACTGACTTGATGGATGTGAGTCTGAGTGAACTCCGGGAGTTGGTGATGGACAGGGAGGCCTGGCATGCTGCAATTCATGGGGTCGCAAAGAGTCAGACACGACTGAGAGGCTGAACTGAACTGAACTGAAGGAAGGACAAGTTATAAACCACCTCAAACATAGAAGGAACATATCTCAACATAATAAAAGCCATATATGATAAACCCACAGCAAACATTATCCTCAATGGTGAAAAATTGAAAGCATTTCCCCTAAAGTCAGGAACAAGACAAGGGTGCCCACTCTCACCACTACTATTCAACATAGTTTTGGAAGTTTTAGCCACGGCAATCAAAGAAGAAAAAGGAATAAAAGGTATCCAGATTGGAAAAGAAGAAGTAAAACTCTCACTGTTGGCAGATGACATTATCCTCTACATAGAAAACCCTAAACAGCACCAGAAAATTACTAGAACTTATCAATGAATATAGTAAAGTTGCAGGATATAAAATTAACACACGGAAATCCCTTTCATTCCTATACAGTAACAATGAGAAAACAGAAAGAGAACTTAAGGAAACAATTCCATTCACCATTGCAACAAAAAGAATAAAATACTTAGGAATAAATCTACCTAAAGAAACAAAAGACCTATATATAGAAAACTATAAAACACTGATGAAAGAAATCAAAGAGGACACGAATAGATGGAAAAATATACCATGTTCATGGATCGGAAGAATCAATAGAGTGGCAATCTATAGATTCAATGCAATCCCTATCAAGCTACCAATGTTATTTTTCACAGAACTAGAACATATAATTTTACAATTTATATGGAAATAGAAAAAACCTCAAATAGCCAAAGCAATCTTGAAAAAGAAGAATGAAACTGGAGGAATCAACCTGCCTGACTTCAGGCTATACTACAAAGCTACAGTCATCAAGACAGTATGGTATTGGCACAAAGACAGAGACATAGATAAATGGAGCAAAATAGAAAGCCCAGAGATAAATCCATGCACCTATGGATACCTTACCTTTGACAAAGGAGGCAAAAATATACAATGGAGAAAGACAATCCCTTTAACAAGTGGTGCTGGGAAAACTGGTCAACCACTTATAAAAGAATGAAACTAGAACACTTTCTAACACCATACAAAAAATAAACTCAAAATGGATTAAACATCTAAATGTAAGACCAGAAACTATAAAACTTCTAGAGGAAAATATAGGCAAAACACTCTCTGACATAAATCACAGCAGGATCCTATATGAGCCACCTCCCAGAGTAATGGAAATAAAAGCAAAAATAAACAAATGGGACCTAATTAAACTTAAAAGCTTTTGCACATTGAAGGAAACTATAAGCAAGGTGAGAAGACAGCCTTCAGAATGGGAGAAAATAATAGCAAACGAAGCAACTGACAAAGAATTAATCTCAACAATATACAAAGAGTTCATGCAGCTCAATACCAGAAAAATAAATGGCCCAATCAAAAAATGGGTCAAAGAACTAAACAGACATTTCTCCAAAGAAGACATACAGATGGCTAACAAACACATGAAAAGATACTCAACATCATTCATTATCAAAGACATGCAAATCAAAACCACAATGAGGTACCATATCACGTGAGTCAGAATGGTTAAATCTGGTTAAATGGTTAACCAGATTAATGGTTAAATGGTTAAATGGTTAAATGGTTAAATGGTTAAATCAAAAAGTCTACAAACAATAAATGCTGGAGAGGATATAGAGAAAAGGGAACCCTCTTACACTGTTGGTGGGAATGCAAACTAGTACAGCCACTATGGAGAACAGTGTGGAGACTCCTTACAAAACTGGAAATAGAACTGCCTTATGATCCAGCAATCCCACTGCTGGGCACACACACCAACGAAACCAGAATTGAAAGAGACACATGTACCCCAATGTTCATCGCAGCACTGTTTACAATAGCTAGGACATGGAAGCAACCTAGATATCCATCAGCAGACGAATGGATAAGAAAGCTGTGGTACATATACACAATGGAGTATTACTCAGCCATTAAAAAGAATACATTTGAATCAGTTCTAATGAGGTGGATGAAACTGGAGCCTATTATACAGAGTGAAGTAAGTCAGAAAGAAAAACACCAATACAGTGTATTAACACATATATATATGGAGTTTAGAAAAGTGGTAACGATAACCCTATATGCGAGACAGCAAAAGAGACACAGATGTAAACAACAGACTTTTAGACTCTGTGGGAGAAGGTGAGGGTGGGATGATGTGAGAGGATAGCACTGAAACATGTACATTATCATATATGAAATAGATCGCCAGTCCAGGTTCGATGCATGAGACAGGGCACTCAAAGCTGGTGCACTGGGATAACCTTGAGGGATGAGATGGGGAGAGAGGTGGGAGGGGGGTTCAGGATGGGGAACACATGTACACCCATGGCTGATTCGTTTCAATGTATGGCAAAAACCACTACAATATTGTAAAGTAATTAGCCTCCAATTAAAATAAATAAATTAATTTACAAAAAAAAATAGATGAGTTTTTTAACGAAGATGAGCTATATTTCTTTGGTGCCTGATGTCCATGGTTTAAATCCCTTCTGAGCCTCTTCTTCTATGCTCCCACAGGTTTTGTGTATAACTCCATGTTTCAATCTCTTGCTGCCTTTGACACATACAGAAGGCACTCAATATCTATATGTTAAGTTAGCTAATTTTTAATTTCTTTAACTCTCTTCCACTCCCAACATTTTGTAGAACTGGGACCATGTTTAGTCATCAAATCCAAACATTTCCATTCAATGTTAGAATTTGGGAAGGAGGGAGCTAATGATGAAAAGAAAAACTATAATGTTTTGTAGTTTAATGTATAAAATTGCTGAGGAAGTTGAAAAACTATTTTTATGGATGCAGCTGAACAAAATACCAGCGACAATGTCTGCTGTTTGGGAAAAACATCTTGAGATTATTTCGTACCTGTGCTAATATTGCCTGTAACAGTGGAAAAAAAAAAATCAAATTACAGCCAATATTTCAGGTCGTACAGTGACACCTAGTGTGTGTATGAGATAATATGCTAGATTCACATATCCACCTGACTCCCAAAAAGATAGAACTTTTAATTTTTTAACCTTTAAAGATTTTGTCCTAAAGTTGTAAAGGTAATGATAAGTTCTGTTAATAATCAAGAGCTTGAAACTTTCTGTGTAATTAGAAGATTTTAATGTACAGGCAGTAAATAAAAAGCCTGGATAAAATATTTAAAGTTTAGCAAATAAGTTGAGTAGACAGAATTCATTAAAAGTATAGTTGTAGATGGTCATTTAGTTGCCACCAGTTAAATAGGAGGTGTCAAATTTCAGTATTCAACATTTAACTCTGTGTGTGTGTGTGTGAGATCTTAGTGTAGCCAAGGGAGAAGCTGACTCTAATGGTTACTAATTACAACTAGTTCCTTCCTCTCTTGGGGTTATGCAAAGCTTTGGCCCCTAAGAGACGCACAGAATTGACTCTGGCAAAAGGCCTTTTCTTTTTTGGCTCAGAGGATTATAAAGTTTTTCAGGAAGAAGTCCAACTTCATTTCATTAATTGCAGGGGACAGGGGAGCTGGAGTTCTTGTAATTTAAAATTTTTAGTGCAGATAGAGGACTGAATTTGGGTTTTAGTGAGATTTTTTGCTATCCAATATAATTTCATTTTTATCTTGTACTATGTTATTTGATTTTACTTATATGATGACTGTTTTGGTATCAGTATCAAGACTTATCTCTTAGAAGCTATGGTTCTTTAGGGTTTTAAAGAATTTAAAGAAAAAGAGAGGACTTAAATGCAAGCAGAAAATGTTCCAGCTCAAGCGTGACTCAGAGAATACAAATCTCACAGTGATTTATTTTAAGCCACAGTAATATTTTTTTTTAGTCTTGTCCCAGTTTCCCCACCCAAATCAAGGGAATAATCCTAATGAAAGGGGCAAGGGCAAAGATTTCTGAGGTATATTGTTTCCAAAAGTCATGTGTGGTCTTCTGGTGTTCCATGACCTACAATAGCACCATATAGATTATGGCTAGAATCCTTAGCTTGCCAGCTGGACTCATTTGTTCAAAGAGTGATCACTGAGTGTCTACGATATGCCAAGAATCATTCCGGGCTTAGATAAAATATCCTGCCCTTGAGGAGCTTGTATTTTATTTGGAAAGAGTGAAACACACATACAATACAAAGATGGATAATTGGAAGTGTAGTTTGAAGGGATTCTTTGTCATGGCTCACTGGTTAAAGAATCTGGCTTCAAGGCAGGAGACACAGCAGAAGTTAGTTTGATCCCTGGGTCAGAAAGATCCTCTGGAGAAAGAAATGGCAACCCACTCCAATAGTCTTGCCTGGATAATCCCATGGACAGAGGAGCCCCGTGGGCTACAGTCTGTGTGGTTGCAATGAGACATGACTGAGCGATTAAGCAACAACAAGGGAAAACCTTGGTGATAAAATAGCATTCGAGTAAGTTGGGGAGATATTTGAGAGAAGGAGGTTCCAAGGGAGGTGGACGACCAAGGACAAAAGTAGGGGTGTACTGCCATGCTTTAGGAATATTACAATATTTAATGTGCTTGGAGTGGAAAGTATAAAAGAGTGTAAGGAGATGAGTTTGGAGTAGAAGCAGGGACGCACATTATAAAGGAGTTTAGGTGATTGATGCCATTAGTCTTCCTAAGGGATGGCAGGACATGATCTAAATAACATTATAAAAAGACCTAACTGTTGTCTTTGTGCAAGGGTAGAATCAAGAAGACCAGCTATAAATTAAGACAACAGTGCAGTAAAAGAAGATAAGGGCTAACAGAGTTTAACATGGAGAGTGGTGAGAAAAGTAACCACATCTAGATTTATTCTGAAACAGAATTGGCTGACAATTTGGAGATAGAAGAGAGAGAGGCATAAATGATGACTCCAAGATAACATTTACCTCTGTGTGAGTCCATGTAACTGGACAGATGGAATTGCTAGTTACTTAGACAGGGATGAGTGCAGGACACGTCACTTTGGGAAAAATATTTTACATCCACATGTAGATGGCAACAGGGAGTCATATACAGAATTCCAAGTTTCAGAGGAAAGGTTTGAGCTGCAGATATAAATTTAGAAGCCACCAGGCACTGATGGTATTTGAAGTCAGGAGGTTGGATGAGATCACCTAGGGAAGTATAGATGGAAAACAGTCAAGTTCTGAGATGGAGCCCTGGGGCACACCAGTATTTACAGCTGTAGTTCTCAGCCTGGCTACACATTGGAATCACCTGGGAAACCTTTAACAAAATTGCCTAAGCCGGTTACCTTGCCCTTTGAGATTCTGATTTAATTAGTCGAGATGAAGCCTGGGCATCAGCGTATTTTAAAAACTTACCAGGTGATTCTTATGTGCATTGAGAATTGAGAGGCACTGGTTTAGAAGCGAAAGAAGGTAGAGTGTATTAGCAAAGGAAACAAAGATAATGTGGTCAGTGAAGTAGCAAATGGGAGAGAGAGCTGCATTACAGGTTTTAGCCCAAGAAAATGTTTCAAGAAAGAGAGTAGTTACTAGTCAGACACTGCCCAGAACAGAGCCTTGGCTGGTGTACGTTATATAGCAACGAGGAGGTCACTGCTGGACACACAGACTTGTTGGAGAGGTAAGAATGAAAAATCTCTCTCCCTTTCCCCTTCCTTGCTTTCTCTCTCTTTTGATAGGAGATATTAAAGTATGTTTGTATGTTCGTGGGAATGATCCCACAGAAAGGAAGAAACTGCTGAGACAGAACAAAGGAGAAATTTCAAAAAGAATGTCTTTGCATATGGAAGAGGCGCTGGGATCTGGTACAAAAATAAAGGGAGTGACTGTAGCTTGGCGCTGAAGCAGGTCATCCATAGGTCCTAGGAGAGAAGACAGAATGTATGAGTACAGATTCAGGGGGCTTTCAAGAAACAGTGGAACTTCTCTTCAGATTATTTTTGTTTTGTGTTAATGAAATATTAATAGAAAGCCAGAGAGTGGAATGTGTCAGATGTCTGAGGCAAAAGAATAATATAACTCTAGGAGACAGGGAGTGAGAATGGACCAGGACTAGATGATATTAATGGCTATGTATTAAGTTTATGGTAGCTCGTGTGGTTGTATATTTTTCACTAGTCACTGTCGTCTATACCAGTACAGGTGCAGAGAACATGAAGTAAGTGAATTTATAAATGAAGTAAGTTGATTTTTACCAGGGTTGAGGGCTTGCCAAACACATAACAACAAAACGAGGTGAGAGCCCGAGTTTCCTGGGTGAATACGAAGTGTTGATAATGATGAAGCATTTAATCTAACATTGGTAAGAGAGAAGCTAAAACAGGAAGGAAATGTAGGAGCAAGAATAGGTGGTCAGTCAAATAAATCAGGTCCCAGTGAAGATGAAGAGTAATTGGACTCTGGGTACTAAAATTAGTGTGTTGGAAAGCTAAGAGGCTGTGGTCAGAGAGCAGGTTGCTTGAATAGGAGATAATGGAGGAGGTACAGTTATGGTTAATATATGCACGACCTACTGCATGAGCTAGGGTGAGAGGGGCTGAGGTATTGTGGGAACTGGGTGGTTGGAGGAATCAGGGCTAGCTGAACTGAGAGGCCAGGGAATTGGAGGGTTATCTGTGCAGACACTGAGAATGCTAAAACCCATCGCCAGGGTAGTAGTTGTAAGAATGGCGTGTCCAGGTGCTCAGTGTTCAAGGAAAGGAGCAGGACCGAGTATGGGGTTGATTGCCACAAAGCAAAGTAGCTTATGGTAAAGACTGATGTTTTGAACTTAAAAGTGGGTTTTTTGGGAAGGAGTGTCAGTTGTTTGGAAGCAACAATGAGAGGTGTGAAGAATACCTACACCTCTTTGAGGCATAATGAGCTAAGTCGGTGGAAGGATAAACAGTCGCCATTTGAGAGGGCTACAGATGAGAATAAGAGCAACCTTTGTGAATTCATTGACAGCCGGGATGTGCATGAGCTCTGGAGACTAATTGTTTATATTCCAGTCACAGCTGCTTTACTTATTAGCTTTGTGATATTAATGCCTTAGTGCCTTGACTCCTTCATCTATAAAACTGGGAGAATAACAGTATCTGTCTCACAGGGTTACTGTGCAGAGTAAATGAGTTAATACACATTAGCAGACTTAGGGTAACACCTGGCTCATGTTAAGAGCATGTGGTCGATAAACAGACATGATGATTACTCATTTTTAATTTGCCTTTGAGGAGCAAAAGAGATTATTATTGCTATTATTATTATTACTCATTCTTAATTTGCCTTTGGGGAGAGAAAAACAGATGCCGGGCAAAGGAGAAGTGAAATAGTTTTCTGCCCAGCTGAGTTTACTCCAGTGTTGTTTGAACATTTGGTCTCCATATGATATATATTAGACATCTGTAGCATCAGGCTCTGCAATATTAATTAATAAATCTCAACATATGTTATTTGTTAATTTAAAAAAAAATCTAAAATCTTCCGAGGAAAGAAATCCCAAAGAAGTAGGTGATCTATTGGAAGCTTGAACTTCGGACATAGTATTGAATTTTTTAAATAGCCACTGAATGCATACTGATAAAGATAAACAATTGAACAAATATACCGTTCCCCCTTTTCTATTTTCAGTCTCTGTATTCTTTTGGGTTTAATATATTTGCTAAAGACAGTGCACTGCTGGTCCTTTCCTCCTAATTTGAGAGTTTCTAATCTCATTTAGTTACTTTTATAGATTTATATTTATTGAAATTCATGCTTTCCTAAAACTTAGTTTTTCCATCCTATTGAGCGGATTTTATTTCCCATACTTTCTTTCTTTGAACAAATCAGATTCCTTTGCTTCTTACTAAATTTTTGGTCTAAGTTACTCAGATCAAAATTTTCACTTGTTTTCCCTATTAATCTCTAAAGCTTATCAATATCTATGTCTAGTAAATAAGAAAGTAATCTGAACAAATTTTCACATCCCTCAGAAAATTTCTACCCTTTAAAAAAACACACTTTATTGAGGCATAACCAACACATTAAAAAGCTGTACATTTTTAGTGTATATAATTCAATGAGTTTGGGAATAAGTATACACCTGTGAAACCCTCACCACCATCAAGACCATAAATATATCACCACCCAATGTTTCCTCTTTCATTAACTGCACACTTCTTTTGTCAGTTGGGTACCTGAGTTTTGGATGTGTTTATTTTTCCTTTGACCATCACTCATCTAGAAAATAAAACTTTTATTAATTCAGTTACTCCTGTACTTTCCAATGGAGAAGGAAATGGCAACCCACTGCAGTATTTTTGCCTGGAGAATTCCATGGACAGAGAAGCCTAGCAGGCTACAGTCCATAGGATCGCAAAGAGTCGGACACAACTGAGCGACTATTGCGTTTTACTTTCCAAATCTGTTTCTTCCTCCTGGACAACCCTTTCTTTGTGCTAGAGAACAACCTCTATATGTGTTTTTGTTTCTCAGAAAGGAGTTACTTTGTAAATTGCCCAAAACCTAATATACCAGAGAATATCTTTGTTTTACTTATGAGTGAAATGTTAACTCTAAGATGTGAATTCAAAGTCCTCTTCCTTTCAAGCTATGAAAAGAATACGCCATTAGCCTCTTTAATCTAGTTTTGTTAATGATAAATTTAGTGTCACTTTCCTTCTTAAGGGCTTCCCTGATAGTTCAGTTGGTAAAGAATCCACCTGCAATGCAGGAGACCCTGGTTTGATTCCTGGGTCGGGAAGATCCGCTGGAGAAGGGATAGGCTACCCACTCCAGTATTCTTGGGCTTCCCTTGTGGCTTAGCTGGTAAAGAATCCACCTGCAATGTGGTAGACCTGGGTTTGATCCCTGGGTTTGGAAGATCTCCTGGAGAAGGGAAACACTTACCCACTCCAGTATTCTGGCCTGGAGAATTCCATGGCTGTATCGTCCATGGGGTCACAAAGAGTCGGACATAACTGAGAAATTTTCACTTTTTTCCTTCTTAAGTGAGCTTTATCTCTAAAAGCTTTTAGATTTTGTTTGTGTGTGTGTGTGTGTGTGTGTGTGTGTGTGTATGTGTTTATGTTTGAATTTTATTTATTTATTTTTTTAATTTAAATTTATTTATTTTAATTGGAGGCTAATTACTTTACAATATTGTATTGGTTTTGCCATACATCAACATGAATCCACCACGGGTGTACACGTGTTCCCCATCCTGAACCCCCCTCCCACCTCCCTCCCCATACCATCCCTCTGGGTCATCCCAGTGCACCAGCCCCAAGCATCCTCTATCCTGTATTGAACCTGGACTGGCGATTCGTTTCTTATATGATATTATACATGTTTCAATGCCATTCTCCCAAATCATCAGGAGTACTGGAGTGGGTTGCCATTTCCTTCTCCAGGGGATCTTTCTGACCCAGGGATTGAACCTGAGTCACCCTAAGTCCATGGCACCCCACTCCAGTACTCTTGCCTGGAAAATCCCATGGTCGGAGGAGCCTGGTAGGCTGCAGTCCACGGGGTCACGAAGAGTCAAACACGACTGAGTGACTTCACTTTCACTTTTCACTTTTATGCATTGGAGAAGGAAATGGCAACCCACTCCAGTGTTCTTGCCTGGAGACTCCTAGGGACGGGGGATCCTGGTGGGCTGCCGTCTAGGGTCACACAGAGTCGGACACGACTGAAGCGATTTAGCAGCAGCAGCATCCTAAGTCCATAGTTTATGTTAGGGCTCACTCTTAGTGCTATACATATAGTTGGAATCATACAATAGTAGCCATTTTAGATTGGCTTTCACTTAGTAAGATGCATATAACTATCCTCCATTTCTTTTCATGGCTTGAAAACTCATTTCTTTTTGGCATTGAGTAATTTTTCATTGTCTGGAAGGACCACAGTTTACTTATTCACTCACCTACTGAAGAACATCTTGATTGCTCACAAGTTCTGGCAATTATTATAGATAAAATTGCTATATACATCCATGTGGAGGCTTTTATGTATATATAAGTTTTCAGCTTCTTTGGGTAAATACCAAAGAATGCATTTTTGGCTGTTTTAAAAATAAATGTACTATTTTATTTGTTGGTGTTAATGCGGCAGAGAGTATGTCTTCTATCCATTTCTACTGGATCCAGTTTATGGATCTTCCCACAATTGCTTGGCCCCTCCTGTTCAGTTTTTGGCTACTTACCTAAGGAACATCCTGGACTCCACTAAGCCTGATGGCTGTCTCAACCTTCCTGAACAAAGTCCAGAACTTCCATACAGCCTTGATTATGCCCACTGCTGTGGCTTTCTTGATCAGGGTTGACCTGATGGGACTTAGGGAGGCTATGAGTTTTCCCACTACCTATAATCTCAGAGTAAGTACAGAAGTGTAGGCAGCCTGGTTGGAGGGTAGGAGGGGCACATAACACAAGTCAGAAGTTCAGGGAAGTTTATGCCTTGTGAGGCAATGAAGTCAGAAAGCCGGAGGAGTTGGCAGATAAATCCTGTTCTCTGAGATGCTCACTTGTCTGGAGTATAATATATATAACCGAGCACCAAGCTGTGATTTATATTTGCAAAGCTGTGGCGAACTTGGAAAAACACCACCTTGTATCTGCTTTCCCTCTTTCTTCACTTCCCTTTTTCACTCATTTTTGCCACCCTTGAATTGCAGTTTCCAAAAACTCTTCAGCCTGTGAGTGTTGCTTTAAGTTCTGTTTTCTAGAGGATATTTATAACACTGCATTATTTTCAATCTAAGTTTTTTTTTATTTTTCTCTACTTCTAGGGAATTTTTTTTTTCATTATCTTCAAATAATTCTGTTTATTCTTACTCTGGAATTCTTTTAATGTTGACATTTTTCACTTAATCCTCATCCATTTTATTGCCATACTTCCTCCCTCTATCTTTTGCTCATTTCATTTTCAAGAGTTCCTTGTCCTAATCTTCCATCTTAGGAAATCATCTTTAGGTCTATTAAGTTACTAAATCTTTTTAAACACATCCATTGATTTCCTTACTTCAGTGACTGTATTTCCCAAGCTCACCATCACCAATTGTTTGTTTTCTTGCTTCATGTTCCTTCTTTATCCTGCCCATATCTTTCCCAGCTCTCTGAAAACAAATGGTTTTCCTATATGTTTACTTTTCTCTGTTCCATAGTTCTGCCACCTCTGTTTCAGACTTTTGTAATGACTGGACATCTTTTCAGCTACTTCTTGCTAATAAAGGTAACTTCAGGGGAAGAAAGTAAAAGCCTGGGCTTGGACTCTTTTCCTCCAGAAGAGTTGCAGGTTTTGGGGATGAGGGCCTTATAATGGATGAGCATTTCTAGAGTTAGAATCTCATTTCAAACCATCCCATCTCTTCTCCCAATTCCTCACCTCCACTCACTCCCAGGGAACTTCTGCTCCAGTCCTTGCTGTGTTATCCAGGGACAATCACATCTGTGTAGTTTTCCATGATTTGTAAAAAGTCAGGGTCCAGGATGGTCAGATGCTTCTTTGTGCTGTTGACTTCTTCGTTCATCCTGTTAGAAGATTATGATTCTGCTGCCTCTAGCAGATGCTATGCTCAGAATGTTAATTTCCTACCCAGTAATCCTGGTCAATAATCAGTCTAGGGCAATGTTGGAAAAGAAATGTTCGGTTGACCCTTCATCAGTTTTGGAGTTAGCTGACCCTCCCCTCAGTGAAAAATCCATTGTATCTGCAGTTCTTCCAAATCCTCTGTTCCTCTGCATCAGCAGATCCCACCCACCATGGATCATGAAGTACTGTAGCGTCTACTATGGAACAAGACGCACGTATATGTGGACCTGCCCAGGTCAAACGTGTTGTTCAGGGGTCAATTATACACGTACAATGCTTTTCCATGGCTATCCATTCCTTGACCCACATCTTCCTAGTCTCATGTCTTTTGGCCTTCTCTTAAAAGTACAGATCTTTTATCACCCCACCCCACGACCTAGGGGTTTCTAAATGTTATGGTTAAATGCCAGGTATCACCCTAAGATACACTGAGCTTTCAATCTTTCTGGTCCATTTCCAGGTTGGATTTTGGGAAAGGGATTGTAGCCCCAGCTTGTACACTATCTTTTCTTCATAAGCAAAATCAGAGGGGTTTAAACCCTTCATGACTTCCCATACACTCTAAAGTGTAAGCTGCTCAATAGATCTTTTTTTCCTGGTCTATCTTCTTTACAGCTTAATGCCCCTACTTCTCTGGCCCAGCCCCCTCTGCTCCATTAGCAGGGAATCCTTTGCAGTTCCTTGAACATGAGTTGCTGTTTCAGGCTTTGATGCTTTATACTTGCTAGCCCCTTATCTCTGGAAGTCTTCCTCCTTTATCCACATAATTCTTAGAAAATATTTACCCAACCATTCACAGCCAGCATAAAATGAACAACCCTGATCATCCATTTAGTTAGCAATATGTACCAAAAACTAACATATAAGACAACAATGGTCAGAAAGATGTTTCTTAGAATCTCATTTGGTGAAAAAAGGTGGCTTTTCATCAATATAAAGTAACGAATATAAAGTTGTAATACCATGTGATGTGTGCTACGATCAATATGTGATTCTATGGGATCACTTAGTGCTGGTGCCCAGTGTAGTATAACTACAATGAGTTAAGGAACCTTTGCTGCTCCAAGTAACCTAAATATTAATTAGGAGTTAGCTGGACAAAAGGGATCCAGATGATCCAGAGACAAAAAGAATATTAATTTATGTTCAAGGATTCAATGGTAAGAGGAAAAATAAGTGTCTGAGAAATTAAAAGAGCTCATTTTTTGGTGAGAATGTATGCTGGAAGAGTGGAAAGAGATTAAATAGATGTTCAAGTGCCAAGCCACTGTGAACCCTGGTAGGCACATTAAAGATCTCTGCCTGCATCTACAAAAGGCCCATGGCGATTGCATGACTAAGTTTATTTCTGAGGAATCACTCTGGTTACTACATACAGAAAGAACTGTGGTGTTGGGATGCCTAGGAGAAAAAGACTAATCATGAATCCATTGCATTCTAGTCCAAATAAATGATATGACTTGAATTAGGGTAGGAAGGGCAATATTCTCATTCCTTGATAATGCTTCTGACTAGAAATGTCCCATTATTATCATATTTAGAGCTTGGTGTCTTAAGTATCTGTTTACATATATGTCTTCAAAATTTATACTTGACCTGTTTAATATAGCTATTATGCTTTTCTGGACCATGACTTCTCAGTACTTAAAATATAATAAATCCTCAGGAACTATCTCTAGAATGAGAGTGAATTACTTTGCTGGATAATTAATTTGGTTGAATGAATTAGGGGGTGAAGGGTCTGAAGGCAGAGACCTTATCAATCAGGAGATAGAGAATTTGCAGTAGTTGGGAGATGGAAAAGGATGAGTGTTAGCCTTTCATAGAAATAGGGATGCTTTCAGTTCAGTTCAGTTCAGTTCAGTCGCTCAGTCGTGTCCGACTCTTTGCGACCCCATGAATCGCAGCACGCCAGGCCTCCCTGTCCATCACCATCTCCCAGAGTTCACTCAGACTCACGTCCATCGAGTCAGTGATGCCATCTAGCCATCTCATCCTCTGTTGTCCCCTTCTCATCCTGCCCCCAATCCCTCCCAGCATCAGAGTCTTTTCCAATGAGTCAACTCTTCGCATGAGGTGGCCAAAGTACTGGAGTTTCAGCTTTAGCATCATTCCTTCCAAAGAACACCCAGGGCTGATCTCCTTCAGAATGGACTGGTTGAATCTTCTTGCAGTCCAAGGACTCTCAAGAGTCTTCTCCAAGAGATGCTTTACTCATAGTAATAAGGTGAAAAGAGAAGTGTGAATATAGCTTTGGGTAGATTGCAAGTTAGGTGGTGGGCAGAGGAGGGATTTCCTGTCTAGTTGCTTCTGTTTTCTCAATGGAATATAAAGAGGGAGCATCAGATGGATATGGGTGTACATATGATATTTGAGATAGGAGAAATGTGAAATAGCCATTTTGGGAAGTGAGAACATATTAGAAAAATATGATAGAAGTGCTATTCATTAAGTCCTTTTTATGTTTGAGAAGTTGTTAAATAATCTAAATATTTAGACATGAATTCCATTCTTTATTCATATCCAGAGAAGAACATTAAAAGGGTCAAATTCAGGGCCCACAAAAATACTAATGGATTCCCTCGACTCTTCCAGTTCTCTTGTGCATAGTATTTAGGTGGGGATCTTTTATTTTCTTCCCACAAATAAACAACTTGTCTTCTTATGAGGTTTAATTGTGTCTTCTACTATTTTCTTAATTCTTTATTTTTTAAAAATTTAGTAATTATTCTCCTAGATTCTTGGCATTTTTCTCTACAACTAGTCTTCTCTGCCAAGGTTTTAATTCTAGGTAAAACGAAGGTGATAGCTGATCTGGATAAGAGACTGGGAGAGTCTGGGAAATGAGATAACTGGTTTGTTTTAGAGGATTGTCTAGCAGTGGGCTAGTGGTAGTAGCCGGATGTCTATAAAGATTTTCACCTTCATTTTTATCATGTTATAAAAATTGCAGACATTTCCCATGCCATTCAGGATCATGACTGTCAACCAGGAAAATGCACATGCTTACCTATGTAGCTTTTTAAAAATTCAGGTATGTAGGCTGCATCTTCTGGAGAAGGCAATGGCACCCCACTCCAGTACTCTTGCCTGGAAAATCCCATGGACGGAGGAGCCTGGTGGGCTGCAGTCCATGGGGTCTCTAAGAGTCGGACACGACTGAGTGACTTCACTTTCACTTTTCACTTTCATGCATTGGAGAAGGAAATGGCAACCCACTCCAATGTTCTTGCCTGGAGAATCCCAGGGACGGGGGATCCTGGTGGGCTGCCGTCTATGGGGTCACACAGAGTCAGACATGACTGAAGCGACACAGCAGCAGCAGCAGCAGCAGCAGCAGCAGCAGGCTGCATCTTCAGAAATTCAGATTCGATAGACCTTCTGTGGTTTCAAAGGCCCACGGGTGAATCTAATATGCACTCTGAATTACATATTACTTTTATTGTCTAATAAAAGGAACCAGAGATTCTAAGCAAAGTGGTTGGTTTCAGGTCTAGAACAGTAAAAATATAAGCCTTGAAACCTTTGTGGATCCAGATAACAAGGAAATGCTCAAAAAGATAGAGATTTGTCAAAACAACACAAGGAGGCAAAACTGGGCGGTCTAGTGGCCAAAGATGGAACAGTTTGATCAACAAAAAGCTAATGACAGTATTGAATTTTAACTCCTAAAATAAATTTCCATGAATCCTTATTAATATAGATGATTGAGTAAATGGGAGTTAAGAGCATTTCCTTGGAATAGAATTTCAATTAGTGAATGTAGGAAAAAAGAAAAATAGAAAATAACCATTAGGCAAGTACCACAGTAATAGATACTGCAGACAAGATCTGCCAATGGATGTTGAAATTAGTGGGCAAAGATCAAATGGGATTTGTATCATCTCCAAGTATCTCCATCAAGATAACTATCAAGTACAGAGGGAAAGTAGTAAATGTGCATAGAAGTCAGCCCGCACACAGCAACTTAATGATGTGATCAAGGTACACATCACTAGTAATGAAACATATAGATAATCTGAAATATTTGATATGATATACTGAAAAGGATACACCATTTTTAAATAATTTCTGAAGAAAATGAGTACAGTGATGAGAAAACATAATTCTGCAGTCATATGTTTTTTGTTGTTGTTGAATGGATTTTCTCTGTTTCCAGATACCTTCCCAACACACATACTTTGTACTCTTGATAAGATTGGTTCTCATTTTTCATTTCTGTTCTTCCACAATTTAGACATGTTCTTTGACTAACCAATATAAATATTTCCCTATTTTTTTTTTATCATAGTTCTTTCCTTGTAGTTCTTATGAGACTTACACTGTCTGTTTACTTACTTAGTGTCTGCACTCTGTGCTCCTTGACGGAAAGGACCCCTTTTGTTTTGTTCATTAAGGTATCTAGAATATATTTTTCTGTGAAAAATGCCTTTGGAATTTTTATAGGGATTGTTGTTCAGTCACTAAGTTGTGTCTTACTCCTCTTGACTCCACAAACTGCAACACACCAGGCTTCACTGTCCTCTACTATCTTCCGGAGTTTGCTCAGATTCATGTCCACTGAGTCAGTGATGCTATCTAACCATCTCATTCCCTGCTGCCCCTTCTCCTTTTGCCTTCAATCTTTCCTGGCATCAGTGTTGTTTCCAGTGAGTTGGCTCTTCACATCAGGTGCCCTAATTACTGAAGCTTCAGTTTCAGTATCAGTCCTTCCAATGAATATTGAGGGTTGATTTCCTTTAGGATTAACTGGCTATATCTCCTTGCAATCCAAGGGGCTCTCAAAAGTCTTCTCCAGCACCACAATTTGAGAGCATCAATTCTTTGGTGCTCAGCCTTCTTTATCATCCAGCTCTTCTATCCATACATGACCACTGGAAAAACATAGCTTTGACTATATGGACCTTTGTTGGCAAAGTGGTGTCTCTGCTTTTTAATATGCTGTCTAGGTTTGCCATAGCTTTTCTTCCAAGGAGTAAGTATCTTTTAATTTCAAGGCTGCAGTCACTCACTGTCTGCAGTGATCTTGAAGCCCAAGAAAATAAAATCTGTCATTGTTTCCACTCTTTCCTTCTGTTTGCCTCAAAGTGATGGGACTACATGCCATGATCTTAGTATTTTAGTGTTGAGTTTCAAATCAGATTTTTCACTCTTATTTCACTGTCATCAAGAGACTCTTTAGTTCATCTTCACTCTCTGCCATTAGAGTTGTATCATGTGTAGTTGTTGATATTTCTCCTGAAGCCTACAAGAGACTAACTTCAGCTTTTAAGGACACATGTGTACTTCAAGTGAAGTGATGGAAAAAGATATTCCATGCAAGTAGAAACCAAAAGAGAGCTGGGATAACTATACTTATATCAGACAAAATAGACTTTAAGCCAAAAACAGAAACAAGAGACCAAGTCAATATATAATGATAAAGTGGTCTATTCATTAAGCAGATATAATAATGAGAATATATATGCATCCAACACTGGAGCACCTGAATATATTAAGCAAATGCTAACATCTCTGAGGGGAGAAATACACAATATAATAAAAGTAATGAACTTCAGTCTCCTACTTTCATCAGTGGACAGATCATCCAGTCAGAAAACCAACAAGAAAATATTAGAATTGAACTATATTTTAGACCAATAAACCTAATAGACATATACAGAACATTTTATCCAATAGCTGTACCTACATATAGTAAATGCCTTATATGACAGATTGAAAGTAGCTCAGAGTGTCCAACTCTTTGTGAATCCATGGACTACACAGTCCACGGAATTCTCCAGCCCAGAAAACTGGAATGGGTAGCCGTTCCCTTCCCCAGGGGATCTTCCCAAAACAGGGATCAAACCCAGATTCCCTGCATTGCAGGCATATTCTTTACCAACTGAGCTATCAGGGAAGCCCCTGATATATGACAGACCCTCAGCTAAGATCATAACTAATGGTGAAAGGCTGAAAGCTTACCCTCTATGATAAGAGGGACAAGAGTACTATCACTTCTTCTATGCAACATAGTCACGGCAGTGCAAGTCAAGGCAGTTAGGAAGAAAAAGAAATAAAAGGCATTCAAATTGGAAAGAAAGACTTAAAACTGCTTTGGTTTGCAAATGATATGATCTTGCATCAAGAAAATCCTAAAAACTCCACAATAGCTGTTAGAACTAATAAATTCAGTGAAGTTGCAAACATACAGAAGTCAATTATGTTTCTATACACTAACAATGAAACATCTGAAAAATAAAATAATTCCATTCATAGTAGCATCAAAAATAATGAAAAATACTTAGGACTAACTTTAATCAAGGAGGTTAAAGATCTACACACTGAAAATTATCAGACTTTGATGAAAGAAATTAAAGAAGACACATTTAAATGGAAAGGTTATTCCATATTCATGAACTGGAAGAACTAACATTATTAAAATGTGCTACATACAGTCCATTTGATTGCCAAGAATCAGACATGACTTAGTAACTGAACAACAACAATAAAAGGGTACATATAGTTGGGGCATGTTTTTTAATCCACTTGTCAACTATCTATGCCTTTTGATTGAAGAATTCAATCCATTTACATTTTCAGTAATTATTGATAGTTAGTGACTTACATGGGGCTTCCTGGTGGCACAGTGGTAAAGAATCTGCCTGCCAGTGCAGGAGATGCAGGAGATGTGAGTTCAATCCCTGGGTCAAGAAGATCCTAGAGTAGGAAATGGCAACCCACTCCAGTATTCTTGCCTTAAAAATCTGTGGACAGAGGAGCCTGGTGGGCTAGAGTCCATGGGGTCACAGAGTTGGGCACTACTGAGTGACTTAAGGGCATGAGGGACTTAAGCAATCTTTTATATTGTTTTCTAGCTCTTTTATAGTTTTCTTTTTATAGTTTCTTCCTCTGGGCCATTCCTTTGTGAATTTATCTATTTTCATCATGGTACACTTTGATTCCCTTCTTTCAATCTTTTTAAAAAATACTGTTTGTCTTTGATTTGTGGTTCTAATGGACTTACATAAAACATCTTAGAGATAGGAGAGTCTATTTTACACTAACAGTTTAACTTCAGTGTAATATAAAAATCTATCCTTATACTCCCTCCTTTTATGTTTTTGATATCACAATTTATATCTTTTCTTTTTTGTAGTCACAAATTATTGTAGCTATAGCTATTTTAATACCTTTGTCCTTTAACCTATAGATTTAAGTGGTTAACACACCACCATATTACAGTGTTAGACTTCTGAATCTGACTCTATTCTTACCTTTACCAGTGTGTTGTATATTTTCATGTTTTCAAGTTAGCATCCTTTCGTTTTTGCTTGAAGAACTTCTTTTAGGATTTCTTATAAGTCAGTTCTAGTGGTGATAAACCCCTTCAGCTTTTGTTTGTTTGGAAATGTCTTTATCTCACTTTCATTTCTGAAGGACAACTTTCCTGGGTAAAGTATGCTTGGTTGGCAGTTTCTTTTAGCGCCTTGAATATATCATCCTACTCTCTCCTGGCCTGCCAAGTTCTCTGCTGAGAAATCTGCTGATTGCTTTATGAGGGCTCTCTTGTATTAAAAAAAAAATTTTTTTTTCTCTTGCTGCATTTAAAATTATCTCTTTGTTTTTGATTTTAGACTGTTTTATAATAATGTCTCAGAGAAGGCCATTTTGAATTGAAATTTTGGGATAACCTGTTGACTTTGTGTACTTGGATGTCCAAGTCTTTTTTTAGGTTTGGTAAGCCGTCAGCCATTATTTGGCAACCCACTCCAGTGTTCTTGCCTGGAGAATCCCAGGGACAGGGGAGCCTGGTGGGCTGCCATCTATGGGGTTGCACAGAGTCAGACATGACTGAAGCGACTTAGCAGCAGCAGCCATTATTTCTTCAAATACATGTTCTATTCTATTCTTCTGAGGCTAGAGACAATGGTGTGCACCTACTGAGCTGCGGGGTCCTGTGGCAGGTATTTGTGTATGTGAAGGACAGACACACATGTAGTGGTGGATGCCAGGGCAGATAGCATGGGCCAGGGCCAACTGTGGACTCACTAGCACCTGCAGAGGCCCTGGCTGTGGGCTTGCAGGCATGCGGCTTCTAGGATTCATTGAGGATGCATAGTATTGGAGGCTAGTGATTGGATTCAGGCTGAAGGTGCGAAGATACATAACTGGAGGGTTACTTGCAGGTGAACACAGTGATGCAAGCCAATGACAGAAGACAGAGACTGATCTGGGCCCACAAGCAGCTGCACTGGTTCTGGCTGTTGGTGTGATCTCCCACGGCTGCCCGGTCTCTCCTTGGGCAATTGCATGCAGTGGAGGCCAGTGATGGGTGTCAGGACTGACGCATACAAGTTCATTCACGGACTAGCTCCAGGTACACACACGGTGATGGCGGCAGCCGGAAAGGTCTAGGCTGGCATCTTGCAATCACATAGCCACAGAAGTCTGGACTAGCTGTCAGTTCAGCTCCTGGGCTCCAAAGGTAGTGGTGGGGGTGGGGAGGGACTCAGGTGGCTGTTCTTAGTTAATGTGAATACCTGTGGGTCAAAGCTAGTGCAATCTGCAGGGGGTCCATGCAGGCTGCTGGTCATTGGTTTTTTCAGTGTTGAAAGCTGCTGGGTTTATCTGTAGAGCAGGTCACTGTGGACCATGATTGTTTCTGCTGTGTGGCTGCTACTGGTAGCTCCTGCTTCTCTTCCTTGTTCATGTTTGTCTCTTTATGTCTTAGCTTTGCCAGTTCAGGTGGAAGCAGGATGTTTTGGGCAGTGCCCTAAAAGGCTATGGAAGCTCCTGACTCTTTTTGCTCTTCTTTTTCTGGTGAGAGGAGCACTTCATAGGTGGGAAGTTCGCTGATTGCATTGAGCAGTGCCAGATTAGATGATGCAGGCAAAATTAAGCTGATTTTCTTCTCTACCTGTGTGGTTATTCTCTGGCTTTTTCTTCCACATGTTGCTAAAGTCTCTTACCTGGACTCCAGAGCTCTCCCAGAGCTGTTTTTGTTCTTGGCTAGCTGTTTCATTATTGATATTTGTCAGGAGATGAAGGTTTCTTACACTGCCATTTTGGTGATAGCACTCTGGGGCTTGTTTTTCATATCATTTCTAGAGATGACAAATTGATTTCGTCTGAAGAAAGAGCTGTATTGAAAAAAAACAAAAAAGGTTTGATTTAGCTCAGAACAATTCAGTACTATAATTGGTTAGTGATTTCTGCCTTAGACACATAAGTGTGTATAATACTCATATGTTAACCAGATTATTTAGAGCCTTGCACTAAATGACTTATTTTGTTCCTTAATTTTATTAATTTTGTCATTCTATACATGTTAACGGAGAAGGAACTGGCATCCCACTCCAGTATTCTTGCCTGGAGAATCCCATGGACAGAGGAGCCTGGAGGGCTAGAGTCCATGGGGTCCCAGAGTCGAACACGACTGAGTGACTGGCACACACACACATACATGTTAAATTACTTATGTCTATAAGTGTCCCTTCGACATATACTTAGGAGTTAATAAGTGAGTCTATTGTGTCCAAGGCTCCTGTGATTGTTTGCTACCCATTTAACCTAACGTTACATTAAAGTGCTGCCAGTTAGTGCATTTTAACATCTAAATAGGACTCTTTTTATAAACTGTAAAATTGATATTTTCTAAGGTTTAAATGGCTTTGCTTAATAGTCCACAGGACTGATAATATGTTTATTATAAAATATTGAGAGTTGATATTTTTAGCAGTTAATCGATCAGTTCCGGAGGTTTTACAGTTTCCTTTGAGTCCTTTGCTTATTAGGGAAAAAAACTGGGTACAGCATGAAATGAACCACGATAAAAAGAGGAAAATTTCAAATAGAAAATTAGAGGTAAAGAGGTAAGTAAACAAGACAGCAAAAGTAGTTCATAAATTTCCAATGACTAACATTGGTGGATTCCAGCGCCACCTGCTGGTCAGAAGAAATGTCTCATTACTGTTTGGTGAGTTTGTTGCCCCTTGGGTTGTTCCATGTACCTTATCTAGGTATGTAGAATTTATTCTCATAAAATTTATTTTTCAATTACTTGAAAAATCAAGCTGTTCCAGTGCCAGCTCATTCTTGTTATAAATTATACAGCAATAGGCTTGAATGGAAAATATTTCTGTAACAAAAATTCTAAAACACAATTTCCCCCCATGTTATATCACAAATAGAATGCTACTGTCAGAAGCTAAAGTTGTGGGAGTTAGAAAATGAAATGACAAGGCACTGGCAGGATATATTACATTTGACTGCTCTGAGTTTCGTTGAGCACTTTTGTATTATTTCTTGGATAAATCTAGAATACCTAGAGTGTTCGGGATCTATCATAAATGATGCTTAGCCTCCCAGCATCACATAACATGCCTGAAGATCTTTGCTTTTTAGAGAATTACTGCTTTCATGGCTATTAATGCTGGCAGATGTCCATCTTTAACCTTTTTCCATGTTGGGATGGCTGCAGATGCCAAATTAAGTAAGTAAACATTGGATGATGTAAATATGAGCTGGACACCTACTTGTATTTCTAGAAAAAAGAAAACCCATTTAAAAATTATATGTAACAATGTATTTGAGCTATTATTTAGATTAATTATTTTTATAGGTATAGTGACTTAGGTTTCAGGCAGGAAGACAACTAAGGACTGGATAATTATAGCATCTCTGTCTCCAGAGATCATAAATAAGATGCACACTAAGACTGTGTGGAACACAACAAACTAGAAAATTCTTAAAGAGATGGGACTATCAGACCACCTGACCTGCCTCCTGAGAAACCTATATGCCGGTTAAGAAGCAACAGCTAGAACTGGACATGGAACAACAGACTGGTTCCAAATCAGAAAAGGAGTACATCAAGGCTGTATATTGTCACCCTGCTTATTTAACTTATATGCAGAGTACATCATGAGAAACGCTGGGCTGGAAGAAACATAAGCTGGAATCAAGATTTCCGGGAGAAATACCAATAACCTCAGATATGCAGATGACACCACCCTTATGGCAGAAAGTGAAGAGGAACTAAAGAGCCTCTTGATGAAAGTGAAAGAGGAGAAAGAAAAAGTTGGTTTAAAACTCAACATTCAGAAAACTAACATCATGGTATCCAGTCCCATCACTTCATGGCAAAAGATGGTGAAGCAATGGAAACAGTGAGAGACTTTATTTTGGGGGGATTCCAAAATCATTGCAGATGGTGACTGCAGCCATGAAATTAAAAGGCGTTTGCTACTTGGAAGAAAAGCTATGACCAACCTAGACAGCATATTAAAAAGCAGAGACATTATTTTGTCAACAAAGGTCCATCTAGTCAAGGCTATGGTTTTTCCAGTAGTCATGTAAGGATGTGAGAGTTGGACTATAAACAAAGCTGAGCACTGAAGAATTGATGCTTTAGAACTGTGGTGTTGGAGAAGACTCTTGAGAGTTCCTTGGGCTGCAAGGAGATCCAACCAGTCCATCCTAAAGGAAAGGAGTCCTGAATATTCATTGGAAGTACTGATGCTGAAGCTGAAGCTCCACCTTTGTGAAAGGTGTCCAGTTAATGCAAAAAAATGACTCATTTGAAAAGATCCTGATGATGGGAAAGATTGAAGGCAGGAGGAGAAGGGGACGACAGAGGATGAGATGGTTGGATGGCATCACTGGCTCGATGGACATGAGTTTGAGTAAACTCTGGGAGTTGGTGATAGGGAAGTCTGGCGTGCTGCAGTCCATGGGATCTCAAAGAGTCGGACACAACTTCATGACTGAGCTGAACTGAAGCAATTCAGGCAGGTTGAGTTGCTGATTTCTTAGGAAGATTAGTGGCTAAATTTAGTGACCTCAGGAGAGTCATTTGAAGGTCATAATTCCCCAAAATTTTCTGGTGACTTAAGAGTTAAGATCTTTTTTTCAAGCTTAATTTGGGTTCTCAAAAGCTTAGGAATTGTTAGCTTCATTGAGGATCTAAGGATTTATACAAAAATGCAATCAAAAGGAATCTGAACTCAGTCTATCCTCAGTAATGCTTCTTTTTTTTTTTTCTTCTCTAAGAGGAGAACTCATTAGTTGTTCCAGGGATGGGTTTCATCTTGATGCTTGAGAAATTAAAGTAAATACTGAAGGGCTGGCATAGTGGCTCTTCCCATTTCTGGATACTGCTACCCTACTGCTTTTCACTTTTCTTATTAAAAACTCATTTTAAAGACATTTTCTCTTCTATTTTGATAGTTTCCAAAACCAGTTTAAGAACCCTTTTAGTGGCACATTATTAGCTTGATCGGAATCATTAGAATGTATTATCAGAGTAATTCCCTGGCCATTGACAAAAGTATATGGACAGAAGACACCATGAGATGTTAGTAAATCACAAATAGGTTATTTTATTGATAAATATGAGCTCATTGAGATAATTGAATGGAAACTGCTGCTAAACTGCATATTTTTATCAGTGAATTTTTATGTCATCCATTATAGCTTCAAAAATTTCCTTTTGATGCACAACAATTCAATTATAATCCTGTTTTATACTCTTAAATGTGCTTATTTTCTCTTAAAGGAAGGCATATACATTTAGAAAGTATATCTATTAATGAAAACCACCATATAGAGGATATTTATAAAGATTATTTAGTATAGATAGGTATCTCAGTGTATAGTGCTTCTTCTGATAGAACTTCAAGCATTTTTAAAAAGTCTAATTAATTTATGCAGGAACACTATGCAAAGCGGATGCTAAATACTATTAGATCATGTTTCTAATAGAAAAGGTACAACATAAAACTTAAGTTCTCTGCCTAAGTTTATATAGTCCAAGGGCATAAAGTATATCAGTTTTTAAGTTAAACCACATATTTGCTTCTTATTTTTGTTTTTCATGATGATAATCCTTCCCACTTTAGTTTGTCATTTGTTTATTCAATTATACACTGAGCATCTAATCATATAGAACACTTCATTATGAAACAAGTGATAATTTCTACTGTTAAAGTATTTACATTTTGGTGGGAAGACAGACATTTTAACATAAGACATTTTAACAGTGAGATAAAGGTTTCAGTCCAAAGATAATTAATTATAAAATTGTGAAAATAAGACAATTATAAAAAATGTAAAGAAATAAAAGATAATATAATCACCTATGAATAAATACATACTTATGAAACAGTGTAATTAAGGCTCTGACAGTATTTTGCCTCCAGTGCTATGTTCATTTAGTTGAAAACTAACTGCATCTGACCGGGGAATCACTACACAAACTTTTTTTCCAGCTTTGAGAGATAATTGGTATAACATCGGAGGTGCATAATGAGCTGCATTTTGAAGGAGGGTGGGTTTTAGTGGGCACAGTAGGGGAAGAGCCAATCCAGTAAGAGAAACCTGTGTGTGTGAATGCCCAGAGGCGTGTGCTGTCTCCTGTATTCAAGGAAGCACATCTATTTCTCTCTGGGTACATGGGAGGAAGACAGGAGGCTGCAGGGGCTGAAAGGACATGAAGATGAACACTAAACTTGATTTGGGGGGAATCAGTGAAATATTTTTAGATCGTTCATGGCTGGGTTTTCCAAAGAGCACTCTGGACCCTGTTAAACACTGTTCCAACTGCAAGGTATAATAAGACTGTCAGAATGGGCAGCTGGCAGATCTGTTCACAGGACAAAAGCATTCACCTCTGTAGGATAGATTCTTTGGTAAGTGGGTGAATGTGGAGGAGGAGTGCATCCTTCATCTTGAGTGGCTGTTGAGTACCAGTGTCATCTGCCAAGTTGGGGAAGAGACTAAAAGGAATAGATTTGATGAGAAAGGTTATGATTTGTACCCATTGTTTGGAGAGGCAGCCAATATATTTTTTATTTTGCATATTTTTCACCTCACCAATAAAAATACATATCCAATACAATCCTGAGCTTGCATCCAACTTTATATACATTTATAATGATTTAAATACCTATAAATTTTGTGTGTAATGTGCATTTCATATAGAAATTGTAAAAGACTGAGGTTGAAAAATACCATAGATAGAAATTCTGATATTTTCTTCCAACATTCCACTGATGGCCTTGCAGTTTACAATTTGGAAACTGCTGCTTTAAAACAAGTCTGTAGATGAGGCCCCCAAGAATAATTATTGAATGAAAAGGATAGGGAGGGGAAGGTGGATGCTCAGCAGTGCCCACACCTAAGAATTTAGTTAAGCATTGAACAGAAGGAAAGGAGACTGACTACAAAGGAGACTGAGATGGTGTGGTCAGAGGCTCAGCACAGTCTCACAGAGGCTGAAGAAAGACAATGATTACCGTTTATTGCACCAATCCACACTTTATTAATGAGTGCGAGTTCCGTGGCAGAAACATTCAGAGGGTGAAGGGCTGGAGACTCAGTGTAAAATGAGAAATTGTCCTTGCCTGAGAGTGGCAAGAAGTAAATCAATGATAATATTACAGGGTAATAAGTACTTTAATAAAAAGCACATATTCTGCATTCTTAAAATGTATGTTAGGGAGGTGAGATGCTTAAGAAAGTTTCTTAGAAAAGGTAGTAGCCGAGGGGAGTTTTTTTTGTTGTTGTTGTTGCAGTTGTTGGGCAGGAGTTTGGCAGAGAAAGCTTCAAACATCTGTGACTTTGATCTCGGAGAACACAATTTTCAGTACCATACAAGGAACCATCTTCCTTGCTGTCTGTCATCATCATGAATACATGCAAGTACTGGCTCATTTATATTCCTAAAGAGTATTGCATTCTTGCAAATTGTTACAGATAACAGTACTCACATTTAAATGAGAAGTTTTAAATACCTTTCTCTATTTATAGCAGAAGGGAAAGAAGTTTCCCCCTTCTGCTCCCTGGAGGCGTTCATTAGGGGAAGTTTAATGAAGCAGGCAAACAGGTGCTTTTTATGTGCTTCTTATAAAGGGTTGCAACAGTGTCTTTCCCATCCCCTCAGCTTCCAACTGGGAGCACACGTCATCCGCTGAGCTAATAGCTCACAGCAGGGCTCTTTCCTGTGTTCCACATAAATATTCAGAGTTTTATAAGCCTCTGCCTGGTGATTGATCATAAGCACAATAGAAAAAAATGAAAAAAAAAAAAACAAACAAACAGAAAGATAAATCTAAATCTGTCTTAAATCTAAACCAGTTAGTTTTAGCACAGTATGATTTAAGAAATAGACCTTGAATTTGGGGTTCATGCTTGAGTTAATAAAAATGCTGCTGATTAATATTAGAGTTTCCTAAATCCCCAATATCCAGGGAGAAATAATTTGTTTGTGGCCCTCTCTCTCTTCCATTGCTTTTAGATCTCTTCCTCTTGCTAACAATTCATAAGTCTGTGGGCACTTATAACATTTACAACCATTCTTAACAGATCGGACGTTATAGTAACATTGCATAAACTCTATTGGTTTCACTTAAATCAGGAAGTTAACATCTTAATCACTGGGATGCTTGAATATGTGTGGAAGGACTGCTTCTTTCTAACATCCAGGGTGGAGCATCACTTTAATTTATTTCCCAGGTTCACTGAAGAAATAACTAGAATGAGGGAAATTAACAAAAATTACTGTCCAAGTTAGATAGCAACCTATGATTCAAGTGAGATATTTTTTATTTACTTGTAATTGACTTGGAAAAATTTCCTGAACCAATTCTACTGGATTACAAAAACGAAGTGGTGTGTAGCTGAGAATTCAATTTCTCAATAATAGGGGAGCCTGGGATACAGAGTTACATTTAGATGTCAGCTATTGCTGCCTCATTTCTGGAAAGGAATCGAATCTTAGTAAGAGCAATTACAATCCTGTTGAGTTCTGTAAGGGAAGATAAAGCTATGTTGTTCTTGTTGTTTAGTTGCTAAGTCGTGTCCAACTCTTTGCTACACTATGGACTATATAGGCCACCAGGCTCCTCTTTCCATGGATTTTTCCAGGCAAGAATACTGGAGGGGGTTTCCATTTCCTCCTCCAGGGGATCTTCTGGAGCCAGGCACCAAATCTGCGTCTCCTGCATTGCAGGTGGATTCTTCACCACTGAGCCACCAGGGAAGCCCAAGATAAAGCGATGACAAAGGGCAAACACTGAAGAATATCCTTCTCAAATAGTTTAAAGGCAAACGTTGTTGAGGCAGGGATACTGAAGGAAGATAATGGACGTTCATCTTCCCAACAAGGGTCAGTGGTGAGCACACAGCATAAATATTAGGCTGTACTTTTTATGCTGTGCTTAGGAATACAGTTTGGCTGTGAAAAAGAGATCCAGAAAAGAAAGGATTAAGTGTTTAAGTTGGACATCTGTTTCTCTGTTTCCTTAAAATGAGGTAGGCAGTCTACTGGTGAGGTGACTCTGTGACATGAAATCCTAAGAAACTCCATTCCTTTGAGCTTCCTGCTCAGTCATCCCTGAAGTATGGCCCTTGCTCTTGAGGTTCAGAATGACATCTGCAGATACAGATATCTGATCCGTGTTCCACACAGAAGAAGAAAAGACGAAGGATAGACACACACACTGATTCCATTCACACAACATTAGCCGTGACTTAGTCGCACTGTGTAATTAGTTGCAAGGCTGACTGAAAAATGCCTGCTACATCCCAGGTGTCATTCTGTCCAGCTGAAAGTCCAGGGTTCTGTTCCTGTAGGAGAAGAGGAAAATGGCCACTGGAAGACAAACAGCAGTCCCTATGCAGCTGCCTCTATGGAGAGGATGTGTTAGTAAGCAGAGCTGTGTCATGCTGTGGACCAGTGCAGTGCATAAGCCCCCAGGGATGAGTGCTAGGTTACTACTTCTCCACCCTCTGGAACCCAGCTCACCCAGCCTCCTCCTCTTTACCCCCACTGAGTCACTGCTGCCGGAGAGAGGGCTTGAGTGTGCGTGTGGGTGTGGCAAGGGTTGGGGTAATGACCTTGCATCACGGGAGCAGCCATCCCCACCCTGGTGTGGCAGCATCGCAGCCACCTCTCACCACCTGATCCAGGACTCAGGTACTCAACACTGATGTTGTGATGGGCTTGGCTGTGATGGGTTGGAGTGGCAGAGGCATATCTGGGGGAGAGTATGCGCCTGGTTCAACTTGCCCGCCCGGCCAAGGAGGAGCCTTTCAGTCTGGTTGCTGGCAGGAAGCAGACACCGGTTGTGGTCAGGTTCTAATATGTTAGCCCTGGGGTGTGAACTGAGGCTCTGGCAGTGGTGAGGTCTGTGCTGGTCTTATGAGTGTTCACATTGACCTTGGGGAACACTATTTTCCTGACTCTGTCTTGAGTTTGTCTCTTCTAGTCAGTTCCAGACACTCTCAAGGGATAAGCCACAAAATTAATTTCAGTATTCCTAATATGATTTAAGTGCTCTGTTAATGGCATTTAAAACTGGCATTTCATCAAACTATTACATTTGGAATGGATAAACAACAATAGCACAGGGAACTATATCATCTCCTGGGATAAATCATAACAGAAAAAATATTTTAAAATGTATATATGTGTATGGGCTTCCCAGGTGGCGCTAGTGGTAAAGAACCCACCTGCCAATGCAGGAGATATAAGAGATGTGGGTTCCATCCCTGGGTCAGGAAGATCCCCTGGGGAAGGGCATGTCAATCCACTCCAATATTCTTGCCTGGAGAATCCCATAGACAGAGAAGCCTGGTGGGCTACAGTCCATACAGTCTCAGACTCAGACACTACTGAAGCAATTTAACACACACACATATATAACTGAGTCACTTTGCTGTACAGCAGAAATTAGCACAGCACTATAAGTCAAATATACTTCAACAAAAAATAATATAAAAATAAAAATCTTTCATACAAAGATGAAAAAATGTTAATATTGTTTACTTAGAATGAAATTAAGTAGAAAGTACAATATCATGACAAATTGGAAGAGGGACTGAAAGATAAGAAAAAAGACTTACATTTTAATGCCTTTACTGGAATTCTCTCCCCTACCTTGACCTCTGCTTTTTTGAATAGTAAACTCCTCATTTTAAATTTTCACTTGGCCCCACTCATGTGGTGAGTTTCCCTACTGAAATATAAGAAAATTTTGCTTTTGGAGTTTTGAAGGCAAGTTTGTAAAATTTCATGAAGAGATTAATTAGAATAGCTACCCTTTGGCTGTGCAGGTGTGCCCTTCTTAACAGGTGTCAAACAAGATTATATGCTCACCTTCATTTCATTACCTATTTAGCCATTTACCATCCATAGCCAGTTGAGATAGTCTCATTAATGCCAATAAGACGTATGTGCAGATCAATTTGATATTAGTGTTAGATGCAAAATAGCTTTGTCAATAAATCAGTGTATACTGCCTCAATAACCACAATGAAATTTTCAGTATGTCTGATATAGATTTATCTCTTTTTATTATATTAAAGAAATACTGAAGATCTTCTGTGTTTTCCTAAGTGGTTTTGAGTAATTGTACCATTTCCTACCTCTTTCTAATTCTGACAGTTCCCATACATATAAAAGGAAAAGACAATTTCTGCTCTAAAAGATGAGATTATATAAATGAATTTATTCTCTGGTTTTCCTTGGGCTATGGCCCACCTACTCAGGGTTCTATTTATAAAGCTAGCTTTGCATGTAATTTGGTTGCCTAATGAAATGGCAGTGAGTAACAAGTGATACCACTGTAGAATAATCATGTGTAAGATGGATGAAATAGAATGTTTGGTTACAAGACTCCCTGCCCTATTGTCCCCCTGGGTAATACATCTTAACTTCTCCCGAAGCATACTGTACCACTGGCACGCTGCACATTTTTAGTTCTTGCAAAATACACCCACGTGCCAGTCCTAGGCTGATGTTTACACATTGATGTTTCCTAAGGAAAGAACAACTGACAAGATACATTTTTAGCCACAATATAGCTCCTTGAAGGTTGCAATGTGTCAAAACGCCCTGTGATAAGATGGCATGGTGAGGCACCACTGCCGATGTTTGACACTGTATTACTTCTATTTCCATTGAGGAGAAATGCCTCGGTGCCATAACAAACCAGCCATCCACATTCACACCACAGGTAAAGTCCAAGGCTGAGCAGTTGGAAGAGATAAGTAAAGATTAAGTTTTGCCCATTTTAATAAGCTAAAGTTTTGGTGCACAAATTAGTTTCCTTATTCAGGAAGTCTGGCAAGGGCTTAATACATGTTAGGTTCTATTCTAAAGACTGGCAGTGACAAGGATAAAAATCCTACCCTCATGGAGCTTTAGTTCTCATGAATAGGTAAAAGCATATGTAACTAGTTAAGGAAGTTTAGAAATTGTACAGAATAGAACTTATTTCTTTTTCTTCCTTTTTTATGAATCAGACTCTGGGACTACTCTTTGCATAAATTACTAGGAAAGGTAGAGTAATGGCAAAGAACGTGAGCTCTAGGACAAAATGAGCTGAAGTTTGACTCCTGGCTTTTTCTCTTAAAAGCTGTGGTTTCTGGTAAGGAGCTTGAAGCCTCTGAGCCTTGCTTCAGATATCTGTAGGACAGGGCAAAAGTAGTTGACTGCAATAGGATGGAATAACAAAAGGCCTGGAAAGCATGTGGCTAGTGCCTGAAGCACAGTTGATACCCAGTCATTATATATGTATATTATTTAATGTCTGTAATCTCCCTGATGCCGGGAAAGATTGAGGGCAGGAAGAGAAGGAGGCGACAGAAGATGAGATGACTGGATGGTATCATTGACACAATGGACATGAGTTTGAGCAAACTCTGAGAGATAGTGAAGGACAGAGAAGCCTGGCATGCTTCAGTTTATGGGGTCGCAAAGGATCAGACATGACTGAGCAATTGAACAACAAATTCACAAAAGACTTTGATCAGGAAGCTAGGCCTCTAGCTTTGTTCTGTAGGAGGTCAGTGAATTAAGATTGCTATATGGCATTGCTTCTCAAACTTTAATACACATGAAATTTCATGGGGATATTGTTCTAATGCAGGTTCCTATAAAGTAGATCTAGAGAGCCTGGCATTTCTAAGAAGCTCAGGGATAATGCATATGCTGTGGTTACTGCTCTGTGGATCATTCTTAGGTAGCAACATTATAGAGCACCTTGATTTGACAATGGTAAGAGGAATGCTAAGACCTGGCATTATGGGTTGATGTGAAGCACAGTGCGTGCCTCCAAACAACAGGGGATGTCAGTGGCCTCAGTTGTGAGGTATTCATAACACCAAAGGACAGTAAGAGAGACGCCTCGTTTATTGTAATAAGCCTGTCCATGTGGGTGGTGGAGTATGTAGAGGATTCACGGTCACGGGGACAGATGTCACTGTCCTCCGGCTTCTGCCTCTGGAGGATTGTCCTGAGCTTGGAGCACAGTAGTGAATTTGAACTTGCTGGGATAAGGGCTTTCAAGCTTTTCCATTTGGCTTGCCCTACTAGAAACAAATATAAAACTGAAATTTTATTATCACCTCAATATCTATAAGATATAGGAATGGAATTTTATTCTCATCTCAGTATCTATAAGAATGTATAAAACACATCAGTATGTCTCAGTCAAGCATCCATATAGTAAAAAATACTGACTATAAATGTATATCAAGACCTGACAATCCCAATTCCCATGTATACCCCAGAGAATTGAAAACATGCGTTCATACAAAAATCTGCAGACAAACGTCCATAACAGCATAATCATATTAGTCCCAGAGTGGAAGCAACTCAAATGTCCATTAACTGGTGAAGGGATAAACAAAACCTGGTATATTCATACAATAGAATATTATTCAGCCAAATAAAGGAATTAAATACTGTATACCCTTACAATATGGATGAACTCTGAAAACACTGTGGTAAGCTAGACACAAAAGGCCATGTATTATGTGATTTAATTTATATAAAATCTGAAAAAGGCAAATCCATAGAGACAGAAAAAAGATTAATGGTTGGGAGGGGCTGTGAGAGGGGAGAATGTAGAATGACTGCTAATAGGCATGAGTTTCTCTTTTGAGGTGATAAAAATCTGGAATTAGATCATGATGATGGTTATGGAACTCTGTGAATATACTAATAATCACTGAATTTCACACCTTAAATGGTGAATTTTATGAAATGTGAATTATATATCAATAAAAAAACGCCCAAAGTAAAAGAATATCAAATGCCAAATGCCTCAACAACTGGAGACCCACAAATAAAATACTTGGACTTTACTCATATTCTCTAATTCTGATTTAAAGGACCCAGTTTCATTATATAGGTTAATGGTAGGTTGAAAACACAAATAAATACATTGTGATTCCTCAACTCAAGCAGTGTGAGGTCTGTTTCCCCACTTCTTGATGCTGGAAAGGTCTCTTGGCTTGGCATGCCCTGTCTAATAGAATGTGGCAGAGACTGATATGTGAGAGTTCCAAGCCAGGGCCTCAGGAGAAACTATGCTTCCACTCTTGTTTTCTTGGATGACTACTGGCATGTGACAAAGCATGAGAAAGAGTGATAGGAGAAGAGTTTTAGTTTTCCCAACCATCCCAGCTGTCTTACCAAAATGGGATCGGCAGAGACAGACTTTCCATGCAAAACCCAGTTCAAACTGCCTGTCCATGGCTTGAGCAAATAAATGGTTGCTATGGTTGCTGTTTGAAAACGCTCAGTTCTGGGTCATTAGTAACAAAGCAAATTCCTATTTGATAGGATGACTATCATTTCTTAATAGGAGTTTGCTGTTGACCATACTGAAAAATAAGACAGACTAAAATATCTGGTAGCATCTGATCAGACTTTTCTTTATATCTTCTCTATATCCTCCTTTTTCTCTCCAACCTTGGTTTTGTAAGAGGTTTCTAGCTCCATCTTCTTCTGATTGCATAAAGGCCTGACCTCTAAAAGTGCACAGTGTTTTTAAGAGATTTCATGGGATAGGTCCAAATGGGCACCTGGCCTAATGCCAGAGAGAAGGATCTTGACTGAAAGACCTGGAGGTCATTCCTTTTCTGCTCCCTGTTTACTAGAATTTCATTTGAGAGCCTGGCTCTATAAGATGCCAACTAGCTAGTAACAGTGATTTATAAGTTTATTTTAGGCAGTTATTTCCATACATACTAATATTTGCAGGTTGACAATGTATAAAAGCAGTCTCGGTAACTTATTGGTCTCAACTTTTGACTTAGCCATTAAGGTCTGCAGAGCAGTATTCCCTGGTTCTTGGAGCATTCAGTAGGTACTACTATAATGCCCATCACTGTTGCCATTGCTAAAAGCAGGTATTTTGTGAGTGCTTGGTACTATAATGAACCTTATCTACATCCAACCTAGTCTGCAAATACATCTATCATTGGTAATGTTCAACTTCATGCAATGTATATAATTCCTTATCTTCAATGACAAATATATGAAATAATGATTCATATATAATTATATAAGTTATATAATTAATCTTAAAAATATTTATTGATTGACTACCAAGTTTGGCAATTTTCTAAATTTTCTAGACACAGGGGATACAGCAATGAATAAAAAGTTACTGCTTTTCTGAGGAATATACTCTAGTTGTGAGTGGAAGGGGATTACATATTAAATCTGTATATTAGAAGATATGCCAGATAATAAATATTATGGAGAAAAATAAAACTGAGGTCTAGAGAGGATTGTTGGTATGGTATTATAGTTTTAAATGAAGAAAAAAAATTATGATGCAGGCTCACAAAAACCTTGACCAACCTAGTTGGAGTCTCTGGAGCAAATACAGTCCATCAGAGTTGTCCCACTTCAGGCCAAAGTGACCCTGCTTTGCTTAGTCATTGAATGCAGGTGAAGTTGAAGCAGATCCTGAGGGAGTGACAACTTGAAGCTGCCCACTGACCACACTATCTACATTTGGGCCACACTTTGCTCATTAAATGGGATCCTGATAGTACATCTTCATGTTTATCCCATGAATCAGTAGGGCATTCGGGCAAAAGAGTAATGAAACATGACTGGTAACATAAAACAACACAATGGCTTTAGTGCTGTGAATAGACTGTAAGAAGGAGGCAAAGAAGCTGAGAGGAGACAGGGTGAACTATTTCATATGGGCAAGAGGTGATTATGGTTTGTATCAGGGGAGTAGCAATGGTGGTGGTGCAAGGTGTAAAGTTATCAGTTCAGTTCAGTCGCTCAGTCATGTCTGACTCTTTGTGACCCCATGAACCGCAGCACGCCAGGCCTCCCTGTCCATCACCAACTCCTGGAGTCCACCCAAACCCATGTCCATTGAGTCAGTGATGCCATCCAACCTTCTGTCATCCCCTTCTCCTCCCGCCCTCAATCTTTCCCAGCATTAGGGTCTTTTCCAATGAGTCAGCTCTTTGCATCAGGTGGCCAAAGTATTGGAGTTTCAGCTTCAACATCAGTCTTTCCAATGAACACCCAGGAGTGATCTCCTTTAGGATGGACTGGTTGGATCTACTTGCAGTCCAAGGGATTCTCAAGAATCTTTTCCAGCACCACAGTTCAAAAGCATCAATTCTTTGGCATTCAGCTTTCTTTATAGTCCAACTGTCACATCCATACATGACATTGAAAAAACCATAGCCTTGACTAGACAGACCTTTGTTGATAGAGTAATGTCTTGCTTTTTAATATGCTTTTAATATGCTTTTTAATAACTTTCCTTCCAAGGAGTGTCTTTTAATTTCATGTCTGCAATCGCCATATGCTGTGATTTTGAAGCCCCCAAAATTAAAGTCAGCCACTCTTTCCCCATCTATTTGCCATGAAGTGATGGGACCAGATGCCATGATGTTAGTTTTCTGAATGTTGAGCTTTAAACCAACTTTTTCACTCTTTCACTTTCCTCAAGAGGCTTTTTAGTTCCTCTTCACTTTCTGCCATAAGGGTGGTGTCATCTGCATATCTGAGGTTATTGATATTTCTCCTGGCAATCTTGATTCCAGCTTGTGCTTCCTCCAGCCCAGTGTTTCTCATGATGTACTCTGCATATAAGTTAAATAAGCAGGGTGGCAATATACAGACTTAATGTACTCCTTTTCCTATTTGGAACCAGTCTGTTGTTCCATGTCCAGTTCTAACTGTTGCTTCCTGACCTGCATACAGGTTTCTCAAGAGGCAGGTCAGGTGGTCTGGTATTCCCATCTCTTTCAGAATTTTCCACAGTTTATTGTGATCCACACAGTCAAAGGCTTTGGCATAGTCAAGAAAGCAGAAATAGATGTTTTTCTGGAAGTCTCTTGCTTTTTCAATGATCCAGTGGATGTAATGGATGCTAAAGTTTGTGCTGACAGCATTCACTGACAAATGTCAGATAAGAGAAAAGAAAGCAAACAAAAATAACTTAAACTTTGGCGTGCTGAACAAGTGAAAAATGCAGTTTCCTTTACTGAGATTAGCAAGTTTATGAGAGGGATATTGGAAATTCGGTTTGGGACACATTAAATTTGTGACTTCCATGCTATGTCACAGTACAAAGTTGAGTAAGTAGTTGGATATACAAATCTGCAGATCAGGGCATAACTGTACGCCACAGATGTCAGTTTTGGAGTCATTAGCATATAGATGATAATTAAAGGATGATTGACTGAATCAAGTTAGTGCAGATAGAAAAGAGAATACGAGGCTGGAGCCTGGGGTGAAGCACTACATAATGGTTTATGGAGATGAGGAAGAATTAGCAATGGAGCCTCAAAAGGAGAGTCCATGTTAGTAGTAAAATATCTAGGTCAGAGGAAGATCCTGAGAATCAAACAAAATGGTGTTTCAAAGAGAAATGGTCAGCTTTGTCAAATGTTACTTGTAGGTCAAATTCCAAAGTCATTTTCTATGTAAATAAAACAGTACTAAAATCTGTATGAAAGAAGAACAAAACTGGAGACTTTATTTCCTGATTACAAAACTATAGTAATCAAAACAGCATTGTACTTGCATTAAAACAGACACACAGGATAATAGAACAGAATTGAGAGCCCAGAAATAAACCCATGCACAAATTGTTAACTAATATTTGACAAGAGAGCCAAGTACACTCAATGAGGAAAAGATGATCTCTTCATTAAACGGTGCTGGGAAAACTGGGTATTTACATGCAAAAGAATTAAACTGGCTCCCTGTATTACACCACTCACAAAAATAACTCAAAATGGATGAAAGGCATTAATGTAAAACCTGAAACTATAAAACTTCTAGAAGAAATCATAGGGGAAATCCCCTTGAAATTAGTCTAGTGACCTAGTGCTTTTGGAGTATGACAAATACAAAAATAGACAAAAACAAACACCAAAATAAACATATAGGACTGCATCAAGCTAAGGGCTTCTGCAAAGCAAAATAAACAATCAACAAAATGAATAGGCACCCTTCCGAATGGGAGAAATATCTGCAAATCATGTATCTGATAAGGGGTTACTATTCAAAATATATGAGGAACACATAAACTCAATAGAAAAAAGCAAATATCCTGATTAAAAAATGGGCAGAGAAATGGAACACATATTACAAATGGCCAACAGTTACATGACAATGTATTTAAGAATTGATGCTTTTGAACTGTGGTGTTGGAGAAGACTCTTGAGAGTCCCTTGGACTGCAAGGAGATCCAACCAGTCCATTCTGAAGGAGATCAGCCCTGGGATTTCTTTGGAAGGAATGATGCTAAAGCTGAAACTCCAGTACTTTGGCCACCTCGTGCGAAGAGTTGACTCATTGGAAAAGACTCTGATGCTGGGAGGGATTGGGGGCAGAAGGAAAAGGGGACGACAGAGGATGAGATGGCTGGATGGCATCACTGACTTAATGGACATGAGTCTGAGTGAACTCCGGGAGTTGGTGATGGACAGGGAGGCCTGGCGTGCTGCAATTCATGGCATCTCAGAGTCGGACACGACTGAGCGACTGAACTGAACTGAATCCTTGGGGAAATACAAATCAAAACCACAAGGAGATATCACTTCATGTACAGTAGGATGGCTGTTGTCAAAAAGGTAAGAGACAAGTGATGGGGGATATGAGAGAAATAGGAATTCTTAGAGGCTATTAGTGGGAATGTAAACTGGTACAGCCTCTATGAAAAACTATGAGGGTCTTCAAAAAATTAAAAATAGAACTACTATATGATCCAGCAATCTAGGTATATATCCAAAAGAAATAAAATTCCTACCTTGAAGAGATTTCTGCACCACCCCATGTTTATTGCAGAATTATTTACCATTATTTACCATAGCCAAGATATGGAAACAACTTAAGTGTCTATGAAAGAATAGATAAAGAAAGTGTGGCATATATATATAATGGAATATAGTCTGTCTCTGTTAATTGCTCAGTCATGCCTGACTCTTTGCGACCGCATGGACTCCTCAGCCCACCAGGCTCCTCAGCCCATGGGATTTTCCAGGCAAAGATACTGGAATGGTTTGCCATTTCCTTCTCCATAATGGAATATAATACTGCCATAAAAAAAGGAAATCTTGCCATTTGCAACAACATGGATAAACTTTGAGAGAACAATGCTAAGTGAAATAAATCAGAAAAAGACATAATGCATGATCTCCTAGAGATGAATTCTTAAAAAATGAACTAAAAAAAAAAAAGATTGGTGAGTGCCAGAGGTGAGGAGAGGGTGGTAAGGGGAATGGGTGAAGGTTGTTAAAGGGTACAAACTTCCAGTTATAAGGTGAATAAATTCTGGGGGTCTACTCTATAACATGGTATCTATACAGCAGTTAAAAATACTGTATTGTTTATTTGAGTTGCGGATGGCAGAGTGGTGAAGAATCTGCCTGCTAAGCAAGAGACTCGGGTTGGATCCCCGGTTCAGGAAGAAATCCTGGAGAAGTAAATGGCAATCCACTCTGATATTCTTGCCTGGGAAATCCCATGGACAGAGGAGCCTGGTGGCCTACAATCCATGGGGTTGCAAAGAGTTGGACTTGACTTGACAACTAAACAACAAGAGGGCTTAAAAGTTCTCAGCACACAAAAGGAGTAACTATGTGAGGTTATGAGTTAATGGATATGGTAATTAATTTTGCTGTTGTAATCAGTTTGCAATATATACGTAAATCAAATCCTCATGTGGTACACTGAGAATTTACAAAATGCAGTGTGTCAATTATATCTCAAAAAAGCTGGAAAAAGTGTTTCTTGCTAGGTCAGATGTAATGATCAAAAAATTTACCACTGGATTTAACAACATGGGTGTTATTTGGAGACTCTGAAAAAGGTTTCAGTGGAGTGGTGGGACATAAACATCTGTTTAAATGGGTTCAAGAAAGAATGTAAGCAGAAAGCATTAACAGTATAACAGAATTCTCGGGGGGAAATTTACTATAAAGGATAGAAGAAAAAGAAGGCAACAGGTAAGGAAAATGTGGGTCAGAAACCATTTTTTTTTGTTTTTTTTTGCAATGAGAGATATTTCAACACGTTTATATGTCATGGAATGACCAGGTAGACAGGAACAAATTGAAGATGCAGAAGGGATAAAGAACAATTCCAAGAGTGGTGTAGTTGAGCTGGGGGGAAGGGGCAGAGCTAGGACTGAACACACAGGGGAATAATTCTGATACAGAAATAGTGAGCACTACCAGTTCCCCTGTAATGTCAAGAAGGTACTCAAGGTTTATAAACACAGATGCATACTGGTGAGCAGTGGTGCTAATGGGACTTTGTGAAGGTTTGTTAATTGATTTCCCTCATTTTCCTCCATGAAATCGGGAACTGTGTCACCAGTGAGGATGAGGATTATGGGAAGGAGGTTTGGGAAGTTGAGAGAAGGAATCGTATAAAATTGTTTTCTAGGGAGTAGAGAAACTGTGGTTAAATAGTTGTTGAATTAGGTGTTTTAAAATGACTGACTAGAAAAACAAGGATATAGTGGTCAGTGAGTAAGATGATGGAAACTAAGACATAGAGGTTATGTTTACTGGTAATAACAAAATTTAGATTGCATCAAGTGTGTGAAGCTGGATGTAAAGTCCATTGGAAGGGCACAAGTCAATTTATGACTAGGTGGTTTGCAGGATATTAAAATAACATCAAGAAATATGAGAATATTCTTGCATGTGTGTGCATGCTCAGTCATGTCTGACTCTTTGCGACCCTATGGACTGTAGCCCACCAGGCTCCTCGGTCCATGGATTCTCCAGCAAGAGTACTGGAGTGGGATGCCATTTTCTCTTCCTGGGGATCTCCCCAAACCCAGGGATCAAACTGTGTCTCCTGCATTGGCAGTCAGGTTCTTTATTGCTTAGCCACCAGGAAAGCACAAATATATTTTTGGAAGGTATGAAAGTGATTGTGGAGCTTGTCAAGGAATAAGGACAGGTCACCTTAATGGTAGAGTTTGAAAGGATAAAATTAAAACCATGGATTTTAGGGAAGAGAAAGTGCAAAGGTTTGAAAATGGATACAAGGAAATCGGGATGACAACTACCCACTTCCTGGGGTATGAAAGGAAGAAGCTTCATTTGAGAGGGCTCAGGTGAAGCAATGACTTTAGGGGAGAGTTAGGTTTCAGACAAGGCAAGCAGGTAAGGGTTTTCCAAGGATGCTGCAGGTACAGGAGGCTTTGTCAAGAATGGACCTAATCTACTGAAGTTTCCCAAGTTGGGGAGTAGATGGTAGTCCTGGCAATGAGGGATGTCCTGAGCATTGCGGGTTTCTTTAGAAGTTTGGCATATACAGAGGTACAGGGAATAATGAGGGCGAGCTGCTGGGTCTTCTGAGAACAAGCTTGAATATCGAAGTTTTCTGATACCCTCAAATTAAGAGGAAACAAAACCTGGTCTGCTGCCTCTAATGTGGTACTTTGTGCTACACAAATGAGAGAGCCAATCATGACAGAATCCATTTATGAATGTTCTTTCGCTCCTCAACTCGGTGTGTTTTTTGTAATTTTTCTGAGTTTTTCCAAAATATATTTGAAAGAAATGCTTGTAGAACTTAAACTAGTCCTTACATTATAAATCAAGCACTGGGTTAAACCAAATATCATTCAGATCAGATCAGTTCCTCAGTGGTGTCCGACTCTTTGCAACCCCATGAATCGCAGCACTCCAGGCCTCCCTGTCCATCACCAACTCCCGGAGTTCACTCAGACTCACGTCCATCAAGTCAGTGATGCCATCCAGCCATCTCATCCCCTGTCATCCCCTTCTCCTCCTGCCCCCAATCCCTCTCAGCATCAGAGTCTTTTCCAATGAGTCAACTCTTCGCATGAGGTGGCCAAAGTACTGGAGTTTCAGCTTTAGCATCATTCCTTCCAAAGAAATCCCAGGGCTGATCTCCTTCAGAATGGACTGGTTGGATCTCCTTGCAGTCCAAGGGACTCTCAAGAGTCTTCTCCAGCACCACAGTTCAAAAGCATCAATTCTTCGACACTCAGCCTTCTTCACAGTCCAACTCTCACATCCATACATGTCTAATAAAAAGGGCTTTTACCAAAACCAGAGGCCTTGGGTGCTGTGTACAAGTACACGTACACTTGTTTGTCTTCACACACACACACACTCTGTAAACTATGGACTGTATTTTTGCCTAACTTATTCAGAATTGAAGTGATATTTTCTTTCTGTGTTAATGCCTAACAGGAATCATGTCCTCCTAGTATACTTACATGATGCCCTATGTTTTCCTTTAATAATTTTCTTTCAAAATGTGAAATTATTGTTTGTGTGTGCATCTGAGAGAAAGAGACTCTGTGGGGGGCATGAGGCAGGTAGAGGGGAGGTTTATTTAATGTCTGTCTCATCAGAATATGAACTGTGCTGGGGCAAGTAGAGACTGATCAGTATCCCTAGGCATAGCGTATTGCCTAGCACATAGCAGATATCCAACAATATTTGGTTGACTAAGTGAAAAATGTTATTAAAATCTGTTGTGCCTTTCACAAAATGTCATTTTAGAGTGTTTCTGTAGCTTACATGAGTGGAATGAATGGCATTGTTCTCCTGTCTTGATCTTTTGGAGTTACTATAACAAAATATCACAGATTAGGCAGCTTATAAGCAACAGAAATGAATTTCTCACAGTCTGGAAGCTGGGAAGTCCTCCAAGATAAGGCTCAGGGAGATTTAGTGCCAGATGAGGACCTGCTTTCTGCTGCATTTTTGCTGTGTCCTCATTTGGTGAAAGAGGAGAGGAGTTATCTCCAGTCCTTTTGTAAAGACCCTAATGCGGTTTATGAACTTGATCCTCATGACCCAATCACCTCCCAAAGATCCCACCTCAGAGAACCATCAATCAGAAATTAGATTTTCAACAAGTGAGTTTTCAGAGGTCATAAACATTCAATCAATAGCATCACTCAGGTATATTTTGGTATCATCTTGCTTATAAATTTATTAATGGGAAACAGAAGCTTTGCCTTTAAATAACAAGAGAAGTAATCATAAAAGATAACAGGTGTTTATTATACCTAGATGTTATTCTGAGCATTTATAGTGATTAATTTGATTCTTTGACAACCCCAAGAGGTAGTTACCATTATTATCTCATTTTACATATGAGAAACCTGACACCTAAATATTAATATTTAAGTAGTTGGAAAATGACTGGACACTGGAACCCAGGCAGGTCTGGACCTTTATTGTGCCTGCTCTTAACTGCTTTGTTACAGTGCTTCTGAATGATAATTTTTAACATACTTAATTTTCTTCTGATTTATAATTCAACCACTATTAAAAATAATGGAGAATGGTGACTATATAAGAAGATTATTATTAGCATATAACTAATTTGAATACTCATTAATTCATTGCGTTAAACATAGCATAATGCCTTTGCCTAAAGCTAAGGAAAATAAATTTGTTGTGAAAGGACAAATGCCACTGTAAATTATTATAAAGTTTGCAGATGGATGATGATTCTTTGTCATTCTAATAACTCTTTCTGTAATTGCAGTAAAATAACTTTTTTCAGACAAGTGCTTCCACACATTTTCAATATTTTTCATCTTGTATCTTTTCATAGATGGTGATGCTTGAAATTCTATAATGACTTTCTACTTTTTCATAATTAGACCATGAAGGAATGAAGAATTATATATGATATCCTAATGAAACAATTTCTATTATATTTAAAGTTTAGGTTATTCTAATTAGAGAAAATGACAGTAAGATGCAGTTTAAATTAAAAAACTATATACATCATTTAAACATCTGCTTCTCCATTAGCCTATATATTTTGTATTCTTTGTTACATCAGAAAAAAATCATATATATTTATAATACATAAATGATAATTCAGATACTATCATATACATCTTTGAGTAAAAATATCATTTTCATAGTATAATTTTATAAATTTTTTCATGAAGATATTAATACTTCTAAAAAAAGATTTCTTGGCTAACCTTTCCTACTTCAGCCATTTTCTCATTCTCCTTTGCAGGCTTCATATGTCTCTACTCAAATGTCCTATATAAATGAAATTCCTGAAGACTATCCTACATCCTCTTCTTTATCAAGCCATATTGTGAAAACTCAAATGCCTTCAAAATCAGCAGATATTGCAAATGTGTTAAAATGGCTGAAGTGAGGGAAAATTGTTGAATTGGAAAATTCATGCAATATCTAAATATTGATACTTTTAAATTCAGAAAAATTTAAAACATTTGGCTGGTAAAAATTGAACAATTTTTAAAAAAGGAATCCTCCCTGTTGGCTTGATTCAGCTCACTGAGGGCCCTGTTCTCTACTCCCTCCCCTTAGTACATCTCATTTATGCCTCTGGCCTTATTTACCATCTGGCTAATGACTCTCAGATTTCTACACCTTTTTTAATATTTTAATATCCACTTGCCTGTTTGACATTTCAAAGAAGGTATCCTGTATTTAACATATCTCAGACCTATTTGCAAATATAGTTTTCTCCACATGTTCCACAAATTGTCTCCCATTTATTAAGTTGCACAAACAAGACATCATTAAAAAGTCTGCGAATAACAAATGTTGGTGAGGATGTGGCAGTTTCTCAAAAAAATAAAAACAGAGTTGCCATATGACCCCGAAATTCAACTCCTGGGTGTATATCCAGACAAACCTATAATCTAAAAATATATGCGTACCTCTATGTTCATAGCAGCACTATTTACAATAACCAAGATGTGGAAAAAAACCTAAATGTCCATTGAGAGACAAATGGATAAAGAAGATGTGGTACATATATACAGTGGAATGTTGGCCATAAAAAAGAATGAAATGATGCCATTTGCAGCAACATGCGTGGACCTAGAGAGTATCATATTAAGTCAAGTAAATCAGACAGAGAAAAATAAATACCATAGGACATCACTTATATGTGGACTCTAAAAAAAAATGATACAAATGAACTTGTCTACAAGACAGAAACTGACTCATAGGCAGAGAGAACAGACTTGTGGTTGCCAAGGGTGGAAAGGGGTGGGGGAGGAATACATTGGGAGTTTGAGTTTAGTAGATGCAAACTATTATATATAGAATGGATAAACAACAGATTCCTATTTTATAGCACAGAAAATATATTCAGTATCCTGTGATAAACCATAATGGAAAAGAAAAAAGAAATCTAGGGGCTCCCTGATGACTCCCTCTGCCTTACTTCCCTTCGCTTCTTTCACCTTCCCCAATCTAATCTCTTACCAAGACCTGTCAGTTACACTTTCTTAACATGTCTTTTCAGCCTTCTCTTCACCCCCACTGCCACCAACTTTGCTTCATTTTCTATAATCTCTTGCTTGGACATTGGCAACATCCATTTACAACCTTTTCATCTTCAAGTTTTTCTATAATTCATTCTCCACACTGAAACTAATCTTTTTAAAATATAAACCTGATCTTATTACCCCACTGCTTAATATCATGAGATGACTTTCCATTGCTCTTAGAATTCGAACTCCTTAAGGTGGCTACAGTGTTCTGTAGAGGCAGCTTACCTCGTTCTCAAACTGCATCATTCTCTTAGTTCTTTGCACCCTAGCCCATCTGGCCTCCTGGTGGCAGCAACTTGACTCCATCAGTCCCTTCTGCCTGAAAAGTTTCTGCTATGCTAACCCTGCCCAGAGCACACTTTTCTTTCAAGCCTCTGTTAAGTGTCATTCCCTAGGAAAACCTTTCTTGAAACCATCCAGCTAGAAAAGGATTCCCTTGATCCATTCTCATGAAGAAATGTCTTTCCTTATAACAGTTTGTGACTATGTGCTCATTAGTGTGATAATTTGGTGAAAGCATGTCTCTCTCACTTAGCTGGAAGCTCCAGAAAGCAGAATTTTGCTTTTGCTCAGAGATTACATGCATCATAAGTATTTTGAGTGAACAGATGTTTAAATAAAGTGTAACCGCTCAGTGCAACCAGTACTTAGAAAGACTTTCAACCTAGAAAAACTGTAGGAACACCTAATAAGCTGGCGAGCTCCTCAGGCACTTACTGTTTGGGGATGTGTTAGGGGATTCTGTTATTTTCCACTGCTCTGCTTGAGCCTAAGGCAATTGCATCTATCCTCTGTGGGTAGAGTTTGCAGTTAGACCTAACTGGGGCTCTCTGAGAACAGAGCCAGCAGTGGCAAAGGAAGAGTTGTTCTGTTATTTGCAATAGCTCCTCCAGCTATTGCAGCCCACACATCTTAGAGATAGCATTGTAATCATCCACTGCTGACCTCCTTACTGTGATTTCCAACAATGGTTTGTACCTTAAGCAGCAAATTGAGCTTTACTGTTTTCCCTTCCCAAATTCTATTGTAGGTTGACATTTGTAAGTCCTCACCCACTTCTATTGTTTTTAAAGAATAATCCTAAAACAGGTGTAGGAGAAATCAACTGCCTTCAGGCAATGGTCTCCTCCAAATGGGAAATAATTCTACAGAATTCCTGTATATGGATACCTTCTGTGAAATATATTTTAGTCATATATTTCTCAAAATATTGTGTTCTAGCCCCACTGAAAAATTGTAAACTCTTACAGGTCAACTGGTCATCAATTTCACTTTCATTTCTTTTCCAATAGACAAATGCAGTGTTTTAAACACAAACATATGCAATGTTTTGAACACAGTGGAAATTTCATAAATATAGATAACTGGAACATCAGGAACACTGGCCAATTATAGCAATAAGATATGATAGTCTGCCTGGGAAGCTGGCAGATATTGTGGCATATAGGAATTTCATATATTTTGAGGGTGATAAAAATTAATATTAGCAACTCTGAAAACAAGGATTACTGTGTTTTCAGGTCTATATTAGGGCAAATCCCAAACATTATATTAATTCACCCTTTAATATATGAGTATCCATCTCTAGTGAGAAAAAGGCACTTATTTTTGTAATATAACCAGCATTATTACAGCTAACAAAATTAACAATAATTTCCTAATGCTATTTACTACCAAATTTTTGTTGAAGTTTTCCTAATTGTCTTTAAAATGTCTTTTTTACAGTTGGTTCGAATATGGATCCAAGCAAGATACCATATTGCTTTTGATTTTTTATGTCTCTTAAGTATTTTCTGCTCTAAGAACCTTTTTTTCCTCCATGCCACAGTTTAGTTGGAGAAATTGAATCTTTTATCTTGTAGAATGTCCTACACCCTGACTTTGGCTGATTGTTTCCTTGAGATATCATTTACCATGTCCTGGCATCCCCTGTATTTCTTATAAAATTGTAGTAATATATGGGGAAATAACTGAATTCAGATTCAGTTATGACATGATGTAGGTTGTGCTCTGTACTTTTTAATTCATCACCTTAGGAAGCTTCACTTTTAGTGATTTTTACAGTTAAGTAGTAAAAGCCTGATTCCTCTGATAAAACATTCACAGCAACTTTTTTCCTAGTAATTAAAATCCTCGATTATTACTCATATCCATTATTTAATTAGTTTGCAAAATGGTGATTTTTCTAACTTTATCATTTATATGCATTTATTAACTATAGCTCTTCTCTAAAGAACTCATTTTATTTGGCTAGTATATTTTTTAATTTTTCTCTTTAAAGGTCAATTTTCAAGCTAATATCAATAAGTTGTATTATAGCAAGTTTTATTATATTTAATCAGTTAACATATTATTTCTGACTCAGAGGTTTTACTCTATCAAGTGTTTCAATACACTGCAGTTTTTACATGTCTGATGTTCAATCTCAGGTGACTTAGATCAGTGCAATGCCTCCAGGTTTGCTCTTGTAACCTTTAGATCTGGTGCCCTGGGATCATTTTCTGTATTTCCCACCTGAGACCAGTCATCAGCCATTTCTCCTAAGAACACTCTTTCCTTTTAGTGAGAAACAATATTTAGAGACTACAGTCTGGGCCCTGAAGGTATCCTTTGCTCGTGAGTTGACATTGCTTTCAGGCTTTCTCAGTGGACAGAGCTATGCTATGCTATGCTAAGTCGCTTCAGTCGTGTCCGACTCTGTGCGACCCCATAGACGGCAGCCCACGAGGCTCCGTCGTCCCTGGGATTCTCCAGGCAAGGATACTGGAGTGGGTTGCCATTTCCTTCTCCAATGCATGAAAGAGAAAAGTGGAAGTGAAGTCGCTCAGTTGTGTCCGACTCTTAGCGACCCCATGGACTGCAGCCTACCAGGCTCCTCCGTCCATGGGATTTTCCAGGCAAGAGTACTGGAGTGGGGTGCCATTGCCTTCTCCAGTGGACAGAGCTAGACAATGTAAATACATTAAGGGATTTTTTTTTTTTTTTTTGAGTGCATGTGAGGTTTTAGTATCAGGTATAAAATTCTCTCACTGAGTACTTTTTCATGATTTTCTTTGCTGACTATGGTCATTTATTCTTTTTATGAGCTTTATAATCAACTTGCCTTTTTTCCAAAGAACAATATCATGGTATTTGATGGGGCTTTGATTGTATTTACAAAACTATAATTGACACCTTTATAAAGTTGAAATTTCGTATTTACAAATATGGTATACGTTTCCATTTGGCCATATATCTTTAATTTCTTTGATGAGCATTTAGTTTTTCTTCATGTCTTTTAATGCACTTTTGAAAGTTTCTGCTTAAATACATCATCATCATCATCATCATTTTAATGTAAATAGAGCCTTCCTTTAAATTATGTATTGACAGTGGTTATTGCTATAGTTTGGGAATGTTAATTTTATATCTTGACACTTTATAAACTCTCTTGTGGTTTGTAATAGATTTTAATTGACTCTTTTGGGGTTTTAGTTGTAATATGATAACTTCTGCATGTAGTCCTCCAAATTCCTATGAGATAAACATACACATCCCAGCTGGGTTAAATAATGTCTCCAGTTTAACGTGAAACACAACTGAAGATGCTCGGTATTGCAGCATAACCTGTATTCTTGCAGACTTCATTGGTAATACTGCTAGAGTATTCCCATTAATTGTTAACTTCTGAATTGGAATAATAGAGATTTTATTATATTTAGGAAATTTCTTTTTAATTATGAATTTAATGAATTATGTTTTTCTTAGCTATACTTATATGTGTTATGTTAAATTTTCAAATTTTGATTCAAACATACATAATAAGAATATTTTGGTTATTCATATTTATTGACAAGGGTTTTCTGTTCTTCAGAGGGATGTTCCTGTGATGATGTGTGGATCAGGGTAACTTTATTTCTTGATAGCCCTCTTCCATCATACAGCATTAAAAATAGATCTTCCTTGTGTGACCATATCCACAGCTTTAAGAACTCCTTCCTGGGGTTCTTCTCCCATCTGCTACTCAGAATCTGAAAATTCTTACTCCTTTATTCCTAAGATTTTTTTCCTCAGTCAGTTTTCTAACTATTCACAGAATTTTTGTTTGTTTGTTTTTTACCCCTTTAGATCTCTGTTCTTCCATAAGAGAGTTTTGTTCAATAATTCCAAACTCCTTCATAGGCAAACTTAACTAGTGCCTCCTGATATTTTCCTTTTTTTGGAACTAGTCTCAAATTGGAGCCAGTATATCTTTATCCAACTTTCAGGAGTATCCCTAATTTTGGATGGCTAAAGATTCCAGAAAAAGAGTTCTTTCTTTTTGCATGTAATTTTTTTTTGAGGGGTAACTTATTGTTTCTCAGCTCTTACTACCACTGGAGTCCCTTTCTCTATACTATTAAATATCTTCGTCCCGCACAGATCATGTTACCAGTGATGGTTTGACACCACCAACTTGTATTCTCAGAAGTTGAATACAAGGAATAGGAATATTTTGTCACTAGATTCTTTTCAGATGTTTATGGATTTTTTTTTCTTTTCCCTATTCTGGTTATTTGTTTTATGGAAAGATTGGGGAAATTTGAAAAATATACTAATAAATGTCATTTTTACACTCTGCACTCTCAATTCTTTATCCTCTCCACTTTCACAAATTTCTGCAAATATTAATGCTGTACTAAAATAACATTCATCTTGGCTTTTAAAAGAAATGGAAAAGTAGAAGTATATCTTCATTGTCATTACAGAGAATTACTTTTTGGTATAATTTTTAAGCAAAAAAGTGATATTCTCATGAGATCCATGCTGGTTTTTGACAGCATCAATATTTTATAAAGTGCTTGTCAATCAAACTCGTGAAAACAGTAGATGTAAATATTTAAATGACCCTGTGGAGATAAAGTTCAAGTGGGGTCAACATATTAGCATTAGTTTCTTTTTTGAAGTTAAAAACATTGCTTATGATTTAAATAAAAATCTCAGTGGACTCTGTTTTATGGCTGAAGGTCAGCAATGTAGGTTGCTAGTGATCTTTGGAAAAGAGTTCTTAGCAAATTACTATCATACAGTGTAGCAGACACACCCTAAGTTGGTTCCCAGTGAATCAAATCCTTGTGCCAAAGGTTGTTCCCTTCATTAGATTATATTATATTGCCAGGTATGGAAATGTTCCTCCTATGGTTTTGTTTATGTTGTGTAAGATGCTGTGTTAGCAGAGTGGACCCAGAGATTCTTCTGCTGGATTTGAAGAAATAAACAGATAAATTGTGAACTGTCTATGGAGAGGGCCACATAGCTAGGAGCTGTGGGAACCACTGGGCGTGAGGGTGTCTCCCAACAGGCACAGTGAAATGCATTCTTCTAAGAGCTAATGGCTACATGCACATTCTTACCTAGTTGAGCTCTCAGATGAGGACCTGTGGAAGGCTGAGCAGAGGACCTTCCCAAAGTTGTTGTGCCTTGAATTCTGACCTATGGAAGTGGTGAGATAAAAGATGTGTGTTGTTTTAAAATACTAAGGTTTTGGTTGCTTCCTGTCCATCAGTAGAAAACAAATATATACAGCATTACAAAGAGAAAAAGTGAAGGGAGGGGAAGAAGGAAGAGTGAGAGAATAAAGAAAATATACATTGATATGAGTGCTTTGACTATGTGATCTCAGTAAGTGCTGGAACCTCTGAAATCCAATGGCTATTCTCCAAATATAGTAGAAAGTGATAGTGAACTTTCAGAATTAAAATTAATACGAAGTAGATGTATTTTCTTAGTGATTTTGTGCAATATCTCTTTCCTTACAGATTATTTTTTTGGGGAAGTCTTAGAGCCTACGACTGAGCGACCTCACTTTCACTTTTCACTTTCATGCATTGAAGAAGGAAATGGCAACCCACTCCAGTGTTCTTGCCTGGAGAATCTCAGGGACGGGGGAGCCTGGTGGGCTGCCTTCTATGGGGTCGCACAGAGTCGGACATGATTGAAGCGACTTAGCAGCAGCAGCAGCAGAGCCTAAAAATTGTGTGTTTGTGTGTGTGTGTGTATATGTAGATAAGAGCACCTATTTATATCTCTATTGTTGTTGTTTAGTCACTAAGTTGTGTCTGACTCTTTGTGACCCCATGAATTATAGCATGTCAGGCTTTCATGTCCTTCACGATCTCCCAGAGTTTGCTCAAACTCGTGTCCTTTGAGTCAGTGATGCCATCCAATCATCTCATTCTCTGTCACCCTCTTCTCTTGCCCTCAATCTTTCCTACCATCAGGGTCTTTTCCAGTGAGTTGGTTCTTCATATCAGGTGGCCAAAGTATTGGAGCTTCAGCTTCAGTTCTTTCAATGAATTTTCAGAGTTGATTTCCTTAAGGATTGACTGCTTTGATCTCTTTGCTGTCCAAGGGACTCTCAAGAGTCTTCTCCAACACCACAGTTGGAAGGCACCAGTTCTTTGATGCTCAGCCTTAAGGTCCAACTGTCACATCCATATATGAGTACTGAAAAAAAAACCAAAACAAAACATAGATTTGACCATGTGGACCATATGGGCCTTTGTTGGCAAAGTGATGTGTGTTCTTTTTAATATGCTGTCTAGATTTTTCATAGTTTTTCTTCCAAGGAGCAAGAGTCTTTTAATTTTGTGGCTGCAGTCACCATCCATGGTGATTTTGGAGCCCAAGAAAATAGAATCTGTCATTGTGTTGACTTTTCTCCCATCTATTTGCCATGAAGTGATGGGACCAGATGCTATGATCTTTGTTTTCTGAATGATGAATTTTAAGCCAGCTTTTTCACTTTCCTCTTTTACCCTCATCAAAAGTCACTTTGGTCCCTCTTCCTTTTCTGTCATTAAAGTGATATCATCTGCATATCTGAGGTTGTTGATGTTTCTCACAACAATCTTGATTCCAGCTTGTGAGCCATCCAGCCCAGCATTTCACATGATGTACTCTGCATATAAATTAAATAAGCAGGATTACAATATATAGCCTTGACATACTCCTTTCCCAATTTTGAGCCAGTCTTGTCTGGTTCTAACTGTTGCTTCTAATTCTGCATATAGGCTTCTCAGGAAACAAGTAAGATGGTCTGGTATTCTCATCTCTTTAAGGATTTTCCAGTTTGTTGTGATCCACACAGTCAAAGGCTTTAGCATAGTCAATGGAACAGAAATAGATATTTTTCTAGAATTCCCTTGCTTTTTCTATGATCCAATGGATGTTGACAAGTTGATCTCATTTTCCTCTGCCTTTTCTAAATTCTGCTTATACATCTGGAAGTTCTCAGTTCATGTACTATTGAAGACTAGCTTGAAGAATGTTGAGCATAATCTTGCTAGCATGTGAAATAAGCACAATTGTGCAGTAGTTTGAACACTCTTTGGCATTGCCCTTCTTTGGGATTGGAGTGAAAACTGATCTTTTCCTGTCCTGTGGCCACTGCTGAGTTTTCTAAATTTGCTGGCATATTGAGTGCAACAAAACATCATTTTTTAGGATTTGAACTAGCTTAGCTCAAATTCCATCACCTCCACTAGCTTTGTTTGTAGGGATGCTTCCAGAGGCCCACTTGACTTCACACTCCAGGATGTCTGGCTCTAGGTGAGTGACCACACTATTGAAGTTATTCCAGTCATTAAGACCTTTTTTGTATAGTTCTTCTGTGTGTTCTTGCTACCTCTTCCTAATCTCTTCTGTTTCTATTTGGTCCTTGCCATTTTTGTCCTTTATTGTGTCCATCTTTACATGAAATGTTCCCTTGGTATCTCCAATTTTCTTGAAGAGATCTTTGGCCTTTCCCATTCTATTGTTTTCCTCTATTTCTTTGCATTGTTCACTTAGGAAGGCTTTCTTATCTCTCCTTGCTCTTCTCTGGAACTCTACATTCAGTCAGGAATATCTTTCCTTATCTCTGTAAAAGATAATATATCTCTAATATATCTTGTGCACACCCAAGTATGTACCTACACATACATACATACATAATGAAAATTTCTGTTCTGCATGGTTTATTAATTATTTCATGCAAAAATAAATGAGAAGAAAGTACAAATTCAAAATAAAGATAGGAAGGTAATAAATGTATAGTGAAATACATGCAACTTTATTGTACTGATGCTTTTAGTATAGTTTTATCTGCCTTTTTATACTTTTTTATTTTATGGTTTCAAAGTTTATTCAGTACACATTTAATAATAAAATACTTCTTTTGCTATTTTAAACAAAATTATTTCATAATTTTGACAGAAAGAAATGAATGATAATTATAAACTTTAAAATAGCATGGTAAATAACATTTTTAAACAGAATTCTTTATTTGTAAAATATGTTTATGATAACATAGGCTCCTGGAGCTCTTATGATAAGTCTTGGTGCTGAACTACCTATGGTAAGTAAGATTCAGCCACTACTGAGCCCCACAAGTATTTAAAGACTTTTCCCAAAATAACAGGTAAGGTAAGTGTAGTATCTAGAACTGGAAGATACCTTAGACATTTCTATTAAAATAGAAATAAAATCACATTTCCTAGAAAAGAAAATGTCAGGTTAAGTCACTTATCCAAGGTACCACAGTAACAAGAAGCCAAAGTAGGATCTGAAACTGTCTTGATTTACTTTTGTGTCACTGTTCTTTCCATTATTCTGGGACTTTTCTAGTTAGACCAGAAGATCCAAAAGTAAATATGTGTGGTGGTAAATATTTATTGTGGGCCTTTTATGTTCTGAGTAATATCCTAATGGCTGCTACTGCTGCTACGTCACTTCAGTCGTGTCCGACTCTGTGTGACCCCATAGACGGCAGCCCACCAGGCTCCCCCATCCCTGGGATTCTCCAGGCAAGAACACTGGAGTGGGTTGCCATTTCCTTCTTCAATGCATGAAAGTGAAAAGTGAAAGTGAAGTCGCTCAGTCGTCTCCGACTCTTCACGACCCCATGGACTGCAACCTACCAGGCTCCTCTGTCCATAGGATTTTCAAGGCAAGAGTACTGGAGTGGGGTGCCATCACCTTCTCCAGAGTCAACCCTAATATTATCTGCATTTCGTAGGTGAGGAAACTGAGGCTGCTTGAATCTGTGTCTGATATCACATGATGAGTAAATGGGAAAGTAAGATTTAAAATATCTACCCAACTCTGGAATCCAGAGTCTTCACCATGGTTCTAGCAGTCAATTGTTTGTCCCTCATTTCCTTCTGACTAAGTCATGGACATACCCTAATTATTCTCCTGAACCTTATGACTTTAGTAAATAAATGAAATTTTACTCCCCTAAGTATAGAGAACTCCTGATCTAATTCAAGTAAACCATTTTAAAATAAGGAAACCAACATGGTTTAGTGATAAGTTCCAAAGTCACATGGTAAGTTTTGAGAATAAGTCAATGTCTAGGACAGTGGTTACTCCTTGGAAGGAAAGTTATGACCAATCTAGATAGCATATTCAAAAGCAGAGACATTACTTTGCCAACAAAGATCCGTCTAGTCAAGGCTATGGTTTTTCCAGTGGTCATGTATGAATGTGAGAGTTGGACTGTGAAGAAAGCTGAGTGCCAAAGAATTGAACTTTTGAACTGTGGTGTTGGAGAAGATTCTTGAGAGTCTCTTGGGCTGCAAGGAGATCCAGCCAGTCCATTGTAAAGGAGATCGGTCCTGGGTGTTTGGAAGGACTGATGCTAAAGCTGAAACTCCAATACTTTAGCCACCTCATGTGAAGAGTTGACTCATTGGAAAAGATTCTGATGCTGGGAGGGATTGGGGGCAGGAGGAGAAGGGGACGACAGAGGATGAGTTTGCTGGATGGCATCACCAACTCAATGGACGTGAATCTGAGTGAACTCCCGGAGTTGGTGATGGACAAGAAGGCCTGGCATGCTGCGATTCATGGGGTCTCAAAGAGCCGGACACAGCTGAGCGACTGAACTGAACTGAACCGAGGATAGCCAAAACCTGGCTTTTCATATTTTTTTTAAAGCAAAGATAAATGGATACACAGTGACTGATTAATCAGGGCAAAGCCAGAATAAGAAAATAGTGGAGAAAGTGGTTATAGCAGTAATATCTTCTACAAAGGTGACTTCAAAATAACAGCTGAATGAGAAGCAGCAGTGAAAAACTGCTCTGACATGTTCTTCCTTTTATCTCATACTCCTCTTTTTGTTTCTCACATTTTCTTTTGCTTTTCTCAGCTTTTCCTATCTTTTATTTCCATCTCAATGCCTTGATGCAAGCCCAGGTGGGTCAGGATTTGGAAAATATTGTCAACGATGGAGAATTCCAGGGTGTTTCTTGTCCTGTTGCATCCTCAGTGTGGCTGAGTCAAAAATAAATGTACTGTGTTCTTCATTTCTGTCACCTTCTTGCTGGAGTTTTCAGAAAGGTCTGGTTTAGATGGTTGTGACCCAGAGTTGAGAAGGATCCAAGGGCTTGTCATTCCTCTCAAAAGTCAGCAGTATGAGGGTTTCTAGAAGGTCAACGTATAATGCTTATCAGACTTTTGGGTGTCTTAGGATACCTTCTCATGTGAGGTGAGACAGTTGAAAAAGTTGGAAACTAGCATTGGTAGAAGTCCATGCAGGGACACAGAGGTCTGGTGAGGAGGAACAGGTGAATGTCCTGGCTTGCAGGCAAATCAGAGTTTCAGTCAAGGTTGGGAATAGGCAGTAGTAGTTCATTATCCAGGGACACACTGGCTATCAGCACTAAGCAAATCCAGTCAGAACCACACAGACTGTGGGCCTCTGGAGAATGGAAAGGAGAGTGGATCATCTGCTCAGAAAATGCCAAGACGGGAGGCAGCACATCAAGTAGGACGCTCCTGGACAGATCACACCAAGCACAGCCAACGAGAGGGAACTGGGTTACCAGGGGAGAATTGTTTCACAAGGAGAAGGCAAGAGCTGCTTATAAAGACAGGTTGTATGTTAATAAAAGAAGAACAATCTGTAAAAAACAAATAGTGCTGGCCTAGTGAAATATCAAGAACTACAGGACTGGTATTATCAAACTGCTGAACTCCTGGATAGGACTCTTTAAAGATCTCCCTACATTTTGACTCTAAAGATTTCCCTACATTTGATTCCAGGATCTGTGGCAAGCCAAGCACGTAGGTCACAGAGCTTAATTCGCATTTGGTATGGGCAGGACAGAGAAGTGCTTCAGCCTCCTTAAGTCTTTTGCTGAATTGTTGTCTCTAGTTCTAGCCAGGTGGTTTCTGTCATTTCTAACTACACTGAAGGAAATTTTCAAATGGTAAATTGGGCCTGAAATTCAAACTTTGGATTTAGTCTCATGAAGGCAAGGTTTAACTTTTGATATGCTTCAAATCCTAAGCATAGATTGTGTCAGGAGGCCAAAGTATCATTATTTGTTTCTTTGAACATGCTATTTTGCATATTAACATTTAAATATTTTATCAAGGCTTTTATTAACAAGATATGTCTCACAATAAAAAGCTAGCCCTATTAATCTAATATTGTCTATTTCTTACTAATAAATATATTCTTCAAGTCTAAATTTTTCTCAGTACCATTTGAATTTCATCCATAATATTGAAAGAAGCTTATAGTTCATTTATTCACATTGTTGTGTAGTATTTCATTTGACAAATATGCCATTCATTCATTTATTTGGGTGAACATTTGAATAATTTCTGACTTAGGGCTATTGTGAAAAGTGCTGCTATGAGCATTTCAGTGTATGTTTTTTGGAAAACCTGTAAATGTATTTCTGTTAAGTGGAGTGGAATTTTGGGTCATATATTATGATCTTGTTCAGTTTTAGAGGAAGCTTCCAGATAAGCATTGCTTGAGAGTGTGAGTTTTTCTATATCCTTGTCAATACTTATTTTCTGTTTTTATCATTTTGGCCATTCTGGAACCTGTTTACTAATGTTTGAGGTTTTAACCTTAATTTTTTTGATAACTGGTGAACTGAGCAGCTTTTTATATGTTTATTAAATAGTTGAATCTACTCCTTTTTAAGTTTGTCTGTTTTAGGTTTCTTTTGCATTTTTGTTTAGTTGCTTTTTATAATTTTGAGGTTTTTTTGCAAAATTGTATATGCATCTTTGTTGAATATACATGGTATAAATGTCTTCTGACACTCTCTGAGGTTGCCTTTTCATACTTAGAGGTGTTTTTTGATAAGCAGAAGTAATTTTAACAGTTAAATTGATCTATTTTTGGTCATTGTTGGTGTGTTTATATCCTATATAAGATACCTTTGTTTACTGTAAGGTTCAACAGATGTTCCCTGTTTTTCTCTAAATGTTTCATTGACTTGCTTTCTACATTTACACAGGAAAACCACTTTGTATTTATTTTTCATAAATGGTAAGAGGTAGCGGGTCAAGATATTTTCACACACCTCATATGAATATTAATTGCCTCTGAGCTATTTATTAAAGACACCGTCTTTTCCCCACTGTATTGTACTGGTATATTTTCTCATCTCATTTCTAGAGAAATGTTTAAAAGAAAGACATGTTCAAGGCACATGCCATTACCTTTCCCACTGATACTTAAAATTTTCTTTGACTTATCCCAAGTTTTATATTGCAACCAAAAAATAGTCTTGTAATGTGGCTTAAAATTTTAAGGCCATGGTATCAACGAGTTGCTGGATTGTTTAGCCTTTAGAAGCCAAACATCCTTTCTTTCTTAGACAGTCTGTTTCCTTATTACTGATCTTCCAGTCAATTAATTAATTTTAGTTAATTTGCTTTTCTAACTCACAGAATAATTACTTCCTTTATCTGAAGCAGAAAAAAATTAAAAAATATATAAATATCCATATTAAGCCCTTAAAACAATTTCTTTTTTTGTATTCGTTTCCTCAGTTTTCCTTGAATATTACAAACTCCCTCTCTCTCTTTATATACATACATACATATATTTACAAAAGATGTTCTTGTTTTAATCATCAGAGAAGCTCTGTTTTAATCATAGTCTTGGACAAAATTGGACTGGTAGATTCAGGCCACTATTTCAAACACAACATTTCTTTCATAAAATACTGCATCCTTGTAATGAACAAAATATTTTTTGAAAAGTCAAAATGTCTTAAAGATAAATCTAAGATGTTGTGTAGCAATGTCTGAAAAATTTTACTTAAATATATTAAGTAAAGGCATATTGATTGAAATTTATTCTATACTTTAAAGATAGTGAAAATCCATCTCTATATATCTTTCTAATCATACATATGTTCACACATAAGTACATATAAAAGATTCTTTATTCAACAAAATTGTAACCAAAATGTATTTCTGTGCATAAATTTACATACAATTTTATACCTATGTATATTATTTTCTAAGTATTCATATGTCTTTAGAGTCTATTAAAAATGTTTTAAACTCTAAATTCCTAAGGAAATCTGGCTTTAAAATAGTTCTCTTTGCACATTTATCACAACACCAATATATGTAATAAGTGATTTTTATGTCAGTTCTTGAGGTTAAGCCTCAAGTTTAGGTCTATAACTGAGTCGATAAAACATTTTTACTTTCATGCTAGATTGTTATAGTTTAATTTTATCTCAAGGAAAATAGTATATACAAAAGTAACTTTAATCTTGAGCCTTATTCCAGTATATAACCTAAAATTGAAATTCATAAGATGTAATATCAACACTAAGAAAACACATTTGGCATAGAGTGATTGTAATAGCAGACAAGGAGATTTGATAGCATTAGACCATGAGGAAGTCAAATTACTCAGAGTAGAAAATGATGCATCACTTGTTAAGTCAAACCTCTTCTCCAGCTGAAAATTTACAAAGGGAGAATGAAGTGCATGAGGAAGACTGATTCTCAACAAGATTGACTATAGACCTGTCAGAGTAGAAATAAAGACCTTATGATTCTGAAGGCACAAAGCTATAGCTGTTTAAACCTAACCAGAAGACACAGGATGAGGACTAAATTTGACTGTTATTTCATCTTAAGAGATGAGAACGTTTTTGTTTGCAGCATTGCAGAAATCCAGGCTTCCCTGGTGGCTCAGATGGTAAAGAATTGACCGAAAATGCAAAAGACTGGTTCGATCCCTGGGTGGAGAAGATCCCCTGGAGAAGGGAATGGCAACCCATTCCAGTATTCTTGCCTGGAGAATCTCATGAACAGGGGAGCCTGGTAGGCTACAGTCCAAGGGTCGCAAAGAGTCAGACACGATTGAGCAACTGACACACACATGTGTACACACACACACACACACACACACACACACAGGGACTACAAGTCAGCAGAGCATGATGAATGTGGTATGGTCTATTGTCGTGGTCAGTAAGTGATATTTTATAAACACACAATTGCTAACATTGGCCAGGTGTGTGAAACACATGGACATCACTCCTGGGATTATTAGCAGTTACCCACAATTAAAATGGATTAAAGACCTAAATGTAAGACCAGGAACTATAGAGCTCTTAGAGGAAAACATAGGTCAAACACTTGATTACATAAATCAAAGCAAGATTCTCTATGACCCAGTTCTAGAATAATAGAAGTAAAAACAAAAATAAACAAGTGGAACCTAATTAAACTTAAAAGCTTTTGCACAGCAAAGGAAATTATAAACAAAGTGAAAAGACAACCCTAAGAATTGGAGCAAATAATAGCAAAGAAAACAACTGACAAAGGATTAAATTCCAAAATATACAAGCAGCTCATACAACTCAATACCAGAAAGACAAACAACCCAATCAAAAAGTGGGAAAAAGACCTAAACAGACATTTCTCCAAAGAATACATAAAGATGGATAACAAATACATGGAAGGATGCTCAACATTGCTCATTATTATTAGAGAAATGAAAATCAAAACTTCAATGAGATTTCATCTCATACCAGTCAGAACAGCCATCATCAAAAGGTCTACAATCAATCAATGATGGAGAGAGTGTGGAGAAAACAGAACCATCTTGCTCTGTTGGTGTGAATGTAAATTGTTACAGCCACTATGGAAGACAGTATGGAGATTCCTTTAAAAACTAGGAATAAAGCCACCATCTGACCCAGCAATCCCAATCCTAGGCGTACACCCTGAGGAAACCGAAATTGAAAAAGACACATGTACACTGATGTGCATTGCAGCACTATGTACAATAGCTATAACATGGAAGAACCTAGATGTCCATTGACAGATGAATGGATAAAGAAGCTGTGGTACATATATGCGATGGAATATTACTCAGACATAAAAAGGAATGCATTTGAGTCAATTCCAATGAGGTGAATGAACCTAGAGCCTATTATACAGAGTGAAGTAAGTCAGAAGGAGAAAGATAAATATTGTATACTAAGGCAAGACTACACAGAAGAACTGTACAAAAAAGAGCTTCATGACCCAGATAATCACGATGGTGTGATCACTCACCTAGAGCCAGACATCCTGGAATGTGAAGTCAAGTGGGCCTTAGAAAGCATCACTACGAACAAAGCTAGTGGAGTTGATGGAATTCCAGTTGAGCTATTTCAAATCCTGAAAGATGATGCTGTGAAAGTGCTGCACTCGATATGACAGCAAATTTGGAAAATGCAGCAGTAGCCCCAAGACTGGAAAAGGTCAGTTTTCATTCCAATCCCAAAGAAAGGCAATGCCAAAGCATGCTCAAACTACCGCACAATTGCACTCATCTCACATGCTAGTAAAGTAATGCTCAAAATTCTCCAAGCCAGGCTTCAGCAATACATAAACCATGAACTTCCAGATGTTCAAGCTGGATTTAGAAAAGGCAGAGGAACTAGAGATCAAATTGCCAACATCCGCTGGATCATGGAAAAAGCAAAAGACTTCCAGAAAAACATCTATTTCTGCTTTCTTGACTATGCCAAAGCCTTTGACTGTGTGGACCACAATAAACTGTGGAAAATTCTGAAAGAGATGGGAATACCAGACCACCTGACCTGCCTCTTGAGAAACCTATATGCAGGTCAGGAAGCAACAGTTAGAACTGGACATGGAACAACAGACTGGTTCCAAACAGGAAAAGGAGTACGTCAAGGCTGTATATTGTCACTCTGCTTATTTAACTTCTATGCACAGTACATCATGAGAAAAGCTGGGCTGGAGGAAGCACAAACTGGAATCAAGATTGCTGGGGGAAATATCAATAACCTCAGATATGCAGATGACACCACCCTTATGGCAGAAAGTGAAGAGGAACTAAAAAGCCTCTTGATGAAAGTGAAAGAGGAGAGTGAAAAAGTTGGCTTAAAGCTCAACATTCAGAAAATGAAGATCATGGCATCTGGTGCCATCACTTCATGGAAAATAGATGGGGAAACAGTGGAAACAGTGTCAGACTTTATTTTTCTGGGCTCCAAAATCACTGCAGATGGTGACTGCAGCCATGAAATTAAAAGACGCTTACTCCTTGGAAGGAAAGTTATGACCAACCTAGATAGCATATTGAAAAGCAGAGACATTACTTTGTCAACAAAGGTCCATCTAGTCAAGGCTATGGTTTTTCCTGTGGTCATGTATGGATGTGAGAGTTGGACTGTGAAGAAGGCTGAGTGCCAAAGAATTGATGCTTTTGAACTGTGGTGTTGGAGAAGACTCTTGAGAGTCCCTTGGACTGTGAGGAGATCCAACAAGTCCATCCTAAAGGATATCAGTCCTGGGTGTTCATTGGAAGGACTGATGCTAAAGCTGAAACTCCAATACTTGGCCACCTCCTGCAAAAAGTTGACTCATTGGAAAAGACCCTGATGCTGGGAGGGATTGGGGGCAGGAGGAGAAGGGGATGACAGAGGATGAGATGGCTGGATGGCATCACTGACTTGATGGACATGAGTTTGAGTGAACTCCAGGAGTTGGTGATGGACAGGGAGGCCTGGTGTACTGTGATTCTTGGGGTCTCAAAAAGTTGGACACGACTGAGCAACTGAACTGAATTGAACTGAACACACACACACACACACACACACACATATATATATATATGTGAAATCTAGAAAGCTGGTACTGATGAATTTATTTGCAGGGCAGCAATGGAGAAACAGACACAGAGAACAGACTTATGGACATGGGGGGATGGAGAGGAGAGAGAGAAATATATGGCGAGAGTAACATGGAAACTTACATTACCATATGTAAAATAGATAGACAATGGCAATTTGCTGTATGACCCAGGGAACTCAAACAGGGGCTCTGTAACAACCTAGAGGGATGGGATGGGGAGGGAGGTTCAAGAGGGAGGGGATATATGTATACTTTGGCTGATTCATGCTGATGTTTGACAGAAAACAACAAAATTCTGTAAAGCAATTATCCTTCAGTTAAAAACTAGAGTTATACGAGAAACCATAACACAGATGTAAATGCTACGAGCATTACATAATACAGTTTTCATTGGTAACATGTCAACTAAATCAGATAATTAACAAAAATTTTCTTGGCTGTGCTAGTTATTTGTTTTTTTTCTTTTTCCCCTAGTGCAGGATTTCAAGTTCTTATTTGCCAATATAGGCTTCCAAGTCTTATGACTTCTGTTTTAAATGAAGATGATTATGAAACATATTGTTAAACCATTAATAGAAGTGAGGTTAATCAAATATAAAAAGTCATATGTCTTCTGAGGAACAACTTGGCGAGGGAATATGCTACCATTCTGATTACAATGTTATTTTGAATAATTTTTAATTTATAAAATAAACAAGTGATCTGTAAGGCATAATGCAAGATGATGGAGTATAATTTGAGACAAGAAGTAGGATGGCACAGATGTTTTCCTGTTTATTCTTTACAGGATTTTTCATAATTTGTTGACTTAAATCTAGTGAATTATAACCCACTTCCATCTTTGTCATTTCTTGAGATAGGGAAAGCATGCTATCTCGAGCACTCAAGGAAAACTCCCATATATTTTAACTTAGCTCAGACACAGACACTCTTGGCTGTGCTATTTATCTGTCTAACAAATCCTAGCGAGTCTCAAGTAACAACTTTAACCTTAAGGTTCTACTGACTTCCAGGGTCTCTTAGGCAAGTTGGTTTGTACTGAGTGGGAAGCAGGGCAATGGCAAATTTGATTTTTGGTCTTTTCTCTTCTCTTCAGGGAAACAAAGTGTCATAGTCACATGAAACACAAAATGGGAGGTAAAATGAACCATTTAAGTAGATCCTAAGTTTTCTGCCAAGTAAGGCATCTTACAGAAGACCTGAGTCCTCTGTAAGTTATTTCATTTTGTAGAAAATTTCATGGTTGCAGAGAAATTTCTGAACTAGCCAACTTGAAAATGCTAACAACACATAAATTTATTTGACCAAAAACAGTGCTGCTGGAGATAAGCCACACCATCTTGTTTCCAGTTCTCATTGGAGAACTGAGGGAATAATCCATAGGCCCACCTGGAAACTCAACTCTAGCTGAGGGACTCCAAAACATCTGCTTATATATTAGGTAAGAGAACCAAGATAATGCAATATGGACAATCAACTTTCTGCTAGAAAAATCTAAACTTAAGTGGACAATTGATGCAGGAAGAGTGAGAGGAGGCAGAAGGGAACATAAATTTCAAAAGACAATACAGAAAAGAAGAAAATGAAAATTATTTTTTTCTGGTTTTATTGAGATATAATTGACATATTTGTTTAAGTTTTATAATGTAATAATTATACATACATACATATATATGGCTAAATGATTATAAGTTTAATATCTGTCACCGTGGAGGCGTTTTTTTTTTGTAATTAGAACTTTTAAGATCTAAACTTAGAAAAATTCAAATATACAATATACTATTGTTAACTATAGTCAACATGCTATATGTTACACCCTACAACTGAATTGTCTTATAACTGGATTTTGTACTTCTTGAGTACCTTCACCCATTTCCCCCACCTACTCCCTGCCTCTGCTGCTGCTCCTGCTGCTGCTAAGTCGCTTCAGTCGTGTCAGACTCTATGCGACCCCATAGACGGCAGCCCACCAGGCTCCCCCGTCCCTGGGATTCTCCAGCCTCTGGTAGCCATCGATTTGTTCATTTTTTATGAATTTAGTTTTTAATATTCCATAGGGAAGCCTGGCACGCTGCAGTCCATGGGGTCCCAGAGAGTCGACACGACTAAATGACTGAACTGAACTGAACTGAGTGAGATCATATAATATTTGTTTATCTCTTACATTTCATCTAGCATAAAACTATAAATGTCCATCCAGGTTGCAAATGGAAGAATTCTTTCCTTTTTATGGCTGAGGAGTATTCCATTGTGTGTGTGTGTGTGTGTGTGTGACATTTTAATCTATTCATGCATCAGTAGATAGTGGTTTCCATGTTGTGACTATTGTAAATAATACTGCAGTGAACATGTGGGAACTGAAATCTCTTTGAGAAAGTAGTTTTGCTTCCTTTTTTTTTTTTTTTGCAGATGCAAACTATTTTTTTTTCTCCTTTTTTTTTTTAAATTTTTTATTCCTTTATTTCTCATGTGTTTCCCATCCTGAACCCTCCTCCCTCCTCCCTCCCCATACCATCCCTCTGGGTCGTCCCAGTGCACCAGCCCCAAGCATCCAGCATCGTGCATTGAACCTGGACTGGCATCTCGTTTCATACATGACATTTCACATGTTTCAGTGCCATTCTCCCAAATCTTCCCACCCTCTCCCTCTCCCACAGAGTCCATAAGCCTGTTCTATACATCAGTGTCTCTTTTGCTGTCTTGTATACAGGGTTATCGTTACCATCTTTCTAAATTCCATATATATGCGTTAGTATACTGTATTGGTGTTTTTCCTTCTGGCTTAGTAGTTTTGCTTCCTTTGGCTATATATCCAGAAGTGAGATTGCTAGATCAGGTGGTATTCCTATTTTAAATATTTTATGTAGCCTCCATACTGTTTTTCATACAGGCTGTGTTATTTTACATCTCCAACAATGGTGCACAGGGTTTCCAATCCTCCATATCCTAACCAGCCCTTGTTATCTATCTTTTTGATAATAGCTACTCTTGTGAGTACAAGGTAATATCTCATTATGGTTTTGATTTGCATTCCAGAATAATTAGTGATGCTGAGCTCTTTCCATATACTTGTTGGCCATTTGTATGTCTTACTTGGAAAAATATTTATTCAAATCCTCTGCCTATGTTTTAAATAAGATTTTTTTTTTTTTTGGTATTGAGTTGTCTGAGTTTCTTGTATATGAATCATTGTCAGATGTAAAATTTGCAGATATTTCTCCCATTTCGTATGTTGCCTTTGCATTTTGTTGATGGTTTCCTTTGTTGAATAGAAGTGTTTTAGTTTGCCATCACTCTGCATGTTTATTTTTGCTTTTGCTGTCTCCACTTTTGTGTCTAATTTAAAAAAAGTCATTGCTAGGACTGACAACACAAAATTTACCTAAGTTTACTTTTTGTAGTTCTACAGTTTCAGTTCTTATACTTAAGTCTTTAATCCATTGTAAGTTGATTTTGTGTATGGTATGAGATTAGAACCCAATATCATTCTTTGGCATGTTGACTGTCCAGTTTTCCCAACACCATTTATTGAAGAGATTATTTTTTCCAAGTTGTGTATCTTGACTACTTTGTTGAAAAGTCATTGACCATATATCTGTGGACTTATTTTGGACTCTGCATTCTGTTCCATTAATTTGTGTGTCTTTTTAAATTCAAGTAGAGTTAATTACAATAGTATATTAGTTTCAGGTGTATAGCATAGTGAAATGATATTTTTATAAACTATACTTCATATAAAGTTATAAAATATTGTTATATTCCCAGTGCTGCATATTATTATCATTGTATCTTATTTTAGACCTAGTAATGTGCACCTCTTAATCCCCTTCCCCTATCTAGCCCCTTCCTCCACCCCTTTCCTGTTGTAAGCATGTTTGTTCTCTGTATCTATGAGTCTGTTTGTATTTAGTAATATTCATTCATTTTAATTTTTGATTCCACATATAAGTGAAAACACATGGTATTTGGCTTTCTCTGTATGACTTAGTTCACTAAGCATAACCCTCTAGGTCTGTTTATGTTGTTACAAATGGCAAAAATTTATTCTTTTTTATTTCTGAGTAGTATTCCATTGTGTATAATCTTTTTGTATTTGTATTGTTTTTATTTTTTATTGGCATGTAGTTGGGTTTGCAAACACTTTCTCTCTTCAAGAAGAAGTTAGAGTTGGAAGTTCCCTCCTGACTGCATGTTGCTGTGCTGGGGATAGGGTTTATGGCAAGAGTGTGTCTCAGCCTCTCCAACTGTTTTGATGTGGGTGTTTTCTTGTTGATCTGGTGCTTATGAATCTTTCAGCCAGTTTCTAGACTTCTTTCAGAAGGAGTTGCTCCATGTGCACGTGTAGATATGGTGAGCCAATAGGAGGAAGCAAGTACAGGAGAAGATCCCCTGGAGAAGAAAATGTCAACCCACGCCAGTATTCTTTCCTGAGAAATCCCATGAACAGAGGAGTTTGGCGGCTACAGTCCATCGATCGCAAAGAGTTGGACATGACTTAGCAACTGAAAATGCACGGTTATTGTTCAGTCACTCAGTCATGTCCAACTCTTTGTGACCCCATGGACTGCAGCATGCCAGGCTTCCCTGCCCATCACCATCTCTTGGAGCTTGCTCAAACTCATGTCCATTGATTTTTTTTTAATTTAATTTTATTTAACTTTACAATATTGTATTGGTTTTGCCATATATCAAAATGAATCTGCCACAGGTATACATGTGTTCCCCATCCTGAACCCTCCTCCCTCCTCCCTCCCCATACCATCCCTCTGGGTCGTCCCAGTGCACCAGCCCCAAGCATCCAGTATCATGCATCGAACCTGGACTGGCGACTCGTTTCATATATGATATTATACATAGTTCAATGCCATTCTCCCAAATCATCCCACCCTCTCCCTCTCCCACAGAGTCCAAAAGACTGTTCTATACATCAGTGTCTCTTTTGCTGTCTCGTATACAGGATTATTGTTACCATCTTTCTAAATTCCATATACATGCGTTAGTATACTGTATTGGTGTTTTTCTTTCTGGCTTACTTCACTCTGTATAATAGGCTCCAGTTTCATCCACCTCATTAGAACTGATTCAAATGTATTCTTTTTAATGGCTGAGTCCATTGATTTTGATTCATTGATTCCATCTAACCATCTAATCCTCTGTCACCCCCTTCTCCTCCTGCCTTCAATCTTTCCCAGCATCACGGTCTTTTCCAATGTCAGCTCTTCACATTAGGCGGCCAAAGTATTGAAACTTTAGCTTCACCATCAGTCCTTCCAGTGAATATTCAGGATTGATTCCTTTAGGAATGACTGGCTTGATCTCCTTGCAATCCAAGGGACTCTCAAGAGTCTTCAACACCACAGTTCAAAAGCATCCATTCTTTGGCACTCAGCTTTATTTTATTTATGGTCCAACTCTCACATCCATACATGATTACTGGAAAAACCATAGCTCTGACTATATAAATTTTGGTTGGCAAAGTAATGTTTCTGCTTTTTAATATGCTGTTTATGTTTGTTGTAGCTTTTCTTCCAAAGAGCAAGTGTCTTTTAATTTCATGGCTGCCATCACCATCTGCAGTGATTTTGGAGCCCAAGAAAATAAAGTCTGTCACTGTTTCCATTGTTTCCCCATCTATTTGCCATGAAGTGATGGGACTGGATGCCATGATCTTTGTTTTTTGAATGTTGAGTTTTAAGCCAGCTTTTTCATTCTCCTCTTTCAGTGTTATCAACATGCACAGACAACAGTAAAATGAATATTGTAGTAGTAATAGCAATTCCAGCAGTAGAATATTCTCCAGTCTCTTCTGTTTAGGTATATATTTGGTTGCATATAAACGAGTTATTTTGGTTACTTTTTTTCTGAATTATTAAATATTGTCCAAATGAAACATTCCTACAATCATTCAAGGCCTAATTTCAAATGACATCTCAGCTCCTGACTTCACTGATCTAATCCAGATCCTTCCCACTTAGGAATCCTTCTGCATCCTCTATTTTAGTGTTCAAGCGTTCTTGTGTTACAAGTCATTGTTACATGTCTTTGTCTTCCTCATATTTTATGTCATATTTATGACCTTTCTTAATGTCTTGTTTGTATTTTCAGTATTTGGGCAGCGTATGGGACATTGAGTTGCCTAATAAATATTCATTAGGTTATCAAACCTATTGACAAAGGACTCTTCTCTAGACTGGCACCTAACTTTTTAATAATTCTCTTTTTGACTCAGAGTCATTTATTAGTGAATAAATATTAATTCAGTTCAGTTCAGTCAGTCAGTTGTGTCTGACTCTTTGTGACCCCATTGACTGCAGCACAACAAGCTTCCCTATCTGTCACCAACATCCGGAGCTTACTCAGACTCATGTCCATCAAGTCGGTGATGCCATCCAACCATCTCATCCTCTGTCAACCCCTTCTCCTCCTGTCTTCAATCCTTCCCAGTTTCAGGGTCTTTTCCAATGAGTCAGTTCTTTGCATCAGGTGGCCAAAGTATTGGAGTTTCAGCTTCAACATCAGTCCTTCCAAAAAATATTCAGGACTGATTTCATTTAGGCTTGACTGGTTGGATCTCCTTGCTGTCCAAGGGACTCTCAAGAGTCTTCTCCAATGCCACAGTTCAAAAGCATCAAATCTTTGGCGCTCAGCTTTCTTTTATACTCCAACTCTCACATCCATACATGACTATTGCAAAAACCATAACTTTGACTACATGAACCTTTGTTGGCGAAGTAGTGTCTCAGCTTTTTAACATGCTATCTAGGTTGGTCATAGCTTTTCTTGCAAAAAGTAAATGTCTTTTAATTTCATGGCAGCAGTCACCATCTGTAGTGATTTAGGAGCCCCCAAAAGTAAATAAAGTCTCTCACTCTTTCCATTGTTTCACCATCTATTTGCCACTCAGCAGTAGCCACAGACTGGAAAAGGTCAGTTTTAATTCCAATCCCAAAGAAAGGCAATACCAAAGAATGCCCAAACTACCACGCAATTGCACTCATCTCACATGCTAGCAAAGTAATGCTCAAAATTCTCCAAGTCAGGCTTCAACAGTATATGAATGGTGAACTTCCAGATGTTCAAGCTGGATTTAGAAAAGGCAGAGGAACCAGAGATCAAATTGCCGACATCCATTGGATCATGGAAAAAGCAAGAGAGTTCCAGAAAATCATCTACTTCTGTTTCATTGACTACGCCAAAGTCTTTGACTGTGAGGATCAAAACAAACTGGAAAATTCTCAAAGAGATGGGAATACCAGACCACTTGACCTGCCTCCTGTGAAATCTGTATACAGGTCAAAAATCAACAGTTAGAACTGGACATGGAACAACAGACTGGTTCCAAATAGGGAAAGGAGTAGGTCAAGGCTATATTTTGTCACCCTGCTTATTTAACTTATATTCAGAGCACATCATGTGAAATGCTGGGCTGGATGTAGCCCAAGCTGGAATCAAGATTGCTGGAAGAAACATCAGTAACCTCAGATATGCAGATGACATCATACTTATAGCAGAAAGCGAAGAAAAAATAAATAGCCTCTTGATGAAAGTGAAAGAGGAGAGTGAAAAAGCTGGCTTAAAACTCAACATTCAGAAAACTATGATCATGGCATCAGGTCCCATCACTTCATGGCGAATAGATGGGGAAACAATGGAAACAGCAACAGACTTTATTTTCTTGGGCTCCAAAATCACTGCAGATGGTGATGGCAGCCATGAAATTAAAAGACACTTGCTCTTTGGAAGAAAAGCTACAACAAACATAAACAGCATATTAAAGAACAGAAACATTACTTTGCCAACAAAAATTTGCATAGTCAGAGCTATGGTTTTTCCATTAGTCTTGTATGGATGTGAGAGTTGGACTATGAAGGAAGTTGAGTGCCGAAGAATTGATGCTTTTGAACCGTGGTGTTGGAGAAGGCTCTTGAGAGTCCATTGGACATCAAGGAAATCCAACCAGTCCATCCTAAAGGAAATCAGTCCTGAATATTCATTGGAAGGACTGATGCTGAAGCTGAAGCTCCAATACTTTGGCCACCTGATGTGAAGTACTGACTCATTTGAAAAGACCCTGAAGCTGGGAAAGATTAAAGCAGGAGGAGAAGGGGATGAAATGGTTAGATGGTATCACAGACTCAATGGACATGAGTTTGAGTAAGCTTCAGGAGTTGGTGATGGACAGGGAAGCCTGGTGTACTATGGTCCATGGGGTCACAAAGAGTCGGACACAACTGAATAACTGAACTGAACTGAACTGATGTGACTGGATTCCATGATCTTAGTTTTCTGAATATTGAGCTTTAAGCCAACTTTTTAACTCTCCTCTTTCACTTTCATCAAGGGGCTCTTTTTTGCTTTCTGCCATAAGTATGGTGTCATCTGCATATCTGAGGTTATTGATGTTTCTTCCATCAATCCTGATTCCAGCTTGGGGTTCATCCAGCCCAACATTTCTCATGATGTACTCTGCATATAAGTTAAATAAGCAGGCTGACAATATACAGCCTTGATGTACTCCTTTCTTGATTTGGAAACATTCTGTTGTTCCATGTCCAGTTCTAACTGTAGCTTCTTGACCTGCATACAGATTTCACAGGAGGCAGGTCTGGTGGTCTGGTATTCCCATCTCTTTAAGAATTTTCCAGTTTATTGTGATCCACACAGTCAAAGGCTTTGGTGCAGTCAATAAAGCAGGAGTAGATGATTTTGTGCAACTCTCTTCCTTTTTCCCTGATCGAACAGATGCTGTCAATTTGATCTCTGGTTCCTCTGCCTTTTATAAATCCAGTTTAAACATCTGGAAGTTCATGGTTCACATACTGTTGAAGCCTGACTTGTAGGATTTTGAGCATTACTTTGCTAGCATGTGAGATGAATGCAATTGTGTGGTAGTTTGGACATTCTTTGGCATTGACTTTCTTTAGGATTGGAATGAGATCTTACCTTTCCAGTTGTGTGGCCACTGCTGAGTTTTCCAAATTTACTGGCATATTGAGTGCAACACTTTCACAGCATCATCTTTTAGGATTTAAAGTAGCTCAACTGGAATTCCATCACCTCTACTAGCATTGTTCATAGTGATGCTTCATAAGACCCACTTGACTTTTCATTCAAGGTAAGTGATCACACCATTGTGGTTATCTGGGCCATGAAGGTCTTTCTTATATAGTTATTCTGTGTATGTTGCTACCTCTTCTTAATATCTTCTGCTTCTGTTAAGTCCATACCATTTCTGTCCTTTATTGTACCCATCTTTGCATGAAATATTCCCTTGCCATAATTAATTTTTTTGAAGAGATCTCTAGTCTTTCCCATTCTAATGTTTTCCTCTATTTCTTTTCATTGATCCCTGGAGAAGGCCTTTCTATCTCTCTTTGCTATTCTTAGAACTCTGCATTCAAACAGGTATATCTTTCCTTTTCTCCTTTGCCTTTTCCTTCTCTTATTTTCATAGCTATTTGTTAAGGCCTCCTCAGACAACCAGTTTGCCTTTTTGCATTTCTTTTTCTTGGGGACGGTCTTGATCACTGCCTCCTGTATAATGTCACAAAGCTCCGTCCATAGTTCTTTTTTTTTCCACTTTAATTTTATTTTTAAACTTTACAAATTGTATTAGTTTTGCCAAATATCGAAATGAATCTGCCACAGGTATACCTGTGTTCCCCATCCTGAACCCTCCTCCCTCCCCATACCATCCCTCTGGGTCGTCCCAGTGCACCAGCCCCAAGCATCCAGTATCGTGCAACGAACCTGGACTGGCAACTCGTTTCATACATGATATTATACATGTTTCTATGCCATTCTCCTAAATCTCCCCACCCTCTCCCTCTCCCACAGAGTCCATAAGACTGATCTATACATCAGTGTCTCTTTTGCTGTCTCGTACACAGGGTTATTGTTACCATCTTTCTAAATTCCATATATATGCATTAGTATACTGTATTGGTGTTTTTCTTTCTGGCTTACTTCACTCTGTAAAATAGGTTCCAGTTTCATCCATCTCATTAGAACTGATTCAAATGTATTCTTTTTAATGGCTGAGTAATACTCCATTGTGTATATGTATCACAGCTTTCTTATCCATTCATCTGCTGATGGACATCTAGGTTGCTTCCATGTCCTGGCTATTATAAACAGTGCTGCGATGAACATTGGGGTACACATGTCTCTTTCCCTTCTGGTTTCCTCAGTGTGTATGCCCAGCAGTGGGATTGCTGGATCATAAGGCAGTTCTATTTCCAGTTTTTTAAGGAATCTCCACACTGTTCTCCATAGTGGCTGTACTAGTTTGCATTTCCATCAACTGTGTAAGAGAGTTCCCTTTTCTCCACACCCTCTCCAGCATTTATTGCTTGTAGACTTTTGGATCGCAGCCATTGTGACTGGCGTGAAATGGTACCTCATAGTGGTTTTGATTTGCATTTCTCTTATAATGAGTGATGTTGAGTATCTTTTCATGTGTTTGTTAGCCATCTGTATGTCTTCTTTGGAGAAATGTCTATTTAGTTCTTTGGCCCATTTTTTGATTGGGTCATTTATTTTTCTGGAGTTTAGCTGTAGGAGTTGCTTGTATATTTTTGAGATTAGTTGTTTGTCCGTTGCTTCATTTGCTATTACTTTCTCCCATTCTGAAGGCTGTCTTTTCACCTTGCTTATAGTTTCCTTTGTTGTGCAGAAGCTTTTAAGTTTAATTAGATCCCATTTGTTTATTTTTGCTTTTATTTAGACACTCTATCTATCAGATCTAATCCCTTGAATTTGTATGTCACTTTCACTGTATAATCATAAGGGATTTGATTTAGGTTATACCTAAATATTGATTAAGTGTCTAAAATTTCAGGCATGCTGCTACTCCAGTGTGTTCACAGTGAGTATCTTTGACGTTTTTCTTATCTCTTCTATTTATTTTTCTTCCACAGTTCTTTTACTGGCAAATACTGAGCTGTTTATTTGTACTTTGTCTTAATTCATATTCTCTTTGTGGTAATGGCGGTTTAGTCACTAAATCATTTCTGATTCTTTTACGACTTCATGGAATGTAATCCACCAGGCTCCTCTGTCCATGGGATTTCCCAGGCAAGACTACTGGAGTGGGTTGCCATTTCTTTCTCCAGGGGATCTTCCTGACCCAGGGATTGAACTTGCGTCCCCTGCATTGTAGGTGGATTCTTTACTGACTGAGTCACCAGGGAAGCCTTTATTTTACTGTTAGTCCTTTTGTTATTAGTAATTCTGTATCCTCTTTACAAATTTGCATGAAATAAGTGCCCCAAAAGGAAACTAAAAGCTAATACTTTTCAAAAATAAGTATTAGAACCTAAGACTTTCATCTTCTGCGTGTGTCTCTGTGTATCTCTGTGTGTTTTACTGTTTTCTTTTGTAGTATCTATAAAGACTGAATCTATTATAATTAGAAGTAAGATTCTGAATATTCTTTAGATAAAAGTAAAAGGTTGGGATATAAGAAAAACGTTGGATCACCTTCACTTCATTCATTTAACAAAGATGGTGGCATGCAAATAGCCTAGGTTTTGTTCTCAGAGATCATTTGGTTCCCTTCCTATCTCTTCTGCAATAACAGGATATAGAATAATTTTGGTTCCGTTTATTTATTTACTCACTGCTTTGGCCTTCACACATCTCTTCATAAAAGAAAATATTTAGAATTTATTGTTTATAAAACTAAGTACTGGAAGAACATTGAGTCTTCTCTTCAGCTGTCACTTATAAGGCAAAGCAGAGCCTCCAGTTTCTGTGAGGTGAGGGAAGTTTATTCTATGCACCTTTTAGAATCAGTATGTTTATTTGGTGGGAACCTCTAGAATATTTGGGAAAGTGCTCAAAGGTTTCTGAATATTTGCCAAAGTATTTCCAGTTTCATTGCATGCTTACCATGCAATGCAGAATCAGTCAGCCATTTTTCAGCTTACTCAAGATATTATTTATAGTTCCTAAACCATTAGTTGCATTCAATTTTCACTTGGCTTGTTTAATATTCTACATTGATGACTGTCTCAGGAGTAAATACACACTTGTCTTGTCTGGCATATAGTGATTTCTAAGGGATTTTATTTATACATGTAAATAATTATTCTATTATATGCTATTGAATTTTGAACCATTCAAATACCTGAGCAGAGTGTTTTTAAATTAGTCTATTAGAATTGATTATAACTGAGTAATAAGGAAAACTCAGGTAATACAGTAATTCAGAAATTCAGTTTCCAAAAACCATTTAAAGTTTTGGCCGGAAGAAATATACTTACCCTGTTTAAAATAAATCAGAAACTTATTTTAAGAAGTATTCTATTACAGAAATTTCAGCAACCACTTTCTACCATCTTAAACATATTTATAAGAATAGGGTTTAAATTATTCGTATGTCTCAAAATTGGGAAATTCAATGGATAGAAGAAACTGGTGGGCTACAGTCCATAGGATCACAAAGAGTTGGACATGAATGAAGTGACTTAGCACGTAAAAATTATTTATGCCTTCAGAATTGCTATCTTTGATAGCAGGATCTATAAATAACTGTCTTTTAAATTCAAGTAACTATATCTCCTTGAAATAAAAAATAACAGAAAAATAAACATCCATTTTCTTTTTTTTTTTTCTGAGTTAAATTCAATCATCTTTTTTTTTTCTTCTTTTTTTTTTCCAGTATGTTTTTAAATTTTTATTTTATTACTAAGAAGCTTGAATATACATGGTACTTTAAGCTTTTTCTTTATTATATTGTAGTTTGTGACTTTAATAGGTAAAAAATTTTAAGTGCAGAATACATTTATTGACTATAGAAAGAGTATTTTGTTTTTTAAGATAATTCATTTCATGTATCTCACAATTATTTGACACATGCTACAGGCCAGACGTGGTGCTGAAGATAAAACAATAAACAAACCAAACATGGTTTCTGCTTTCATGTTTCTTTAAGTTTAATTGACAAGTCAGACATTTTTAAATAATCAGAAACATAATTTTAAAATTATAGCTGTTCTACCTGGCAAAGGAATGTGTTTGAATATCCATAGTAGAGAGATTTCATTTATGGAGGTTGCTGAGGTCTGAGTGTTTGTGTTTCCTCAAAATTCATATGTTGAAACCTAATCTCTAACATGAAGATAATTTCAAGTGAAGACTTTAGGAACTTTTTAGGTCATAACATTGGATCCCTCATAAACGGGATTAGTGCCCTTATAAATGAGGTTCCAGAGAGATCCCTGCCCTTCTGCCATGTGAGGACACAGAGAGAAGTCAAGAGTCAATGACGAAACAAGCTCTCACCAGACACTGAATCTGTCAGTCTCATGAATTTAGACTTCCCAGCTTACAGAACTGTGAGAAGTAAATGTCTGTTGTTTATAAGGTACCCCGGTTATGATATTTTTGTGATAGCAGTACAAATGGATTAAGATAGAGGTCAAGGAAGGCTTCTAAAAACAGATCAGTCGCTCAGTCGTGTCGGACCCTTTGCGACCCCATGAATCGCAGCATGCCAGGCCTCCCTGTCCATCACCAACTCCTAGAGTTCACCCAGACTCACGACCATCGAGTCAGTGATGCCATCCAGCCATCTCATCCTCTGTCGTCCTCTTCTCCTCTTGCCCCCAATCCCTCCAAGCATCAGAGTCTTTTCCAATGAGTCAACTCTTCACATGAGGTGACCAAAGTACTGGAGTTTCAGCTTTAGCATCATTCCTTCCAAAGAAATCCCAGGGCTGATCTCCTTCAGAATGGACTAGTTGGATCTCCTTGCAGTCCAAGGGACTCTCAAGAGTCTTCTCCAACACCACAGTTCAAAAGCATCAATTCTTTGGTGCTCAGCCTTCTTCACAGTCCAACTCTCACATCCATACGTGACCACAGGAAAAACCATAGCCTTGACTAGATGAACCTTTGTTGGCAAAGTAATGTCTCTGCTTTTGAATATGCTATCTAGGTTGGTCATAACTTTCCTTCCAAGGAGTAAGCGTCTTTTAATTTCATGGCTGCAGTCACCATCTGCAGTGATTTTGGAGCCCAGAAAAATAAAGTCTGACACTGTTTCTACTGTTTCCCCATGTATTTCCCATGAAGTGATGGGACCAGATGCCATGATCTTCGTTTTCTGAATGTTGAGCTTTAAGCCAACTTTTTCACTCTCCTCTTTCACTTTCATCAGGAGGCTTTTTAGTTCTTCTTCACTTTCTGCCATAAGGGTGGTGTCATCTGCATATCTGAGGTTATTGATATTTCTCCCAGCAATCTTGATTCCAGCTTGTGCTTCTTCCAGCCCAGCATTTCTCATGATGTACTCTGCATATAAGTTAAATAAGCAGGGTGACAATATACAGCCTTGATGAACTCCTTTTCCTATTTGGAACCAGTCTGTTGTTCCATGTTCAGTTCTAACTGTTGCTTCCTGACCTGCATACAAAGTTCTCAAGAGGCAGATCAGGTGGTCTGGTATTCCCATCTCTTTCAGAATTTTCCACAGTTTATTGTGATCCACAGAGTCAAAGGCTTTGGCATAGTCAATAAAGCAGAAATAGATGTTTTTCTGGAACTCTCTTGCTTTTTTCATGATCCAGTGGATGTTGGCAATTTGATCTCTGGTTCCTCTGCCTTCTCTAAAACCAGCTTGAACATCAGGAAGTTCACGGTTCACATATTGCTGAAGCCTGGCTTGGAGAATTTTGAGCATTACTTGACTAGCGTGTGAGATGAGTGCAATTGTGCAGTAGTTTGAGCATTCTTTGGCATTGCCTTTCTTTGGGATTGAAATGAAAATGGACATTTTCCAGTCCTGTGGCCACTGCTGAGTTTTCCAAATTTGCTGGCATATTGAGTGCAGCACTTTCACAGCATCATTTTTCAGGATTTGAAAGAGCTCAACTGGAATTCCATCACCTCCACTAGCTTTGTTCGTAGTGATGCTTTCTAAGACCCACTTGATTTCACATTCCAGGATGTCTGGCTCTAGGTCAGTGATCACACCATTGTGATTATCTTGGTCATGAAGATCTTTTTTGTACAGTTCTTCTGTGTATTCTTGCCATCTCTTCTTAATATCTTCTGCTTCTGTTAGGTCCATACCATTTCTGTCCTTTATCGAGCCCATCTTTGCATGAAATGTTCCCTTGGTATCTCTGATTTTCTTTAAGAGATCTCTAGTCTTTCCCATTCTGTTGTTTTCCTCTACTTCTTTGCATTAATCGCTGAAGAAGGCTTTCTTATCTCTTCTTGCTATTCTTTGGAACTCTGCATTCAGATGTTTATATCTTTCCTTTTCTCCTTCGCTTTTTGCTTCTCTTCTTTTCACAGCTATTTGTAAGGCCTCCCCATACAGCCATTTTGCTTTTTTGCATTTCTTTTCCATGGGAGTGATCTTGATCCCTGTCTCCTGTACAATGTCATGAACCTCCGTCCATAGTTCGTCAGGCACTCTATCCATCAGATCTAGGCCCTTACATCTATTTCTCACTTCCACTGTACAATCATAAGGGATTTGATTTAGGTCATATCTGAATGGTCTAGTGGTTTTCCCTACTTTCTTCAATTTAAGTCTGAATTTGGCAATAAGAAGTTCATGGTCTGAGCCACAGTCAGATCCTGGTCTTGTTTTTGCTGACTGTATAGAGCTTCTCCATCTTTGGCTGCAAAGAATATAATCAGTCTGATTTCGGTGTTGACCATCTGGTGATGTCCATGTATAGAGTCTTCTCTTGTGTTGTTGGAAGAGGGTGTTTATTATGACCAGTGCATTTTCTTGGCAAAACTCGATTAGTCTTTGCCCTGCTTCATTCCGTATTCCAAGGCCAAATTTGCCTGTTACTCCAGGTGTTTCTTGACTTCCTACTTTTGCATTCCAGTACCCTGTAATGAAAAGGACATCTTTTTTGGGTGTTAGTTCTAAAAGGTCTTGTAGGTCTTCATAGGCTTCTAAGAGGAGGTATCATTTACACTGCAATCCGAGAATTAATAGAGTCCATGGGAGCTGATAGCTCCATCTTTACATTCTTTCAATCTTATACTCCCTAATAAGGGAGACTTTCTCAATTAGAATTTAAATATGAGAGCTTTAAGTTCTGCTGCCTTAACAAATTCATTGTTTCAAGACAATGGATGTATCACACATAAATAATTAATTTTCTTATGCAGCCTCTTAGATGGTAATAGTGAGGTACTATTTGGGAGAGAACTGAAAAAGTAGATATTGAAATAATTATCTGTGATATGGTTCAGAGAGGAATTCCAGCTGAGAAGGAGGGAATTCTAAAAGTATCCAGATCTAACTTAATTGTTTGAATTATTCCAGATAATCCTCCATGATTCGATCATTATAGCCAGAAACATGAAACATATAGACAAATTGACCAGGCTTAATGCATCTGAACATCATCGACTGGATGGCTTAAACTACAGAAATGTATTCCTCACAGTTTGTGAGGCTTAAGGTTCAAGATCTGGGTGCTAGCATGGTCAGGATCTTGGCTTGCAGATGGCTACCTTATCTCTCTGTCATCACATGGAACAGAGAGAGGGATGGTTCTCTCCCTTCCTCTTCTTATAAGGATGCTAATACCACTGGGGGAACTCCACCCTCATGACATCATCTAAACTAATTAGCTCCCTAATGTTCTACTCCCAAATAATATCACACTGGTGGTTTGGGTGTCAACATACAGATTTAGAGAGCACACCAACATTCAGTCGGTAACAATCAGAAAAGGAGTCAAAACTAGCCAATCATAAACAGATTGTGAAAGGAGAAATAATGGCTTTGGGAAAGAAATACAAGACATTGCTAATTAGAGAATAGAAAAAGATGTTGAATGTTAAATAGGACAATAAATCTTTACCACACCATATTTAGATGTACTCAGTGTCTTCAAAGTTACTTCTTTCTTAGGCTTTTTTATTCTGCCAATTTATAGTGCAGTTAGAAATTTCTCTCTAAATCAAGAACTATTTTAAGTGCTTTGCCCAGTGAAGAGTGTTTATGCCATAATTTCAATATTACATATTTCTGAAACAGTTTATATTAGTGATTATGGCAACATATTGTCTTCAGTGATTTGAGACTATACCATACGAAAAATATATATTATACTTAAATAAACTATAATAAAAATAGGTTGCAAAAGATGCTGACAGTTTTAATTGCTAAGAAACTTGATATATATGCTTTTTGCTTGAGGAGAGAGCAAAAAAATGGCATTTTTTCCTTTGACAAAATTTCACTGTTTTTCTTTTCTTTAACTTTTCTTTTGGTTTCAACACTCCCACATATTTCCTTTCACTTCATGTCAGATGCAATTTCTCAAGCTGAACAGGAGTAAACTCTATTCATTTCCACATTGTCACTCCTGTTCAGTTTGGTTATAAATGAAATGAAAGCATATTGTACAATAGACCCTTACATCTGCTGTAATGCCAGAAAATGATTTCAATGCACAGAAACAACTGTTAGGTATACTTAGGCCTTATATTACTTTTTAGTATCACATGGGCACACACAAGATGCTCCTTACTCTAAAGAAAATTGCAAAAAAGTCTCCACCAAATAATAGAAGACAGAATGTAGATTGAAAGAGAATATATGTCAAACAGTCTTAAATATCTAGGCAAGGAAGAGCTGTAGAATGCTGCATTATTTCTATGTAATCAAGGGACTTAACCATGCTGAATCACTTGATTCATTCAGCCCTGTGTAATAGGTCAATTAAAATGCATAGGGATTCCTAGGTAGCACGGTGGTAAAGAACCTACCTGCCCAAGCAGGAGATGCCAGAGACACAAGTTTGATCCCTGAGTCAGAAAGATCTGCTGGAGTAGGAAATGGCAATCCAGTCCAGTACTCTTGCCTGAAAAATTTCATGGACAGAGGAGTCTGGCAGGCAACTGTCCATGGAGTTGCAAAACACCCACTAAAATGCACACATTGGTAAATTGTCCAAAGAGCAAATATTTAGTCTGATATGGATCCATATCCAACTGATATATTATTAGCACATATATAAAACAAAATTAAGAAAAGGCAAAGAGCAAACTGAGGCAAATTATAAATTAGTAAGTCTCCTTTAGTTACGGATCTGACATAGCAAACAGAAGGGTAGATATGAGGAGTTCACACAGGTCATGTTTTATGCTTTTTAAGCTAAGATATAAAACATGTTTTTAATAATTTTATGCATCTTCTATGTTATAAGTACTACTATAGGCACTAAAGATGAGTAAAATCTTCACCCCCTGAATATCCTGCTTTCCTGGTACTTATTTGTAGTTTGAGAAAACAGAAAATAAACCAATTACATCTTATCAGTGGTAGTTGGTGAAATGGGCTTGCAAGAAAGGGGGATTTAGATTATATCATGGGTGAACGGCTAATTTTCAAATAGTTAACACCCTACCAGAAGGTGACACTGGAGAAAGACATGAACAGGGTAAGGGAGTTAACCATGCGAATATATGGGGCAAGAAGTTTTGAGGAAAAGAAACAGCAAAGGCAAAATCACTGAGGTAAGGATATTCTTTCTGTGTATAAGGTATCAAAGTAAACAATTGTGGCTGACAGGAGTGAGCAAAACCTCAGAGAACTAGGGCATGAGAGGAAGCGATAATGGGCAACCTGATTTGATAAGTTTTGGAGATCATCAGTTCAGTTCAGTTCAGTCACTCAGTCGTGTCCGACTCTCTGCGACCCCATGAATCGCAGCACGCGAGGCCACCCTGTCCATCACCAACTCCCGGAATTCACTCAGACTCATGTCCATCGAGTCAGTGATGCCATCCAGCCATCTCATCCTCTGTCGTCCTCTTCTCCTCCTGCCCCAGCATCAGAGTTTTTACCAATGAGTCAACTCTTCGCTTGAGGTGGCCAAAGTACTGAAGTTTCAGCTTTAGCATCATTCCTTCCAAAGAAATCCCAGGGCTGATCTCCTTCAGAATGCACTGGTTGGATCTCCTTGCAGTCCAAGGGACTCTCAAGAGTCTTCTCCAACACTACAGTTCAAAAGCATCAATTCTTCGGCGCTCAGCCTTCTTCACAGTCCAACTCTCACATCCATAAAAAAAAAAATAGCTTATTTTTCTCCAATCAGAATGTCTGTATGAAAAGGAAGAGAAGGATATATTCCCTCCCTAGAAGACATTTCCTTGAAAATGCATACGGTACTTCTCATGTTCTATTGATCAGAACTTAATTATAAGATTACACCTGACAATAAGCATAGCTAGGAATCATGGTCTTTACTGTAAGTGGTCAATGACACTGTAAATATGTGAAATAAGGGAGAAGGCTAGAAGACTATAACACAACCCTTATATTTGAGATGAATCATAAATATGTTATTAAACTACCCAAGATATAATAACTGCATAGCTAAGACAATCAAGACATATTAAATATAGACCTATTTTTTAAATGTTAACATGTGAACCCATTGTTTAGGTCCTTGATTAAAAGATGACACTAATAATGCTGGGCTGGATAAAGCACAAGCTGGAATCAAGATTGCTGGGAGAAATATCAATAACCTCAGATAGGCAGATGATACCACCCTTATGGCAGAAAGTGAAGAGGAACTAAAAAGCCTCTTGATGAAGGTGAAAGTGGAGAGTGAAAAAGTTGGCTTAAAGCTCAACACTCAGAAAACTAAGATCATGGCATCTGGTCCCATCACTTCACAGCAAATAGATGGGGAAACAATGGAAACAGTGATTTTGGGGACTCCAAAATCATTTCAGATGGTGACTGCAGCCATGAAATTAAAAGATGCTTACTCCTTGGAAGGAAAGTTATGACCAACCTAGACAGCATATTAAAAAGCAGAGACATTACTTTGCCAACAAAGGTCGTCTACTCCAGGCTATGGCTTTCCAGTAGTCATGTATGGATGTGAGAGTTGGACTGTGAAGAAAGCTGAGTGCCAAAGAATTGATGCTTTTGAACTGTGGTGTTGGAGAAGACTCTTGAGAGTCCCTTGGACTGCAAGGAGATCCAACCAGTCCATCCTAAAGGAGATCACTCCTGGGTGTTCATTGGAAGGACTGATGCTAAAGCTGAAACTCCAATACTTTGGCCACCTCATGCGAAGAGTTGACTCATTCGAAAAGACCCTGATGCTGGGAGGGATTGGGGGCAGGAGGAAAAGGGGACGACAGAGGATGAGAGTGTTGGATGGCATCAGCGACTCGATGGACGTGAGTTTGAGTAAACTTCAGGAGTTGGTGATGGACAGGGAGGCCTGGCGTGCTGCGATTCATGGGTTCGCAAAGAGTCAGACACAACTGAGTGACTGAACTGAACTAAACGGCACAGAAATGAAGAAAATAGCTGGAATCCTGATGAATTTATGAATCAAACCTGACATATATATGCATCAAGATGAATTCTAACTTTGATTCATTTTGGAATGGGTATCCAGATGTCACCGTATGTTTGTGTGTGTAATCAGTTTTTAGAAAATAGTGATGTGTCTTACGATAATAATAACCCTCATCTTTTTATTTTTGTGTAGATGTGATCACAGTATTGTCTACAGACTAAAAATTTTCAAGATTTCATTTATTTTCAATTTTTGCTACCATAGACTTTGCTATGAAAGTAATTACCTCTCAACTTTTCCTGTTAGCCAAGAGAAAAGAATGTTCTCTGTTGCATTGTGTTGTATCTTGACTACCCAAATTTTCCTTTAGGCTATTTTAATATTTTAAATTTAAAAAGCTTGAGGTGAGACTATACTTGATGTAGAAACAGTAAAGGAGCTTCACGCTGAGGTCTCAATAAAATCAGCAGGTGGTTGAGGGTCTTGTTTCAACTTGTAGTCCCACATTTAAAATGCTGGATAGAAGAACATTCAAAGGAAGTCCTTGAGTCTTCTGTGTATTCATCATTATCTGTTGTATCTTTGTTAGGAGAATTTTCTTATCAACACAAATGACTTTTATATTTGTCTTTAATATCATTTCATTGGTAAAATGGTTGAATCACCTTCACTCTCAAACATCAAATGAGTTATTTGTAATGTAAGGGTAGCCAGAAGTCAATTGGGGCCAGAAGCCAATATCATTGGCTAAGAAGAAGGTGTAGCATTTGCTGAGATTTTCCTCTTTCCTTCTGCAATTGTCTCCTCTTGCTAACTTACATTCTGACTGTCTTGGGGCCATCACTATATATCCATAGCCTTTGGTTATACTAAGTGTCACAAATGACTTAGCAACATACTCCATCTCTTTGAAAGGGGAATTAGTATAAACTGAAAATTTGTGAAAAATAAATAGCATGTCTATTATAGGCATGTGAATCTTTTATGAAAATATCATTTTTACTACTCCCCACCCCCATATCTGGATGGGACCTACAGAGAAAAAAATACTATTAGACTTCAGTGCAACAGATGATTTGGTCTTATCTTTTGTTTATTTTGCTTTTGACCATTTTTAATGTTAAAGTTTCAGCTGAAACAAATTTCACTTCCTGAGTAAGATGTCTTCTTAAATTATATCCAGACAAAGCTTCTGGAAAACTATTCATCACACTTACTAGTTAGAGTCTATGTCAAAGTGCTATTTCAATTAAACTTAATATCTCAACTTATGTGTGGCTACTTCAGTTATGTAAATCTCAGTTGTCCAACTCTTTATGCCCCCATAGACTGTAGCCCCTAGCTCTGTCCATGGAATTCCCCAGGCCAGGATACTGGAGTGGGTGGCTGTTCCCGTCTCCAGGGGATCTTCCCAACCTAGTAATCAAACCAAGGTCTCCCACATTACATATGGATTGTTTGTTGAGCCACAAGGGAAGCCCAAGAATACTGGAGTGGGTGGACTATCCCTTCTCCAGTAGATCTTCCCAACCCAGGAGTCGAACTGGGGTCTCTTACATCAGGTGGATTCTTTACCAACTGAGCTATCAGGGAAGCCCTAGTTCAGTGTATCCTCTCAATTTATTTTAATAACTATCTTAATCTTTAGAATATATATGAATAAGCATGATGCTTTTCTCGTAGGAGAAATGTAACAAATAGTTTTTCTATTCACATAAGAAGTATTTATTGGATGCCTGTTGTTGCTGGGCCCCTTGCTAGTTACAGAAGCTAAAGAAGGAAACTTGTCCTTGTTTTCCTGAGGCTCATAGACTAGAGCTTAGAGACTATCTAATTCAATATTTTTTCATTTTTATGGTTGAGGAATACAAGGCTGAGGTAAGTTAAATGACATTCTTGAGATCATATAATTAGCCAGGACCAAAAGACAGATCTTCTAACCACCCGTTTGCCCAGTGCAATTCTACTTCTACAGTATTTTGGCTTCCTCTGTCCAATCTGGGTGCTTTAAAGCAGGTATCCCCGACCTCTGGTATTCAATGCCTGCTGATCTGAGCTGGAGTTGATGTAATAATAAGAGAAGTAAAGTGCACAATAAATGTCATGCGCTTGAATCATCCAGAAACCAACCCCACCTCCCACGCATCCTTGGAAAAATTTTCTTACACAAAACTGCTGGTGCCAAAATGGTTGGGGACCACAGCTTTAAACCACAGGAAAGAAAAACTCTATATGCTCAGTCCATTTTCCTCCATTCCTGAAATTCCAAATAGCTTTTTGGCAGCTGTCTATTCTGCTCAGTCTAAATCCTTTTCTTTTTGCTATCAGGTAGCAAGTAATAGATAGGCTCTTTACACAGAACTGGTAATCACTTCTTGATTGACTCCAGACCAAAATTAAACTCTCCTGCTAAGCAAGCTCATCTGGCTTTATGGACAGAGACTTTTCAATTATCCAAGACCATCAGACCTGCTCCTAAAATTGTCTTGTTTTCTCTATTGTTAAGAATTGCTTCGGCATGCAGTAGTGAATTATTAGCAATAAAAAAAAAAAAAGAAAAACTTTTAGCTTCTTATATGTAAGGATCCTCTTTGAGAGACTATGACATATTTGGTGAAAGTTTTTTAGTAGATTTTTTTCCCTTGACTGGTTCAGATTCAAATAGTCTAAAACCAGTTCCTCTGGAGCCACTTGTCATTTCTTGTCTTCATTTTAGCAATGCGAGTGAGCATGTGTCAGACTTTACTTTTACCAGAGTTAAAAAAAAAAAAAATCAGTTATCAGTTCTTGGCCTTTCTTCCACTGCTGTATAAAAATAAATTGCTCTATCCACACATTTAAGGAAAACTGTCTCCAAGAGATGTTTGGTCAGAGTTTTGAGGATATGGTAAGTAAATATATTTCTGTGTTTAGACAATTCAGAATACTTAAGCTGTTCTGAGTTAAACCAAAACCCCTTTGAAAGAAGCTCAGAGGAGAAGAGGGAGCCAAATTTGCATTCATGCTGAGATTTCATGCAGCATCCTTATAGATCATGTACTTGATGAATTCTGACAGTAGAGGGTCTGTGAGATGTTGTCAAGGCCCTCATCATTAGAACAATAATGAGGATGAGGAAGAGGAAAAAGAGGAGGGGAAGAAGGCAACCAGAGGCCAGTTCTAAATCAGGCAATATTCAGTTTCTCATATTTATACTGTTACATCCCTCTGTTGAGGGCAATAATAGTGAAGGAGTTTCATGCAAGAGCCATCAGTACCCATTAGATCCAAAGTAGGACATGCTTATTGTATGTAGAAGACATCAATAAATACTACCCAATGATGAAGGAGTGAAGGAAAGGAGGCACCCTTGAATTTACTCTAGGGAGGTTGTCTAACCTCTGATGTCACTCACCAGAAAGAATATATATTACACATGACATAAATTATATAATATGTACTACACATAATATATATTTATATATGTATCAAATATGTATATATGTGTTTTATATATATATATGTAAATTATATATACTATGCATATAGTCAAAGCCTTGGGAATCTATTGAAGATATTGTTTCTATAGGCTATTTCTGGTTATTGGAAACAGGCTTTTAAGAGAAGTCTGCTGCATCAGTCAATAAGCCCTACTATAAGATGATATTTTGGAGACCAAGAAGATATGACTTTGAATTTTCAAGCCAAACTGAATGTGCCTAATGGATTTCCCATTGTGAACCCTAACCTAAACAATCTTCAAATTGGTGTGACTGACTAGTCATGTGGTCCAGACTTGAGTCCTCTCTTCCTCAAGTTGGAGATCTGGCTCCAGGTCACCTGTGTAGTCTCCCTTTTAATTTCTCTCCTCTTCACAGTCTGTTCTCCAGACTTATTGAGCTACTTTGTCAGTTTTCATTCCAATCCAAAAGAAAGGCAGTGCCAAAGAATGCTCAACTACCGCACAATTGCACTCATCTCACACGCTAATCAAGTAATGCTCAAAATTCTCCAAGCCAGTCTTCAGCAATATGTGAACCGTGAACTTCCAGATGTTCAAGCTGGTTTTAGAAAAGGCAGAGGAACCAGAGATCAAATTGCCAACATCCGCTGGATCATGGAAAAAGCAAGAGACTTCGAGAAAAACATCTATTTCTGCTTTATTGACTATGCCAAAGCCTTTGACTGTGTGGATCACAATAAACTGTGAAAAATTCTAAAAGAGATGGGAATACCAGACCACCTGATCTGCCTCTTGAGAAATTTGTATGCAGGTCAGGAAGCAACAGTTAGAACTGGACATGGAACAACAGACTGGTTCCAAATAGGAAAAGGAGTATGTCAAGGCTGTATATTGTCGCCCTGCTTATTTAACTTATATGCAGAGTACATCATGAGAAACGCTGGACTGGAAGAAACACAAGCTGGAATCAATATTGCCAGAAGAAATATCAATAACCTCAGATATGCAGATGACACCACCCTTATGGCAGAAAGTGAAGAAGAACTCAAAACCCTCTTGATGAAAGTGAAAGTGGAGAGTGAAAAAGTTGGCTTAAAGCTCAACATTCAGAAAACGAAGATCATGGCATCCGGTCCCATCACTTCATGGGAAATAGATGGGGAAACAGTGGAAACAGTGTCAGACTTTATTTTTCTGGGCTCCAAAATCACTGCAGATGGTGACTGCAGCCATGAAATTAAAAGACGCTTACTCCTTGGAAGGAAAGTTATGACCCATCTAGATAGCATATTCAAAAGCAGAGACATTACTTTGCCAACAAAGGTTCGTCTAGTCAAGGCTATGGTTTTTCCTGTGGTCATGTATGGATGTGAGAGTTGGACTGTGAAGAAAGCTGAGCGCCGAAGAATTGATGCTTTTGAACTGTGGTGTTGGAGAAGACTCTTGAGAGTCCCTTGGACTGCAAGGAGATCCAACTAGTCCATTCTGAAGGAGATCAGCCCTGGGATTTCTTTGGAAAGAATGATGCTAAAGCTGAAACTGCAGTACTTTGGCCACCTCATGTGAAGAGTTGACTCATTGGAAAAGACTCTGATGCTGGGAGGGATTGGGGGCAAGAGGACAAGGGGATGACAGAGGATGAGATGGCTGGATGGCATCACTGACTTGATGGACGTGAGTCTCAGTGAACTCTGGGAGTTGGTGATGGACAGGGAAGCCTGGTGTGCTGCGACTCATGGGGTTGCAAAGATTCGGACACGACTGAGCGATTGATCTGATCTGAAACATTCTGTGTGATCTTTCTACAAGTATTTTTCATATACTAGTGGGTTCTGTCTCAATGCCCTGCATCAACCACTTCTGTTGTCTTTCTCATTTCACCTGAATAATACCTATGTGTGGTTCTAGTGGTGAAGAACCTGCCTGCCAATGCAGGAGATGTAAGAGATGCTGTTTTGATCCCTGGGTCAAGAATATCTCTTGGAGGAGAGCGTGGCAACCCACTCCAGTATTTTTGCCTGGAGAATCCCATGGACAGCGGAGCCTGGTGGGCTACAGTCCATTGCGTAGCAGAGTTGGACTGAAGCAATCTAACACACACATGATTCACATTTCAGTGTGTGTATCCAATTCCTCTGGCCTAGTGTGTGAGGCATCTCTCAGCATTCTCCCATAATGCTTAGCACAATCTCTGTATGTGCAGTTACTGAAGTTGTTTGTCAGACTTTTATCCACTAGGACCCTATGTTCCATGGCTTCTTTGTCATTAAAGTCTCAGAATTAACAAATTGTAGTCATCATGACTCACTTGCTGAGTGACACTACAAGTTAGGCAAGTCCTTAAGTGGCTCAATTCCTTCATCATTGATACTTATTGGTGTCTTGTATACACAAAGAATTATTCTAGGCACTGCATAAATGATGATGACTAAAAGATAACATCAGATAGACAGTAAAGCAGACTGCCTTCATGATATGTATAGCCTTGTTTTCTAAATACAGAAAATCATCAGATAAAATCATATTGAATGAATTATTCTGTGGTTTAAGAAATTTTTGCCTTGAATAATACACAGCAAAGGTTCAAGTATGACTAAAGCCAGAAAATATTCAATAAAGTAATTCTTATAATCACAACAGCACCGCCAAAAGAAGATTAAGAAAACTATTGTTATTTTTCATTTCAACTGAAGTATTATAGTATTATCTAAAATTTAAAAAAAAATTCCTAGAAAGTACAACATTGTGGACAAAGCCTAAGTTGAATATAAGTATATATTTTCTTTGAAATGAATAAAACTCTGTTCCATTTCTTTTAATTTAATGAGCTCAGCTATCACGTATTTTTGGCAGGAAAAGGTAGTGATGTTTGATATTAATAAAACTATCAAATGATTATTTGTAACTTTTGTAGTTATGATCTCTATAGCTCTTAGACATACCCCAATATGGGGGGAAATCTTCATGGATATTTCCATCATAATTTAAAAGAAAACTGTATTATGGTGTTGGGAACCAAACATATGAAACAAATGCCCCATGAGGGGATTCCAGAAAAAGCGTTATGAACACTTATTGGAAAGGGAAATACGTAGAATTTGAAGTCATTATCTCATTTTGATCAGGCTAAAAAGATGTTTTTTTTCAGTTCATACATATATGAGTTCTTGTTTAAGGTGCTAAGAAGTAACAGATTTTATTTTCTTGGCTCCACAATCATTGCAGACAATGACTACAGCCATGAAATTAAAAGACACTTTCTCCTTGGAAGGAAAGCTATGACAAGACTAGAAAGTGTATTAAAAAGCAGAGACATTGCTTTGCCAACAAAGGTCCATCTAGTCAAAGCTATGGCTTTTCCGGTTGTCAGGTATGGATGTGAGAGTTGGACTATAAAGAAGGCTGAGCCTCGAAGAATTGATGCTTTCAAATTTTGTTAATGCAGAAGACTCTTGAGAGTCATTTGGACTTCAAGGAGATCAAACCAGTTACCCTAAAGGGAATCAATCCTGAATATTCATTGGCAGGATTGTTGCTGAAGCTGAAGCTCCAATCCTTTGGCCACCTGATGCAAAGAGCTGACTTACTGGAAAAGACTCTGATGCTGGGAAAGATGGAAGGCAAAAGGAGAAGAGGATAGCAGAGGATGAGATGGTTAGATAGCATCATCAACTCAATAGACATGAATTGGAGCAAACTCCATGAGATAGTGGAGGACAGAAGGCCCTGGTGTGCTGCAGTCCATGGGGTTGCAAACAGTTGGACACAACTTTGTGACTGACCAACAACAAGGAGTTTAACTAGAGTAAATAGCTAGATGTGCTTTATAATATAGCTGTTATTTAAAGAAAAAGCCACACATATTTAACTAGACGCACTAAAGTTTTATTTTGTTTGTATCCAATACATAGTTTTCTTTTTAAAAAATGTTTTCCCTTAGCAGCCTACCAATGGCACCCCACTCCAGTACTCTTGCCTGGAAAATCCCATGGACGGAGGAACCTGGTAAATTGCAGTCCATGGGGTCGCTGAGGGTCGGACAGGTCTGAGCGACTTCACTTTCACTTTTCCCTTTCATGCATTGGAGAAGGAAATGGCAACCCACTCCAGTGTTCTTGCCTGGAGAATCCCAGGGATGGGGGAGCCTGGTGGGCTGCCGTCTATGGGGTCACACAGAGTCAGACACGACTGAAGTGACTTAGCAGTAGCAGTAGCAGTAGCAGCCTACCATCAACTCTCTTTCTGTTCTTAAAGTGGAAATGCAGCTACTGGGAGGAACAAGGACTGTTTCAAACAAGCACCAGGGTCTTTAATCTGAAATGTTTATGGCAGATAGTCAGATTCTTAAAGCCTTCTAGATTGTTCCTTGTTCAGTGACAATATGCTGCAGAAGAGGTTAAGAGATTAATAGCAGATGAATCACATTTTAAATATCTTCTTACAAACTGTATTTAAGCTTGTGTCTGCTTCTATAACGTATATAAAGGTGTTTCATTTCTCTGAAGGATTAATAAAAATAAAAGTGACAAGTGTTAATTTTTAAGTCCCACAACTTTTATCTCCTACATCCCAAAATGTACTGAAAATAGATTGAGAAAAAATAAGATTATATGGCGATTTCAAAACAGGTCGAAAATTAAAAGGGAAATAATTTTTTTTTTTAAACATATTCACACTCAGTGTTTGGTTTAGCTGCTTCTGAAATTCTAAAATGATACCTGAGTACCCATCATGATGATAGTTCTTCTGATTTAGCAGCATTTGTGTAAAGGGTTTGAAGATAATTATTTTAGTGCTACCTTATTCATATCCGTGTGTGTATATATGCATGTGTGTACATGTATATATATATGTATATATGTATGTATATATCTATATATATATGAGAATACATATTCATATTAATGTATTATTCATATATAGATGCATGAATTTGAAAATCCCAGAGGTACATATATCTTCTTTGTGGCTCAGCTGGTAAATAATCTGCCTGCAATGTGGGAGACCTGGGTTCGATCCCTGGGTGGGGAAGATCTTCTGGAGAAGGAAATGTCAACCCACTCCAGTATTCTGACATGGAGAAATCCATGGACTGTACAGTCTATGGGGTTGCAAAGAATCAGACATGACTGAGTGACTTAAAAATATATATGTATTATTCATATGTAGATACGTGTATCTGAGAATCCCAGAGGTTTACAAGAACAACAAAATATTTTTTAAGCCATGCTAAGTTCTGGGTCTTGGATTACTTTCCTTTACTGAGAAAAGAGTGTTAGGGTAAATGGAGTGATGATTTTACTCATAACCAGATATATTACCTCTTCTTCCAAAGCTTTCCTGTGCTACACTGTAGGAGTATAACCAAATTTTTTATCTGATGTCTATTGTTGACTGATGGGAGTGAGGTGAAAGTCCCATGGAAGGTGCTCGTAATCTTATCATTCATAGTGAGGATTAGTTAATAAATACTGTCAATGTTAATGAAAAATTAAGATTTTAAATCTATTATATAAAGCTAGTACTATAGCTAGTCGGAGAAAGCAATGCACCCCACTCCAGTACTCTTGCCTGGAAAATACCATGGATGGAGGAGCCTGGAGGGCTGCAGTCCATGGGGTCGCTGAGGGTCGGACATGACTGATCGACTTCACTTTCACTTTTCACTTTCATGCATTGGAGAAGGAAATGGCAACCCACTCCAGTGTTCTTGCCTGGAGAATCCCAGGGACGGGGCAGCCTGGGGCTGCCGTCTATGGGATCGCACAGAGTCGGACACGACTGAAGTGACTTAGCATGTAACATAGCATAGCTAGTAGAATTAAAACCAGATGAGAAAGTATCTAAAATATCATATTGTCTAAACAAATGCAAACAGACACAGGAAACAAAACAAAACAAAAAACCCTTCATTTATTAAAGGAAAGAAAACAAAAGATTAGAAACAGAAAACTTGACATTAAAGAAAGTATTTTAATATGTATAAATAAACAGATGGGGTAAAAAATCAAAGCCCAACTGTAAGCTTCATATAATAAATGTAGCTAAATAAAATGTTTCAGACACGTATAAAGTAAAACATTATAGTGAGAATAAAGACATACTAGGAAAATGTCAACAATAATGTGAATTGTATTGTTAATATTAGAAAATGTCAGTGCCAAGATTAACTTTTTTCAATGACAAAATGAGGAAAAGAAACTTTGTAAGAAATTACCATCCACATTGGGCCTCAATCAATTTTCTTGGACAAAAATGCATAGTTTGAAAATAAATGAAAAACTATAGGAAATACAAGGAAATGAGACAAATGGAAAGGCCAGAAACACATAATTCAGATAAGGAATGCATTTATGATAAAGATCACATTTTAAATCAGCAGGAAAAGAATTATTATTTGTCTTAGTGGTTTGGGGACAATTGACTGACCATTTGAAAATAAAGAGTTATCCTCCTAAGTTGTATTCTGTACCAAATTAAATCCAAATGAATTGAAATTTTACCTGTAAAATATGTGATAAAAGTACTAGAAGAATAGTCAAGTATTGTGAGTTATAAGTAACTTGATATTAAGTCAAAATGAATTTAACTGTTCTAAATGACACATGTAATATTTAGCTGACTGGGATTTGAGCCTAGGCAAACTGGCTCCAGGGTCAATGCTTTTAAAGTATATTTTGGGTAAAAAAAAATAGACCAAGAAACCATATGTAATCCTAGCATAGAAAGTGCATTTTAAGAGTTACATGGAAGATTGACTCTATGAGGAAAACTTGATGGATTTAACTCCATGAAAACTGCAATCCTTCTTATGTGAAAAAATACAGAACAAAATTGAAATTCAACTGAGAAAATAGTTACAATATGTATGAAAAAATGTTAATATCCTTAACACATTAGAGGTCTTTTGTTAATAGGAAACCTGAAGAAAAATAGGCAAAGTACATGCAAGAAAATATACAAATGGTTTAATAATTTTTGTAGTCACAAAATTGACAGTCAGTAAGAATGACCTTGTGAGACTTCATTTCATGGAAAGATGAGCAACCTACTGTTAAAAGAAAAATGGCAGGCTATGGAAATAATAGGATAAAATTTATGCATTAATATTATCCATGCTATATATACATATATGGCCTAGAAAAATTAGTGTATAATTTTTTTAACTTTATCTCTCCTTGTCTCCTTATAAAGGTTTTCATTTGCTTGTAGGATCTTTTGTAGGACCCCAGGTAGGAGTGGTGAATAGTGAGGTATTTCAAGAATGAGAGAGAAGCTAGGTAGACAGGGAAGGTAATAGCTGCTAATGGTTTCTTACTTGAGTATGTTTCTTCTTCTTTCTGAACAAATCAACATTTTGTCAGGTACTACATGGGCTCTTCGCCAACCTCGTGACTTGACCAGCTAATCATAGTTATTCCATTCCTCTTGTTGTCGTTTCGTTGCTAAGTCATGTCCAGTTCTTTTGTGACTCCATGGACTGTAGCTCCTCTGTCCATGGGATTTTCCAGGCAAGAATACAGGAATGTGTTGCCATTTCCTCCTCCAGGGGATCTTCCCAACCTAGGGATCAAACCCACATTTCCTGTGTCTCCTGCATTGGCAGGTGAATTATTTACCACTGAACCACCTGGGAAGTCCTCCATTCCTCCTTCCTGTGGTTAATTTATTCATGAGTACATGTCAAAATCCTAACTAATGAGACATTAGAATATTAGTGGATATTTCTGAGAAAATGTACTTTATTCTTAAAAAGGGTCATAAATAAGGGGCTGAGTCCTAGTTCTACCTTTAGATGTTTTGATATAAGAAGGTAATATTTGGAGTTGTTGCAACCATCTTATTGCCATAAAAAAAAAAAAAAATTGCAGACCAACCAAACTGAAAGCCTCACATTGATGAGCTGTTAAATAACCACTGTGCCCTCATCTTGCCTCTACTCTTTTTATGTATAAAGGTAAATTCCTCATTATTTAAGTGATTCTTGTCTAAAATTATATTTATTTACTTGCAGCTGAAAGCATCCTGATACAGAAAGGAAGATACTCATGCAAAAAAATTAATTTGGAAGTTAAGAAGAAGGAGAAATTGAAGAAGAAGGAAATAGAATTAGCACAGATTTGAGATTTTTCTAGAGCATTTTGAAGGCAAGAAAGCAAATAGATTTTTTTAACAGATAGCATGGGAATTTGACAGAGTACACCAACAGTGTATGGAAGTTTTAAATCAACTTTGTTGTATGTAAATTTAATATAATTACCCCTCTGCTATCAATTTTAGAGATTTAGTAAAGCCATGCATTACTTTCTGAATATTAAGTTTGGATTTATCTTTCTATTGGGTGTAACACTGCATAACAGAGTGGCACTCAATAATTCAGCCTTATTAGGGTTATTATCTCTTATGTGAGATGAGAAGGCATTTTCCTTTTAATAATAAACCTAAGACATTTTCTAGGAAGAAAGATTTCATAACCAAATTAGTTCAGGAAAGTATATATACTATTAACTTCTTAGAACTTTAAAATGTTCATCTTTTAGAAAAAAAAAAATAAGAAATCCTGACATAAGAAAAGCATAACCAAGAATTTGACAAATTTAAAAATGGTTATTACTGAAGAAATTCCAGGAACCATTATATGAGTGATTCGTAAATGGGGATAAAGAATGAATGAAGGGGTAATTATTCTTTTACAGTGATTTGCAAATACTCACTGTCTAGGACCTCTACAGATGACCAGTGCCAAATCAATAATAGCATTAGAGTGAAGTCCTATGTCAGCTTTGAAGACATTATGCGTAAAATGGAATTCAAACAATCCTTACTTTATAGGATTGTTGTGAGAGTTAAATTGAATTATTATGAAGATTACAGGAAATATTTCATTTAGGAAGTACTTACTACTACTACTAAGTCACTTCAGTCGTGTCCAGCTCTGTGCGATCCCATAGACGGCAGCCCACCAGGCTCCCCCATCCCTGGGATTCTCCAGGCAAGAATACTGGAGTGGGTTGCCATTTCCTTCTCTAACGCATGAAAGTGAAAAGTGAAAGTCAAGTCGCTCAGTTGTATCCGACTCTTAGCGACCCCATGGACTGCAGCCCATCAGGCTTTTCCGTCCATGGGATTTTCCAGGCAAGAGTACTGGAGTGGGGTGCCATTGCCTTCTCCAGGAAGTACTTAGCCCATTATAAATATAAATTATTATTAATTATTACTACTATTATTATAATTATCATTTGTGAAGAAACTAGTAGAAGAATGTGGCTTTCTCCAGAGTAGTGGGGAAAGTGATTTAGCATCCTCTAGAAGATTGGAGTTGATGCCTTAAGTCAGAGGTCAGGGTTCTACCTTCAACTTGAGTATAGGCACAAGGACTTTTGGAATCTTTGTTTCTAATTTAATTTTATGCTAATTATATTGTTATTTTCTCAAAATGTTTTTGAATTTCTGTTTTGGAAATGCTATCAGTCCTTGACTGCATTGGTCTTGGATAGTAATACAGAGTGAAACCTTAATTTTTGGAAACAGCTTAATTTTAATTAGAAGTTAGTCTGGTAAAATGTGAGTGATAGATTGGACATACCATTTTTTTAAAGTAAAGTATGACTATAAAGGATTCTTCCCTGATGGCTCAGTGGTAAAAAGTTTGCCTGCAGTGCAGAAGACCCAGGAGATGCAGGTTCAATCCCTGGGTCAGGAAGATTCCCTGGAGAAGGAAATGGCAAGCCACTTCAATATTCTTGCCTGGGAAATCCCATGGAAGAGGAGCCTGGCAGCTACAGTCCATGAAGTTACAGAGTCAGATATGACTGAGCAACTAAACACACACATGAGTAAAAAGGGAAACCCAAAACTAATGAGTATTTACCCTGATATGGCTAGTGTTTTGAAAAAGGTAACATCATCAGAATTCACTTAAAGTGTTTAAGGTGACAGCTTTTAAGAATAACACGGATATGTAAGTTCTAGCATATTAATTATAAATAAATATTACTACTTTTTAAGACACACACACACACACACTAAGATTTTATTGTGATATTAGAAAAAAAATGTGACAAATTTCAGAGATCAAAAGTCTTATTTACCAAGATTTTAAATGATTTTGGCAGGTAAGTGAGTTATATTAATTTGTAACTAAGAGGTAAGAGTAAGGTCATATTTTAAGATATTCCTGAGACCTGCTAAGGTAGTTGCTTGAATCATGAAGCATTAAAATAGTCATGAAAGCACATTTTATGGCATTTCTTTAGAAATTGAGTGAGCATGTCCTCTCAAGGTTGAGGTGAGGCAAAGATGATTTGTGTATTTAATTTATGGTCTAGCCAGAGGGCCAAGGCACTGTGATTGTTGGTGCCACAGACATACATAATAGATATGAAAATGGACATCCCATAAATTTTCCTAGAAAGATCCAAATATCTCAGGAAAATCCAAGCACAATGTCCTTTATCAGCCTTCTGGTGACCATATTCATATTTATTATGCATTCCCAGAATTGTACACAAAATGTAAAAGTTCTTATTAATAAAAGTTATATCTTTAATAGATAATGTTCAGCAGTCTGATTCTTCATAAGTTTCTACAATGAGCTTATTGCTAAACTATATTTTGCTTTTATCTTTACCTTCAATGATAAAGTTGCATTATGTGGCAGATAAATAATAATAATTTTCTTAACCTTATATGTGAAATTAACAGATGTACTTCGCCCTCGGAATGACTTCTTGGTAAATAAATGAATGATGTGGCCGTTTCTGTTGCAAATAGAAAAGCTTAGGGAAATCGTGAGTTCTATGATAATGTAAATTTTCTAGTTTCTATGTTTAATATGTGCATTGAAATGATGTGGGTACTGTGACTGTTCTCTATTAATTTTGATGCTCAGCTACTTAAATTGGTATTCCCCACTGAAATAGGTTCTTGTGACAGAGGCTATTTATCTCTGCAATAGAAACACTATAATATGAGTGAGTGGTTTATAATTTCTATTATTCTCTTTTTCTCTATAATCTATTAGGGCTTTATTCCAAGATCTACTTCGGACTTCTTTGACATTGGGCAAATTACTTTATACTCTTCCTCACCTTGCTATCCCTCATCTGTAGAATGAAAATACTTAGCTCTACTTATCTCAACAGGAAATGTATTTTATTAAAGGCTTATTAACTTTTTGAAGTATAAAATTATAGTTTCGGTAGAGTTTGCTTTACAATGGCACTTGGCATCAAATCTTTTGAAATCTTTCTAAATGGCTCTCTCTGTACATGTACTTTCCAAGGACAAATGGAAAGTAGTTTGTTCTGCTACCAAAGTAGAAACTGCCTTTCTTCTAACAATATCTGAACCTAAGCCAGTCCCTTCCAAATGATGGCAAACACCTTTTTAGGCCTTTAAATTAAAATAAAAGTGGAAAAACTTATATAGAGAGAATAGGATTAAATATAACTGTTATAGAAACACATCACCTGAATGATAAAGAATAATATGCTTTGGTTTATTAAAAATGTTGTTTAACTTGGAGATTTCATGTAAATAAGAAATATTTGAATTTCTAGGGAGAGGTATATGTAAGGGATGATTTAAAGATCAGAGACAATTTTTATATACCCTTAAAAATGAATTTCCTTCTTGTTTTTTTACATCTTTACTAATATTCTTATTTAGGATCTAATGAGGCAGGTACTTGTTTGATAGATGAGCAATTGTAGAAATTTCTTTAGGGATAGTACACTCCACAGAGTTCATACACAAATGGGCCTAATTATAACACCTTCTGCATATGTTATGTGGATGTCATTTAAGAAAGACAACTACAGGTCTTCAGCTTTCTGTTTCAATCATGAAAATACCTTTATCTCCTCTAATGAAGATAGTGTAGAAAACTCAGGTGAAGGAGATGATGTGGATAGCAGAAGAAGAAAATGAACTATTTAACTTACTTTAGATGCTATCTTGATTATTTGAGCACTTTATTCCTAAAGATTACAAAGGTAAATGAAAAACGGAAAGGCTTATTGTGATTCTTTCTATCCTATTTGAGAGCTTTTCTTATGATCCAGGGAGTAACTCATTCATGAAATGTACTTCTTACAAGGAGCTTCCTGCTACACAGCATTTTTCTGAAACTATATTACGTTGTATGGGGCTTCCCAGGTGGCTCAATGGTAAAGAATCCGCCTGCCAAGCAGGAGATGTGGGTGCCATCCCACGTCAGGAAGAGCCCTTGAAGGAGGAAATGGCAACCCAGTCCAGTATTCTTGCTGGAGTAATCTCATGGACAGCGGAGCCTGGCAGGCTACAGTCCATGTAGTCGCACAGAGGTGGACACGAAGTAGTGACTAAACAGCAACAACAGTATTAAAATGCAGGGATTTCCCTGGCAGTCCAGTGGTTAAGACTTCACCTTCTAAAGCAAGGGCTGCAGGTTTGATCCCTGGTTGGGGAGATAAAATACCACATGCCCCACAGACAAGAAACCAAAACATACAACAGAAGCAATATTGTAACAAATTCAATATAGTCCACATCAAAAAAATTTTTAAAAAGGTGTATTCACTCCCTCTCTTTACCTCTCCACCACCTATTGCCCTGTGACCAGGTCCCTCCCTCTGGTGGGACATACTTCCCTGTCCTCTTACGGTGATGGATATAAACACATATGACATAGGTTTTGAAAAAACTTTCACGGTTCATTTTAACCTCTTTCTTTGGCCTGCTGCCATAAAAGCATGTCCCAGGCAGGGAAGATATCTCCACAGTGAGTCCAGAAATGAGAGGGCCCACAGTAGAATCAACCAGAATTAAACACTGACACAGCAGCCATAGCCCAACCATAGTTTGCATGTAACGTGAGAAAAACAAAATGCTTATAAGGCAATCCATTGAGCTATGGGGGTTATCTGTTACAGCAGCAGAAGTGTTCAGTTGAGCAAATAGCTGCTAAACCTTGTGGGCTGCTGTAACAAAAATGCCTAATGTATGTGATAAAGCTTTTTTTCTGGATGCTGGAGGAAGAGAAACTATTATTGGAAACTGGAAAATTGTTATACAGTGCCAAAATGTTCTGTAACATTTTTGTTTGAGATTGTTTGGAAGGCAGCTGATATACCGTGAAGGGCTATGGCTTTGGGGAAAAAGGTTTCAAAACAGTACATTACTAGCATGAATTGGTTGTTATTAGGTGCATTTGAGAAAGCACTGCAAGAAAGCTGAGGTTGGAAAAGAATTGATGTTTGAAGGTAGGGATGAAAGGAGATACAGATCCCAGCATTTCTGGAACTTGCAGAATTGTAAAATGGAATGGTTCTTTAATGCCCATCAGTAAAACATAAAAGTTAGGAAATCTCTTGAACTACAGTCTAAATACCAATCATGTCCTTGTTATGCACCATGTTATGATTTTTGAGTAGATTAAGGTGGTCTTTCTGGTGGACTCTGAAAATTGCTCTGCTAAAAAGGACATAATTCCACCAAAATCTGATAGTCTCAAAGCATGGAAATTAAGTTAGGAGAAAGAACTATGTTGAAAAGAAATTGTAGAGGAGTGGTTATGGAGCTGACTGTAATAAAATATAATTTTATTTTTTATTTTTTTAGAAAGACCGTTTTTGAAAACCTTGTATTGTCAAAATAAAAGAAAAAGCCTGGAACAAAGACCCTGTGACTATTCAAGATATTAGTAAACCTTTGATCCTCCAACTTTTATCTTTATTATATCATCATCATCCTTGGCTACATCTAAAGAGCATAATGGAGAATCTCTAAATATGATTTCTCGATTCATCTTGGTCTTCTCTTTTGTCCTCTGCCATAAAATCAAAACATCCCAGATAAGGGCTTTTGCTTCAGTCTGTATTCCAGAATGAAATGATGGTGAATAGCTGACCAGTCCCAACACAGGCATAGTCTGCCTTCAGCATACATGTCACACAGGTGGAAAAAATGATCATGTAAAGCACCCCTGAAATCCTGGGGTTGCTTCTTGTCCAAAACTGATTAAGGTGTCACATCTCTTTAGGACCTCCCTGGTGGCTCAGAAGGTAAAGCGTCTGCCTGCAATGCAGGAGACTAAGGTTCGATCCCTGGGTTGGGAAGATCCTCTGGAGAAGGAAATTGCAACCCACTGCAGTACTCTTGTCTGGAAAATCCCATGAATGGAGGAGCATGGTAGGCTACAGTCCATGGGGTCACTAAGAGTCGGACATGATTGAGCCATTTCACTCATTCATCTCTTTTATTCATAAACTAACTTACATATATGTACTCTTTCAACTTTCTGAATTGGAAACTTGTTCTAAAGTGAAACTACAATCTTTCAAGGGTATGATATATGCACCCTCATGGGAGATGTGGACCATGGAGATGCCACCCTAACTATTCCACCAAGATCACAAGCTCTATAATGCCACATAAGGAATTGGTTCCTGAATGCATATACAAAGATTGTCCCAACTTGCTCAAAGAAGAAATGTAAACTTACTCATGGAGCACACTGAAGGTGAATAGTCAAAAGAAAAAGAACCCAACAGAAAGAAAAAGTGTTATCATAATAGAAACACATAATTATTCACACAGGCTTCAACATGAAGATAATCAAGGAATGCATGCTATTTGAAAAGAAGAGCTAAATAAGGAACATTCTTCTGAATATGAGCTTTAAAACAAGATTTCTGGGTGCTACTTCTCTTCTATAAGGAAGCTCTGAAATCTAAAGATTCACTGTACTCAGTGATTTCCCGTAATTATATAATTACTTTCTCAGTGTAGTACTTCTTGTCAGAATAAGAACCTGGCTCACTTATGCATAATTGCAGTCTCCATGCCTGGCACATAGAAAATGCTCAATGATTATTTGTTGAATTGAATTATGTTCATGATAAAAACATAAAACATAGTATAGTTTATCATCATTATTTTTGAAAGCCAGTTTTTGCTCAGCCTTAAAGCTATGAGTATTTTTTACATTTTTAAGGAGTTGTAAAGAAAAACAAAACACAAAAATATGCAATAGAGACAGTATATGACCTGCAGAACCTAATATGATTGCTTTCTTCCCCTATACAGAAAATGTTTGCTGACTTTTGGTCTAAATTCAAAGAATATTAGCTGGACTTAGTCCCAGACATAGGGAACCTATGCAATGACATGCATATTTTTATTTCAGGTGATGAAACAATGTTGCAAATACAAGAAGATGCATAAAGAGGAAAATGCTGAAAAGTTACTCTCAGGCTTAAGATGGGACAAAGTGCAGTCTTTCTTTTATTATTGTGTGGGGATATAATGCTTTAGGGTACTTGTAGCCATCTTGAGACCATGAGGAGACAAGCCTATTGATAAAAGCCAACACATTGAGGATTGTAGAATGGAGAAAATGAAGAAAACCTGGGTCCTTAATAGTGTCATTAAACCTCAGAATTCACCAAACCTAGAAGAATCATAAGCATGTATCTTGCTATGACTAATAATTTCTCCCTATTGTTTGTCAGTCCATTCATATTTTATGTTCCTTGCATCTCAAAGTATTCTGAATAATAACTATGATTGAAATCTGGTTGTAAAGTATAAGTCAGACATTCTTTGAAATAGCCATTTAAAGTTTGTAAGCTACTTAGATAATATCAGATGGCTAATCAGGAAAGCACCTCAGGTATTTTAGCTTATCAAGGAAGACTCAGTGTGATTTATTTAATTGTTGTCATGTTCTTATAATGAGCAAGTAAAAACAGGCTCAGTAATGTGTAAGCCATGATAATCCCAATTAAAATGAATGATCAGAAAATATAGGCCATTCTTGGCAAGTCCACTCTATAGCAATGTTTTGGAAGACAGAAACAAAACTTTTCCATGACCACAAAAATGACTTGAACATCCCCTCTTTTAACTAACATAAGTGACTACTGCTTCTTTGCCAATGATACCTATAGACTAGCTTTAATCTTCCAGCTTTTGGAGTAAAAATTATTCATATGCTTGTTGTTCCTACCTCTGACAGCATTCAAGCCCAAACTGACCATGGCTTCTCTTGTTCCTCTTTAAAATTAACAAGCTCAGTCTTATAACAAGCTATTCCCAAGACCCTAAAGTTTCTCTGGTTTATGTTTTCTTGCTATAAAAAGTGAATTCTAAAGTTTTTTTTCCTTTTTCTTTTTCTTTTTTTTACTACAAATCTTTTCCTGGTGGCCTTTTCTTTATTTTTTAATTATTAGAGTGTATTTTTAGAGTACTTTTAGGTTTACAGGAAAATGAAGCAGAAAATACAAAGAATTTCTATATACTCTTCCTCATCTGTCTTAGGTTCCCTCCATTGCTAGCATCTTGCATTGGTGTGATATGTGTGCTACAAATGATGAACCAATATTGACATTGTTAACTAAAGTCCATAGTTACGTGAGGGTTAACTTTTGTTGCACGGTTTGATAGATTTTGCCAACTTCATAAGGTCATGTGGTCACAATTACATTATCCTACAGAATAGGTTCACTGCCCTAAAAGTCCCTGTGTTCTACCTATTCATCCCCCACCGCTACCATGTGCCCTGGAAACCACTGATATTTTTTAGTTTCTGTAGTTTTCCCTTTTCAAAAGTTCACACAATTGGAATTATATGGCATGTAGCCTTTTCAGAATGGCTTATTTCACTTAGCAATATGCAAGTAGGGTTATCAGCCTTCTCATGACTTGGTAACTCATTTCTTTTTATCACCGAATAGCATTCAATTTTCTGAATGTACCCCCTTTTATCCATTTATCTACCAAAAGACATTCTGGTTGGTTCATGTTTTGGCAATCATGAATAAAGTGACTGTTGTAAATATTCTCATGTAGATTTTTGTGTGAATATAGGTTTTCAAACTAGTTGGATATACACCAAGGTGTATGACTGCCGAATCATATGGTAAGACTGTGTTTAGCTTTGTGAAACCTGTCAAAATGTTTTCCAAGGTGGCTGTAGCATTTTGCATTCTGTTTTGCGGTCCCTGTAGCAATGAGTAAGAAATTTTGTTGTTCCATACCCTCACCAACATTTGGTGTTGTGTTTGCTGGAATTTAGTCATTCCAGAAAATATGAAGTAGTTTATTGTTGTTTTAATTCACAATTCCCTAATACCATATGATACTAAGTATCTTTTCATATTCTTATTTGCCCTCAGTACATCATTTTGGTGAGGTATCTGTTTAGAAATTTTGTTCACTTTTTAATTGGGTCGTTTGTTTTCTTGAAAAGTGAAAGTCGCTCAGTCATGTCTGACTCTTTGAGACCCCGTGGGACTATACAGTCCATGGAATTCTCCAGCCCAGAATACTGGAATGTGTAGCCTTTCCCTTCTCCAGAGGAATCTTTCCAACCCAGGGATTAAAACCAGGTCTTCCACATTCCAGGCAGATTCTTTACCAGCTGAGCCAACAGGGAAGCCCAAGAATACTGGAGAGGGTAGTCTATCCCTTCTCCATTGGATCTTCCCAACCCAGGAATCAAACCAGGGTCTCCTGGATTGCAGGCGGATCCTTGTTTTCTTACTGTTGAGTTTTAAAAGTTCTTTTTATATTTTGGATGCAAGTCCTTTATCAAATATGTGCTTTGCACTTGGTGGTCTTTTTGAAGTGGGCTTTTAACAGCAGAGAAACTTACTTTCTGAACAAGCAGATGCAGCCAAAATGGAGAAATTGTTTAAAAAGGACTAGAATTGGAGGTGAAGAACAAAGGATGTTTTCAAACATTATATCATCACAGAAACAAATCTAAAAATACCTCTCTTCATTATTCCTATATTTCTAATGGAGATCTGCTTGAGTTCTTCTCGGGTGATAGTTTCTTGCTTAATGAAACTTCTTATGAGGTTTTTGATTCTATTATTAATAACACTCTCCCTTTCTGTCTATTCTAGAATTGTAAGAAAATCAGCAGGGTACAAAATAGCTGTGTTGATTTGAAAGAGTGGTCATGCCTTTTGCTTCTCATCAAGCCATCCAACTGAAATTCAAGGAAATTGCTAAGTATAGTTTTAATTTCCAACATATATAAAATAGGAAATATAAGCTTTGTCATCCCCCACAAGGTTGAAATTGTGTACAGTTCAATTCATATTTGTAAATTGCACAGCTGAGAACATAAAATATTTTTGGAAGAAATAAATGTGTTTAAGCTAGAGGAAAAAAGGCATTGTCTCACCAAGTGGTCTTTTTTTTCTCATTCAATTTATTTCCTTTCATCATCGCAGATGATAATAAACGAGTAAATATTAGTCTTTTTCCCTTGAAGTTTTTAAGACTGTTCCAATTACAGAGAGACTAGAAATATATTTGGACTTTCTTTTATTTTTAGACACTCTAAAACCATAGCTTCCAAAAAATGTCTTCTTTTTGTTTGCCTATTACAATATCACACCGCCCTCAGCGCTACCAGTAACATTCATCACTTGGTGCTGAGTAACCTACTGCGGTTTCTTAAGAAATTGGTCCTCTTTGTCATGTTTTTGAAGAGTGATTAAGTAATGGATCCAGTGGGTAATCTGTTTGTAAGTATAGTGCTCATTGCTTATTTGTAGAATACACCAATTTTTTGAATTCTGTTACTGGAGATTTATGAAAGGCTTTAACATTTCCTTGGCATCCTATATAAAAGCCCCTGAAGTCTCCATAGCAAAATATTTAGAGTACTTTTTTCCCTACTGTGTGGGCTTATAAATATCTTGTTGTAATCAATAAAGTCTGTAGACAGAACTGTCAGTCTCTTTTCTTTTAATAATTCCCAGTGTCTGACTTTTAAATTCTATAGAGCCTAAAGATTTGAAAATCTAATTAGCTATCTTTTGAGTGCTGTTGACATAAAGATCATGATTTTCCATCGTTTCACTGAAAGATGTCACATGCAATGTGGAATAATTTCTATAAGTTTGTGTGGTATATTGACAAATTGTCAGAAAAACAAACAGAAGTTATATAGGGGCTTAGTAGTCCAGAACCACTGGGGAAATTAAGTAAAAGTCATATTTTAATTGTAAATTTTATGATTTTCCCTGGGAGAAACACATGTTGAGCACAGTTAAGTAACTAAGTATAAATAATTAACCACACTAGAATTTTTACCTTGTATGTTACCTACAATTATATATCCAGAAGGGCATTTTTGTTGGAAGTAGCATGAGTGTTCAAAGCAATAGAACGTTGTAGCTGTCCATTCAACTCTAACTGTTCTCTGATAATAAATATACTGTTGGTACATTTTTATTAGTGTTCTTTATGGTACCCACTCCAAGAGGTAAATACATAAAATCTCTATAAGACTCTCTTCTTCATCCATATATCCTTGAGAAAAATCCCACATTATGTCACTAACTTGTGAATATGATTTAAGGATTAGAAAGCAAAAATAAAGTTCTTTACTGAGCATAGATTATACACTAAGCACTGTGATAAATTTCTCACATACATTGTCTTGTCTTGGTGTTATCTTACCTCTGGGAGGCAGGCATCTTTAGCTCCTATTTGGAAGTGTGAACATTGAAGCTGAGAGACATTAGGTGCTAAAATAGAGTGATTTTTGAAAAGCAGATTTTCTAGGAAGCATGAGACTCACAGTTACTTTGGAGGAGAGCGGATATTGAAAGAGAAGAAAAAGTAATTTCTGAGAAAGGGAATGGAGGTGAGACTCTTGAAACAAAACATATGCTTTATTATTTTCCTTTGTCTAGTCCTTTGAGACACCCAGGTCTGGGTGTCTACCCAGCTGAAAATCATTTTTTCTGAGAACTTTCAACACTCCTCAAGTGGTGGTCATTGAGCACAATATTCTTCACAATATTTTTCTTTTGCTTTGAGTAGCTTGAAGTGAGTTCCTGGTATTTTAACCAAAGAACTTTATACAGATTTTTTTTTTTTTTTCCTTTAACCTTCTACCCATAGCATTGCAAAAAAATTTTTATTTTCATTTTACTTTTTCAGCCTTCAAAAGCCAACAAAACTATTATTTTGGATGACTAAGCTAGGGCAAGAAGTTGGAAATGGAGATGTTTTAAAATTTATTCCAAAATATTTAGGCTAAGGATGAAGTTTGAAGAGATAAAGATGTACCTCTCACTCTCTTAGGAGTCATTCATAATCTTTGCCATGGAAAGGTCTGGTGGTTCTGTTGCAGGAAGGGGGACCCCTTCCAGGGCCTGAAACTGGGCTCTTGTCTAACACTCAGAAGTGACTTGTCCAAGGAGACACATGTGCTGACAAAGCAAGAGATTTTATTGGGAAAGGGTACCTGGGTGAAGAGCAGTAGGGTAAGGGAACCCAGGAGAACAGCTCTGCTACAGTCTTGGGTTTTATGGTGATGGGATTAGTTTCTGGGTTGTCTTTAGCCAATCATTCTGACTCAGAGTCTTTCCTGGTGGTGTATGCCTTGTTCAGCCAAGAGAGATGCCAGAGAGAAAGATTCTGGGAGGTAGTCAGACATGTGGTGTCTCCTTTTGACCTTTCCTGAACTCTTCCAGTTGGTGATGGCTTATTAGTTCCCTGTTCCTTACCAGGACCTCTTGTTGTAAAACAACGCATGCAAATGGTTACTATGGTGCCTGGCCAGGGTGGGTGGTTTCAGTCAGTGTGCTTCCTCTAACAGTTCTGTTCGTTTGTTCGTTGCCTGCTCTGCCCAAGGCTCTACTAATTTTATGCTACTAACTAGAGATCTGTGAATTATGTGCTTCTACAGTTTCCATATCTTGTAGGTCAATGAACTTCAGTGGACTCAAAGGACTCAGATTATTTGTGGGGGTGGGTGGGGGGATGGAGGGTGTCTAATTTGTTTCTAGTATTTATATCATGCGTGTTTTAGAAAATGAGTTTTTTAAATATCAAATGCCTTGAGACAGGGAGAAAAAGAAACGAGGAATACTTCATTTGAATAACATATTAAACAGAAACTAAGTGTGTAAACACGAGAGGGGTGTGTGTGTGATGGGAGGATTGTAAAGAGGAAACTCCAGACTCTGTGCATTTCTATATCACATTTGGTGATTACATTTTTAGCATGCTGGGAAGAAAATCATCCACAAAATACCCATTACATAAGGAGATTTTTTTTCTTTCTAATTCCCCTGCACCCTGCTGAATACATACCCATTTATGTTTAATTCCACACAATTGAAATATAGTCACATCTTGAATGGGAAAACAGTTTAAACAAAGACAAGCAGTTAACTAGTTATCTTTTTATATTGTTCTCTCCTCCCTATTACTGTCTTTAATGAAGAAATGAAGAGCATAATACACATTTTAAAAAATTAAATATGTCTTAGTAAATAAGTTCAAAGACTCAGATTTTATATGATAATTTGCAACTCTCCCCAAAACAGAAAATTAGTATTCAGATATTAGTGTGTAAAAAAGCCTCCTGTGGCTTTTATTTAATTGGCACAATTTCCCTTTAGTCTACGTTTAGCAGGAAATACAACAATATATAGTTACAAAATGTTTTATATTTCAAGAAGCATTTTCCTACTCCAAAGTCTCCATTAGATAAAATGGGATGTTTCTCTGGTTTTTAAAACTTGTAAAAGTTAAGACTCAGGGAGGTAAGTGCTTTGCCCAAGGCAACTCTAATGAGTAATTGAAATTGTACTACAATCCAGGCCTTTCATCCCTTAGGTCAGGGCTCTTACTACTTCTCATTGTGCATGATTTAGACCCTCTGAAATGATATGTCCAGTTATGTGTTCCTAACTATCTAGAAATTTAAGAAAGAAAAAACAGAATTTAAGGAAATTATTATGAAAGAAAGTAAAATCTGTGAAGGAAAGATGGAGCAGTTGAGATCATTTAGCCTGGAGAAGAGAAGGTTGAAAGGTGACTTGATATGTATGTGTCTTTAAGTAAAATGCTCCTGTGGAGAGGTGGTTTATGTTTCTGTCAAGGAGATGGTATAAATTACAGTGATGAACTACTGGGTCACATGTAAGATAACATCTATGGACAACGGGTGAATTAAATTCAAGAATAGGCAAGAAAAGGAGTGAAACTTCCTTTTACATTGAGGTAAAGAAAATATACTCTTAGAATCCTTTTTACTTGATTGTATTACAACACTGTGGTTATTCAAGCTTGCCATATTATTTCTGTGGTCATATGCCAAATTACTGAATTTCTAAAATGCTTAAATCTTATGTATACAGATATCTATATGGTGTGTTAATTCATTTTGAAGTCCACATGGCCTCATCCCAGTTGAATGAATATTCCAGCTGGAAGGAAGCTCAAGATACTGGAATCTATTGCATGATGTTTAGTTAACCAGCAGTACCTCAGAGTAAGTCCAAAAGATCTGCACACGCAGTAGGAATTCCAATTCTGATTTCCCTTCTTCTGCCTGTTTTCTCTTTTTGCTTCAGTTGTTCTTCTTCCACATTTCATCACTGGTAAGCTCCTCTCTGGATGATAGGATAGAACACAGTAGAATTGAGAATTCAATATTTCTTAATGAGATTACTTCTTAATTGACTTTGCTTTAAAAAATAGCAGGAAGAAGAGAGGGAAACAAATATCACATAAATATCACAAAATAAACAACAATTTGTTGCGTTTTCTTGGTGCTTTTAGATCCATGCCATCAATGAGTATTTTAACCTATATACAAGATTTTATGAGCTTCTATCAGTAATTGAGCAGTAATTAAAGTACTGTGGCAAATATAAATCTAAAATATGGTCTCCATGCATGAGAAGTTCTTAGTAGTAACTATTGATAAAAAATAACCTTATAATTAAATGCTGACATGATACATACATGATACAGACTTTGTTATAGATGCTTGTAAGAGGACAGGATTGATTGCATCATGCAATAACATTTGAGCACATGCTGTACCTATTCATTCATTCATTCACACATTCAATAAACTTTTATAGAGTGCCTACTAAGTGTCATGTATAATGGACAGAGCTATGACTTCTTATCAGGAAGCTATAATTTTAATAAAAGTTGAAGTGATAAAACATATAATAAGGGCTTCCCTCAGAGCTATTAGTAAAGAATCCTCCTGCAATGCAGGAGACCCTGGTTTGATTCCTGGGTCGGGAAGATCTGCTGGAGAAGGGATAGTCTTACCCACTCCAGTATCTGGGCTTCCCTGGTGGCTCAGCTGGTAAAGAATCTATCTGCAATGTAGGAGACCTGGGTTTGATCCCTGGGTTGGGAAGACCCCCTGGAGAAGGGCTACCCATTCCAGTATTCTGGCCTGGAGAATTCCATGGACTTCTTATCAGGAAGCTATAGTTTTAATAAAAATTGAAGTGATAAAACATATAATAAACATGCAAATAAATAATCGGATATTAGTGAGTGTTATAAAGGAAACTAAAGTAAATTAAGAAAACTGGGGAGTATTATGGGATATGAAAGAAGGTCGCCATTTTATGTAGAAGCTAAAAGAACAAGTCTTTTAGATAGGTTGACAGGGTCATTCCAGAAAGAAGGAATTTAAAGGCTTAGAGACATTGGAGGTGATTGGAATAGAGTGAATTTGGATCAGAATAGAAGAGGAGATGTGAGGGGTACTGATGGGCAGCTCATCTGAGTCCTTGTAGATCACTGTAAAGACATTGGCTTGATTCCTGTGTTGGGAAATCATTGGAGGAATTTAAGTAGATAAGTAAGATCATCTGACTTATTTGTAATACAGTCATTTTGTGTGTTCCATTGAGAATGGGCATTGGCAACATGAGAGGGGAAAGGAAGCACGGAGACACATGAGTTTACTGTAATAACCAGGCTGAACAAACTGATTACCTGGACATTAACAGTAGCATTGGCAATGGTTAAAAATGGTTATGTTATTGCTATATTTTAAAGTTAGGCCTTCCCTGGTGGCTCCAGATGGTAAAGAGTCTGCCTGCAATACGGGAGATGTGGGTTTGATATAGATTGTGAAGTAGGAGAAAAACAATGAAATAAAAAATAAACCTCAAAATTTTTCATGTAGTTAAATAAAAATATGACATTTCAATTTTTTGTGTTTGGGATAGTGGTATGAGGATCAGATTGTGGCTGGTGGAAAATCAGAAATTTGATTTTTTGAAATGTTTAGATTATGATACCTACTAGCCATCCAAGGAAGGATATTGAAAAAATATTTGTACATACGTTTTGAGTGAAGAGGGAGATATAGGCTGGAAATATAACTTTGAAAGCCATCAGCTTAAAAATAGCTTGTCAAACATAAAACTAAAAAATAAAACTACATGATTTTATTAATATAAAAGGTTTGAATGTCGAAAGAGAAGAGGTATATAGACTGATAAGTGCAGACAGAAAAGACCCCACTGAGGTAGGATGAAAACCAAGAGTGTGGCACAGAAGGGGAGAAAATATTTTGGTGAAGATAATTTATTAAGTCCAATGTTGCTGTTAAGTATATAGGATGAAGACTGATCATTGAATTTAACACTATTAAGTTCATTGTTTACCTTGAAAATATGTGTATTTTTTTGTGTGTGAATCAGTAAGAGCATACATTTTCTTGAAGTTTGAAAGAGAATAAGGATAGAGGAATTTGAAACATTAAAACCCAAACAAACATTTTTGACCAACCCAGTATAAATGCTTGAGAAAGTTTGATGAAAGGGGGAACAGAGAAATGAAGTGGTACCCAGAAAAGAGCTTAGATTATATTTTTGGTCAATGGGAATAATCGCTAAAGAATGAACAACTAATGAAGTAAGGACCAGAAAGAATTTCTGAAAGAGTAGATCTTTGCATAGGTGAGAGAAGATGAAATCTAGTCACAGGTTGGGGGTTGGTTATGAGTAGGGAAATGAGCAGTTCCTCCATACTAAGAACAAAGGTAAGAGGACAGTTTGTAGCCATAATTTTAACCTTAAACCTCAATTATGTGACTACAGTGATCGAGAGGTGGTTAGGTATACTGATGGGATCTGTAGATCTTCTCTTCTATTGTCTCTGCCTTCTCAGTGGAGTAGGAATAAATGTAATTCCCTAAGGTAAAGTTTGGCTAAAGATACTAGTGATTTGGAGAAAATGCAAAATGTGCATTTTTCCTTAAAGAGAATGAGAGAGTAAATGTACTAGTACAGTGAAGCAGGATTGTTGAGCAACATTAAGAGTAACTTGAAATTTTGATCATGAAATGAATGTAAACTAGAGAATACATTTATCTGCTTTTCTCCAGTCATATTTAATTGCATATGTCTAGATAAAGAGTCAGAGAAGGCGAGGGCACCCCACTCCAGTACTCTTGCCTGGAAAATCCCATGGATGGAGAAGCCTGGTAGGCTGCAGTCCATGGGGTCGCTAAGAGTCAGACACGACTGAGCGACTTCACTTTCACTTTTCACTTTCATGCATTGGAGAAGGAAATGGCAACCCACTCCAGTGTTCTTGCCTGGAGAATCCCAGGGAGGGGGGAGCCTGGTGGGCTGCCGTCTATGAGGTCACACAGAGTCAGACATGACTGAAGTGACTTAGCAGCAGCAGCAGCAGATAAAGAGTGCTTAGAGAATTAGATTTAATCAGAATTGTATTTATGTCAGGGACTATTGTAAAGAGAGGAATGCTGAAGGCAGCAATAAATAAAAGTGGGTGATTGTAATTATGGTACATGGTTTTTAATGAGTGAAAAGGAAGGACATGAGGGTGACTAGGGCCAAAGAAAAGGAGCTTAGGATCAATAGGTCTGTATCTGGGTCTAATTAAACACTTACTGGAATTGAACAACAAAACTGAGTTAGCTTGAAGGCAGTGAAGTGACAGGTAGATGAATCAAAATGCAATACATTATCATTTTGGAGGGAATATAGTAATATAGATAACGCCAAGATTTGTAAGAATAGGATTGTGAATGTCTGATCCAGGGTGAACAACTAAATTTTTGGAAGAGAAAAAGTCAGGGATCTGGATGGCCAAGAATTTAAATTACCACATGCATGAACATTGAAATCACCAAGAATAAAACAGGGGTGTTGTTGGAAAGAGTGACAGCAATATACAAGGGACTTAAATTATCAAGAAGTGAGAGAAAGTGACCATGACAGCTCTGCCAGGAGATTCAAAGCTAAGATGGTATAGAGTTGAAGAAGAATGCTCTGCAAGTGGCAATGAGGAAGAATCCATTCCACCTGAAACACTGGAGACAGGAAAGGTGAGGGTATATTTTCCCTTCTTAAACTGATTTTGGTTAAATAAGAAATGGAAGGAAACCTTCAGAAGGGTTGGAGGATGTGGGAGATTCTGCTGATGACTGGCCACCAGTTAAGAGGATCCAGTTGTGAAAGTGTTTCAGGAGGTGGATGGGTTTAGAGGATGGAGGCAAAAGAGTTGATGGCAATACAAGGCAATCTGAGGATTAGTTTTGAGGATGAGGGATGACCTGGGAATTCTTAGTTTCTGATAATGAGGATACATTCAGGGATAAGGGGCAAAATGGGATTGTCCTCATGATCTCAAGGCAGGCACTGATGGAGAGGCTTGAGAGCTGATAGGAGGGCAGCTGAGGCAGTTTCAAATTATACTGTGTTCCAGGGGCCTGACTTCATCTAGTAATGGTGACATGGAGATTGAGAGAATTGATCTTAAATGGTGCATCAAAAGCTCTGTGGCTCCCTCTTGTCTCTAGCTCTGGAAGATGAGGAAGCTGGAGAAAGGCAGTCTGTAGCAAAGCTCAAAGGGCACCAATATTCCTTCTTGGCTCCTTCCAATGGAGACCAGGTGGCCACAGTAGGGTTACTATATCTTTAGCTCACGGACCACTCCAAAGTACAGGCAGGGATAAAAGGTGGGATGGGAAATAGCCAAGAAAGATAAGTGCTCCACCCTGATTTTGAGAAAGTGTTCTTCAGAAATTATTCAACTAAAAAAAAAAAAAGAAGAAGTTATTCAACTGAGCTAATATATATATTGACCATTTGGGGATATAAAAATTCAGTATAATTCAATGAGGAGACAGTAATTAAAGGTATTGTGGGAATATGAGAAGTTGTCAGATGCAAGATGGTCTTTGTTTCAATGGAAGACATTTATTGCCAAGTTGTGGAGAATGATGTTAGCTTAAGAACTTTCTGGACTTCCCTGGTGGTCCAGTGGCTAAGACTCCAAGTTCCCAATGCAGGGGGCCCGGTTCAATCCCTGATCAGGGTTAGATCCCACATGCCACGACTAAGACCTGTACAGCCAAATAAATAAATACTTAAGGAAAAAAAGAAGTGGCAGTGTTCATATTAATCTTGAAAGATTACAATATGTAGAGAGAACAAAATAGCATTATTTCTTTCCAGCTCTTTCTTGTCATGACAGGAGACAAAAGACTGTAGGAACTCTCTTTGGTGTAGTCTGAACTGTATAACTTTGTGTATATCTAGTACAAGAAGAAAAGTGAAGTGTGTGAGATGGCAGCGCTTCAGATATTCTCTCTCAAATAATCTTTTCTTGTATCTAACCTTGTATTTGAGTAATCATTCCTTACAAACTTAATAAGCACTTCAAATATTATCTACTTTAAATCTTAATGCTCTGAGTTATTGTACAGTTTGGAAAAGTAAGGGTCTACCCTAATATAAATGTCATAAGAGCTGAAACTCTTATTTATACCATATCTTGTGTCTGATAGTGTCTCACAACTGCTAAGTTCCTTATAGATATTTGTTAAATGAATAAAATTTATTCAAATTTATCCAAACTGACACACAGAAAATAAAACAGCATACAACTTTCCATGGATCATTATTGATATTTTTATGATCTATTAAAAAATATCACTGTCCTGATAACTTTGTCTATTTCATCTCTTCCTAATTCTCACTCATTCTCTCCACCCTATTTGTAATTGCCCCAAATAGGAAAGAAGAGTTACAATTTTTGTTAGTTGAATGTAATGTCAATACTTGCTCTGTATTTACTTGTGATAGGGGCTATTGTATGTTAAAAGATTACGCTTATGGGTTTAGCTCTGAGAGAGATGGTGAAGGGCAGGGAAACCTGGTATGCTGCAGCCCTTGGGGTTGCAAAGAGTTGGACGCACTAAGTAACTGAAAACAATAGCTCTCAGAGCAACTCTGATAATTTATACAGTTTCCTTTTTATACATGTCATCTTCTAGTTACATCATTTTCTTAATGGTTACTTAGATACTCTTCACAAATCTAAAATCTATTTGGGAATATCGACTGAGAAAAAGTACAAATAAAATTGTATATTTCTTTTTAATTCATTAAACAGTTATTCCTGTTATATTTTCCAGCTATCATTTATATTATTCTTTTTATAAAATTTATATCACAGTTATTCTACTTAATAACATTTCTGGAGAACTAATATTTTCTTCAATCATATAGATATTTAGGGTTTGGGGATAGAGTTTTTGTTTTCTTAAATTGGCTAGGTTGTTTATTCTGGTGGGAGTATTAAGGTATTTAAATTATTTTGTCTTCATACTACACTTTAAAGTCTGTGTTTTCAAACCCTCAATTATTATTATTTTCTCAAAATTTCTTAGCTATTCTAGCTGACTAATTCCTGGGCTTTTAATAATTTTTAATAAATCTTTAATGTTTTTCAAGTTTATTCTTATTAAATTGAGGTGGCCTTATTTTGTGTTTTTATGTGTATATTCCCTGATGGCTCAGTAAGTAAAGAATTTGCCTGCAGTATAGGAGCCACAGGAGACACAGTTTTGATCCCTGGGTCAGGAAGATCCCTTGGAGAAAGAAATGGCAACCTTCTCTGTAATTTGCCTTGGAAATCCCATGGACAGAGGAACCTGGAGTCCAGGGGGTTGCAAAAAGTCAGGCAAGACTGAGCATGACCACATGTTAATTGTGATAAAACTCATTTTACTCTAATTCTATATGTTGTTTATAAGAGACATTGACTATACAAGAATGTGGAAACATTTAAATAAAAGAGTGAAAATAGATACTGCAGGAAAATACTATCCAAATAGCAAGTACCAGTTTTAATCAGATTAAATGCTGACAAAGTCATTCCTATAAAACAAAACTCAATTCACTACAAAATGATGAAAGTTTTTAATTCTCTAGAAAGATACAGCAATTCTGAAATTGTATGTACCAAATAGCGTATCTTCAAAAGCATATACAGCAGAACTTCACAAGACTACAGGGAAGAAAACACAAAAATACCATATAGGAAGAGATTTCCCCAACTTTCTGTCAATTATTGAAATAACAAGCATTCAATAATTATTGAGTAACACAGTAACAATTTTGCCTTAATTAAAGCTAAAATTAAAACATATATGATTTTATTATATAACTGAAGCCTTTACAAAAGTTTCTCATAAACTAGGTAATAAAGAGAGTTTCAACAAAATTCAAATATAGATATAATCACACCTGTTCTCCAATCAAAAGCATTTGTATTAGAACTAGATAAAACATATATAAAACCATATATATTTGTTAAGAAACACATCTAAATAATAGACCAAGAAATGTAATATAAATTTTTTAAAGTATTAGAATTTACTAGTAATTTAAATACTACCCATTGTAACTTGCAGAGTAAAGCAGTCCTAAAATTAAAATGAAGTTAGAAAAATGTAATGACGTAAGCCCAAAGAAATTAGAAGTAAAGATATGTAAAATTTAACAGCAGAAATAGTAAAATAGAAAATAAAGAAAAGATCAAGTAGATCTACAAAAAAAAAAAAAAAATCTCTGTAAAGACTGGTACAATAGACAAAACTCAAGTAGGATTGATTTGGAAAAGATGGAAGAAGCATAAATAAAAAATTCATTATGATTTTTAAAGGGACCATATCTATAAATATATCAGCAATTAAAGAGTCAATCAGATCAGATCAGTCCTCAGTCGTGTCCGACTCTTTGCGACCTCATGAATCGCAGCACGCCAGGCCTCCCTGTCCATCACCAACTCCCGGAGTTCACTGAGACTCACGTCCATCGAGTCAGTGATGCCCTCCAGCCATCTCATCCTCTGTCGTCCCCTTCTCCTCCTGCCCCCAATGCCTCCCAGCATCAGAGTCTTTTCCAATGAGTCAACTCTTCGCATGAGGTGGCCAAAGTACTGGAGTTTCAGCTTTAGCATCATTCCTTCTAAAGAAATCCCAGGGCTGATCTCCTTCAGAATGGACTGGTTGGATCTCCTTGCAGTCCAAGGGACTCTCAAGAGTCTTCTCCAACACCACAGTTCAAAAGCATCAATTCTTCGGCACTCAGATTTCTTCACAGTCCAACTCTCACATCCATACATGACCACAGGAAAAACCATAGCCTTGACTAGACGAACCTTTGTTGGCAAAGTAATGTCTCTGCTTTTAGCTATATATCAATGATACTAAAACAGAATAACTGGAAACATTCTTTAAAGCTATAATTTAGCAGGAGTGACTCTTGGTGAAAAAGAATGTGTATATAATTTTATAAAAATTAGATGAAATGAATTTGCATTTAAAATCTTAGCCCAAAGAAACTACCAGACCCATATTCTATCAAATTTTCAAAGAACAAGTAACTCTGTTCTTATACAAAATTTCTACATTATAGAAGAGTAAAGTTCTTGAAATTACTCTAAGATATTAACATTCCCTAATAATGGCTAGAAAAATAAAAGAGGATGGAAATTTTAGTCTAATTTCACTCAGAAATATAATTAAAACACTTAGAAATATTAGCAAACTGTGTCTAGGGTATTTCAAAAGATAAATACATCAGAATTAATTTTGGTTTATCCTAACACTGAAATGGTAGTTTGATATTACACTGAATTTATTGTATTAGCATGTCATCTCAGTAAATGCAAAAAAAGTTTGATAAAATTCAGTGGTCACTCACTATAAAATATTTTGGCTAATTGACAGTAGAAGAAAATAGTTTAAACTTCATAAAAATATCTAACAAAAACCTAGAACAATCATTCTTAATAGTTTTCTGTATTGTTCTCTTCAATATCGGGAAGAAGGCAGGAACGTCTATTGTCAACATTTCTGCTCACTGTTTTGGAGGAGATCTTAGTAAGGTAAGTCCTTAAAAGAAATGAAAACTATGAGCGTTGGAAATGAGGGAGAGACACTCAGTATTTGTAGATTATGTGATTGTTTAACTAGAAACAATTGTTAATTGTTTAACTTAGAAAGCTAAGGTAGCAACAAAAATTGTTAAAACCAATGAAAAACTTCAATAAGCTACTGGATATAAAAATATATATATAAGGTATATTTCATTTTTCCTACATAATTAATACAAATACTACGTTAAAGCAGAGAGCATCCTATCTAATATATGCAAAATACAGGAAATAAACATATTCTAAATAATGGTTCTTTAACTTTTCCCTCCTGAACCATGAGAATGCATTTTTTTTTTTTTTTGGCCCTTTCACTGTTTAATTTGATTTTATTAAAATCTTTTCCTCTTCTCTGAAGCTTAAAGCCTGGTTAATTTTAAGACCAGTTCAGTTATCTCTCAGACTGAGGTAAGTGGAGAGAAAACTGGAAATCTGAGCTGTACTAGTAGGATTTCCAGAATTTTGGTGTCCATCTTCCTCTCTTAACCCTCTCTATGACTGTTACCTAGGCTCCAGGGCCATTATATATGAGTCTATTAGTCCAGGGCTTCCTTGATAGCTCAGTTGGTAAAGAATTTGCCTGCAGTGTGGAGACATGGGTTTGATCCCTGGGTTGGGAAGATCCCCTGGAGAACGGAAAGGCTACCCACTCCAGGATTCTGGCCTAGAGAATTCCACGGACTGTATAGTTCATGGGGTTGCAGAGTCAGAGATGACTGAGTTTCACTTTCACTTTCACTTTCCACTCTAGAAGTGAGGTGTAAAACTATCTGACTTCCCTTCTTCCAATCTTGGCAAACCTGAGCCTACCACTTGACTCGCTGATTGTATTTTCAGTCTTTCTGGTCCTGTAGAGTTTTCTGACGTTAGATTCCAATATTGTATTTAACTATATTTTCAAGATCAGGCAAAGTGTATGAAAATTCTACATTCAGCCAATGACAGCACCAATCTGTCACTATGAAGATTCACTTCTTGGGCTTTTAATACTCTTTCTGTCCACTTTGCTTCATGAACAAATGTATCCATGGGGCAAAATCTGTTGGCATGATATTCTATATGTCCCTTTGCTGTGCTCACATTCCCATTTTTACTATTTCAACACTACTGTGAAGTGTTTGTCAGTGTGCTTCTTTTAAAATTCACGTCAGAGAAAAAACTCTATCTGCATGTGGTAAGTGCCCAGATCCTTACTCTTGTGAAACATTTTCCTTAATTAAAAACATTCATAAAAATTAACTCTGAAGAGTTAGAGGCAAGGTTACTTCAGATTATATCCTATAAAAATATGAAGAAAAATTGTGCTTCATGGTATAATGCTCTCTGCTGAGCAAGAGGCTAGATGTGGCTTTGCTCAAAGCTTGAATTATATACTTAATTTTGCACATTAAAATTTAATGATATTTTAAATGTAATAAGCCTTTCCCAAACAGAATTTCTTTCTTTTCCAATAGCCTAAATAGTATTGTAGGAATAATATTTTGGACCACAGTCGAAAGTTTTTTCCCTAGTATAACATTAATATTTTTCACTGATTTTAAAAAAGCCTTTTCTTTAATAGCACTGCAATTTTTTCCAGTTCTGCAAAAACTCTGAAACAAAATGGTTTAAAGCAGAATATGATGCCTCTTTTGGGTAGGAAAAAATTTTAGATTATGCAAGTACACTACTTTTCATTGACTCATTAAATCTATCATCATATGTACGTACAGAGCTATTTTCATTCATCAAAATTTATGGGTTTTGTAAATTAAGATAGCCTTGTATTACTGAACGCTTATTTGAAAAAAGTTCCTCCAGAAAACTTCAGGGACAACTATCAATAGATAAGGAAATGTATTTTAATAGGCGGTGGGAGGAAAGCTTATTTCACAATAGCAAACTTATTTCCAAATGTTCCTAGCAAGACTTTCATGGGCTCTTAATTTTACATTTCTTTCTCCTGTGCATTTTTTCATTTCCCACCCAACAAATTAAGTAGTGAAAAAAGGTTATAGAGCAGCAGGGAGACCTGTTGTTGCACTAAGTATCTAGGCAATGAACACCATCTAGTGTTTCACACAATGTGCTACTAAAATCTTGAATTTGTGGACAGTGCTTTACACTTCACAAGGTGGGTTCACATAGGTGTGATCTCACTTGACCCCTGCCTTGTGAGGTATGAAGGAAAAATACTATCTTGTTTCTATTTAGTAGTTAACATTGCAAATATAGAGTAGACTGAAGCTGTTTCAGATATTATAATGAAGATAAAATTTGTCCCAGGAATCCTGATTCCATATTCGTTCTTCCTTTCCCTCACTGCACACAGTCAACTTTCAAATAGTTGTTGGCTGATTGATTGAATAAAAATAGACTACTTTGTCACAGCTTAAAATCATGCACATTTTAAGAAAATTTTAATGGCCACTGAAAAATATTATTCACTAGAAGATTATAATCTAAAGATTTTGGAAGCACTTGCATTTCCAATGAAAGTATTATTTACTCTAATAATAAAGAAAAATGTTCAGCAACTAAAAGAAAAAAATCTACAAAATGAGATAAGGTAGAACTCTGGATGAATATTAAGGTCACAAGGTTTCTTAACTGAAGAACCATGTTTAAACTGTTTTGAACAAAGTGCTTATCCCACTCAGTTTTAAGTATTATAAGATTAAATCTTGGGTGTGGTGTGCATTCATATTCCCCATGGTCAAATTTGTACTATTGAGACTGGCTTGACCGATATCCAGAGTGAAAGTATTAATCTGACTTAAGTGAGATAACAAAGTGTTCATGCGAATAAAGAAAGAGAGAGAAGAAATGCTGGGGTGTAAAAGAGGAGTCTGGAGAATTGCTAGGAACTGGAGGAGAGGATCAAATTTATAGGAAAGTGTCTGTTTCCAGTTTAAGAATAAAGATTTAATTAATGTAAGGACAAATTGGAAGGAAGAAACCAGGGATAATGCTTGATTATGGGTAGTAACTTTTGACCCTTGAAACAGGGCTATTGTAACTGAATGAAAACACCCTTCAATGCTCAGGGCAGAATAGTCTGGAGAATTGCTAGGAACTGGAGGAGAGGATCAAATTTATAGGAAAGTGTCTGTTTCCAGTTTAAGAATAAAGATTTAATTAATGTAAGGACAAATTGGAAGGAAGAAACCAGGGATAATGCTTGATTATGTGTAGTAACTTTTGACCCTTGAAACAGGGCTATTGTAACTGAATGAAAACACCCTTCAGTGCTCAGGGCAGAATAGACAATACTTCCCCCAATATCCTAGATGGCATTCTCTTTCCATGGTAAAGGTTATCTTGACTCCACCTGCACACAACTCTTAAATTTTTTTTTTTAATTTTTCTTAAATCGGCAATTCTCTTGAAGTGGAAAGCATCTATTAGGTGGGAAGGATAATCTTCACCATTGGAGTGAGCATTGGAGCCGACTGTGGTACTGGTGAAATAGACTGTTCCTAATACTGCATTCTTTTTCCTTGTAACAGATTTTAGCAAGGGTTGAGAAATGGTATGTGAGGAAAGTAGGCTTCTCTGATGAGCAGAATAGACAAATGCCACTAGGTTGATAGTATCCATTACTGAAAATATATTAGGTGGTGGTCTTACACTTTTATCAAGGGAGAAGATATAATATCAGTATATCCTTTATTTGTATATTCACTTCTGGTTACCAACACCAATATAACTTTTGCATAACGTTTCAGGATGAGTTGGTGTCTTCCTGAGCAAATGACCCATAAGCTTTCCAGTATTATCTAGATGATGGGGTTGCAAGTTGTGAAAAAAAGTGACTATTATAACCAAAGACAGAGGCAGCAAGAGTCATCATTTCAAAAATTTTTTCTATCTCTTTCAGTTTAGTCTATAATAAATGACATTTTTGCTGTATGTGTCACATAGGTCTTGTACAAGGCTTGACATGCTAAGCTTTTCATTTTGGTGATATCTTGAGACTCTAAGCAAATACACTTTGTAATAAACCTATACATTCAAATAACTAAACCCACTGTAAAATTTGCGAAAGTATTTTACAATGAAGTTGAACTTGATAATTTATGAAAAAGACACATAAATTTATAGGCAAAAACCCAGTGACTGTGACTGATATGCGTTCCTTTGTACTCTTGCTGTTAGTTTAAACATGAAATTCAAAATGATACCAGGTCTTCTAAATGTAATTAGTCCAATATGCATTTTGAAATTCCGTCAAGTTTCTTTACCACCTGAAGCTGAAATTCTGATATTCTAAAATAGGAAAAACCTAGATTCTGATTAATACTGTGTTATCAAGGAATTCATGATGAGGCAGTAGAAAATTCATAGAAAGGATAAAAATGTTCACGTTATTTTTCTCTTTAAAAAAATTGTGGGTGTAGCTATTGGTAATAAAAATAAGGTAGTCTAAGCTTTACATACATTTATATGAATTTAATATGAATTTATAGACTAGCAGTACATCAACAACAATGCATATAGTAGGTAGAACATAATTTTGAGAGATTATTCTTGCAATTGGATCAGATAGTCAAGCAGTTTGAGGGTCAAATTCATGGAGTATTTGTGCCATAGTTTGGTTCCCTGAAAGCAGATGCTGAAATAGCAATTGGGGTGAAATATGTTTATTAAGGATCAATACATGTGAAAGGAAGGAGAAGCCTGACTGGACAGAGGGAAAAATGAATTGATTCATGTTCAACAAACTCTCCATTAACCCAAAGGGAGCCTGTGAAGACAAAATTGCCCTTTAGAGAATCCCACAATGAGATAAAGTGGCTGAACCTTTATAAACTTTTCTCATTTCTGTCATAAGATGTGAGGAATTATTGTGAAATTATTTGGTTCTAAATATTGTGCTTATGTTTGAAAAAGAGTCCTTATTTTTAAGAGATACTAAGATATTTATGAATATAATAGCATGTTGTGTGACATTAAAATAAAGTTGAAAAATTAGAGAAAGATCAACTTCAAGTGTTTTCCAAGGACCAAAGAGGAGACTATTTGAGAATGCCACCCCGCCCAAAAGACCACAAAGTATCAACATACCTACTTATATATTTTTTCATAATAATATTTTAAAAACACATCATATTGAGAGTTGGTTGCACCTACTCATTATTTTGAAAATAAATGAAACAACCTAGCACTTTTTCTGCCTCTCTTGTACAGATATATCTCAGAGTAACCAAACATTTGAGAAAAAAAAAAAAAGATATTTTCAGGTAATTTCTTAAGGAGGAATGGTCAAATTGGAAAAAAATTATCATTTAGCAACACAATAAAATAGTGGATTTAGGAAATGCTCACCAAGGAATGCTCAAACATTAGGAGAAACATTGATAGAGAAGCTAATTGATGAAACAACTGAACCAGCCACTCAATCTTACCCAGATGGACAAATATATTCTTCCTGGCAAAATGCATTAAGACACACATGGCACCTCCTATGGAGTAGCTCCACCAATAATTAATCCTGTATCTGATTAAGTCTCTAATTGTGCTTATAGGAAATATGGGGGATAGAGAAGCCATACAGATAACAGCCAAATACTAAAGCAAGAAGGTGAAAAATATTATAAGACAGTTTTTTTTTCAATAAGTAATTGATATGAAAAAATGGAAAGAATTGTTATAAATTTAAAAGCCTTTTAAAACATATAATCCAGAGGCAATTGTGCAAATCTTGTTTGGATCTGACTTGAACAAATCAACTATATAGACATTTTATCATGGAATAAGTATTAGATGGTATTAACAAAATATTGTGAATTTCAGAAATATGATAATGTCAAGAATGGCATTGAAACATGTATAATATCATATATGAAATGAGTCACCAGTCCAGGTTCGATGCACGATACTGGATGCTTGGGGCTGGTGCACTGGGACGACCCAGAGGGATGGTACGGGGAGGGAGGAGGGAGGAGGGTTCAGGATGGGGAACACATGTATACCTGTGGCAGACTCATGTTGATATATGGCAAAACCAATACAATATTGTAAAGTTAAAAAAAAAGTCTTGCTTATTATAAATGTACACTGAGTTATTTTTTCCAGCTTTATTGCCATATTATACACCAAGTTATTTAGGTGCAAAGATATAAATTGGTGGAGAGGAGGGGAATAAATAAAATTACATTGGCAAAAGTTGAAATTTGTTGGAATTGACTTACAGATAACAAGCACATGAGAATTATTGTAACATTCACTTTTCTACATGGTGGAGAATTTATTTAACTGTTCAACTATTAAGCTATTTGCATTAACATATAGCAGACATTTCTTATGAAAATAATACACCAAAAAATGTCATATGACACAAACTATGTTGAATGACAAATCTGGTTCAAAGGAATCTTGGCAATCATCACTGTAAGCTAAATCCCACAAAATAAAATTTAACATGAATAAATGCATTGCAAATTTTTGGGATGAAGGTAAGTAATTTAACTGGAATTTGTGAAAAAGAGCAAGCCCACGTTATTTGAAATGGATTACATCATGTCTCATATTGAAGATTTTTTAAGTCAATGTGAAGAAGTAACTTTTATTTTGTTCTTATGTTGTAATGAGATTGCTTAGTTCTGCAATTTTAGTTGGTATGATTAATGAGCTTGAAAATTCTTATATTTGCTTTCTTATCTCTTAAATAGCATATATTGGGCAAAGTTTATATACTGTCTTGATGTCTAACATCATCATGGCTCATTAATGTACTTACTGATATGTGACAATCCCTTTGGACATTGAGTTGGGTAGAAAAATTTGCTTTACTGTAGCTAGTTCTGTTACTCTTACTGCCTCCTTGGCTCATATCTAAGTTCTCACTGCTTAGTAGTTTAGCTCCTTGGGTTCAGGTCATACTCACTCCCCAAATGCCCAAATATTTGATAATGGAGTAATCCAGCTCTACTTTTCCAAGTCAAAGTTTAGTTTGAGTATAGTTCTCTTTCACAAGAGTAAGTAAACTAGGTATTCTTTGGGAAGGTTGTATTTTTTTCAGTCTCCCTTTTTCCCCTGAAAAAATTTTATCCAGCTAGCTGGAGTTGAGAAAAGCAAACACCTCACTTGAACACAAAAAAACAAGGGGTAGTGAAGCCCCATCTGGGCTTCCTAGATGGCTCAGTGGTAAAGATTCCACCAGCAATGCAGGAGACCAGATTCAATCCCTGTGTTGGGAAGATTCCCTGGAGAAGGAAATGGCTACCCACTCCAGTATTCTTGCCTGGAGAATCCCTTGGACAGAGGAGCCTAGTGGGCTACAGTCCACGGGGTCACAAGAGTTGGAGATGACTTAACAACTGAGCAATGACATTAGTGAACATAGTAATTATTTGCACTGTAATACATTTTTTTTTTCCCTATTGGATTTAAGTCTCTGGAAGTTCAGTCCTTGGCTTAGAAAATCCAAGGGTTGAGAGCAATATTTGATACTTGCCAGTCAAGATTTCCCAAACTTGAGTCATTAGTATAAAATTCTTCACAATTTTTTGATAGATAGATACAAGTATATATAAAATATACTTTATTAAATTAAATCCATTTGTAACATAAATTTATTTAAATGGAGAAATGATTATCAGCACCATGATTTTGACCTTTTTTTTTCCTTGCATTAACAAAGTGTTTTGAGATATTTACAATGAGAAAAAAAATTCAACTGTATGCTACCTAAAATTATCTTTTTACTGCAGCTAGTAAAACTTTAGTAGATTCATGTGATACCTGGATTTTTGCCACCGCCATATTACATATAAATTTCTGCTGCTAGAGATATTTTACTCTAGTTCTCAATAACCTTAGCCTGCTATTTAGATTACATTAGGACTCAGTACGGAGAAGGCAATGGCACCCCACTCCAGTGCTCTTGCCTGGAGAATCCCATGGATTTAGGAGCCTGGTAGGCTACAATCCATGGGGTCGCTAAGAGTCAGACACGACTGAGTGACTTCACTTTCACTTTTCACTTTCATGCATTGGAGAAGGAGATGGCAACCCACTCCAGTGTTCTTGCCTGGAGAATCCCAGGGACGGAGGAGCCTGTTGGGCTGCTGTCTATGGGGTCGCACAGGGTCAGACACGACTGATGTGACTTAACAGCAGCAGCAGGACTCAGTAAGTGCTTTTTTTTTTTTTTTAGTAAGTGCTTATTAAATGTTTATTGAATGAATAAATGTACATAACTGAGGATATCATAATTTGAAAATCCATGTTATTACCAACTGTGATAAACTTTCAGTTTGAGGAGTGGCATTATTGAAATAATTGTCTTCTACATCCTTTCTCACCAAATTCCTAGATTATTCTATTGGCAAACATTGCTCCGTGTTCCTTTGAGAAATAACACAGATTTAGACTATAAAGTTAACATCTTCATACATATAATTCATCTACCCCAAAACACTTGACATATTAAACATTTTTGTATGTGTTAGGAGAGAGAATGTAACAGTTGCAGAAAGCAGATAATTTCCTCACTACTGAAAGTATTCAGTAGACTTTATGATCCCACAGGTATATTTTTTCCTGTAAAAGTTATGTTTTTAAATTTTGGTTTCCTCTAACAGCAAATTTTGACCCTTTGATTTAAGAGATTTACAGTTTTTGGCCATTAAATAATGTTGAAATGGTCATAAAAAGGAGATTTTTATGACTACCAATAAGTAGATCCAAATTATGAATTCATATTCATAATAATTATAGATAGCTATTGATTTGGAAACTACCACCCTAAATATCAGGAAATATGGCCCAAGTGAAGGAAGAACAGGGCATGTAAAGTTATTTAGAATTATTAGTGCTTTGAAGATCTGGGAATAGACTATTTGTGTATTTATGTCCAAGAGGAAATTAAAAAATCATTATAGAAGCTGAGATATTTAGAAGCTGAGAGCTTTTAAATCCTATTTTATATAAGAAAAAATTTCACTCTTATTAATAGAATATTTGATAAGTATTCATTTTCTTGTAGTATTAAGTCTGATTGATGGATGGGGAAGGGTGACTGAAATTCAAGAGGTGAGATTAAGGTAGATGCCACAAATTTGAGCAAAATTATATCCAAGGAGTATGTAATATAATTTGAGATATTTTAAAGTAAGTCCTTTAATAGGTGCAATGATTTCATATATAAACATTTTCTATCAGTATTCCATTTAATCTTTGTCATTGGAAGAACTTGCTTACTATATTGAACAAAATATAAATAGTAAGTTTTAGCAATTGAATATTTTAATTAGATTATGAATTCAATTTAAATGTCTTAGTAGTAAAGAGCTAATTTTTAAATTCTACCAACAGGTTTATTAATTCTGCATGTATTTATTTAGCAGCTAATTTACAGAGATGCTCTGCCAGATGATATAGAAAATAAGATGAATAAGACAACTAGACAATGTGTATACAGGTTGACCACAGTGACTGTCACAGTGCGTTGTGATTGCTTTTTTGCACGTTTGACCACCTTTGTTTTTTCCATTATGTGTGTGCATGTGTGTATGTGGTTATAACGTAAGAAAGTATTCTACCTTGGCAGTAATTAAAATTACGTTTGAAAAATATTGAACTTAACTGAGCTGCCTCAGAACAGAGAACTGTGTGCTGTGAGAAGAGAAACTTTCCTCTGTTTCTAGCACAACCCACAATAAAGCTGGAGCTTTATAGACCCTCAGTGTTTGCTTAATCATAGGCAAGAGGAAAAGGGGACACTGCTTTTGGAACAATGATAAACTTCCTTTAACCATCAAACCTCAAGACAAATGATGCCATACAAATAAATTTAGATTATTTTTGTTATAAATACCAGCTGGGTAATTTTAAGGCTTCTATATAGGGGAATGAAATGTCAGGGAGAAAATTCCATCATGATTGTTGTTGTTCAGTCACTCAGTCGTGTCTGATTCTTTGCAATGTTATGGACTGCAGCACGCCAGGCTTCCCTTTCCTTTGCTATCTCCCAGAGTTTGCTCAAACTCGTGTTTTTTGAGTTGATAATGCCATCCAACCATCTCATCCTCTGTTGTCCCCTTCTCCTCCTGTCCTTGGTCATTCCCAGCATCAGGGTCTTTTCCAGTGAGTCACTTCTTCACATTAGGTGGCCAAAGTATTGAAGTTTCAGCTTCAGCATCAGTCCTTCCAGTGAATATTCAGGACTGATTTCCTTTAGGATTGATTGATTTGATCCTCTTGCTGTCCAAGGGACTCTCAAGTTTTCTCCAACATCACAGTTGGAAAGCATCAGTTCTTTGGTGCTCAGCCTTCTTTATGGTTCAACTCTCACATCTGTACATGACTACTGGAAAAACCATAGCTTTGACTAGACAGACATGTGTTGGCAAAATGATGCCTCTTCTTTTGAATATGCTGTCTAGGTTGATCATAGATTTTCTTCCAAGGAGCAAGTGTCTTTTAATTTCATGGCTGCAGTCACCTTCCACACTGATTTTGGAGCGCTAGAAAATAAATTCTGTACTATTTCCATTGTTTCCCCATCTATTTGCCATAAAGTAACTGGATGCTATAATAATCATTTTTTGAATGTTGAATTTTAAGCCAGCTTTTTCACTGTCCTCTTTCATCTTCATCAAGGGGCTCTTTACTTCCTCTTCACTTTCTGCCATTAGGGTGGTGTTATCTGCATATCTGAGGTTATTCATATGATGGAGAATTTTTTTGGAATGGATTGAAATTTATTGAGGAAGTGGGCAACAGTTGGACCTTGGGATGAAGTTTAAGTGAGATTAGAACCCTGGGATACAGGTGGACCAGGATGTGCAGCTCCTGGGCTAAGTGACCAGATGATGAGATTTAAAAAAATTGAGAAAAAATGGGTAAGGGGTGAATGAATTTTGTGGTGGGGTTCAGGTAGTAGTGATCCTTCAGATGAATCTCCATGAAGTTATTGGCTTTGAATAGCCAACACAGAGCCTATTGAGAAAAATTTAAGATGTGTCAAGTTAGGTTCAATGAGGATGTTCTAGAAAAATGTACACCAAAGGCAGGTCTCAGGAACTCTAGGGTAAGGAAAGGATGAAGTTATTACTAGACATTGGGGGAGTTATTAATTTTTTTGAAAAAAGATTTAAGATCAGAAGTGTACCTTATGACAGTGTCTAGAATAAACAGAAGAGAGAAGAGAATTAAGATTGGAGTGGTAGGGAACTGTTGCAATAGTAGAAATTATAACCTTTGCTATGTGACAGGCAGAATACTAAGCACTTTATGTGTATTACTCTCATTTGATCTCACAATAATCTTATGAGGTAGATAATAATTTTAACCTTCATATTATAGTTGAGAAACCTGAAGCACAGAGAACCTATGTGATACACAAAGCCGAGAAGCCAGTCACTCCTATGTGATGCACAGTCCTAGAAGATGAGAGAGTACAATTAGGAAGCAGTGTCTCTTTGGGTATTAAGACTGAGCTCTTAATTACAAGCCACATTACCTCCATGGAGAGCATTCTACCTCCAGAAATCTATTCATTATGCATTTTAGAACTAAATAGCTCTGTGAATCAAGTTTTTCACAGTTTAACATATTTTTTAATCTCTAGTTAGGCTCTTATAGCTTAAACCAATTAGGCATATGTTTGAGACCAATTTGGCAGATTTCATGATAGTGTAACAAGCCTGGGCTCTTATTATCCCTTTCATGCATGTCCTTTAGAGCCTTAGATACACCCTCTGGCTGACTTTGGATATTGATTCCATTATGCTGCCAACATCCTTCAACTGATGTAGAAGATCCAGGCTGATCTATTAATATACCCAAGTCTACCTTCTGCAGCACAGACTTGAAGTTAATTTTTAAAGAATGTGCTTGCAGGCAGCTGTATTCTAGACCTTTCAAACATAGGATCACCTGCAACTTATTGTCCAAAAATACAGCACTAGTCTTATTCAAGAACCCTCCAGAATTTTATCTTATAAAACTCCTCTAGCTACATCTACTGTTATTTTATATCATTTTTTCATTCTATCATTTGACCTGCTACTGCTGCTGCTGCTAAGTCGCTTCAGTCATGTCCGACTCTGTGCAACCCCATAGACGGCAGCCCATCAGGCTCCCCCGTCCCTGGGATTCTCAAGGCAAAAACACTGGAGTCAGTTGCCATTTCCTTCTCCGATGCATGAAAGTGAAGAGTGAAAGTGAAGTCACTCAGTCGTGTCCGACTCCTAGTGACCCCATGGACTACAGCCCACCAGGCTCCTCTATCCATGGGATTTTCCAGGCAAGAGTACCGGAGTGGGGTGCTATTGCCTTCTCCATCATCTGACCTAACCACCCTCTATTCTTTAAAATGCTTGAATACTATGTATCCTTTTTACTATATTCATTGTATATCTGAATCCCACTCATTCCTTCAAAATCACCATCACATCCCACCTCTGTTGGTGACCAACTACCTAGGCTCTGGTGTTACCTCTCTATACACACAGCACTGATTAGAAGTAGCATTTATCAGTTATTTCATCCTTGATTCCCTTATATCTGTTTTAGTTCAGTAGATTATAGGCAACTAGAACAGAGTCTTGCCTTTAACATACATTTGTATTTTTGAATACTCTGCTGCTGCTGCTGCTGCTGCTGTGTCGTTTCAGTCGTGTCCGACTCTGTGCGACTCCAGAGACGGCAGCCCACCAGGCTCCCCCGTCCCTGGGATTCTCCAGGCAAGAACACTGGAGTGGGTTGCCATTTCCTTTTCCAGTGCGTGAAAGTGAGAAGTGAAAGTGAAAGTCGCTCTGTTGTGTCCGACTCCTAGCAACCCCATGGACTGCAGCCCACCAGGCTCCTCCATCCATGGGATTTGCCAGGTAAGAGCACTGGAGTGGGGTGCCATTGCCTTCTCCTTTGAATACTCTACAACACAGTAATTGCCCCATAGACCTCCAATAAGTGTTTTTATTTTATTGACATCTTTAAAAGTCATAAATTTAATATATTTTATTATTAAATAGCAGCATAAATTGTATACATATTGTTGAAATCCTAGACTCAAAGACAAGATAGATAAGAGTTTAGCAAGTAATTTGGAAATTACATGTTTTACCTAAGATGGAAAAGAGTACCTTATAGGGCAGACTATTCTAACATCAGATCAGATCAGATCAGTCGCTCAGTCGTGTCCGACTCTTTGCGACCCCATGAATCACAGCACGCCAGGCCTCCCTGTCCATCACCAACTCCCAGAGTTCACTTAGACTCACGTCCATAGAGTCAGTGATGCCATCCAGCCATCTCATGGCTGTCGTCTGTCGTCCCCTTCTCCTCTTGCCCCCAATCCCTCCAAGCATCAGAGTCTTTTCCAATGAGTCAACTCTTCACATGAGGTGGCTAAAGTACTGGAGTTTCAGCTTTAGCATCATTCCTTCCAAAGAAATCCCAGGGCTGATCTCCTTCAGAATGGACTGGTTGGATCTCCTTGCAGTCCAAGGGACTCTCAAGAGTCTTCACCAACACCACAGTTCAAAAGCATCAATTCTTCGGCGCTCAGCCTTCTTCACAGTCCAACTCTCACATCCATACATGACCACAGGAAAAACCATAGCCTTGACTAGACGAACCTTTGTTGGCAAAGTAATGTCTCTGCTTTTCAATATGCTATCTAGGTTGGTCATAACTTTCCTTCCAAGGAGTAAGCGTCTTTTAATTTCATGGAGTACATATTCAGTGTTACAAGATGTTTATTTTTCAAAACAATCCAGAAATCCATACTTTTATGATACATTTTTTCAATGAATATTTGCTGAAATAAGTTTTAAATATCATGCAAGGCAAAATAAGCACATCTTTTGGCCCATCTATTAGCCCACATGTTTGTGCCTTCTAATGTATGTGTATCTGAAATTTCAATATCATATTTAGAAACTGTACTCACAAGCATAACCATTATAATTTAATGCATTAATATACACTATTTATTCCTACAAACCAGAATGTAATCTAAAATAAAGCAGCAGTATTAAAAAAGTCCATCCCATGCAAATATTTCAACAAGATTTGAGGAATACTTTCCTATCTCATTGAAACTCAGCAGTGATGGGAAATGCAACCATCAGTTCTAGCATGAATTACTATACCATTTATAGAAGAATTATTAATACAGATATTTGTCAGGCCCTATAGCAGTTGCCAGATTCTATATCTACAACAATCAAACATCTTTTTGCGGAAACCTAAGAAAGTATATTTATTGCTCTCTTTTATTTTTTTCTGAGTTTAGATTTCAGTTCAATTCAACTAATATATATTGAATGTCAGCTTTGAGTGAGACCTCATAGCAGGTGCTGTACAGAACATAACAGTGAGTGAAATGATTTGCCTTCTGTGCACCTTTGTTCTCATCTTTTTGGCCTATCTAAATTCTGCCTACTTCCTCAAAACCCGGATCTAATCCAATATCTCTTGGGTCTAGTTAAGGGGCAAGACCAATACTCAAATAACTATGCAAAAGACACTATGGCAAGTTCTTTAAAGGAGATAACAAAAGTTATCTGTGTCTCTAAACATTTTAGTATATGAAAATAAGATAATGTGCTAGAAAGTAGCAAGAACTGAAAGCAACATTATTTGGCTTGGTCATACAAACTCTTTTTGTGGAGAAGGTATTTGGGCAGAATTCTAGTAATAAGGGGTTAACCAGATCTGTTATCAGGAAACCAGGCATAGGACACAAGCTTCACGTATTCTATGAACAGAAAGAAGACAAGTGGGACAAGAATCAGGGTCAGCAAGAAGGAGACTGGTAGGAAATAAAGGTAAATCACATGCGGTCTTGTTGATGAGCAGAAAGACTTTGGAAGTCCTCTGAAGTGTAACGGGCAGCCATTGATGGGTTTTAGGCAAGGAACCAATATGATATAATTTGCATATTTAAAAGTCCCCTTGGCTTAAGTGGGCTGAGTAGATGGCATTCATTTATTGAGATAGAAAATGTTGGTGGGAGCAACAGCTATAGAGTGTATTAATTTTTCTGTGATAACAAACCCCAAAATGTCTGTGGTTTACCAAACCATTTCTCAACCACATTGTCTGTCAGTTGCTGCTGTTCTGTTGTATGGATCTGCTCTTGGTGCCTTTTTATCACTTGGTCAAGTTGAAGGAGCAACCTAATTGGGACATGTTAGTCTCAAAACAGAGAACAGAGAACAAGAGGTGGAGCCTAATTTTGAAATTGCCCTTAAAGTTTCTGCCCAGATGTGTTATAAACACATTCACTTCTGTTGGCCAAAGCAAGTCACATGGCCAGGCATGACCACAGGCTCACTGTCTTCTTCTCTAGGGAGGCAGGTGCTGCAGGTCAATCAGCAAAACATGAGCTTATATTACAAGAGAAGGGAATAAATATTTGGATATACATGGTAGTAACATAATCCTTTACAACAGGTAAAGGGGATAGGTTTAAGTGGGGAACTAAAAAGGTGTTCATGGGAATACAGATGAGTACAAATGTCCATGTAACAGGAGGAAGAGTTACCTGGGATCTAACCTTGCTAACAAACTTGTGACCCTGAGCAAGTCATTTAACCTACTTGCTCACTTTAACCTTGCTAACTAACAAACTTGTGACCTTGAACAATTCATTTAACCTACCTGGGCCTTATTTTCTTCATATGTAAAATAATAAAGTTATATTAGATTTAGGGAAGAATAACTTGACTTTTGAGAGGCTCATCTCCCCTAATATTGTGGTATATAGTTATCTTTTTATGATACTATCTGACTATTTACATGTTCTGTGAAAAGAATGTTCAGGTAATCAAAACACTGGAACCTGAAGAAGGGTATAAACAACCAGGGGAAAATGACTTTTAATATTTACAGTCAACTTTTAAAACATTACTTACATACCTGATGAGACACATAGGATCCCCAAGGTTAATGAATCTTTTTTTTCCATTTCCATCTTTTTTTTTTTTTCAATTAAAGCATGTTGATATAACAAGAAAACCAATACAAAGAAACAATTAATAGTGTCTTAACAACCAGTGAATAATTGATATTTACCCTCTGATATGAATCTTTCTGGGTTTCTCTGGTGGTTCAGACAGTAAAGAATCCGCCTGCAATGCAGGAGACCCAGATTCAATCCCTAAGTCTGAAAGATCCAATGGAGAAGGGAATGGCCATTCCAGTGTTCTTGCCTGAAAAATTCCATGGACAGAGGAGCCTGGCTGACTATATACAGTCCATGGGATTGCAAAGAGTCAGACACGACTGCACGACTAACACTTACTTATGAATACTTCCATGTTATTTTCCATGAATGTGGAAGCATATATAGCCACTTTTATAATGCATAATTTAAAGTGTGCTTACTTCTTACAAAACAGATAATGCAAATAAATTTAAACCAAACATTTCCACAACTTTCTTCCTACTATGTAACATATTGTGAAGATCCTTTTAGAGTAGAATATATTATATACTAATTTATCTTCACTAGCTTTATAATTATTCATGGTGTGAATGCACTGTAATGCATTTGACTATCCACCTATTTAAGCACATTAAGATTTTCTTCATAAAATTTTTATTATAAAAGCATTATAAAAAGATATATAAATATCTCTACATATAGTTCTTTACATGTTACTGCCTCTATGTTTTTATGATAGATCCTCCCAAGGATTGTGTGCCAATGGTGTGCACACTCTCACTTGTTGCAATAGTGAATGTCATGATTCATTGCACAGGTCTCCCCTCTAGGACTATGGCATTCATTTCCCAGCAACTGGGAATGTTGGTGGCTAACTTCTCTCAGGTGAGTTCCTCTCTGGATGAAGAGAGTTGAATAACCCCAAAATTATTGGACTATGACCCCAAAGTTATTCAGTTTTGACAGGTCATTCCCCTATCAAGAGTGCATTTCACATCTAATGACTGGTTGATGCAGAGATATAAATGTCTAGTCTTCTTGCCCCAAACCGGAATGAGTTTAAAGGGCAATCCCAGCTCTATCTCCCAATATGACTGACTGGGTCTTTGCTGTAATTGCAACAAAGTTCAACTATTCCTTCTGCCTAATTTGGCTTCCTTCATTCCCTCCCACATACCTATACTGTGAGTATTCTTCAATAGATTGCTGCATGTTAATCCCACTAATCTGTATCTCTGCTCCCCAGGGAACCCAGCCTGTGACAGTGGCACACTGGTCTGAACAATGACTACTTATGTCTTTCTGACAATCAGGAAGTCAAGACTATAACATTGCTCTGTTGACTTATTAACAAAGCATAGTTACCATAGGAGGGCGCATCCTGTCGCTCGACTTCCTCAGCAGCTATTTGTCTACTGATTTTACTGTTTTCTCTAATGAAAGCCCACTGCCACAAATGATTTGTTCACTTTGTTCAAATAATAATCATCTTCTGTAATCAAAGTGCCTAGTTAAAAGATATTTATGTAAATCATTTGTTTTATATCAATTGTCAGAAAAATAAGGGTTTACTGCTTACAATAAATGAGGCAAATGTTTACAAAATATTTGCAAACCAGAATTTATATTGATTAAGTATACAGATCCAAAAGACAAAGTTTTTATATTTACCTTCATTTTTCTGTGCACAGCTAGATTTCAACCATTTTGTTTCAAACCTCAATACTATTTCCCAGAGCCAGATTGTTAAGTAGGAACTTGCATGCCACCCATTCCCATAGCAACCATTTCGAGGTGTCCCCAGCTCTCCTTTCAGTGATACGCACAGACCTGCACAGGGAGACTTGTGGAAGGAAGATGGAAGGAAAATAGCAGGGTGGGAACTCTTCAAAGCAACAATAAACTCTGGGATTGCTTTCTCTGTGAGACTGAATATCTAGCAGTAATTTTGTCAAAATATTTGACATTTCAATAGATATACCTGATTTGAGAAGTATCTATAACTATTAAGTTTTACCTTTCAAAGTATAAAGATAATATAAAAAAAAGTGTATCCAGAAGCATATGAAATGTGCCCAGTAAAATCAGCAGAAGAGTATGGTAAATATAATAACTAAAATGTTGTAAAGCTAGGCGTTTCAAGATTTCCTTTAAGTGGGTAAGAAAGGGCTGATGTGGAAAGACTATACTTTAAGTTTATAAGCTTCCTTGCAGTGTATTGACAATAAATCACTATTTCATTTTGGCCATGTCAGAAAAAAGTGAAAAGAAAATGTTTACTGAGCTTTAAGCTATTCCATGTACTGCACAGAAATACAGTAGATCGATTTCATTACCTGAAAGTAGATGATTGACATTTTGAGGGTCAGTTTGAAATGTGACTGCAACAAATATCATTCAATTAAAGAACTCCCCCCCTGCAAAGAACAATCTTCTGTAGCTCTATACTGAAGGACAGCATTGTGCTTATGATAATAACCTAAATGGCAGCAGCTGAGAGTAGAGTGTTCCACCCTTACTGTTGACATCCTGCCCTGCTAATGAGCTTAATTTCACCCTGGGAGAGCTGTCTGTCTGGGGCAGGGAAGTTACTCTTTCTCATTGCCAGCTTGCTTCTAATTCCTTCCTGAAAAGAAGTGCCAGTCATGCTTAATTGCATTAAATTAGGTGTGATAGTTTAAAACAGCACCAAGTCTTTTTAAGGCTGGACAAAATCACTCAAGTTCTCACTTCTTTCTGAAGTCCCAGGTTGGTATTTTAAGTCATGTCTCAGAAGTATAGCTGGGAATTAAACAGCATATGCGTCCAAGGTCACCTAACTTATCTTCTGACCACATGTCATAAGCATTGTCACGAGGAATTAAATAACACCAAGTGTACGGAGCTCTCCAAGGAGCAAGCAGAGCAACAGAGGCCTTGACAGGGCTCCTTCAAAGAATTCTAAACCAGACAATATGGTCGATCACACACAAGTGTAGTGATGAATAAAATGTCTTTATTAATTTAAATTTGATTCCTTTGGAATCACTAATCATTCATACCACAAATTTTATCTCATCTTTAAAGAAGGAATTGCTAAGGAAAGTTAACAACACAAAGATTTCTCAGAGCAAGCTTACCTACATAAAGAAATATGCCTGTATTCATTTTTGCATTCATTTATGTGTGAATTCATTCATACAAACTTAGTTCTAAGTATTTATAGAATGCCTTCAGTGGTCACATAGGGATGGTAAAGGATCTGAAATGATACGCAGTAAGGTACAGTGAAACAACTATAGCTTTTGAGAAGCTGGTCATTTAGTTAGAATTTACAGATATTTGTTGTTAATAAAACTGACTTGAACTAATAGAACATATCCTTTCAAAATTTTTCATATGTTTACATTTAAGTTTAAAGTTTAGTTTTGCAGAATAAAGCGTGTTTTTTTTTTAACCTGAGATGCTTCATTCCAGCTGATATTCACAATTAATTCCAAGAGAAGTATTATTACAATGTTATCTAAATTTGACAGACACAGTTAACAGATTCTGAGATAAACGACATTCACAAAAACTAAATATGCATTATATACCCATCCAAAAATAGGTATGCATAGATTCTAAGAGCATTTATCATAGTACCAGGCACAAAATATGCATTCAGTATGTTAATTTACCCAATAAAATTTTGAAAGAAAAAATTATTTCAGTATTGCAGTCAACTAGCTCAGCTTGACTTATAGAATTCTTCAAGACTTTGAACTTTCTCAGAATTCTCATTTCATTTTATAGCCCAGGCTCCCTGTACCAGGCTCCCTGTACTCTTACACCTGAAAGAGACGTGAGTGTCAGGAAGGGGGTCATTGCAGCATGTAACTTCTATACTGTTGGTAAAGATATTCTATATAAGTGAGGCTTTATGCTACAGTAGAAAAAGTAAAGCCACTTTTGAACTTAATCCATTTCTGCATAATTAAGGCATTAAAGGATGATCTTAATATTTACTGTGATAAGTTAAAATGAAGTCATTATATTCCTCTATTAGTTCATCCAGCTATCAGCTACCTGTTTGTCCACCTGTCTTGCCAGACAGCCATCCAATCATCTAGCTGTCTATGCCACTAATAACTTCTGTTCAGTAAAATGTCATAAATTTAGGGGTATAAATACAAGATATATTCACTGCATTAAAAAATATATAACAAGTACAAGAAAAATAACATGACTCAGACTTGCTGAGATTTAAGACAGTAGATAGGACAATTTAAGGTTAATGAATAGTTTGATGACTCAAGAAAGGGAAAAATTTACCTTAGGAAAAGGCATTTGAATATGCTTTTTGAAATCTGAAGCACCTTAATATTTGTTGAATGAATGAAAAAATAAAGGAATGAATTAGAATTAAAGCAAAATCTAAAAATAGAAAAATCTTGGTAGGAAAAAACACAGGCTTAAGATGTTATTGGAAGACAAAGCACAATAAGTACTACTGCTCATACTTGAAAAAAAACACACAGTTATTGGAAAATTGTGAGTAGTCCAAATGAACAGAAGTCTATAGAATGTGAAAGGAATCAAAATCCATTATCATAGTTTTTTTAAAATATGATCCCAGGTTCTTCAACATTCTTCCATCAGAAGTTAGGGTCAGGATGGGGAACACATGTAACCCGTGGCGGATTCAAGTTGATGTATGGCAAAACCAATACAATATTGTAAAGTAATTAGCCTCCAATTAAAATAAATAAATTTAAATTAAAGTAAATAAATAAAAAATAAGTTAGGGTCAACACACCCTTTTCTTGAAACAAGTCAAGCCTGTGTCTGCTTTGACCAGTAAAGTGGAATTAATGATATTTAACTTCTGAAGCCAAGCTGAAAAAGACCATGTAGCTTCTTCCTAGTTTTATTAGGATATTCACTCTGGTGGATGCTAGCCACCATGAAAAAAAATATGATCACCTAAGACTGCTGAGCAGAGGGTGGATAGGCACTGGAGTTAGCCCATCTGAATTCCAGTGTCAACTTCCAGTCGTGTAAGTAAGCCATTCTTTATAATCATTGCTCCAGGCAGCACACTGACACCTGTGCCAACAGCTGACTACAACCTAATGAGAATTTCCCAAGTGGGCCCTTTCCAACTTATGGTGAGCAAAATAAAATAAATAGTTATTATTTTATACTACAAGGCTGTGCACTTTTATAGGCAGCAATAGTAACTACAATAAGATTTTGATACCTAAAATTGGATTCAGACTCACACAAGTATTGACTACCTGGCCAGTTTGAGCTTCTCATACCAGTCTATCAATAGGCAAGGAAGAGGGATGTTGGATGGGTTGACTTATCCTGACATTTAAGGAAAAACCAGGTTGCCTCACATACTGGAATTAGGGAGGAGAATGTTTAGAATAAATATCCTCTGAAGTCTCTGCCCTTGGTTGTTGTTGTTGTTCGGTCACTCAGTTGTGTCTGACTCTTTGTGACCCTGCGGACTGCAGCATTCCAGGCTTCCCTGTCCTTCACCATCTCCTGGAGTTTGTTCAGACTCATGTACATTGATTCAGTGGTGCTATGCAACCATCTCATCCTCTGTTGCCCCCCATCTCCTCCAGCCCTCAGTATTTCCCAGCGTCAGAGTCTTTTCCAATGAGTCGGCTCTTCACATCAAGTATTGGAGCATCCACTTCAGCATCAGTCCTTCCAATGAATATTCAGGACTGATTTCCTTTAGGACTGACCAGTTTGATCTCCTTGCTGTCCAAGGGACTCTCAAGAGTCTTCCCCAGCACCACAGTTCAAAAGCATTAATTCTTCCACGCTCAACCTTCTGTATGGTCCAACTCTCACATCTGTACATGACTATTGGAAAAACCATAGCTTTGACTGTGTGGATCTTTGTCGGCAAAATGATGTGTCTGCTTTTTAATATGCTGTCTAGGTTTGTCAGAGCCTTTATTCCAAGAAGCAAGTATCTTTTAATCTCATGGCTGCAATCATCATCTTCAGTGATTTTGGAGCCCAAGAAAATAAAGTCTGTAACCATTTCCACTTTCTCCACAACTATTTGCCATGAAGTGATGGGACTGGATGCCATCATTTTCATTTTTTGAATGTTGAGTTTTAAGCCAGCTTATTCACTCTCCTCTTTCGTCAAGAGGCTTCTTAGTTCCTCTTCTCTTTCTGCCATTAGGATGGTGTCATCTGCATATCTGAAGTTATTGATATTTTTCCCAGAAAGCTTGATTCCAGCTTAAGCTTCATCCAGCCCAACATTTAGAATAATGTACTCTGCCTAGAAATTAAATAAGCAGGGTGACAATACACCGTCTTGATGTACTACTCTCTCAATTTTGAATTAGTCAGCTGTTCCATGTCCAGTTCTAACTATTGCTTCTTGTCCTGCATATAAATTTCTCAGGAGGCAGGTAAGATGGTCTGGTATTCCCATCTCTTTAAGAATTTTCCACAGTTTATTGTGATCCACAGTCAAAGACTATAACATAGTCAATGAAGCAGAAGTAAATGTTTTTTCTAGAATTATCTTGCTTTTTCTATGATCCAGTGGATATTGGCAATTTGATCTCTGGTTCCTCTGCTTTTTATAAATCCATCTTATACATCTAGAAGTTCTCAGTTCATGTATTCTTGAGGGCCGGTTTGAAGGATGTTGAGCATTACCTTGCTAGCATGTGTGAAATGAGAACAATTGTGCAGTAGTTTGAACATTCTTTGGCATTGCCCTTCTTTGGGATTGGAATGAAAACTGACTTTTGCCCAGACCTGTGACCACTGCTGGGTTTCCAAATTTGCTGGCATATTGAGTGCAGCACTTTCACAGCATCATCTTTCAAGATTTGAAATAGCACAGCTAGAATTCCATCACCTCCACGAGCTTTTTTCATAGTAATGGTTCGTAAGGCTCAGTTGACTTCACACTCCAGGGTATCTGGCTCTAGGTGAGTGATCACATCATTGTGGTAATCCTGGTCATTAAGAACTTTTTTGCACAGTTCTGTGCATTCTTGCCACCTCTTCTTAATCTCTTCTGCTTCTGTTAAGTCCATACTGGTTTTATTCTTTATTGTGCCATTTTGCGTAAAATGTTCCCTTGGTATCTCTTTTCTTGAAGAGATCTCTAGTCTTTCCCATTCTATTGTTTTCCTCTAATTCTTTGCATTGTTCAATTAAGAAGGCTTTCTTATCTATCTTTGCCTCTCTTTGGAACTCTGGATTCAGATGGGTATATCTTTTCTCCTTTGCCTTTTGCTTCTCTTCTTTTCTCAGCTGTTTGTAAGGCCTCCTCAGACAGCCATTTTGCCTTGTTGCATTTCTTTTCTTGGTGATGGATTTGGTCACCACCTCCTGTACAATGTTATAAACCTCCGTCCATAGTTCTTCAGGTATTCTATCAGTCAACAACAACAAAAAAGCTACAGCCCCAACAGGCAGCACTATTAATGTCCCAGACATTTAAGAAATTAGATTTTGGGTCACCTTACCTGACAAGAAACTGTGATCAGCTAAAGTGCTTCCTGAAAGAAAAGAGAACTTACAATGGGTAACAGAAAAAGCAAATGATAAATATCAGATCAACCACATGATGAGTTGTAAAAACCAGGATCTGCAATAGTTATGAATATTTCTTCATTTTTATAATAATATATGTGTAATATGAGTCTACTTTCTTTCTCTAACACATCCTCCTATTTAACATAGACTGTATTAACAATTGCCAGCATCAAATATCTTCATTTAAATTACAGATATCAAAAGAGAAGAATGATTCACCTAGAAAAAGAATAAGCATTGTCCAAAGATGGATAAATGGACCTGATAATCTTTTTCTTAGGGGGAAGGGTCAGATGTTTTTGGTTGTATATGGCATACTTGCATCTTACTGAGTGAAAGCATACTTTGGCTCTTGTGTTTATTTGGAAATCTTAGACATGATTAAAAGAATTACTTAAGCTCATATAGTGCTGAATTGTCAAGGATAGACTGTGGTGGCTTTGTGTTCTGTTAACTTAGCTAACTTGACGCAGAAGGCAATGGCACCCCACTCCAGTACTCTTGCCTGGAAACTCCCATGGATGGAGGACCCTGCTGGGCCGCAGTCCATGGGGTCGCTAAGAGTTGGACATGACTGAGCAACTTCACTTTCACTTTTCACTTTCCTGCATTGGAGAAGGAAATGGCAACCCACTCCAGTGTTCTTGCCTGGAGAATCCCAGGGATGGGGGAGCCTGGTGGGCTGCCGTCTATGGGATCGCACAGAGTTGGACACGACTGAAGTGACTTAGCAGCAGCAGCAGCAGCAGCTAACTTGAAACTACATTTTTCAGAATTCCCGTCCTGTTTGTTTCCTAGTAGGCCACAAGAGAAATTAACTCAGGGCTTGGGAAGTGAAAGTTAAGCAGCTGCCAACTCTTTATGCTCAGTAGGTCAGGTTAGAGCCAAATATGTATCACTGAAACTCATGCACTTTGCCAGGTCTGCTGGTTCACCTAGCTTATGTGGGGGCAGTGTTTGTGTCATCAGCTTCCTAGGTTCTGTTGCAGCTCCTCCTGTTGGATCAGCTTCTCTGAATTCTGAGCCAAGTACATGACCAGTTATGGAGGAAAGAGAGCCAGCTTATCATGTGTACCATCTGCATCACTCTAATTGGAGGTTGTGCAAGAGAGACGTGGATACCAGTTTGTCTTTGGGGGTTCCTATTTGTTTTACTCAGGAATTCTAGCTTTTCCTTGTTTCCCTCTATGCACATTACATTTCCTTCCCAACCTCCAGCCTTGCTGATGACGGGAAAACACCAGCTGTATGTGCAACAGCATTACACTAGATTGCCTAAGTAGCTCATATGACTGCATAGAGATTAATTTCTACAATAAATCTTACAATCTGTAATACCCATAGTGATTCTGCTTCTCTGATCCAACCCTGACTGTTCAAACTTAAGAATCATATAACAACAGTTTGATGAAGAAGGCTCAAAACATATATTTTTCTCCTGTCTGCATCACTGACCCTCTAAATACATCATGGCAAATATCTTTACCCAATTTCTTAATCTCTAAAATGAGAAGATAAGCTAAATTCATCACAGAAATATGTGCATTTTATGCATAATCCATGTCATTCATTTTTATATCTTCAGTTTTGATAAATCTGAATTTTGGAATTGGATAATTCCTGTCCTTTTTTGAGACTATCTTCACCTGGTTATCCTTTCCACAACTTAAACGTAGTATGACCCAAAACTAAATTCAAGATCTTCCTTTTCATGAGTTTTCCCTCTGCCTTTTTAAAGAATGAAGTATAGGTTTCATATAATATATATTAGTTTCAGGTGTACATCCTAGTGATTTGACATTTATGTACATTACAAATTGATGATGACAATAAGTTTAGTAACCTTCTGTCACATGCAAAGTTATTGCAGAATTATTGACTGTATTCCCTATGTTGTAGTATGCTACCTCTCTGTAACTTATCTATTTTTTAACTGGAATTTTATCCCTGGTGGCTCAGATGGTAAACAATATGCCTGCAATGTGGGATATCTGGGTTTGATCCCCGGGTTGGGAAGATCCCCTGGAGAAGAGTATGGCAACCCACTCCAGTATTCTTGCCTGGAGAATTCCATGGACAGAGGAGCCTGGTGGACTACAGTCCCTGGGGTCTCAAAGAGTCAGACACGCCTGGATGACTAACACTTTCACTTGTACCTCTTCATCTCCTTCACCTATTTTGCCTGACCTCTCACTCCCCACTCCCAACTCCTCTGGCAACCGTCAGTTTGTTACCTGTATTTGTCAGTCAGTTTCTGTTCTATTTTGTTTGCTTGTTTGTTCTGTTTTTTAAGATTTCATGTATAAATGAAATCATATGGTATTTGTCTTCTTTTGACTTATTTTACTCAACATAATACCTTCGATGTCTGTCTGTGTTGTCACAAATGTCATGATTTCACTCTTTTTAATAGTTGAGTAATACATCATTGTGTGTATGTGTATGTGCTTCACATCTTCCTTGTCAATTCTTCTACTAGTGGAAACTTAAGTTGCATCCATATCACAGCTATTGTGAATAACATTTCAAACAACCTGAGAGTTCAGCCATTTCTTCTGGTCTGTGATATTTCTGTGGGAAAACTGACTGATAGTCTATTGTTCAGTCACTCGGTTGTGTCCAACTCTTTGTGACTCCTTGTGTCACAAGGACAAAAAGATGTCCTTGACCATCTCCCAGACTTTGCTCAAACTCATGTCCATTAAGTCAGTGATGCCATCCAACCATCTTGTCTTCTGTTATCCCCTTCTCCTCCTGCCTTCAATCTTTCTCAGCATCAGAGTCTTTTCCAAAGTGTTGGCTCTTCGAATCAGCTGGCCAAAGTATTGGAGCTTCAGCTTCAGCTTCAGTCCTACCAATGAATATTCAGGATTGATGTCCTTTAGGATTGACTAGTTTGATCTGCTTGCAGTCCAAGGGACTCTCAAGAGTCTTCTCCAGTACCACAGTTCGAAAGCATCAATAGTCTTATGGGGGTTCCCTTATACATAACAAGCTATTTTTCTCTTGCTGCTTTTAAGGTTCTCCCTTTATCTCTAATTTTTGATGTTTTAATTGTAATATGCCTTGATGTGCATCTTTTTGGGTTCATCTTGTTTGGGATTCTCTGCATTCTCTGGACTTGGGTGTTTGCTTGGCTGGGTTAAGGAATTATTCAGCTGTTATTTCTTTGGGTAGGTTTTCTTTAGTTTTCTCTCTCTTCTCCTTCTGAGATATCTATAATGTGAATGTTAGCACACTTGATGTTTTCCCAAGGTCCCATACAGCATCACTTTTTTTATAAAAAATACTTTTTAATATTCTAATTAGGTAATTTCCACTACCATGTCTTCCAGATCACTGATGATTCTTCTACATTCTCTAATCTCCTATTGATTCACTGTAGTGCATTTTTATATCAGTTATTGTGTTATTCAGTTCCAGTTTTTTTTTTTTTCTGAAACTTTATTGAAGTTCTCACTGAGTACATCCATTCTTCTCCTGAATTGAGTGAGCATCTTTATGACCATTACTTTGAACTCTTTATCTGGTAAATCATTTATCTCCATTTTATTTCACTCTTTACCTGAGGTTTTATCTTATTCTTTCCATTGGAAGATGATCCCTTGTCTCCTCATTTTGCGTAATTCTCTATATTTGTTTTTATATATTAGGTACATGATCCCTACCCCTCCTGTCTATGAGTTGCTGTTGTTTAGTTGTTAAGTTGTGTCCGACTCTTTTGTGACCCCATAAACTGCAGCCTGCAGGGCTCCTCTGTCCGTGGGATTTCCCAGGCAAGAATACTGGAGTTGATTGCCATTTCCTTCTCTAAGGGGATCTTCCCCACCAAGAGACTGAACTGCATCTCCTGAATTGGCAGGCAGATTCTTTACCACTGAGCCACCAGGGCCATCATACAACTCATCTATGAGGCCTGGATCCAAATGGTACAAGTGCATTCTTTAATGCAGGGTTGGCTCTTTTTCCAGCTGGCTGTGACTTTGTAGGGTTGCCTTCTGGGTAGGACAGGGTGGTAGCCAATTTGGAAGGGCAAGTCCTCAGGGGAGTGCTGAGAAGGGGTGGGTGCATGGTATTAACTAGGATGATGAAGAGTGAAAGAAATGGCTCCCACCAGTACTTGGGTCAGCTAGGTGAAAGGAGATTTAAAAAAATTTTAAATGGCACTGGTCTCAGCCTATTCTCAGAGCAAATTCTATGAGTTCCCTGCCCTTCCAGAAAATACCCTTAAACTCTTCAACAAGTCTTCTCAAGTGGCCCAAGTACTTTTCAAGCTGTTGCCTTTATGCTGGGACTTGGAGTTACGTGAGTTTTGTTCACAAGCCTTATAAGAGTAGAGTCTTGATTTCCCACAGCCCTCTGGCTTTCCTTGGCATTCTCTCCATTGGTTTTCAAAGCTAGATATTATGGAAGATCATCTTCCTGGTGCAGGATATGGAGCTTGCCAAGCATCTGGACCCCTTGCTCCTAAAGGGGATCTCTGCAGTCTGTGATATTTCTCCCACTTGTGGTCACTGCACTAGAAGTGCCTAGACCCTATCCCTGCCACTTGCTTTGACCTTTCTTTATGTCCTCAGCTGTAGGAAATCTGTCCTGCTAGTCTTCGGGTCATTCTCAGGACACAGGTGTTTTATGTGTAGTTGTAGTTTTGTGTATCTGTAGGAGGGGGTGACGGAGAAGACAATGGCACCCTACTCCAGTACTCTTGCCTGGAAAATCCTATGGACGGAGGAGCCTGGTAGGCTGCAGTCCATGGGATTGCTAAGAGTCAGACACGACTGAGTGACTTCACTTTCACTTTTCACTTTCATGCACTGGAGAAGGAAATGGCAACCCACTCCAATGTTTTTGCCTGGAGACTCCCAAGGATGACAGAGCCTGGTGGGCTGCCGTCTATGGGGTCACACAGAGTCAGACACAACTGAAGCGACTTAGCAGCAGCAGCAGCAGGAGAGGGTGAGCTCAGGATCTTCCTACTCTGCCATCTTGACCTGTACTTTAGCCTTTTGCTAAAGCTGTTAATAGTGTTATTGTTTTACTAGTAGTCCAGACTTCAGCAGATCATTTTAATACTTTAAATCATTATAAGTTTCATTCTACAAATCCTTTGAATTTTGGATATGATATGACTGCTTCTCATGTATTCTTTCCCACTTATCTTGTATCCCCACACTCAGTTCTTCAATCTCAGTCTAAATTCAGTTCCTTTAAAGAATTTTGCTTAAACTTTCTCAAGACATACCCTTGCCTGCAAAACAATTCCACTCTAATGAAATCCTTCATTATTCTTAGCTTTATGATAGTTTTTCTCTTGTAGAATTTATCATCTCACCAAGATTTTATTGTTTCATATATTTATCTCTTGTCCTCCTACCACCATCCCCAAAGGCTATGCATAGAGACCATGTTTCATCTTTAAGAAAACACTAAATAGATAATTTTTGTTGAACAAATGATTGAATAAATGAGTAAATATAGGAAAAGATATGGAAAAAGAAAAGTTTAAAAACAAAATAAGTGGAGGACGTTATGAAGTGGGTAAATGTTGTATCATGGCATGTGATAAATGAGAAACAGAGTTATAAAAAGGTAGTGGCTGTTTTATCTCTTGTCCTGTAGGGAGAGAAAATAAATGTGCTTATTTCTACTACCCCAAAGGAAATTAATAAAAGGATTTACCCCCTACCTGGAGAAAAAATGATTATAATTTTTTAAAATGGAATACAATAAACAGCAGGAAATGTGTGTGTGTGTGTGTTGTGTGTGTGTGTGTGTATATATATATATATAAAATGAGAATTTGAATAACAGTGGAAATACACTCAATGTGTAAATGTGTAAGTGGTAAGAATACAGAAATTATGGATTCCTCTCTCCATGTAATGCATAACCAATTTCAAAGAATAATAGAATGCCCATTGAATGTCTTAAACTTGATCATCTCTGATTTAAAAATGAATAAAATCTTTTTTGGGGATTCCCTAGTAGCTCAGCTGGTAAAGAATCTGTCTGTAATGCAGGAGACCCCAGTTTGATTCCTCAGTCAGGAAGATCCCCTGGAGGAGGGCATGGCAAACCACTCCAGTATTCTTTCCTGGAGAATCCCCATAGACAGAGGAGCCTGGCAGGCTACAGTCCATGATGTCTCAAAGAGGCAGAAATGACTGAGTGACTAAGCACAGCACAGCATCTTCAGACTGCTGTTTACAAATTTAGTAAGAGTGACCATGAAAATTCTAATTGCCTTTATGGGATTTTTTTTTTTTTAACCTCTCTGCCCATGTGACCCATATTCTGTATTCCTAGGCCAGCCACTTTCTTTCATTTAAGATTCTGTTCAATATTGTGTGTTGGCTCGGATGGGAGAGAAGTTTGGGGGAGAATGGATACATGTGTATGTATGGTTGGGTCCCCTGCTGTTTATCTGAAACTATCACAGCATTGTTTGTTAATCAGCTATACAAAATAAAATAAAAAAGTTACAAAGATTATAACATTTGTCCATCCTGTGGGAGGGCAACTGTTTATGGATATCTTATCACATTGCTCTTTTCACTATGAGTCCACACCATTAAAACAACATAAAACCCAAATACAATTAGCATTAGTTTGCTAGAAATGGCCTTTAGTGAAGCTAGATTTTTTTTTTCCTAGCATCTTTTTTTAACCTCCCAGGCCTTTAACCAAAAGCCAACCTCTGACCCTGTGAAGATAAGGTTGTAAAGATAAGTCCTCCTACAAATTTGGTTATGTAATATCACCAAATTTCCTGGGGACATTGACTGCAGTAAATCCGAGGAACTAAAAAGACCTCTTAATGAAAGTGAAAGAGGAGAGTTTACAAGTTGGTTTAAAACTCAATGTTCAGAAAAATAAGATCATGGCATCTGGTCCCATCACTTCATGGGAAATAGATGGGGAAACAGTGGAAACAGTGTCAGATTTTATTTTGGGGGGCTCCAAAATCACTGCAGATGGTGACTGCAGCCATGAAATTAAAAGACGCTTACTCCTTGGAAGGAAAGTTATGACCAACCTAGAGAGCATATTCAAAAGCAGAGACATTACTTTGCCAACAAAGTTCTGTCTAGTCAAGGCTATGGTTTTTCCAGTGGTCATGTATGGATGTGAGAGTTGGACTGTGAAGAAAGCTGAGTGCCAAAAAATTGATGCTTTTGAACTGTGGTGTTGGAGAAGACTCTTGAGAGTGCCTTGGACTGCAAGGAGCTCCAACCAGGCCATCCTAAAGGAGATCAGTCCTGGGTGTTCATTGGAAGGACTGATGCTAAAGCTGAAACTCCAGTACTTTGGCCACTTCATGCGAAAAGTTGACTCATTGGAAAAGACTCTGATGCTGGGAGGGATTGGGGGCAGGAGGAGAAGGGGACGGCAGAGGATGAGATGGCTGGATGGCGTCATCAACTCAATGGACATGAGTTTGAGTAAACTCTGGGAGTTGGTGATGGACAGGGAGGCTTGGTGTGCTGCAATTCATGGGGTCTCAAAAAGTCAGACACGACTGAGAGACTGAACTTAACTGACTGAAAGTTGGAAGACAGGCTCCATCCTGTCTATCATAGATAGAGTCATTTTGTATAGCAGGAAATGAGAACAAATCCTCTGTCCTGCAGGGATTACACTTGATATAAATTGGGAAATTTTCCTGATAGTGATGCCTTTAAGAGATAACCTGTAGGTTATCTCCTATAACTAAGTAGATACAGGATTCTGTGCTGAAAAGAACTGAATGTGACCTTGGATTATGCCATGGTGTTATGAGTCTTAGAGATCTCTGCAGTTTTTTGTCATTATTGTAATCTTCTCTGGAATACTATTCTATCTATTACTTCCTGTCTTCAATACTTTGCTCTTCAGTACTAAGGACATCCCTTCAATCTATAGATAAGCTCATCCCCTCACTCCTCATCATTAGAAAAAAAGAGAGAGAGACAACCAAATTTTCCTCTTCATGTACTGCCACCATTCTCAATTCCCCTTCAGTGTCCTCCTCAGAATAATCTTCATTCACTGTCTCTGTTTCCTCATTCTGCTCCTCTATCACCCTCCCTTTGACACTTTGCAACTTGTTCTCTATTGTCAACATTCTACTAAAAATGCTCTTTTTATCAATCACATTGTGATATCCGGTGAAACCTGGTGGCTATGTGATGAGATCTGAATATCTTCCAAAAGTTCACATTTAAGCGATGTATACCAAAGGCATGATGTCAGATTTTCCTTCATAAGACAAAACGGTCTAGCCTTAGAATGCCACAGGGCATAGAGTGCTTATTCACATATGCACAAGTAAGTTACTAGCATGGAAACCTCAGTTTCAGGAGATAATCCTTGATTCTATCTTTAAGCTATTTCTCCTATGCACCAGAGTTGGATGGCGTGGACCACTTTCTGTGGAATAAGGGTTTTAGACATTCTTGCCTAGCATCTAAGCATCATCTCAAATGTTCAGTGTTATAGTTTAGACACTGGTATGTATCCCATGCTGTTTCTCTTTAGATAATTATATTGAGATCATCAGAGTGTATTTTTGGAGACTTGTCTATAGATGCTCCATAAACTCTTCTTTATCCCTGTTTTGCTTTTTGCCATATTTGTGACATTTGCTTAAAAGTGGAAAGTATACTATTCCCTTCTTTTAGTCTCTGTTTTCTCTTCTTTAAACTTCTCTTGTTACATATGATCACCTAGATTTCTGTAATATCCAAGTAACATTTACCTGTTATTTTATACTCACCTCCTTGACTATTTTGTAATTCAGCCATCTCCCTTATGCTGATTTCTAGCTAAGTCAGTATCTTACAAATGTCTTCCCTCTTGAACTCCAGCTTAGGTTTCCAACTGCTTGCTTGAATTACCCACATACATATACTACTATTCGTGCAAACTATGTGCACTTTTCTATCTTCCAAAGGCAATGAGAAAACCTACCCTCACATAAGCACATGTAAAACAAATTAACAAGATAGTTCCTTAGAAATGTATATTCAACATTTTCATCAGTAATTGAGACCCCAAATGACTTTCTTACAAAATCTGCAGATGGCAGGTAATGTACTATTGTTATGCATATTAAGTTTTGTCTTGAGATATTTAGCAGGTTGAAATCATTTATGTGTATAATCATATAAAATGTAATTGGGAAAAAGTTTAAATCTTACTCTTGGTTCTGAAATATACACATGCACACACACAACAGAATATGTTGTCATTTTTGAACAGCACGGTTCGGTGTTCTAAAGTAACAAGATTCCTGTCCAACTTAATTAGAAATGAAGTGACTAGAAGGGAGAGCATGACTTTCCCTATGCCGGATCAGTTAGAACACATCTATATTATTATTATTCAGTTATAGTGCCTACACTTAAAGATCGTGCACAAATGGAAAGAAGAATTTTGTGAAAGACATGTAAATTATTAGAGAAAAAAGAAAAACAAAGCTGAGTATACTTTGCTTGAGGGAGCATCACAAAGGCTCCATTAACTGATTTCAAATATTTAAAGGGTCTTGGTATAGATCAGAGAGACATGTAGCATACTAAATAACGCTGAAGTTCTGATAGCAAGCAAATTTGGATTCAGATCTTGGCTGTAGCTTCCAAATTTGTATAAAATTTGAGCAGTTCATTTAAATCTCCAACCTTTAGCTCCTACATCTTCATTAAGTGATTGGTGGTTTGATGGTTTAGTTGCTAAGCTGTGATCCCATGAACCGTAGCCTGCTCGGCTCCTCTGTCCATGGGATTCCCCACACAAGAATACTGAAATGGGTTGCCGTTCCTTCTCCAGGGGATCTTCTCGACCCAGGGATCAAACCTGTGTCTCCTGCATTGCAGGTGGATTCTTTACCAGTTGAGCCACCAGGAAAGTGGTTAGAAGCATTAAAATGAAAAATACAAGTGAAGTGCTAGGCATAATGCTTGACACATATTAAGTGGTCAATAATTATTTTCAGGTGAGTGAAAACTAGAAAACCAATTTTAGCTTTAAAAACTTTTCATAAAAATGTCTAGTTTGTATGTACATAATTGGAAAGTTTAACTTCAAGAAATTTCTCTTGATAAAGTTCAAGGTTATCTTCATCTCAACACTTAGTGCTTTTAAGGGGATTAATGAATTGTACTATATAATGTCTAATGTCTGTTATAATCCTAATCCATTATGATTCTCCATTGTTATTTATCTGCTATGACACTTTTTTTGGGAGGAAAGCGTAGATAAATATATTAACAAACCCAGTGAGAGAAGTGTTCTTTTGATGCCTGTGAAATTGTATCACTGCTCCAAGGAGGCTGCCAGTGCCTTCAGGTACAATCTGCTGACATAGGCCTTGAACTAAATGGAAAAAATATCTTTTGCCAGTTTTCATCTTTTTAATCTTTTGAGAATAATTGCTTTTTCTAGGATCTCTATATCCTCAATGGTAAATGTTTTGACATCTCCTAGGAGCTTTTGTTTTTTCACTTCAAATCAGTGATGTTAGAAAGAAGCAAATAAATGGATAAAAGTATATTATAAGAAAATATTACCCCTCACATTCAACTAGCATTGTCTTTCAGAAGCTGGAAATCAGAATTTTAAAAATCACCTGGTAGGAGTTTTTGGTGAAATCATCAACTCTTACTGAAATATCAATATTTCCTCTTTATGATAAGAATACGTATATATCACAGGGTAGTAAAATAGTCAAAGTATTTATAAAGTTTTACATTTTACAGATAGCCAGTGGAAAATTAAAATTTGATATAGATAACACAGAAAAATAAGTGAGATATTGGGAGCAATGGAATGAAATTTATTATGATAATTATTATCGTGAATTTATATGTATGTTCTTTTCATGTTGTTTTCACACTGTTCATTGTTCCTGGTCTATTTCCATAAGAGTTGTCCGGGGTATTGTGTCTGTTTTATTCCTCTTCTGACTATCATTATTCATGAACTGCTCCTTGCTTCATAAGGGAAAGTGGGCCATTTTATCCGAACTAAATGCTACAAAAGAGATAATTAACCTCTTTTTTTTTTTTTTTTCTGCTGGAGAATCAACTCAAATTACATACGAAATTATTTGACTTGGGTATCAGAAATCTCCATTAGGCATTCAACCATGAGGAATAGTGACAAATGGTGTGAAGCATCATTATGACATACATTTATTATGGCCTCAATAATTCTCTCAAATTATTTGCTTGTTCTTGATTGATTTCATTGTTGATAGTGTGAGAGGAAGAAATATTCACCTCTTCTTCAGAATTCTACGTTAATTTTTTTTTTTCTTATTATGGAGCTTGGCACTCACTCATGAGTATACTGTTTTCATCTGCATAATAATTCATAGTAATTTACTAAATCCTGATGTAGCTTTAATAATTCTGTAGTGCAGTAACTTGGAGCCAAGTAAGAATACCAACCCTATAAAAATCAATATAATCATAGTATATATAGAAGAATCTCTCTGATCTTCCAAATATAAATATCTTAGAAAATATCCCCAAAGCACAGATTATCTTTAAAAATTACAAAAAATGGGAAGTAGGAAACTTATCAAAAAAAGACAATTTGGGGTATATTTTTTACATATCCTTTCACATTCTGGTTTATGAAAATTAACAGCTGCTTTTCAAGATCTCATGTTTACAAAAAATCATAGGAGACACTAAGGTAAATACTGATTTGTTGTTGTTAGTGTCCAAGTCGTGTCTGACTATGACCCCATGGACTGCAGCATGCCAGACTTCCCTGTCCTTCACTATCTCCCAGAGTTTGCTCAAATAATGTCCATTGAGTTAGTAATGCTATCTAACCATCTCATCCTCTGCATTCCTTTCCCATTTTGCCTTCAGTCTTTCCCAGCATCTGGATCTTTTCCAATGAGTTGGCTCTGCATCAGGTGGCCAGAGTTGGAGCTTCAGCAATAATTCTTTCAATGAATATTCAGGGTTGATTTTCTTTAAGGTTGATTGCTTTGATCTTCATGCAGTCCAATAGACTTGCAAAACTCTTCTCCAGTACCAAAATTAGATAGCATCAATCCGTTGATGCTCAGTCTTCTTTGTGGTCCAGCGCCTACATCCACAAATGACTATTGGAAAAACCATAGCTTTGTCTATACAGACCTTTGTCCACAAAGTGACAAAGGTCTTTGCTTTTTAATATGCTCTCTAACTTTGTCATAGCTTTCCTTCCAAGGAGCAAGTGCCTTTTAATTTCATGGCTGCAGTCACTATCCACAGTAATTTTGGAGCCCATGAAAATGTTAAAATCTGTCATTCTGTCGACTTTTTCCCTTTCTATTTGCCATGATGTGATGGGACCAAATGCTATGATCTTAGTTTTTTGAATGTTGAGTTTTAAGTAAGCTTTTTCACTCTTCTCTTTTACCCTCATCAAGAGTCTCTTTAGTTCCTCTTCACTTTCTGACATTAGTGTGGTATTATCTGCATATCTGAGGTTGTTGATATTACTCCCAGCAATCTTGACTCTAGCTTGTGATTCATCCAGCATTTTCCATGAGGTACTCTAAATAGAAGTTAAATAAACAAGATGACAATATACAAGCCTTGATATACTCCTTTCCCAATTTTGAACCAGTCTAATTCTAACTGTTCCTTCTTGACCTGCATACAGGCTTCTCAGGAGGCGGGTCAGGTGGCTTGCTATTCCCATTTCTTTAATAATTTTCTCCTGTTTGTTGTGATTCAAACAGTCAATGGCTTTAGCATAGTCAATGAAGCAGAAGTAGTTTTCCTGGAATTCCCTTGCTTTCTCCATGATTCAGTGAATATTGGCAATTTGATTTCTGGATTCTCCTCCTCTTTGAAACCCAGCTTGTACATCTCTAAGTTTTCAGTTCATGTACTGCTGAAGCCTAACTTGAAAGATTTTGAACATAACCTTGCTAGTAAGTGGAATGAGCCCAATGGTATGATAATCTGAACATTCTTTGTCATTTCCCTTGTGTGGGATTGGAATGAAAATGGACTTTTTCCAGTCCTGTGGCCACTGCTGAGTTTTCCCAATTTGCTTACATCTTCAGTGTAGCACTTTTTAACAGCATTATCTTTTAGGATTTGAAATAGCTCTGTTGAAATTCTATTACCTCCACCAACTTTGTTTGTAGTAATGGTTCCTAAGGCATAGTTGACTTCCTACTCCAGAATGTCCAGGTCTAGGTGAGTGACCACATCATTGTGGTTATTTGGGTCACTAAAACCTTTTTTTATATAGTTCTCCTTTGCATTTTTGACACCTCTTCTTAATCTCTTCTGCTTCTCTTAGGTCCTTAGCATTCTGTCCTTTATCTTGCCCATTCTTGCATGAAATATTTCATTGATATAGTTATTACTCCCAAATGTTAAAAATATGCCAAAGTAATCACACAGTTGTTTTGTTGCTTTTAATTGCAGTAAAATTCAGATTATTTTCAGGATGTTTCTTCCTGAGAGTAGAAGGTCAGCAAATCATGGCCTACCACCTGTTCTTGTAAGCAAAATTCTTTGGAACATAGCCTCATCCATTCATTCACATATTATCTATGGCTGTTATCCTGCTGTGATACAGAGTTCAATAGTTGCAAGCGACTGCATGACCTTCAAAGCCTCAAATATTTACCATCTGGTTCTTTATAGGAAAAGGTTTGCTGATCTTGTCTGGAAACTTGTGATGGAATAAAATGTTCCTAGAATATGAATAACTTGAGGGACCACCATGTTATCTAACTTTAACAGGATAGTAGATTCTCAATATTAGTAAATAATTTTTCTCTATCTTAAATTTTTTAAATGAGATTTTAGTGAAATTTCTATTGAAACACACACAACAAAAGGGCTGAAAATGAACATGGTAGCAATGATAGAGAATAAGTGTTGGTGAGGACATGGAACAGCTAGAAATCTTATATGCTGCTAGTGGTCATGAAAATTAGCACAACCACTTTGGGGAAAAAAAAAATGTTTGGCAATATTTAGTAAATCTGAGCATATACATGTTCCATGAGCCAGAAATTGTGTTCCTAGTTATATACTCAACAGTATACTGATATTCTCCAAAAGATATGTCTTAGAATGTTCATAGAAGTGCTATTTGAATTTGCCAAAATTAGGAATGATCCAAATGCCCACTAATAGTAGATTGTAAAATAACACATAATATATTTTCATAATGTAATACTGCTACTGCTAGGTCACTTCAGTCATGTCTGACTCTGTGTGACCTCATAAATGGCAGCCCACCAGGCTCCCCCATCCCTTGGATTCTCCAGGCAAGAACACTGGAGTGGGTTGCCATTTCCTTCTCCAATACATGAAAGTGAAAAGTGAAAGGGAAGTTGCTCAGTCATGTCTGACCCTCAGTGACCCCATAGACTGCAGCCCACCAGGCTCCTCTGCCCATGGGATTTTCCAGGCAAGAGTCCTGGAATGGGATGCCATTGCCTTCTCCGAATGTAATATTACACAACAATAAAAATTAAAGAACTACAACTCCACATAAAAGTGTGAGTAAATCTCCCAAGTAAAATATAGGGTGAAAGAAGCAAGATACAATAGAGTACATTATATATTATTCCTTTTATATAAATGACATAAACAGGTAGAACTAACCTATTTTGTTAGAGTGAGGATGGTGGTTACCTTTGGGGTTGGTAGTGACTGAAAAGGAGCACAAATGAGGTTTCTGAGATGCTAGTACTATTCTGTTATCTGACAATCTGGCAGCTGGTTATATGGTGTGTTTGTTCTTTAAAATTTATCAAGATGTATACTTATGTATAATTTTTTAAATGAAAAAAATAGTGTATCTCTAGAAATATCATAGATTGGTGTCATCTTCAAAGACTTAAAAACAGTATATATGATGATTCTTTTTGGCCAGTACAGAAGAAAAATAGGTTCTTGGAGAGTGACAGTTTATTATCATAATAAACTAGATCAAGTCTTGCTACTATTTCAGATATTGTTTCTTTAGGTGGACTAAATCAACTCGGGCTCTGGTTCCTGGTCTGCAGCTATTGATCTGGCAAAAGCTATTTTCTCTGTATTGATTAGCAGAGACCACCAGAAGCAATTTGCCTTCATCTGGCAGGCAGCAGCACACCCTCGTTGTATCACCTTTGACTCTTTGTATTAATCTAGTACCCAGTGACCGTGAGCAAACTGCCATCCTACATGTACTGGGAACATATATTTGTTGTCTTACCTCTGGCTCTTTGTTTTAATCTAGTATTCAGCAAGCTTAATCAACTTGCCATTCCACATCTACTGGGGACATATGTGTGGTCTACTATATTGACATTTTACTGTTTGAAAATGATCAAGTTTCCTGTGTGTAAGAGGGTAGAGATGATTATGCCTCATGAAGACTCTTGCATTGCTTCCTTGGGAAATTTCTAGAGCTCCAATGGCAAGGTTTATGTTGCAATATCACCTCCAAGGGAAAACAATGTTGCACCCTGCACCCTTTCTCAACACTGAAAGTTTGGTGGACACTTTTTAATATTAAAGGTGATTTGAAGGATGTCTGAATGTGCTCCACAGTTTGCTTAATATTTAATTCAGCTTTGAGAGGATGCAAGAGCAAGAAAATGCTCTGAATCTGGTTCTACACTAGAATTTTCTGACTCAGCATATCCAATGGTACTTGAAATTGTTATGGTAGTTAGAAATGCCTACTAAAATATCTTTCAAGCCCCAATAGTAGAATTATAACACAGACCCTTTGGATTTGGTATGGGGAAAGTCATGCCTTCTTCAAATAACTATTCTATTTTTGTGAAAAGGATAAAGCTTTACTGCTGAGCCCTCATTCTAAGAAGCTCATCATCAGTGGGTATTGTCCTTCTCATTATTCCATAAAATTGGCAGGTATAGCAGCCTGAGATCAAATACATCTTAAATTGTGCTAAGCAGCTCCTCAAGGTACAAAGAAGTTGCAAGTGTGGGTAAGTCTAGGATCCCATGTACCTATGTGTTTTGCTTTGTCTGTTCTTAAACTCCATATATGACCTCAGAAGAATTGCCTAAGATCTGTTGAAAGAAATTTAAAAACTAGTGCTACATATAGTAATATATGTCAATCACACAGATATAATGAATAAAAGAAGCCAGATACAAAATGCTATATACTGTATGATTTCATTTGCAAACTTTTAAGAACAGACATAACTGTTCAATGAAGTTAGAAGTCAGAACAGTGTTTAACTTTAGGAAAGTATTGATAAGATCAGTTCAGTTCAGTTCAGTCACGCAGTCGTGTCCGACTCTCTGTGACCCCATGAATTGCAGCACGCCAGGCCTCCCTGTCCATCACCATCTCCTGGAGTTCACTCAAACTCACATCCATCGAGTTGGTGATGCCATCCAGCCATCTCATCCTCTGTTGTCCTTTTTTCCTCCTGCCCCCAATCCCTCCCAGCATCAGAGTCTTTTCCAATGAGTCAACTCTTCGCATCAGGTGGCCAAAGTACTGGAGTTTCAGCTTTAGCATCAGTCCTTCCAAAGAACACCCAGGGATGATCTCCTTTAGAATGGACTGGTTGGATCTCCTTGCAGTCCAAGGGACTCTCAAGGGTCTTCTCCAACACCACAGTTCAAAAGCATCAATTTTTCGGTGCTCAGCCTTCTTCACAGTCCAACTCTCACATCCATACATGACCACTGAAAAAACCATAGCCTTGACTAGATGGACCTTTGTTGGCAAAGTAATGTCTCTGCTTTTGAATATGCTATCTAGGTTGGTCGTAACTTCCCTTCCAAGGAGTAAGCATCTTTTAATTTCATGGCTGCAGTCATCGTCTGCAGTGATTTTGGAGCCCCCAAAATAAAGTCTGGCACTATTTCCACTGTTTCCCTATCTATTTCCCATGAAGTGATGGGACCAGATGCCATGATCTTCATTTTCTGAATGTTGAGCTTTAAGCCCACTTTTTCACTCTCCGCTTTCACTTTCATCAAGAGGCTTTTTAGTTCCTCTTCACTTTCTGCCACAAGGGTGGTGTCATCTGCATATCTGAGGTTATTGATATTTCCCCCAGCAATCTTGATTCCAGTTTGTGCTTCCTCCAGCCCAGCTTTTCTCATGATGTACTCTGCATAGAAGTTAAATAAGCAGGGCGACAATATACAGCCTTGACGTACTCCTTTTCCTATTTGGAACCAGTCTGTTGTTCCATGTCCAGTTCTAACTGTTGCTTCCTGACCTGCATATAGGTCTTTATAGATCTTCCTTCTTTCTAATGGGCTAAAAATGTAGGACCTACATTTCTCAGACTTTCTTGTCTCTAAGGATCTGAATTCTGCCATACTTTGCCAAGGAGATGTACTCTCATAAGAACTGACAGGGGAACAGGGGTCAGAAGCCATTTTCTGAAAGTAATAGCATAGATTTATGGGCTCTTGCAACTGTGAGGATTTGTAGAAGACTTTATGTGTTTCCTTGAAGGTAACCTGCTCTGTTTCAAGGGTATCTGATTGCAGGGGTAGCTCCCACAATTCTAACTAGCATAAGAACAGCGATTTCTTTCTTCTAGGCATCACAGTGATGGTGGTAAATTGCAAAGGCAGCAGTGGTCTCTTCTGTCTGTTTCTCCTCTAGCACTTAACATTGGTTTTGTAAAAACCTAGTCCCCTACATTGGGCCTTCCCTGGTGGCTCAGATGGTAAAGAATCTGCAGGGAATGCCGGAGACCTTGATTCGATCCCTGGGTTGGGAAGATTCCCTGGAGGCGGAAATAGCAACCTACTCCGGTATTCTTGCCTCCATGGACAGAGGGAAATAGCAACCCACTGCATTATTCTTGCTTCCATGGACAGAGGGGCTTGGTGGGCTCCAGTCCATGAGGTCGCAAAGAGTCAGACACAACTGAGCAACTAAGCACGATGCCCTACATTAAATTCTTTCTGCTTATAAAGCCAAATGTGGGTCTGCTTTACTTGATTTTCTGTCTATGTTTCTTTTTTTTGATTATACATTTTGGAATCTCGTGCCTTCTTCAAATCAACACATTATTCTGTATTTACCACAGCAAGAGAAAAGAAAGATAAGAATGTCATATAGGGCTTGACTGAGAAATGGCATTACTTTCACTTACATTTAATTGCCTATAAATAGTTACATGCTACCCTTTGCCCCTCAGACAATAGGAGCCCAATGAGGTGTAAGCTTCAGTATGCTCAGAAAAGAATGGAGAACTAGATGTTTATGAACATGACATGTGAATATGTGAGGAGAAAAATATTCCAGATAAAGTAAAGTAAATTATTAGGAACTTTAGACAGGAAAATAATGAGTGTATTCAAGAAGCGGTGAGGATGCCAGTGTGGTTAGAGTAACAGGAGATAAAGTCAGGGGTAATGGTGTGTTAGATCACAAAGTAATTCAAAGATCTTAATGAAGATTTAGACTTTGAATCTGAATAACTTGCAAATGTACTGGAAAGTTTTAAACTAGGAATGGCATAATCTGACTTCTATTTTAAAATTGATTTGCATATGTCACTCTGGAAGGAGACAAGTTGTTTGGAGTTTACTGGCATAATCCCAGTGAAAGATAATGGCTTATACCAGGGTGTTAGCAGCAGTAAGAAGTAGTGTGCTTCTGTATATATTTTGAGTTATGTAGTCAACAGGATTTAATTGATAGACTGGATGTGGTATATGAGAGAAAGGAATGAATTAAGGGTAACTTCAAGTTTTAGGCCTGAACAAAAGCAGGAATAGAGTACCCATTCAATTGGATGGTATAGTCTTCAGAGGAAGCAAGTTGGGGGGATATTAGGAGCTTGGTTTTAGATGCGTAAAGTTTGAAATTAAAATTCCAAGTAAGACAGTTAATACGTATGTGCAGGACTAAGATCCATTTTAGATGAGGCTGTACCAGCAAAGATACTAAGAAGCAGAGGCTGGTGAAAAAGAAGAGCAAGGCAAGTAGAGTATCCTGGAAACCAAGTGAGGGAGATGATTTGATGGGGAGAATGAATGGATAAGTAAAATGATGCTGCTAGTGAAGTAACAGGAGGCTTGAGAATTGACTTTCAGCTCAATTTGAACATCTTGATAATGGCGATTTCAAAGAAATGGTGTGAGTTAAAAACACGATAACAGTTTTCCATACAGTTTTGTGATTTCCAAATATCTTACCATGATTCTTTTTCCTCTTCATTAAAGAAGTCACCTTAGTTTCTTCTTCTAGGTGACTGCCTGTGCTCCTACTGTATCTCATTTATTATTTCTTAATGGTGTCATTTTTGTCTTAAATTTTCTTTATTCTTTTATTCTTGCTTCATATTCTTTACATTCTTTTCCATTCCTAAAGGAATGGAATTGGCATGAATTTTTCTTCTATTTCCTGAAGGTCTGTTTCCAGAACATACTCTTTTATCTTTCCTTTCTTCCTTCTTCCTTTTGCTGTTATTCTGCTTGCCTGCCTTTCTTATTGCTTTTGAAGAGTTGCTTTTTGTAGTACTTAGCTTGTTCATGAACATATCTAGTAGAATTTTTATTTGCCTGAATGTAGGGTGGTTAGATGGTATTAAAATCTGTTTCCTCTTTGTCCATCTTGTCTGGGCCTTACTTACTTTATCTTCATCAATCTAAGATGAAAGTAAAGTCAAGTTAATTTTGTCTTACACTTCCTTTCATAGCGGCTATCAGAAAAATAGCTCACAGACACCAGTATACACTCTGCTTAGTTAGCAACTGTCAAATAATGGAAATAGCATGAGTGATACTACCATGGAGGAGCACTCAAGTCACACGAATCGCTGTGGCACAGCTTTTCCAAAGTGAAATAAGGTATTAGACTCAATCACTTTTAAAGCCGCTCCAGATGAAAATTTCTGTCTCTAGTTACTTAAACATATTCCTTGACATAGAATGGAATTTTTCATTTTTTAATTTCACAAATGTTTTATTACATTTTTCAATATATTAAATCTTAAAGACACCAGTGTACTTTGTTCTGGATAAAAACTTACTTTGCAGAGATATTAATATAATAAGAATTAGAGAAGATAGCTGACTTTTATATATAAGGCAATATAACACCCCAAGCTTTCTTTTCTTTCATCACCAAAGCATTTAAGCAGGAATAACATTCAACAGCTTAACTCATAGAGGTCAATTTTTTAGTTTAATTACAAAACTTTCTGATTAAATGCTAAAGCATTTATAGATGCATTAAGTGGGTTATTATTTTTTTTTACTTAAAAAAATTATATTTAAGGAAATAAGCTATCCACTTGACTGACACTACAGCACAACTGTATGTTTTGAGCATTATATTAACTTTTCCTTAATACCTTCAAAAACTACCACTGATTTTATTCTAATTCTCAGGACACAGTGAGTGACATGAGTGTAATTTTCTCAGTGAAAACATAATGTATTTTCCTCTCAGTGTACAAATGCACCTCAGTTTTCAATACAGCAGAGTAAAACCTCTCTTCCCAAAGCTTTGGAGTTTATTGCAATTATAATGAAATAGGTAAAGTGGTTTATGTTTGAGTGCACATGTGAAAAGTTCTTTGGAGAACTGCTTTGGAATGAATAATATTTTCATTTTTCTGCTTCTCAACAGTAGCTACCTTCTTTCTGGGATATAAATGCCACTTGAACTTTATGATTTATTTCCAAACAGATAGCAAATGTAGCCTGAATTTCTTGCAGCTAGGTTAATAGAAAGAAACCCAAATATTTTCATCAGATTACCAACACAGGGGTTTATTGCAGCATGAGAACAGAGCATTTATTCTTTGCAATATTTATTTTTAAATATAATAAGCAGATCCAGGTGACTGCCACCAAATTAGCCCTTGGATCCATTCACTAGTCCTATAATAAACACTAAAGTAAAGCTAGAATTGTGAGGAAATTCAATAATCTCATTTATACTGATTGAGTTAATTTTGGAATGATCATGTCAGCCACTGGAATATTGCATGCCTCAGTGTTCTTTAGAGTATCCAAGTATGTTAAATGTACTAAATGTTTTGCCATATGTGCAGATTTAGCAGAAGATGTTGATTTACTGCAGAAATGTGTTTTTGTACCATGTACCTAACACAAATACTGACAATTAGTAGGCTTTTGAGGAGAGCACTGAATTGGGAGTCTAAAGTTGGTTTTGAATTTTGATTTCTCCACTAACTAGTCTTGGGAGAGTCACTTGACTTTCCTCAGTCTCTGTTTCCTCCCCGTAAAATATAGATTATAATACTATCTGTCCTAACTAACCCTTAAGGTGTATTGATGAGAGCCACAACAGCACTTCCAGGTGAGTTTATGAAGAAAAGTCTAATCTTTGATGGATGCATCACGTTAAACAAAGAGATGAAACTATTACCACTGATACCATAGCCTACATTAAATGACATTAAAATGCCAGACATTCTTTGATATAATGGAGAGAAAGGAATCTGCAGATACAGGGAGAAAGATAGGAGTAGATTGGAGTAAATTCAATATGATGAAAGAGTTCTTTACACCCCGCTTTTTCCCCCTCATAGAGGGAAATCTGGTTTACTTGTACATTTTCAATTCTGTATCCTGAATAAGGTACTCCTTGGACAATCTTTATTTTGAAATGGAAAAAAAAATAAAGTAATTTCCATTAAAAGAGAGGTGTAGACTAGAGGACAGAGGGCCTCCTGCAGCAGCTGGTGTCATGTTTGCTCTCTGTAGAAAAGAGAAAACGCATGGGTAACAGCAAGGTATGAGTCCCACAGTCTTCTCAAGGGTCTAAAAGCTGCTTTCTTCTGCCAGATAATCTTACTCTTGTGGAGCATGTGTGTGTGTGTGTGTGAGACTGAGTATAAAATGAAATTATTATCTATTCTTACCTGTTATACAGTACAGTGACAATTAAGCATTTGATTATGTGTGTACCAATTAGTTTCATCTTATGTACAAGCAACTCAAAATCTATCAAATCATTCGGCCTTCCAATTTCATGACTTGAAAGAATATCTGCTAATAACCTTTAAAAATGGAAGGACTGTTAGATTTAATGTAAATCAATGGTTCTCAGGATAGCTTTACTTACCTCACCTAAATTTTTTGAGGACTCAAAGAGGTTTTGTTTATACAGTTTTGTCTATTCATATTTATCAATCAGAAATTAAAACAGAATTTTTTAAACCACAGAAATACAAACATGTACATTCCATTTGCTATCACAAAGATGGTATTATCATGTATCATATAGCCTCTAGAAATTCCATGTATACTCGGAAAGAAAGAGAAAAAGGAAAATATCTTGATGTTATTATGAAAATATTTTTGAACCTTGTGGATCCTTTAAAAGATCTCAGTGACCCCTAGGAATTCCTGAACCACACTTTAAGAACAATTAGTGTAAATGATCCTCTTTATCATCTGAACTGCACACATTAACCTTAAAAGGGGAAGGAATATATATTTTGATTTCTCAATTAGATTATAGCTCCTGGAGGAACTATTTTTGCTTTTTCTCTACTGCACAATATTAAGCATCTAACCATCCAACAATCTATGGTCCATTTACTCTGCATGCACTTCTTGAATGCTGCTATCAATTTGTCAATAAGATGATTATCATAGACACTGGAAACTATTTAAGTGACCTTGATGATAAATGAATATATCTGTTATGATAACAAGTTCATTCACTTCCTTTCTTATTGCCATTGTGAATTTGATTACTTTTAAGAATCAAGTGGTCTCCAAGAGTAAAATTTCCAAAAGCAGCACCATCGTATGCTAGTCACTGTTTTCCACTCTATTTGTATTCTTAATCTGTTTCTTTTAATAATAAATGTCTTGGAAATTGGACTTGATGTCAATCAAAAATAAACAAGAAACATTTGTACTATGAGTGAAAAGACCTGCCCTTAAAGCAATATTTTAAGGTCCTTTTTTTCTGAGCTTTTCCATGGGAACTTTGTTGTACAATTACTCAGCTCTAAACACAGCTCTCTCAACCATTTGCAGTCACTACCAAAGCCAAGTTTTTGAAGGAACCATTTATCAAAATTACTAAGCTCAGGATGCTGAAATGGATTCATAAAAATTGCTATTATAATTTGGCCTAAATCTGTAGCTGCATAACATTCATAGTGTGCATGGGGTTACATTAGTGGAAACATTAACTAAAAACCTGGCCTCAAGTTAGAACTTGATGTCATCATAAGTAACCTGAAATAGCTTAAGCTACAGTTTGCTCTAGAAGGTAATTATAATAAAAGCTGCCATATATTGTGTAGCTTAATAAAACTCACTAGCAACTGTGTTCAGTTCTTTATATGTCTCCATTGTAATTGATGCTGCCACCTTGGGATGTAGCTATCATTATACATATTTCATAGATGATGAAATGCAAGTTCAGAAAAGTTGAGAATCATAGCAATAATACCCAGGTAAAAGGGCAGAATCAGATTTGAACTCCTGTTTGAACTTAAAGTTCTGTTTTCATATAAATGCCCAGGTGCGAAGTTAAATAATTATACTGAGTGGGAGACTTCAGTTAGTAGTTACAAATAAACCCAAATTTATAGTGTCTGCAAAGCAACTGAAGTTGCTCATGCTACATATCTCTCATGGGGCAGCTGTGGTCTCTTCTCCTTGTTCTTACTCAGAAATGCAAGTTCACAAGGTTCTACCCTTTGGATTATCAGTGTTTGCTGTGCCAGGGTAAAGGGACATGGAAAATTGTGAACTGGCTGTTAATTTTATGTGCCAGGGCAAATGTCCATACCTAACTTTAAAAGCCTCTTGATGAAAGTGAAAGTGGAGAGTGGAAAAGTTGGCTTAAAGCTCAACATTCAGAAAACGAAGATCATGGCATCTGGTCCCATCTCTTCATGGGAAATAGATGGGGAAACAGTGTCAGACTTTATTTTTTTGGGGCTCCAAAATCACTGCAGATGGTGACTGCAGCCGTGAAATTAAAAGACGCTTACTCCTTGGAAGAAAAGTTATGACCAACCTAGATAGCATATTCAAAAGCAGAGACATTACTTTGCCAACAAAGGTTTGTCTAGTCAAGGCTGTGGTTTTTCCTGTGGTCACATATGGATGTGAGAGTTGGACTGTGAAGAAGGCTGAGCGCCAAAGAATTGATGCTTTTGAACTGTGGTATTGGAGAAGACTCTTGAGAGTCCCTTGGACTGCAAGGACATCCAACCAGTCCATTCTGAAGGAGATCAGCCCTGGGATTTCTTTGGAAGGAATGATGCTAAAGCTGAAACTCCAGTACTTTGGCCACCTCATGCGAAGAGTTGACTCATTGGAAAAGACTCTGATACTGGGAGGGATTAGGGGCAGGAGGAGAAGGGGATGACAGAGGATAAGATGGTTGGATGGCATCACTGACTCGATGGACATGAGTTTGAGTGAACTCCGGGAGTTGGTGATGGACAGGGAGGCCTGGCGTGCTGGGATTCATGGGGTTGTGAAGAGTCGGACACGACTGAGCGACTGAACTGAACTGAACTTTAAGGAGTTAGGCAGGAATATGCCTCCTGTATACTGGGAAGGAGGAAAACCATAAACACAGTACTCGTTCGGAATTTTTGAGTAAAATGCATGACTTCTCCAAATGTCACTTCTTTTGATACCAGTAGAAATAAAGCAGAAAACTGTCTGCTGGTTTGTGATTATTTTTGAGGTGATAGACTGTTATACTTAAAATTGTTATTTTCCCCCCTTCTTTAGAAACTTCATGGATAAAGTATCTATTAATAGAAAATATCATAAAATATCCAGAGAAATAATTAGTAATGCTTATACCTCCAATTTTTATTAACAAGTTTGGAAGTACAATATTTATATTATTTCAATATGATAATTACATTATTGCACATGACATTCTTAGAAATCTTGGCTTGCCTTTTGAAAGAAGCTACCACTTTCTTAGTCCTTCAAAGAAAAATAGCCTCATTGTGATTTAATAAATCCATTTCTTTATGTTTCCTTTCTCAGCCCTTAACTAATATAACTTCAGTCTCTATCCAGTCTACCCCTCAGTTCTTATCAAAGCTCACAAATCACTGTAACAGTAAGTGTTTCATCTACAAAAAAAGGAATCTCATTATATCCTTGAAGTTGTAACTGCACTCATTTATTTATTATAATTAGAGAATAAGTTATTGGGTTGAAAAGAATGGATAGAACGTGGTGCTAGCATGGAAAAGCCTCGGGCTTTTTGCCTGGTGATTTGTGTTAAAACTTGTTCCTCTTGCATTCAGAGAGGTGAGGGGGGAACAGAGGCCTGCCACCCCAACACCTGATTGTTTCTGCGTGTATTCACAGGCAACTTTGAGGTACACTATATGGAAATGATCTTTTTTAAGTGTCACAAAGACTGCTTTCACGCATGGCCATCTCCTCTACCATCACTTTTGAAAACGATCATCAGTGACAGATAGTTTGTATCTAATCATTGGAGCTAACTTTTGAGAGTCAGTCCAGGCAGAGCCATGTTGGCCCACCATTTTGAAAAGGCTGTCCCATGCTGCCCCACAGGGGAATTTAAACAAATAGATTCACTTCAGCCTTCTTGTAAAAGGATGTGTGGAGGCCAGCACAATAAACAATCTGTACTGTGGAAACTTGTTTTCCAAATGTGCAGAAGTTCCTACCAAGGCTGACACAGAGATGAGTCCATCCAGGTATTTTGTTAATGGCATGAACTGAGATTTATGATGGATAGAGAATTCAAATTGTAGAGATACATAAGTTAAAGATTAGTTGGTAAAATAGCAGCATTTCTGAGACCAGAATAAGTACTACAATCAAATATTTTTTTCAGATAAAAGATAAAAATATGTCTTACCATTCAACTTTATATGAAATAGATGCTACTCTGATTTAGAACCTTTGGACAGATGGGCCTGAGAGCACAAAACTTGATCAGCCATGTCTGGGCTACTGATGCCCCACCATCCACTCAGGAACATCACTGCTGCTGCTGCTGCTAAGTCGCTTCAGTCGTGTCTGACTCTGTGTGACCACATAGATGGCAGCCCACCAGGCTCCCCCGCCCCTGGGATTCTCCAGGCAAAAACACTGGAGTGGGTTGCCATTTCCTTCTCCAGTGCATGAAAGTGAAAAGTGAAAGTGAAGTCGCTCAGTCGTGTCTGACTCTTAGTGACCCCATGGACTGCAGCCTACCAGGCTCCTCCGTCCTTGGGATTTTCCAGGCAAAAGTACTGGAGTGGGGTGCCATTGCTTTCTCCGCAGGAACATCACCAGAGCTACAAATACCCTGATTCCTGGGTTTCGTCCCTGTTGGTATCTCAGTGTCTCTCACACTGTTATTTGGCTGAAGTCAGTTCTTTTCTACCAGTCACTGTCTGTCTCTCATGGCTCTGTGATTTATTCTACCACAGCTTAGACCTCCAACTTCCCTTCTTGCCAAAATAGTCTCATTTACTGCCTCTTCCATTTCCTGACTAATGTCATCTTTGAAGAGAGCTACCTCTTCTCCAGCAATCGATACTGCCCTAAATAACTTGTTCTCTCTCCTCCAAGTGACCAAACTTTAAGACCCCATCCCCAAATCTGAGGAAAGTTTCTAGGGGCTAGGAATAAGGCATTGAATGACACCACTGTTGTATTGGAACATCAATCCCCCCTGTAATTCCTATATCCTAAACAAATCCCTTAAATCTACCCTACATCATGATGAGTTCTTGCTAACCTGGGACCCTCCTCCAGAGATTTAGACACATAGGTTGCTTTTTTACTTATGTTGATACTTCCACTGAAACAGAAGATATCCTTTCAAAATCCCCATGACTTTTTCACCTGGGAGAGCCTTCACATGCAAAAGAAAAATATGGAGGTGTGTTCTTTATCACTGAGTTTTTACAGTAAGTTTTGATTATGTAATCAAATATAACACTGTATAGGCATGTATACAGCTATCATTTTTAAAATAATGAATGAAGTCCTGCTTTTACTAAACCAACTATTTCACCATAAACTTATAACATTTTCCCACTATTTTGCAGTATTCAAGAGGTCACATTCTAATGTACAGCCCTGGGCTCTGAAGCTATGTTTCCCACTATTCTAAAAGTAACAAATATATCATAGCCATAGACCTTTTTTTAAAAAAAAAAAAAAACATTGGAACTGTTAAGCTTAAACAATTCACCATGTTATATAAGGAAGTAGAAAATAGGCAATGATCAAGTAGTGCATAAAAAATGCTTAATGTGTCTATGCAATCTTTCCAAGAGCCCCCTCCAGTCTAGATGAAGCAAGGCAAAGTGAAAATGGCAAAGGCTAAAATCATGGGCCTCTGCACTTTGAGTTCTAAGGCTTGTCTATTTCATTTTACTATTTAGTCTACATATTAATTGTCAAGGAAAAAAAAAAAACTGGAAATGCTACTTTAAACTCAGCCCTTGTCTCCCTCATTATGCCTTTTCTTAAAAGCCGGTAGTACAGAATATTGCCATAAGCTGTTAATTGAGAGCTAATTAAAATTTCAAGTGCCAATGGGAAGTTTCACATTCCTTATTTCTTTAGTTTATCCATGAATATAAAATACATGTCTGAAGTAGTTCATTTTCTCTGTCATCATCTAACTTCTGTCATTCTATTCTGCCGTGGCTCTAGGGGGCAACACTTTTATTGAAGGACCAGCTTTCAAGGAATAGGAGGGCTCAAGATTTCACACTGGTTTCACTCAAAATACGTCAGTTGTAAACTTCACTGGGATGTGTGCAGTTTATTATTTTAACTGATATATAAGGGCTAATTGTAATCAAGGGTATTTTCATGTGCCCACTAAGTGTTAATTGTCACCAGTGGCTCTAGTAGTGATTGAATCCAGGAATAAAGTCTAGAACAGTCAGTCTTTGGAAGCATAGAGGCTCAGAGGCAGTAGCTGATTGCTCTGCAGCCCTTCAGACTCCTTAGCTCCCGTGGGTTTCTGCTGGCTATGGTCCTTCTACAGTGTATTGGCAGCTCTCTCAACTGTGACTGGTGCACTGCCTTTTTAACAGCTTTAAAGGGTAGATGCTAATGACTTTGCAATCTTGCAGTTCTCCCAGCAGGTTTTGGCCCCTTGTATTATTTTAAACACAATGTACTTTGAAAACATACATAAATTAAGTCTATAATTCCATCTCCAGGCTTTGGCATGTTTTACTTGTCAACTTTTCAAAACACAAATGACTGATGTAAGGCAGCAGACTGCGGTCGGAGTATTTCCTCCCTCTACTTCCCAACTATGTCCTGGACTTTCAATCTTTAACCCATCTATTGCTCTTTTCTTACCCTATGTTTACACCCTCAGCTCAAAATTCAGTCTTTTTGTTTTGTTCTTTACCTTTTAACTACACCTTTTCTTTCTCTTTGTTTTATCTGATTCATGGCTTGGCTCTCAGAGCTGAAAGCGGCCAGTTTCACACTGGTGTTTTCCCGTTTTACACACATATAAGGAAAGGGGTCAGGAGATGGTTTCCTGGGCAAAGGACTTTGAGATACTGATTATTCTTTTTATTCTAGTAACATAGAAAAGGCAGCAATAAGTGTTTCACTGGTAACAGAGTTTTGAGAATTAAGAAGTGATAGGGAAGGTGCAAAGAAAACCCTTGCTCTGTTGAGTATCACTTGGGCTGGATACTTTCTCATCTGTGGCAGTACATACCACCATTAGGTAAAGAAGTGAGTGGAGACCAGAGAGAAAATGAGATGGAACTTAACTATAGGGAGGAGCTTTGGTCATCCTGGATATCTCAGATCCTTTAGAGTTTCTCAATGGGGAATGGTAATTTCCAGTCAGCCAAGGTAGCCAATCATGACATTTAATTCTGAAGTTCAGAAATAATGGTTTTTATTAAACCTCTCTGTGCAGGAAATATTCTGTATTGAATACAGTTCATATTAAAAATTTTAAGTAAAGTATTGCATTATTGTGCATCAGCCTCCATTGAAGACCTAGGTTGCATAATGACTGAATCTAGGGAACATTACAGTGACAACCAGAGACCTTTTAATGGCTCACTAATGATTTATAAATTTTGAATGCTGTACCAACACTACAAAAGAACTGCTATGTCTAATAAACAGGACTGTGAGTAGTAAAATTACCCCAGCTCTATTGGAAAGAGATCTGTAAAATAAACAGCGTCAAGCTTTTCTGTTCCTAAACCAACCAAACAGGAATGCCTCCTACTCAAAACATATAGTAGAGGGTAGTATTTTCATGTTCTTCATAAAGAGACTCTGTTCTTTTCAAGATGATTCCTAACCACTGACTCCAAAACATTGATTTGCCATCTCATCTACCATTCTCTGAACCACACCCTTGTCACTTTATGTGTAAGAGTGAAGATTAAGGACTAAAAAGTGTTTTAATAACTTTGCTCAATAATACCAGGGAACCTTGGAAGCCATGAAGCTTCCTTTTCTGGGTGGCAGTGTTTATTCCCCTGACATAAAAGCATTCCCTGATGAACCTCTCAAAATAATAAACATTCTTCTTTGCCTTTTTCTCCCCCTGCTCTTGGCTGTTTGTTGTTTCTAATTGCTAGCAACGTTTCCACTTACAGGAAATACAAGTGCATGTTAGTAAGTTCTGCTTCCATTTTGTAGGAATTCCATTTCACTTCAGCATTCTTTCAGAAAACAAGTGAAGCAGACTTTCTGCTATTACCGTGGCATTTTTAGTAGAGATTTAAGCATCTACAAATGAGATAACTTCTAAATTATTCTACAACATCAATTTATGCATTTTAGGTAGGATTTACCCATTTTAGGTTTGCCTCATAAATTATTTGTTTTTTTGTTTGTTTGTTTTTTGTTGTTGTTGTTGTTTTTTTTTTGGTGGACACTTGAACATGATGTTATGCAGAGAAAGAACACAAGAAATAATAACTTAAAGAATCATGACAACATTATCATTATATAACAATAGTGCCTGCATTTAATCTTTACAGTTAATTCTTAAATTTTTACATGTAAATTTTAAACCTTTGTGCTCTAGTGGAAAATTTCATAGCAAAAAAAAAAAAAAAAAATGAGGAAGGAGCTCAAATGTTTAATATTTCAATAACATTTGAATATTTAAAGATGGAGGCTTTTGTAATGACTGTTAAGCTAATCTAATGCCAGTCTCTTAACTGGCTTACTCTGAATAAGAATTGAACAAATTGTATAGCAAGAAGCCAGAAGTCACATTTAATCATCAAGTCAAAACTTTCTCAACATTTATCACTGGGTTATCAATTATTTACAGTTAGATTTACTTACAAAATTCTCAAACCTAGAAGAGGTAAGAGAAAAAATACCTAAAAATTAGTAATTTTTTTACTCAAGGCCACAGAAGGTCTATACAGTCTTCTTTTGGTGTTTCTCTGGAATCATTTGAAATTATGAGAATACTGCTCACCTCAACTTTTCCCTTAACTACATCAATAAGACTCAGTTTTTTTTTTTAACTTACTGAAAAATTATGTGATTTTCAAAAAATACATTTGAAAATAAATGCAATTATTATTACTGTCACATTTCAAATCTAACATAAATGCTTACAAAATAAGCTAAGAGATCATATGAGAGGTGAAGAGATGAAAATGATTGCAAAAGCAAAACAGTCAAATGCTGAACAAAATAAAAATCAGAACTGAGACTGATCAAAAGCTAGGACCAGGACACAAAGTAAGATAAAAACATTTGTTTTCATTGTCCTTCAGTGTCTCGCAATCCTGTGGAAGTTCTGTAATCAAATCCCCATGGCCTTCAAAGTCAAATTCCCTGGGGGTTCTCAGTCCCTTTGCCTGATCCCCAGGTTGGGCCATCTATTGTGGGCCCTAGAACTTTCGCAACAGTGTGAGAACTTCTTTGGTATAATTGATCTCCAGTTTGTGGGTTACCTGCTCAGCAGCTCTATAGTGCAGCTAGTGGCAACCTCTTCCAAGAGGACTTATACCACATGCCACACCTCCTAGGACTTCCGCTGCCAGAGGCCCTCTCCTCGCAACAGGCCACTGCTGACCCGTGCCTCCTCAGGAGACATTCAAATGTTCACAGGCAGATCTGGCTCAGTCTTTGTGGGGGTCACTACTCCTTTTCCTCAGTCCTGTTGCACCCAAGGTTTTGTTTGCACCCTTCGAGAGTCTCTGGCAGGTATGAGGTTTGATTTTAAAAGAGATTGTGACCCTAATACAATCTTGTTGCAGCTTCTCATTAGCCCTTGGACTTGGGGTATCTTTTTTTGGCAGCATCCAACATTCTCCTTTTTCATACTGTTCATACTGTTCATGGGGTTCTCAAGGCAAGAATACTGAAGTAATTTGCCATTCCCTTCTCCAATGATAGGATACTGAAACAGGAACTCCCCAGGTCAGTAGGTGCCCAATATGCTACTGGAAATCAGAGAAATAACTCCAGAAAGAATGAAGGGATGGAGCCAAAACAAAAACAATACCCGGTTGTGGATGTGACTGGTGATAGAAGCAAGTTCCGATGCTGTAAAGAGCAATATTGCATACAAACCTGGAATGTTAGGTCCATGAATCAAGGCAAATTGGAAGTGGTCAAACAGGTGATGGCAAGAGTGAACATCGACATTCTAGGAATCAGCTAACTAAAATGGACTGGAATGGGTGAATTTAACTCAGATGACCATTATATCTACTACTGTGGGCAAGAATCCCTTAGAAGAAACGGAGTAGCCATCATGGTCAACAAAAGAGTCCAAAATGCAGTACTTGGATGCAATCTCAAAAATGACAGTATGATCTCTGTTCATTTCCAAGGCAAACCATTCAATATCACAGTAATCCAATAATGCCCCAACCAGTAACTCTGAAGAAGCTGAGGTTGAACGGTTCTATGAAGACCTACAAGACCTTTTAGAACTAACACCCAAAAAAGATGTCCTTTTCATTATAGGGAACTGGAATGCAAAAGTAGGAAGTCAAGAAACACCTGGGGTAACAGGCAAATTTGGCCTTGGAATATGGAATGAAGCAGGGCAAAGGCTAATAGAGTCTTCCCAAGAGAACACACTGGTCATAGCAAACACCCTCTTCCAACAACACAAGAGAAGACTCTACATACGGACATCATCAGATGATCAACACTGAAATCAGACTGATTATATTCTTTGCAGCCAAAGATGGAGAAGCTCTATACAGTTAGCAAAAACAAGACTGGGAGCTGACTGTGGCTCATATCATGAACTCCTTATTATCAAATTCAGACTTAAATTGAAGAAAGTAGGGAAAACCACTAGACCATTCAGGTATGACCTAAATCAAATCCCTTGTGATTATACAGTAGAAGTGAGAAATAGATTTAAGGGCCTAGATCTGATAGATAAGAGTGTCTGATGAACTATGGAATGAGGTTTGTGACATTGTACAGGAGACAGGGATCAAGACTATCCCCATGGAAAAGAAATGCAAAAAAGCAAAATGGCTGTCTGGGGAGGCCTTACAAATAGCTGTGAAAAGAAGAGAAGCAAAAAGCAAAGGAGAAAAGAAAGATATACCATCTGAATGCAGAGTTCCAAAGAATAGCAAGAAGAGATAAGAAAGCTTTCCTCAGCGATCAATGCAAAGAAATAGAGGAAAACAACAGAATGGGAAAGACTAGAGATCTCTTCAAGAAAATTAGAGATACCAAGGGAATATTTCATGCAAAGAGGGGTTCGATAAAGAACAGAAATGGTATGGACCTAACAGAAGCAGTAGATATTAGAAGAGGTGGCAAGAATACACAGAAGAACTGTGCAAAAAAGATTTTCATGACCAAGATAACCACGATGGTGTGATCACTGATCTAGAGCCAGACATTCTGGAATGTGAAATCAAGTGGGCCATAGAAAGCATCACTATGAACAAAGCTAGTGGAGGTGAAGGAATTCCAGTTGAGTTATTTCAAATCTTGAAAGATGATGCTGTGAAAGTCCTGCACTCAATATGCCAGCAAATTTGGAAACTCAGCAGTGGCCACAGGACTGGAAAAGGTCAGTTTTCATTCCAATCCCAAAGAAAGGCAATGCCAAAGAATGCTCAAACTACCGCACAATTGCACTCATCTCACACGCTAGTAAAGTAATGCTCAAAATTCTCCAAGCCAAGCTTCAGTAATATGTGAACCGTAAACTTCCTGATGTTCAAGGTGGTTTTAGAAAAGGCAGAGGAACCAGAGATCAAATTGCCAACATCTGCTGGATCATGGAAAAAGCAAGAGAGTTCAGAAAAACATCTATTTCTGCTTTATTGACTATGCCAAAGCCTTTGACTGTGTAGATCACAATAAACTGTGGAAAATTCTGAAAGAGATGGGAATACCAGACCACCTGACCTGCCTCTTGAGAAACCTATATAAAGGTCATGAAGCAACAGTTAGAACTGGACATGGAACAACAGACTGGTTCCAAATAGGAAAAGGAGTATGTCAAGGCTGTATATTATCACCCTGCTTATTTAACTTATATGCAGAGTACATCATGAGAAACGCTGGGCTGGAAGAAGCACAAGTTGGAATCAAGATTGCCAGGAGAAATATCAATAACCTCAGATATGCAGATGACACCACCCTTATGGCGGAAAGTGAAGAGGAACTAAAAAGCCTCTTGATGAAAGTGAAAGCGGAGAGTGAAAAAGTTGGCTTAAAGGCTCAACATTCAGAAAACGAAGATCATGGCATCTGGTCCCATCACTTCATGGGAAATAGATGGGGAAACAGTGGAAACAGTGTCAAACTTAATTTTTTTGGGCTCCAAAATCACTGCAGATAGTGACTGCAGCCATGAAATTAAAAGACGCTTACTCCTTGGAAGAAAAGTTATGACCAACCTAGGTAACATATTCAAAAGCAGAGACATTACTTTGCCAACAAAGGTCTGTCTAGTCAAGGCTACAGTTTTTCCAGTGGTCATGTATGGATGTGAGAGTTGGACTGTGAAGAAAGCTGAGTGCCAAAGAATTGATGCCTTTGAGCTTTGGTGTTGGAGAAGACTCTTGAGAGTCCCTTGGACTGCGAGGAGATCCAACCAGTCCATTCTAAAGGAGATCAGCCCTGGGTGTTCTTTGGAAGGACTGATGCTAAAGCTGAAACTCCAGTACTTTGGCCACCTCATGCAAAGAGTTGACTCATTGGAAAAGACTCTGATGCTAGGAGGGATTGGGGGCAGGAAGAGAAGAGGACTACAGAGGATGAGATGGCTGGATGGCATCACCGACTCAATGGATGTGAGTTTGAGTGAACTCCAGGAGTTGGTGATGGACAGGGAAGCCTGGTGTGCTGTGATTCATGGGGTCACAAAGAGTTGGACACGACTGAGTGACTGAACTGAACTGAACATTCTCCTGTCAATGGTTGTTCAGCAGCTAGTTGCAGTTTTGGTGTTCTGCAGGAGAAGATGAGCACACATCCTTCTACACCACCATCTCTGCCTATCTTCAGTATCCTTGCCTTGAGAACCCCATGAACAGTATGAAAAGGAAAAAAATGACACTGAAAGATGAACTCCCCAGGTCGGTAAGTGTTGCAATATGCTACCGGAGAAGAGTGGAGAAATAGCTCAAGAAAGAATGAAGAGATGGAGCCAAAGCAAAAATGGTGCCCAGTTGTGGATGTGTCTTGTTGTGAAAGTAAATTCCAATGCTGTAAAGAACAATATTGCATGGGAAACCAGAATGTTAGGTCCATGAATCAAGGTAAATTGGAAGTGATCAAACAGATGGCAAGAGTAAACATTGACATTTTATTAATCAGTGAACTAAAATGGACAGGTATGGATGAATTTAATTCAAATGACTATTATATCTACTACTATGGGCAAGAATCCCTTACAAGAAATGTAGTAGCCCTCATAGTCAACAAAAGAATCTGAATTGCAATACTTGGGTGCAATCTCAAAAAATGGCAGAATGATCTTGGTTTGTTTCAAAGGCAAGCTATTCAAAATCACAATAATCCAATTCTGTGCCCCAAACACTAAGGCTGAAGAAGCTGAATTTGAACAGTTTTATGAAGACCTACAAAACCTTCTAGAACTGAACCAAAAAAAGTTGTCTTTTTCATCACAGGGGAACTGGAATACAAAAGTAGAAAGTCAGAGATACCTGGAATAACAGGCAGATTTGGCCTTGGAGTACAAAATGAACCAAGGCAAAGGCTAGCAGAGTTTTGCCAAGAGAAGGCACTAGTCATACCAAACATGCTCTTTCAACAACACAAAAGACAACTCTACACATGGATGTCACCAGATGGTCAGTACCAAATCAGATTGATTACATTCCTTGAAGTCAAAGATGGAGAAGGTCTATACAGTCAGTAAAAAGAAGACCAGGAGCTGACTGTGGCTCAGATCATGAACTCCTTATTGCCAAATTCAGACTGAAATTGAAGAAAGTAGGGAAAACCACCAGACCATTCAGGTATGACCTAGATCAAATCCCTTATGATTATACAGTGGAAGTGACAAATAGTTTCAAGGGATTAGACCTGATAGACAGAGTGCCTGAAAAACTATGAATGGAGGTTGGTAACATTGTATAAGAGGCAGTGATCAAAACTATCCCCAAAAAAAGAAATGCAAAAAGGCAAAATGGTTGTCTGAGGGGGCTTTACAAATAGCTGAGAAAAGAAGAGAAGCTAAAGGCAAAGAATAAAAGGAAAGATATACCCATCTGAATGCAGAGTTCCAAAGAACAGCAAGGAGATATAAGACAGCCTTCCCAAGTGAACAATGCAAATAATAATATAATGGGAAAGACTAGAGATCTCTTCAAGAAAATTAGAGATACCAAAGAAACATTTCATGCAAATATGAGCACAATAAGGGACGGAAACCGTATGGACCTAACAGAAGGAGAAGATATTAAGAAGAGATGGCAAGAATACACAGAGGAACTTTACAAAAAAGATCTTAATAACCCAGATAGCTATGATGGTCTGATCACTCACCTAGAGTCAGACATCCTGGAATATGAAGTCAAGTGGGCCTTAGGAAGCATCACTATGAACAAATTTAGGGGAGGTGTGGAAATTCCAGCTAAGCTATTTCAAATCCTAAACTATGATGCAATTAAAGTGCTGTACTCAGTATGCCAGAAAATTAGGAAAACTTGGCAGTGCCAAAGGACTGGAGGAGGTCAGTTTTCACTCCAATCTCAAAGAAAGGCAATGCCAAAGAATGTTCAAATTACCACACAGATGCACTCATTTCATGTGCTAGCAAAGTGATGCTCAAAATTCTCCAAGCTAAGCTTCAACAGTATGTAAAATGAGAACTTTCAGATGTACAAGCTGGATTTAGAAAAGGCAGAGAGCCAAAGATCAACTTGCCAACATCTGTTGGATCATATAAAAACCAATACACAGAGGAGAATTCCAGAAAAACATCTACCTCTGCTTCATTGACTATGCTAAAGCCTTTAACTGTGTGGATCACAGCTATGGAAAATTCTTAAAAAGATGGGAATATCAGACAACCATAACTCCCTCCTGAGAAACCTGTATACAGGTCAAGAAGCAACACTTTGAACCAGACATGGAACAAGGGATTGGTTCAAATTGTGAAAGGATTACATTAAGGATATATATTGTGACACTGAATATTTAACTTATATGCATTATACATCATATGAAATGCCAGGCTGGATGAAGCACAAACTGTAATCAAGATATCTGGGAGAAATATCAGTAACCTTAGATATGCAGATGGTAGAAAGTGAAGGGGAACTGAAGAGCCTATTTTTGAAGGTGAAAGAGAAGAGTGAAAATGCTGCCTTAAAACTCAGCATTCAAAATCAAAGATCATTGCATCTTGTCCCATCACTTCATGGCAAATAGATGGGGAAACAATGGAAACAGTGACAGACTTTATTTTCTTGGGTTCCAAAATCACTGAAGACAGTGACTGCAGCCATGAAATTAAAAGATGCTTGCTCCTTGGAAGAAAAGCTATGACAAACCTAGACAGCATATTAAAAAGCAGAGCATTATATTGCTGACAAAGGTCTATCTAGTCAAAGTTATGGTTTTTCCAGCAGTCATGTGTGGATGTGAGAGTTGGACCATAAAGAATGCTGAGCACTGAAGAACTGATGCCTTCCAACTGTGGTGCTGGTCAGAGTCCCTTGGACAGCAAAGAGATCAAAGTCATTCAACCCTAAAGGAAATCAACCCTGAATATTCTTTGGAAGGACTGATGCTGAAGCTGAAGCTCCAATACTATGGCTACCTGGTATGAAGAGCCAACTCATTGGAAAAGACCCTGATGCTGGGCAAGATTCAACTCAGGAGGAGAAGGGGGAGATAGAAGATAAGATGGTTGAATGGCATCACTGACTCAATGGATATGAGTTTGAGCAAACTCCAGGAGAGAGTGAATGACATGGAAGCCTGGCTTGCTGCAGTCCATGGTGTCACAAAGAATGGAACTGACTGAACGACTGAACAGCAGTGTCTCCCATTAACTGTCTTTCTGCTAAAAGGTGTTCTGGTATAAGGATAAAATTTTTGTTTTATCTGATTTAACACGTTATTCCTAAGAAGTTGGAAATCTGTTAAACTCCCTAAGAATGAGTCACTGTTCTGGAGTTTGAGGCTCACAAAGGTAATGGAGTTGCTATCTGCAACTATGAGTCTTCTAGCTTTCCTCCAAAGCACATTCCATAGACCCTCTGCACATTCATTTATGTCCATGAGATGAAAAGGCAATGAAATGTGGTCAGGATGAGTATGAGAAGGGATCCCGGGTGGAGGATTTGTTTTCATTCCTCACCAGCTGTGAGAACTTCTAGTGTCTACCTCTATGAACCCTGTGTAGTGGTTTAGTGGCTAATTTAGTGGCAAATTAGCCACTCTTGCAACCTCATGGACTGTAGCCTGCCAGGCTCCTCTGTCCATGGGATTTCCCATACTGATGTGGGTTGCCATTTCCTTCTCCAGGGGATCTTCCTGACCCAGGAATTGAACCCAGGTCTCCTAAATTGTAGGTGGATTCTTTACTGACTGAGTTATGAGGGAAGCTGCCCTGTGCCCCCTAGCTTTCTCATCTATATGTTGTCAAGGATAATAACATCTATTCTGCTGACCTTGCAGAACTGTGAGGATCAGGATTAGAATGTATTTTGAAAAGCAAAAGGCACTATATACACATAATGTGCTGCTATTGAGCAGGATATTTAAATTCTGTATCTAAACCATATGTCTTTATACTCAATGTCTCATTAAGTTCTAGCATTCCATCTTTATGAAAGAAGAAATGCCAATGGAAATTTCCCTTGAGTTCCAGGGAAGTATTGTCTATTGATTGTAATTAGACCAGGTTAACTCCCACTGGGACCCCTTCTCTGTTTTTATTCTACTGAATGTCTGATAAAGATGGCAGGGAGCGTGAGCCTTAGTTTTCTGTCTTTACATTTGGTGCGGATACTATTAGGGTGATTGCAACCATCTGATCAGTAGTGGTTTAAAAAAAACTGAGACTGTTTAGCTTGGAAAAGGGAAGACCAGGATGATATGTTGAGATAGAAATTATGTTTTTGTGTTATGTTATTCAAGGTTCTCCAGATAAATAGAACCAATAATATATATACAGACACATATGTGTGTGTGTGTGTGACAGAGAGAGATTTATTGGAGGAATTGGTTCACAAGGTTATGGAGGCTGAGAGGTCCCACAGTCTGCTGTCTGCAAACTGGAAATTCAGGAAAGTGGTATAGTTCAGTTGAGTAAGGCTTGAGAACAGGGTAGTGAGGTTGGGAAGGGGGCACAGAGATGGATCTTTGTCTACGTCCCAGGGACCAGCAGACTGAGCACTGGGGACTCTGATATCAGAGGGCAGGTGGGGATGTTCCAGCTCAAGGAGAGAGAGAATTATCCCTTCTTTGTTCCATTTGGACCCTCAAGAGATTAGATGATGCTTGTACACATGGGTAAAAGGGGACTTTATTCAGCCTACTGATTCAAATGCTAACATCTAATCTTTTCCAGAAGCATTCTCAGAGACACTCCCAGAAATAATGTTTTACTAGCTCTTTGGACATCCCTTAATCCAGTCAGGTTGACACATAAAATTAACCATTGCAGATGTTATCAAATGTTTGAATTCCTGTCACACGAAAAGAGATTGGATTTATCTTCCATCCCCTCCAACTCATTAGATTCTGCATTTAAGCGGCTAGCTTGCAAAAGTCCTTTTTTTGAGGGCTTAATTGACATTGACTGAAAGGTACCTCTTTAATGTGTAATTGATGATGTGGAGGTATTTGCTTCTGTATTTGTCCAAAACCCCTTTGAAAATAATATGACTAAGATGCAGTTTCTCTGCCTTTAAAATCCAAGATAATATAAAGTCATGGAAAATTTTCAAAAATGCATGGTTAAAGGTAGGCCAAGAAAGTTCAAGGAGACTTTTTTGGGGGAGGGTAAAACATAAAGCTTATGATATTCTACCTCATAGTGTCCAAAAATCTGGTCCCATGCTGCCAGCCTCACAGATGTTACTTTTGAGGAAGATGGATGCCACTGGCAGTTGGTTCAAAAAAATGTAATTTGGAACTTTAATTGGCATTCCTAATGTGCTACACAGCTTAATCACATGAAAAAGGGGTATTTTTTTGAATTTCCACTCTACAGAGTGTTAACTTAATGCTTAATATTTAAAAGGTCCTTTTTTCCCTTTTGTTTGGAGTATATTATAAAACATTCTTTGTACTATCTTTTGTGTGCGAATGTGGTAATCTTAATTAGCAATAATTTTTTAGGGTACTGTGTTAATAGGAAATGCTCAGAGCCTCTATTTTTTCTTTAACAATCTCTTTTGTATTGATATGGAGTTTGTTATTCTGTTGAGGAGGATTTTAATCCAAACATAATAAATCTAAAAATGTTTTCTAAGGAAAATATTAACATATTTCATGTCTATTTAAAATAGCTTTTATAGAAACTCTCAAACACACATACTACAAACATACATGGAGAAACTATCCAAGTGTGGTATTTATCTTCACGTACATGGTCATCATATGTTAGTTATTCTAAATCATAACCTGAGCCATTTGTGAAGGTTCAATTAACATGACTGATTGGAATGACAAGTCAATGTTATGTTTAGTTACTCTCACAGACATAACTTGTGTAGGTTTTAAAAATGGCAATTTTTTTTCCATTAGAATCAATACTTTAGACAACCTTTGATGCAATCATAATTTGTATGAATGAAATATGGCTTAGAGAGTCATATTGCATAAAATTCCTGTGAAAAGTAAATTTGATAAGGGATACTCCAAGCTAGGTGTTAATAGGCCAAATAAAACTCATTCATACAATGAAGGCCCAAGTTTCTGCCTCTTCTCTTTTCCACATCAGAAATTTAGTTTAAAGTTACATACAACCAAAGCACAGCATTTAGCTCACATGCTTCCCCCACCTTTTTTTGCGTTAAAGAAATAAATGCACATTAAATAGCTTGTTTCTTTTTTTTAAATTTATTTATTTACTTTGCTGTGCTGCTGCTAAGTCGCTTCAGTCATGTCCGATTCTGTGAGACCCCATAGATGGCAGCCCAGGCTCCCCCATCCCTGGGATTCTCCAGACAAGAACACTGGAGTGAGCTGCCATTTCCTTGTCCAATGCATGAAAGTGAAAAGTGAAAGTGAAGTTGTTCAGTCATGTCCGACTCTTAGAGACCCCATGGACTGAAGCCCACCAGGCTCCTCTGTCCATGGGATTTTCCAGGCAAGAGTACTGGAGTGGGGTGCCATTGCCTTCTCTGAATTTATTTATTTTAATTGGAGGCTAATTATTTTACAATATTGTAGTGGTTTTTGCCATATATCAACATGAATCAGCCATAGGCACACAAGTGTTCCCCATCCCATCCCTCTGGGTCATCCCAGAGCACCAGCCCCGAGCACCCTGTCTCATTCATCGAACCTGGACTGGCAATCTGCTTCACATATGATAATAAACACATTTCAATGCTACCCTCTCAAATCATCCCACCCTCGCCTTCTCCCACAGAGTCTAAAAGACTTCTTTACACCTGTGTCTCTTTTGCTGTCTCATGTATAGGGTCATCATTACCATCTTTCTAAATTCCATATATACACATTAGTATACTGTATTGGTGTTTTTCTTTCTGAATTACTTCACTCTGTATAATAGACTCCAGTTTCATCCACCTGATTAGAACTGATTCAAATGCATTCTTTTTAATGGCTGAGTAATATTCCATTGTGTATATGTACCACAACTTTTTTATCCATTCATCTGGTGACGGGCAATCTCTTTAACAAGTGGTGCTGGGAAAACTGGTCAACCACATGTAAAAGAATGAAACTAGAACACTTTCTAACACCGTGCACAAAAATAAACTCAAAATGGATTAAAGAGCTAAACGTAAGACCAGAAACTATAAAACTCCTAGAGGAAAACATGGGCAAAACATTCTCTGACACAAATCACAGCAAGATCTTCTATGACCCACTTCCCAGAGTAATAGAAATAAAAGCAAAAATAAACAAATGGGACCTTATTAAACTTAAAAACTTTAGCACAACGAAGGAAACCATAAGCAAGGTGAAAAGACAGCCTTAAGAATGGGAGAAAATACTAGCAAATGAAGCAACTGACAAAGAATTAATCTCAAAGATATACAAACAGTTCTTGCAGCTCAATTCCAGAAAAATAAACAACCCAATCAAAAAAAAATGGGCCAAAGAACGAAACAGATATTTCTCCAAAGAAGGCATACAGATGGCTAACAAACACATGAAAAGATGCTCAACATCACTCATTATCAGAGAAATGCAAATCAAAACCACAATGAGGTACTACTCACGCCACTCAGAATGGCTGCCATCAAAAAGTCTACAAACAGTAAATGCTGGAGAGGGTGCAGAGAAAAAGGAACCCTCTTACATTGTCGGTGGGCAGGCAAACCAGTACAGCCACTATGTAGAACAATATGGAGATTCGTTAAATAGCTTGTTTCTTGTTCAAAAAATAGTAGCAACTCATGGGGTCCCTGCTGCTGACCTGAAATCATACAATTAAAGCTTCTTAACCATAATATTGCAAAGAAGGCAATGGCAACCCACTCCAGTACTCTTGCCTGGAAAATCCCATGGACGGAGGAGCCTGATGGGCTATAGTCCATGGGGTCGCTAAAAGTCGGACACGACTGAGCGACTTCACTTTCACTTTTCACTTTTATGCATTGGAGAAGGAAATGGCAACTCACTCCAGTGTTCTTGCCTGGAGAATCCTGGGGACAGAGGAGCCTGTTGGGCTGCCGTCTATAGGGTTGCACAGAGTCGGACACGACTGAAGAGACTTAGCAGCAGCAGCAGCAGCAGCAACCATAATATTGAGCTCTGTGTAACATTACTATTATCATATGAATTTCAGTTATTGGATAGATTCTAAAGCTTACTTTTCACAGAAAACTGTGATTAAAAAAATCACACCTAAGGTTATTTTGAACTCATTTATTTATTTTGCACTTTCTTAAATCCTGCTCCATTGCCAATATTAACTTGGTCATGGGTAAACAGTACTCTGATTTCTAACAGAAGACATAGTTTTTTTCTCTATAGAAGCTTTGCACAATAGAATTGCAAGTTTATTGTTTCTGGATTCTTTTGCTAAAAAATAGGTTTATGATATTTACCATTGTTTTGTGCATAGTTTTACATTATTCAATCTAATTTTTGTATATTAGTTCACTTTTTTGTGAATAGGCCATGATTTATCCATTCAGTTGTTAGATACCTGGTAGTTTTTTTTTTTTTTTTTTACTTCCTTTGACTATTGCAGATAGAGCTACTATGAACATTTGATATTCATTTCTGTTATGACTGAGTGGAATGGAGTTGCTGGTAATAGTGTATTCATATTCAATTTTAAAAATACTGTCACAAAGTCTTATAAAACAGCTTCACCAGTTTCCACTTGTACCAGCAGTTTATGAGTCTGAGTTTCTCAACAGCTTGACAGTGAGTATTTTCTGTATTTTTCATTTTCACTAGTCTATTCACTAGGTATGTAATAGTATCTCATTTTAGTTTCAACTTGTATTTTCTTGTTTCACATTGTATTTTACAATGACTAATGTAAGTTGAGCACTATTTCTGTGCAGTAAGCATACAGTAGGGTCATTTGGATATTTTCTTGTAGTGAGTATCTATAAAAACTTTTTGCCACTTTCTTAACTGGATATTCTCACCATTTCTTACTAATTTGTAAAAATTAAGGTATTTCAGATATGAATATTTTGTCAGATGTATGTATTATTATGAATATCTTTTTCCTTTTATGAATTGACTTTTCACTCTCAATATTACCTGTAAGAACATAAGTTCTTAATTTTAATATAATTTATCATTTGTAATTGTATAGTTACTGTTTGTTGGGTCCTGTTCCAGAAATATTTCTCTGTTTCACTATGAAGTTATGTTTGTAACTTAAAGCTTTATGTTGTTACCCTTTATATTTAGATCTGCAGCCCTCTGGAGTCAACTTTTATATAAGGGTGGGGAGTGGATTAACTTTTTTTCCAATGAATTAGTGTTAACCCAACACCATGCATTAAGATTAACCTTCCTCCAGTGTACTGCAGTATATCTTATTCACAAATCAGATGTATATATTAATATCATGTGTTAAATACATAGGGCTTCCCTCAAAGCTCAGTCAGTGAAGAATCTGCCTGCAATGCAGGAGACCTGGATTCGATTCCTGGGTTGGAAAGATCCCCTGAAGAAGGAAATGGCAACCCACTCCAGTATTCTTGCTTGGAAAATCCCATGGACAGAGGAGCCTGGTAGGCTACAGTCCATGGGGTTACAAAAGTCAGACACGACTTAGTAACTAAGCCACCATTAAATACATAGTGTTGATACATGTATCATATACATATATATATGTTATATGTAATTTTAAAAATTATAGATTGTATTTTCTTTTTCTGGTCAATTATCTATGCCAATAAGACACTATCTTAACCATCATATTTTATAAAAATTTTTGTTCTTTGGTAGAGAAATAACCCAGGTTTGTTCTTCAAATTTCCCTTGACTGTTCTTTTTTTTCTTGACTTCTACTCTTCTGTGAAGGTTTTAGAATCAGATTTAAAAATTCTACAAAACATTCTTTCAAGGTTTTACTTTTATGTATTGAATCCAAAGAGCAGTTAATTGAAGACTTCCAATCTATGAACGTGATACATTTTCATTACTTGTTTTCTTTAATTTTTCTCGTTTATAATTTTCAGTATAAGAATTTGGTTAACTTTGAACCATGTTTCCAATGCATATAAGATCTCTCAAGTAATTAGCCCCGGTGAATTGAATTTTGAGTTAAAACAACAACAAAAACCAACTGACCTAGGTACAAGAATTGGGTTTTAGTTTTAGATTTGCTCCCAAATTGCAAGGAAGTCATAAACAGTCCTCCTCAACTACAAAACTAGGTCAAACCTGAAATCTTGTCCAGCTATATGATTTTAAATATATAAATTCAGAATATTTATATGAAGCTGGGAAGGTATATGGATGCTGTTTTATTAAGTATGAAAATATTGGAATTATTTCTTATTTAGTAAGAAATTCATTCCATGTCATCCAGATTGCCCTATTCATGTCTAAACATGGTAGAATCAGATTGGGGACTGAGTTTAATATCAGAAAAACATGTGATTTCAGTGGTTTCATTACCTTACCCATTTGCCAGGCCCACACATGACTGACAGTGACGCATGGCATTGCTGAACTGTGCTGTATAAATAGAGAGTGACATAAATATGGATTCAAAATTCACCGTGGAGGAAGCCAAGTCTATTTTTATTGGTTAAATCTATTTTTAAAATAATTTTTAATTGTTACTGTGACACTAAGATTTCAAGCTAAGGACTGAGATTAGGAAATGATATACACTTGTCAGTTTCAAATTTGGCATCATTTTGTCTGCAGTGTGGAGCTATTCTAAACCACTGTGAGAAAGATACCCTCTAAATAAACTGGAGATTTGATTTCTTGATTGGTGAAGAGACTAAATGCACATAACTATTTGGCATTGTTTGGTTTTGTTGTAAGCAATGTGCTTTACTGAGATATTTATCTGCCACCACTGACATTCCCAGTGCTAATAAATAGTGATAGAGTCATGAACTGCTCTTTGAAATGAACAGAATACCTTTTTTTCTCATTTTAGAAATAAGAAATATATCAAGTCCTTGAATTATCTGTTACTCTATAGACGCAACACAATGAGTTGCTTCATAACAGCTCAGGAAAATTTATCTTTTTTAAAAAAAAATTATTTTTTAATGGAAGGATAATTGCTTTACAGAGTTTTGTTGTTTTCTATAAAATCTCAATGTGAATCAGCCATAGGCATGTGTGTGTATATGTATGTATGTGTGTATATATATATATCCCCTCCTTTTTGAACCTCCCTCCCATCTCCTTCCCCATCCCACTGCTCTAGGCTGATACAGAGCCCCTGTTTGAGTTTCCTGAGACACACAACAAATTCCTGTTGGCTGTCTATTTTACATATGGTAATGTAAGTTTCCATGCATGTTACTCTTTCCATACATCTCACCCTCTTCTCACTCTCCCCATGTCCATAAGTCTGTCCTCTATGTCTGTTTCTCCATTGCTGCCCTACACACAAATTCTTCAGTATCATTTTTCTACATTTTGTATACATGCATTAGTATATGATATTTATCTTTCTCTTTCTGATTTACTTCACTCTGTATAAGGCTCTAGGTTTATCCACCTCATTAGAACTGACTCAAAGGTGTTCCTTTTTTGGCTGAGTAATATTCCATTGTGCATATGTACCACAACTTCTTTATTCATTTATCTGTTGATGGACATATAGGTTGCTTCCGTGTTCTACCTATTGTAAATAGTGCTGCAATGAACAATGGGATACATGTGTTTTTTCAATTTTGGTTTCCTCAGGTTATATGCCTAGGAGTGGGATTTCTGGGCCATATGGTGGTTTTATTCCTAGTTTTTAAAGGAATCTCCATATCATCTTCCATAGTGGCTGTATCAATTTACATTCCCACCAACAGTGTAAGAGCATTTCGTTTTCTCCGTACCCCCTCCAGCATTTATTGTTTGTAGACTTTTTGATGATGGCCATTCTGACTGGTGTGAGGTGATATCACAATGTAGTTGAAAATTTATCTTTGTAAAGGTTTTTCTGGACTAAAAATATCACTGGATGGTGTAGGAATTTAGATAAATTTATATATGCTAAATTGTTAAGTGGGGTTCAAGGATACATCCCTAAGTTTTTGAGACAACATTATAAACAGAGCCAAGAACATCCTTTTGTTCCATCATCTTCTGATTTCATGTTTGATAGTTTTGAATCCTTTGCCTAGCTCATGTGAGCATATGAATGTGTACATTAATTCTACTGAAAGAAAATGAATAGAGAATTGCACATTATAACTGAGTTTGGGAATGTTGTCACAGTTGGTTATCATAAAGGTTAATGAGGCAGAAGGTGTGTGTTTAATTTTTGGATAGACCAGTTTTTGTGTTGTATTATAACCATGAAATCCACCCTAGCACCTTTCAGACTTGAAAATAAGTACAGTAGCTGAATCAAGGTCCATGTAAGAGGGTACAAATTTATTTTCTATATGGATAGAATAATTAAAACTGTATATTTTTCTATGAGTAAATGAATGGGGACATATTTGTATAAGAGAAACACATACCACTTAAAGTCTGCAAATGGGTATTAAACATACAAAATCTATGGTTGCTTATCCAAGTAATCCCTCCTTCTGCAATAAACAAACCCTGATTATTTCTTTAGTTATATGTGTGGAGGACTGAATTTCAGGAAAGGTGGATTTAGTCGCCATACTGGGGATAGGTTTTTGACCTAATCTAGCCAATAAAATATAAAAGAAAAACTGTCAGCTGGAAATTCTGGGATATTTTTCTTCTTAGTGAAACCATATTGATAGAAAAGTTCTTTCTCAGTTGTGGCCATTTTCCTACCCTTTTTATTCTGAGGTGTTGTGTTACTTAGAGTTGTAATAGCCATGTTGTAACCATGAGGCAACAAGCCTAAGGATAAAAAGTCAACATTTAGAAATGGCAAAGTAGAAGAATGGAAAGATGTTGGGATCTTGAATCATTGAGGAGATGAACCTCAATGTTATTTGAGGTTAAAGGAGATGTTAATTGCTACTTACTTTCGTATCTCTTGTAATGCAAGGGAAATTGAATCCTTGTTTAAGTAATGAGTTACTATGGGTGAAAGCATTCCTACCAAACAAAATATAACCATTGTTGTATTGCTGTTGTGTTGGTCACTTAGTCATGTCCGACTCTTTGTGATCCCATGGACTGTAGCCCATCAGGCTCCTCTGTCCATGGGATTCTCCAGGCAAGAAAGAATACTAGAATGGATTGTCATTTCCTTCTCCAGGGGATCTTCCTGACCCAGGGATCGAACCTAGGTCTCCTGCACTGCAGGCAGATTCTTTATCATCTGAGCTATCAGTTCAGTTCAGTTCAGTCGCTCAGTCGTGTCCAACTCTTTGTGACCCAATGAATCGCAGCACGCCAGGCCTCCCTGTCCATCACCAACTCCTGGAGTTCACCCAGACTCACGTCCATCGAGTCAGTTGTGCCATCCAGCCATCTCATCCTCTGCCGTCCCCTTTTCCTCCTGCCCCCAATCCCTCCCAGCATCAGAGTCTTTTCCAATGAGTCAACTCTTCGCATGAGGTGGCCAAAGTACTGGAGTTTCAGCTTTAGCATCATTCCTTCCAAAGAACACCCAGGGCTGATCTCCTTCAGAATGGACTGGTTGGATCTCCTTGCAGTCCAAGGGACTCTCAAGAGTCTTCTCCAACACCACAGTTCAAAAGCATCAATTCTTCGGTGCTCAGCCTTCTTCACAGTCCAACTCTCACATCCATACATGACCACTGGAAAAACCGTAGCCTTGACTAGACGAACCTTTTTTGGCAAAGTAATGTCTCTGCTTTTCAATATGCTATCTAGGTTGGTCATAACTTTCCTTCCAAGGAGTAAGCGTCTTTTAATTTCATGGCTGCAGTCATCATCTGTAGTGATTTTGGAGCCCAGAAAAATAAAGTCTGACACTGTTTCCACTGTTTCCCCATCTATTTCCCATGAAGTGATGGGACCAGATGCCATGATCTTCGTTTTCTGAATGTTGAGCTTTAAGCCAACTTTTTCACTCTCCACTTTCACTTTCATCAAGAGGCTTTTTAGTTCCTCTTCACTTTCTGCCATAAGGGTGGTGTCATCTGCATATCTGAGGTTATTGATATTTCTCCTGGCAATCTTGATTCCAACTTGTGCTTCTTCCAGCCCAGAGTTTCTCACGATGTACTCTGGAAGTCCCATAACCATTATCACATTGCAGATAATCTATCCTCTTCATCCATCTTGCGTTCATTGACGTAGAACAGACTATGCAAGAAATTGAGCTAGTGAAGTTAACCTGCCTTTCATGTTGCTCTGTAAACTTCAAGAAGGCAGGACCTGTGTTTGTTTATTCATATTCAGTTCCTGATAAAGTTCCTTACAGATAAAAACATTTTAATAACTACTTGTAGAATGGTTTTCTTTAAGGCACAGTGATCTGTTAGGTGCAGCTCCTCTTTTTCCTAATTATCCCCTTTCATATTCGGTACTCATATGCATACATATTTGCACCTTCATGCTGCCATGTTTCTTTCCTGTATAAAAGGGCTTATTTCAGCAAACTTGGAATTCAGCTCTTTTCAGTGAAGACTTTTAGAATGAATATTATTAAATCTCCCAAGTAGTTTCCTCTCTGTGTAAGGCATTTGCAGCTGCTACTGAGCAAATGGTTATTGGCAATATCATGGGGGTCTAAAGTAGAAGCCACTGCAGGCATGTAGTGGTAAAGTGTTCATTTCATAGCAGGTAAACTGGTGGAATAAAGCTTAATGTACGCTAAATCATTGTGAGTAACACAAGAGTATGAACTCAGGGCCTTCAGTGGATTTTCCAGCAGACTGTCCATTTAAAACATATAAATCCCTTCCCTTCTGTAACAGTGTTCTCTTAGATTGCTGAATTCATCGTAGGGCCATTTCTTTTCATTTCTTCAACGTCTATACTTTCTTCCTTTTCAGGAAGGTCGTAGGTTGTTTAATTGTCTCAGACACTCTGGCATACCACAGGATCCTGTTGGATGTCTATTTGATTGCTTTGAAGGATGCTGTTTCAGTCACAAAGGCTGGTGACTGCCTTAAACTATGTAAGCCGGAAACCGTGTTTTAAGTACCTCAATTAAGTTTACTGGCCTCTCTTTGCCTCCATGTGCACCCCAAAAATGTGCTTGTTTTTTGTTCTGTATGTAGAGGCTTTTTCCATAGCTCCATAAAACATTTACCAGAAAGAGGTTTTAAATTTTCAGTTTCATAATGTGTTGTAATTAACATACCTTCACATAAACAATTGTTGTCCCTTTTCTCTCATGTGTGAGTTCCTTGTGATACCCTCCACTAGAAAAATTATAGCTTCTACTGAGAACAAAAAGACAATCATGAATTGTTTGACTTACTGACTTATCAAAACACAACTTTGCAAGTCTTGTCTCCTGAATTTACTGTAGAAAAATAAAATCGAAGTGCAATCCAAAGGGACATAAGCAAGGGGTCAGGGATAGGTTTGCCCACAAGAGCAGCTTGCTTAAACTGCAGGCTGTTAATAGATGTGCATAGTCAATTTCAGGCACATCTATTAACATCCTAGAGACTGACGAGTTGCTTTTTCTATTTTATTTTTTAATGTAAACATTTGTATTTTATATTGGGGTATAGAAATTAAAAATATTGTAAGTTTCAGGTGAACACAGAAGGGACTCAGCCATGCATATACATATATCCATTCTCTCCCAAACTCTCCTCCTGTTCAGGCTGCTAAATAACATCGAGCAGAGTTCCATGTGCTATGCAGTAAGCTAATTGTTTTAAATACACCAGTGTGTACATGCCCATCCCAAACTCCCTAACTGTCCCTTTCCCCCATATTTCCCTCCGGTAACCATAAGTCCTTTCTCTAAGTCTGTGAGTCTCTTTCCATTTTGAATCATCTGTATCATTTCTTTTTAGATTCCACATATAAGGGATGGCATATGATATTTCTCCTTCTCTGTCTGACTTACTTCACTCAGTATGACAATCTCTAGGTCCTTCCATGTTGCTGCAAATGGTATTATTTTATTATTTTTTAATGGCTGAGTAATACTTCATTGTGTATATGTACCAAATCTTCTTTATTCAAACCTCTGTCCAGTGCTGCAATGAACATTGAGGTGCAGCTATCCTCTCAGACCATGTTTTTCTCTGGATATATGCTCAGGAGTGGAATTGCCGGGTTGTATGGTGGCTCTATTTTTAGTTTTTTAGGGGACCTCCATACTGCTTTCCAGAGGACTTTACTAGTTTGCATTCCCACCAACAGTGTAGGAGGGTTCCCTTCTCTCCACACCATTTCCAGAATTTATTGTTGTGGATTTTTTGATGACAGCCATTCTGGCTGGTGTGAGGTGACATCTCATGGTAGTTTTAATTTGCATTTCTCTTAATTAGCCATGTTGAGCCTCTTTTCATGTATCTATTGGTCATTTGTATGTCGTTATTAGAGAAATGTCTATTTAGGTCTTCTGCCCATTTGTTGATTGGGTTGTTTGTTGGTTACAGAAGGGATGGAGGCTAACCAGTGACTAGGGCTACTACTTTTTTAGTAGCAACCATGGGGCTTACATCTACATAACATTCATTTCTCTCTAGGCTATAGCTCTAGATACAGTTGTATTCTGTGCTGCTTTTGAGGTCAGAAACTATACTCAGATGAAACTAATATACTTTGGCCTAAGTCAGAGTTAAATATTTCTGGGACATTTTGTTTCTTTGTTTAAAATTTTACATACACAATTTGTTAATGTGGTGTATTACATTGATTGATTTGCGGATACTGAAGAACCTTTGCATCCCTGGGATAAAGCCCACTTGGTCATGGTGTATGATCTTTTTAATGTGTTGTTGCATTCTGATTGCTAGAATTTTGTTAAGGATTTTTGCATCTATATTCATCAGTGATATTGGCCTGTAGTTTTCTTTTTTTGTGGCATCTTTGTCAGGTTTTGGTATTAAGGTGATGGTGGCCTCATAGAATGAGTTTGGAAGTTTACCCTCCTCTGCAACTGAATTGAATTTTGAACAGTAGCTTTTGAATTTTGGAGGATAGTTTAGTAAGGATCCACAATCAAGACCTGTATTTTGCTTTTCATGTGCACCTCCCTGAGTATCTGGGGATGTAACCTTGAACCAAGAATCTCCATCAGTCTCTGAAGCTCCTTGGCTATCCAGAGGTGACAGAACCACTTTTTGATATTACCTGAGGACAAAAGACAAGTGTCACAGCTGCAAGGATTCTTTACAGTGTGTTCTGTGTCATATTCAGAAATGCATTTCTGAATTTTTATTTTCAGAGAATTTAATTAAGATCCATAGGCATGCCCTACCTGCTTTTATTTCTGAGACCAATTCTTGCTTAATGGAATTTTTTAAATAAAAGCACTTTGAATTTGATCTCAAGGGCTCATTATTATTATTATTTTAAATGGTTTTACATTGTTGTTCTACCAAGAGAATAGACTTTCCCCCCAAGCTCCCATGTATCAAAAGCATTAAGTTGTCAAGTTGCCAGATACATAGAATTTTCTGAGTGACACACAAAATAAGCTGCCTTTTTAAGAAACTGCAATTTAAAAATAGGTAAAATTGATGTTTCTGGAAAGAAAATCTAAATATATATTTTTTCATATTGTGATAATACCTGTAGGCCATCTCAATGATGACAGGCATTGAATTTGCCTTTAGTAATAACTTTGATCCAATCCAGGTTCAAGTGCTCTGTTTTGTTGTCATGTCTTTTTAGTCTCCTTCAGTCTCGAAGAATCTCTCAGGGCCCCATTTGGAACAAGTTTAGATCACAGGGTAATAATTTTGCAGAATGTCCCTCAACCTGAATTTTCTGATGTTTCTGTATGATTAGATTCAGACCAAGCATTTTTGGCAGAGATAAAACAGAAGTGATGCTCTGATCACTGTGCTGCTTTTTTAGCAGGTAATGCATGGATTTGATTTGTCCCATTGCTGGTGATATTATCTTTGATCACTTAACTTCAGTTGATGATTGCCAAGTTACTCCATTGTAGTGTTTTTATATTTGAAATTAATAAGCATTTTATGGGGAAGTACTTTGAGATTATCTACACATTCCATTCATTATCAGACTTTCACCTGCTAGTAAAAGTATCCATTACTTTTTGTTTCTTGGTTACCAAAGATGAGTTTCCATTTTTACTATTATTTCTCTTGTACTTGTTGTTTGGTATCCATCACAAGCAAAAGCTTTGTCTTCTCATTCATTTATTTATCCATTCATTTCAATCAGGATGAACTCATGGATTCTCATTCTACTCATTGGCTTTTAATCTATTGCTATGATTATTTCTTTTGATGTCCAAATTATCTCAGATTTGGTCAACAGGAGCCACTTTAACAGAGCTCCTGTGTCCTTTTGACATGCCCTACCAGTCTGTTACAAGTTCACCCTGTTCGCTTCCCTTCTCCAACCCTGGAATCAAATATTTCTCTCCTAAGAACCTTGGTTCCTCTTAATGTTGAATTGTGTTTGAAAACCAAGATCTAGGAACTAGATGTGTTTATTGCTATTAGGATATTGCTGCTTGTATGTCCTGTCAGTAGACAAAATTTGGGACTATGTGTATAGGTTTATATATTCAAAAGAAAACACCAACATTCTTATGCCTCTCTCTGTCTCTGTCACACAGATACACACACACACACACACATCTCTTTAGAACTTTAGTTTGATACTTATATATCCAACTGTAACCCACCTCCATAGGATTCATTTTACACTTCATCTTTCCAGCTACTCACATATTTTCCTGGTTTATCTGACAGTGACAAATCTGTTACATTGTTTTACATCTCTCTGAATGTAAGTCTGGGCCCATTACTGCTGTCATTGATGCCATGTGCTGCCATGTAGATGCCCCTGTCATCACATGTAGCCTAGCTCTGGGCCTGCTGTCATTACTGTGTCCCTCTCTATGTGGATTCCTCTTTACTCCCATAACCTCTGACATCCTATCCTGGGCTTCTGTTATAGTTTCATTATTGCCCCCTCAATACTGTAGGCTGATTCTTTACCCACTAAGCTTTCCCAGTGGTTCAGTGGGTAAAGAATCTGCGTACAATGCAGGAGACACAGGAGACGTAGGTTCAATCCTTGGGTTGGGAGGATACCCTGGAGGAGGAAATGGCAATCCACTCCAGTTTTCTTGCCTGAAAAATCCCATGGACAGAGGAGCCTGGCCGGCTACAGTCCACAGGGTTGGAGAAAGTCAGACATGACTAAGCACATACCAGGCACTCATTGCCCTCCCAGTGGGAAAGTCCTCCTTCAACCCACTCAGTATTCAATATCCCTTGCTGGGATATTGTAATTTCTGCCATCCTCTTCATCCTAGTCAGGCTCTAACATCCCACACAGAGCTAGGTCTTCCTTCCAGGCATGTACTCTTAAAGCTGTGGATTAATTTATTCAGGGAGGCAGGAAGGAAGTCATACAGGAAGGAAGGGAGACAGGGTGACAGAAAGAGAAGAATTTTAAAACATTAGGAAAGTTGAGACCCAAGAAATCTTTACAAAAGTATTTTTACATTTTTAATGGCTTGTTAGGGGGAGTTCCAATTTTTATTTTTCTACTCTTAATAACTATGTTCAATTGTGTTGTTTTTCAGGCTTTCTATGTATTCATCGGAATGTATTGGGTCTTTTCATTTTAGGTGGTCTAACATATTTTCAGTGTTTTGGACATTCCTCATTAGAGTTTGAAAATAAAACACATTTTCTGTTTTCATTGTATAAAATTGATAAATATCTATGAGGTTTTATTTATTCCTTAGGATTTTCAGATTTTATTCTTCCTTGCTTATCTACTATCAACTCTATTTAAGACTTTAAAAAAGTATCAAAGTCTTACATGGCATTTCTATTTCAATTTCTCTTTTATATTCAAACAGTTTTGTTTCTGTATTACTCGGTTCAGTTCAGTTACTCAGTCGTGTCTAACTCTTTGCAACCCCATGTATTGCAGCACGCCAGGCTCCCCTGTCCATCACCAGCTCTCGGAGCTTGCTCAAACTCATGTCCATTGGGTCAGTGATGCCATCCAACCATCTCATGTTTCTGTATTATGAAACGATATTATTTAGCATGTGAAGATCTAAGAAAATTTCCCACATTGATTAAGAGCACAGAGTAGAAGTCACATTTAACCACTGTATTACTTAAACTCTACAGTTTCCTCATTTGTAAAAATCAGAATAATACTGGGTTGGCCAAAATGTTCATTCAGTTTTTTCGATAAGATTGCTCTAGTAGTGCTTAGTTGTATAAATTCATTTGAAATAATTTTGTCAGATTATATTGACAGCTGTGATATCAGCATCCATTAAAAAAAATAAAGTTTTTGAATTTTTGTATAGCCATTTTAATATTGAAGATGAAAGGAGGAAAAGCAATGTTTTCAGTATATTATGCTTTATTGCTTCATTAAAGGGAAAAACACAGCTGAAATAAAAAGATTTGTGCTGTGTATGAAGAAGGTGCATGACTGAATGTATCATAAGTGGTTTACAAAGCTTTGCGCTGAAGATTTCTCACCGGATGATGAGATGGTGGGGTAGACCAGTTGAAGTTGATGGCAATCAACTCGAGACTAATTGAGAACAATCAACATTATACCATGTGGGAGAGAGCTGACATACTCAGAATATCCAAATAAAGTGTTGAAAGTTATTTTCACCAGCTTGGTTATGTTAATCACTTTGATATTTGAGTTCCACATAAGTTAAGTGAAAAAAGCCTTCTTAACCATATTTCTGTATGCGATTCTCTCCTTAAACATAATGAAAATGTTCCATTTTTAAAGTGGATTCTGTATAATAATACGGAATGGAAAATGATCATGGGGCAAGCAAACTTAACACCACTAGTCACACCAAAGGCCAGTCTTCATCTGGGCAGGCAAGCACATATTTCCTAAAACGCTTAGCAATTCTCATCACATTATCAGATTTCCTTAAAGAAACCTCTAGCCTTTCGTATTCTATTGGTTTCCTCTATTTCTTTGCATTGTTCACCAAAGAAGGCTTTCTTATCTCTCTTTGCTATTCTTTGGAACTCTGCATTCAGATGCATATATCTTTCCTTTTCTCCTTTGCCTTTTGCTTCCCTTCTTTTCTCAACTATTTGTGAGGTCTCCTCAAACAACCACTTTGTCTTCCTGCATTTCTGTTTCTATTTGTAAACTCATTGAGCTATATTATTCAAATTAAAATGGAAAATGGCTGATTTTGATATCCAATGATATAATACAGACAAGTTTGATTTTATACAAGTGTTTAATGGATAAAAGTTACAAGGAGCTGGATGACTGGAAAAAAAAAAAAGTGCCTGAAAAATATAAAAGGACAATAGAAATAAAGTGTAGGGCACTGGGCACATATTTTGAATTTTTGCTGAGAAAGGCCTACCTGTGGTCCCTGAAGAAATGAAACATAGGTCTGACAACTTTGACTAAACGTTGTAAAAACACTGATCTAGAATAGAAGACTTAGTCAATGGTGAGTTCTAAAATTATTTGGCTGGAAAACAGAAAAGGACGTTGAAATACAGATAAAATGTTCTTCTTAGTTAGGAAAATACATGCCCAACATTACTGAAATAAAAGGAAGGTATTTGAAGCATGTTTTGTTTCTTTCTTTTGTAGTGTTTTCTGTTTATTTTTTTTTTTAAGGAAAATCTTACAATGTGATTTAAAAACAAGCTCAAGTTTAAATAAATTAAGCTGATAAAATGTCAGTTACTGGTCTTGTTAAGTTTTACTTCAAGGAGACCAAAGTAAATTGAAATGCATTTAACTTTATGAAACAATTATTGCCACAAAACGTGTCACCTTGAAATTGATTCATTTAACAAAGCAAAGCATAGCATATAAAGACTTAAATTAGCATATTTATTGACATGGCTTATAAATATGCTTTCTTTGTCACCAAATTATTTTTCCCTTTTTGGTCAAAACAAGGCAAAATATTTATTTTGATAATCGCCTTTTCTATAAAAAACATTCAATTGATCTCAGTAAATGATTTATGTATGTGATCTTATTTATACGATTGCCCTCCAAGGATAATGAATGCTTTGTACTATTAAATGCTATTTAGTTCTCAATTAACTTTAAGAACTTAAGAAATATAAAATGTATATTTATCAAACTTCTGCAATTTTATTGTATAATCTTTTAACTTAATTTTTTTGCTTGTTAAATTAAAGGTTTTTGTAGGAGCATACTTTTCCAACAACCTGCTTAAAGATCATTCTCTGTTGGAAATGTGGTAGAGAATAACAGGAAGCAACTTCTTGCAAAATCAATATGATACAAACATTAATCAGGAATAATCACTTAAGGCCACAGGAAGTACCCATTACTCTATCCTCTGGAGAAGTGGCTAAGTGGAAGATGACGATTTGGGCACTTATTGTAAGATATTTTAAAATAACCAACCACAATAAATGTAGTCCAGTTAAATAAAGAAATAAAATTTGAATATTCATCAAACCTAAATTGCTAACTATGCTCTAGGGAAAACTGACAAACCCTATTTCTGGAGAAAGTTATGATATAGGTGCAAAGTCATAATTTCCCTTTATAAAAGAGCTTGAAATAAAGATAGGAAAATAAAATACAACAGTAACACTGAAACTAAGCAATGGTTCTATATTGACACTATAAAGTGTAAGAAACATTAGTTGGCTATACATATTGAATTCTTTACTCAACAAGAAGAATATATTAAGCATTGACCATGTTAATTGAATATTAGGGGGTAAGAAAGACTGAGAAAAGAAGATAACCATAGATGTTCTGCAAAACCAGAGTACAAAAGATGGATTTTAAAGTCTAGGAATCAGAATAAAATTATATAAATAATTATATATAACAACTGTTACATATAAAATTATATACAAATATTATTAAAAATAACAATTTTTAACAAAGGTCCATATAGTCAAAGCTATGGTTTTTCCAGTAGTCATGTACAGATGTGAGAGTTGGACCATAAAGAAGGCTGAGTGCCAAAGAATTGATGCTTTTGAACTGCTGTGCTAGAGAAGACTCTCGAGAGTCCCTTGAACAGCAAGGAGATCAAACCAGTCAATCCTAAAGGAAACCAACCCTGAATATTCATTGGAAGGACTAATATTGAAGCTCCAATCCTTTGGTCATCTGATGTGAAAAGCTGACTCGTTGGAAAAGACCCTGGTGTTGAGAAAGATTGAGGGCGACAGGAGAAGGGGGTGACAGAGGATGAGATGGTTTGTTGGCATCATTGACTCAATGAACATGAGTTTGGGTAAGCTCTGGAAGATAGTGAAGGACAGGGAAGCCTGGCTTGTTGCAGTCCATGGGGTCCCAAATAATAGTCAGACATGACTTAGGGACTGAACAACAAAAATAATACCTCAATGAGTTTTAAAAAATATTTAATATTAAAGCCCTGTGGTATAGAATATAAATTTCCCTTATGCAAGTAATTTCAACTTTCATGAAGAAATCTCTCTGATTTCTCTTCTTTTTCTTCTTTTCTTCTTACTTATTCTTTACTTTGCATTTCAAGAGAAGAATGGCACTTACAGCATCTATAAGGTCATGAAATGCAAGTGGCTGCCTCAATATTTAAAATTCTCAGATAATTGAAAAATCAAGTAAATTAAATATAAGACAATATTTTCATTTAATCTTTTTCAAGACAGTGTTGCTACTTTCAAAGTTTAGTTAGAATATCTAATCAAACTTGTGGAGAGTATTGCAACTTAATAGGCTGCTGAAGAAATGTAGAGTGTTTGGAGAAGACTTCAAGGCACACTTTACTCTGTTTGACAACTATTATTTATGGTGTGTTTCTTTCCACTAATCTTAACCCTTACCTTATTCCAAAACTTAATATAAACTCACATCCACACACTTTTGGGTAACAATTCTGGGCCATAAAACCTAAATCTAAAATAATCTAAAAGCAATTTTAATACCAAACTATGCTGTGCTGTGCTGTGCTTAGTCACTCAGTCATGTCTGACTCATTGTGATCCCATGGATAGTAGTCCGTCAGGCTCCTCTGTCCGTGGGGATTCTCCAGGCAAGAATACTGGAGTGAGTTACCGTGCCCTCCTCCAGGAGATCTTCTCAATCCAGAGATAGAACCCAGGTTTCCCACATTGCAGGCAGATTCTTTACAATCTGAGCCACCAGGGAAGCCCTACCAAACCATATACAACCTTAATTTTTAATTTGACCCTAATGTTAATTGTTTTATAGACCCAACTCTAACTCTACTAACAAGTACTAATATTAATGCATACTTAAATCTAGAAGTAATTTAGAATACCCAGAGCCAGGAACACCAAATGTATGTGTAATTATTCCCTTATTTATGCCTATTGCTATTAGTTAATATAATTGATGATAAATAATAGATTATTAATTTTAATTAATTATATATTGCCACTGGGATATATATTATTTTTAAGCAACATTCCTGGAAAAGTAATTGAAATACATAGTATTGACTATTATGTTAAAGTATATATACTAACATATACTTACAGCATTTAAATTATATATATATAAATAATTTTAAATAATAGTGAAACTAATCATAACCTATCTAATATATCATAAATAGGTATGAATAAATCATGATGAATGTTATCTTGAAAAAATGAAAAAAAATTCTGAAATATGACAAATTTGTTTAGTGGGCAGCACTGAATACTGGGCTTATAAGTGATGTTTCTTTTTCCCTCTCTTTCTATTTTTTCTTTTATCCAAATTTTCTCTAATATGTATAAATTAATTTCATAATAAAAACATATTTAATAAACGATGCTACTATAATTATCAAAAAAAATAGAAGGTAAGTTATAAATTTAGTTATATCTAACATAACAGAAGTTCTAAATGCTTTTTAGGTGAATATAGAGTTTATTTGATTCAGCAAAGATTTATGAAGGTATAAAATCCAGATTTATACTTTTCCATAATCTCTTTGACAGGAAAATTCCTTTTGTGAGAACTTACCCATGTTAAAACTTACTGAAGAAATAAAATAAATTATCATAATTACTTCTGATCAAATTCTGCAAATGTGCAAGCATTTTTTCTGGAAGTAGAAAGCATCTAAATTGTGTGTAATTTTTACAGAGATATAATTAATTAATCCAAAGAATTTTTACAAAAAGGAATATTGGTTTACCGAATCAAATAATATATAATGTTATTTTTAAAAATAAATAAGTGCAGGAAAGTTTCTCTTCTGTTTAGGACACCTTATGCATTACTAAACTAACATGATGCAGAGTTTCAAAAATAGGCCACAACGCTTTCATTTCTTAAAACTTATTAGGACATCAATTTGGATGCAATACATTGATAGAAACAAAGTCAAATATTGATACAGAACATAATATTACTGAATAAATATTGATTGATTTACTATGGCAAATTTGAAACCTAGTTTTTAAAAGTATTATCAAAATCAATAGGGAGGGTACACAGTAACCCGCGCTGCCTCATTCAGTTGTTGACATAGTCTACTGACTTTTCAAATTTCTATTAAAGGAAAGATTCACAGTTATTAGATGCAAAGCACTCATATTGTCATACGAACTATTCACTTACTAATAATACCTCATCTCTTCCTTGTAAACTTTCTTCATTCTTCTCCCAGATGTGAACCTATTCTGGACCAAAATATATTATTTCCAAGAAAGGTTAAGAACAATAACATCTTTTTTCTTCATCATGTACTCTGTTTGTATCATACTACTTATATTTAATTTCATCCTGTTTTAAAAATATTCCAAAATGGTACATTTATCTAAGACCAAGAATCATTATTTTTCCTCAAACACCATGAAGTGTGCTGAATTATACTGAATGATAAGTCCTGTCCAATTGCCAGAAATTGTCCATACTAAATATACATCTCTACTATTTCTTTGAGGTTTTTCTTCTTTCCTTTTTTAATCTATTCTTTGCTTGTACCTTTAGTAAAATCTAGGATTATTCATTAGAAAATATATTCATAATATAAATTATGAAATCACCTTTCAAATGAAGTGACGACTTCCTAACTGAAAATGCACATGATTGCATAGGAAACAGGAGAAGAAAAATCTTATTATAGATACTAGCATTAACATAAGGAAAATCTATTCTGCCCATTCAAGCACTTTGTATTTAATACAGAACTTCTACATAGGTATGATTATTATTGTGGAAACCAAGCAAAAGAAAAAGATGTATAAAATCTACCATTTCCTTTCAAGTATGCTTTAATCTGAGAAAGTAGTTAAGGACAGAATACTTTTAAAAGTTCGTATCTAAACATTGTTAAAAATCAAGGTGGAAGAAGGGGAAGCTGTTTGTGTTTTACTTCTCACAACTGGTTGTATGCACTTATTCTAAGATGATCTATCCTTTTAAAAGCTATAAAAATTCTCTTGAAATACATTCTGTAAAGCTAAAAGAGCACCAAGACTTTGGGTCCCCCCATGGCCCATTTTATCCTCCCCATAACAATCTGTTGGGCTTCTCTGGTGGCTCAGTGGTAAAGAATCCATCTGCTAATGCAGGAGAGGCAGATTCAATTCCTGGGTTAGGAAGATCCCTTGAGAAAGAAATGGCAACCCCCTCCAGTATTCTTGCCCGGACAAGAACCCCATGGACAGAGGAGCCTGGCAGGCTACGGTCCATGGGGTCACAAAGGAGTCAGACAAAACTTAGCGAGTGAAAACTACAAGCAGTCTGTTAGTTTTCTCCAAGGACAAAACATACTCAGTGCTTCACTGAAGCTATTAAATAACTTTTTGAGACTCCAAAATGTCAATTCCAGCAAAGCATTAACATCTAAAAGAAACTTCTTTCAATTGCTACTGCCTTTTATTCCTGATGCTGTCTATCCCAAAGATTCCTGGACTAACTACCTCTAACTCACACATTACACATTTACTGAAAACAGTTGTAAAGAGAATGCCAAAAAAAAAAAAAAAAAAGCCTGTCACCCTCCATAAGCATCTTTGTAGCTTCCCTTTGCTGTGCAGCCCTGACATTTCAGTAATTGCTTTAACCTTAGTGCAGCCGGGCTTTGTGCCTTCCCTAGATGAAACATTTCCTAGACTACTTATTTTAGAAGTTCTCTGCTTTGATTACTAAGGCACTAACTTTCTCCTCTGCCCTGGCCAACGCTGCTTTTAGCCTGTCAACATGTCTTAATCAAGTTTTGTTTTGTTTTTTTTTTCAGTGAAAATGGAGTACCCATGGTGAAAAGTGGTTTCATCATTTCCTGTCTTCTTTTAAGGCTCAGTCTGGTAGACTAAATTTACTTTATGAAGCTGATTGGCATTTTGCAGTAACTGCAAATTTAGTGGGAAAAGATGTTTATAACAAGTACCTATGAAAGTAGCTTCTTTATAAGGTTTGTTGACAATCAAGATTGTTTCAAATTGAAATAAACCATGTAAGGTATTATAAACACTTTAAAAAATTGTCCCTATTATCTTTGTTTCAGGGCACCAAACACTTTTCAGTGTTTCTGAGTGTTACCTGTTCTCGTGAGAGGTGGTGGCATACGGAGGGGAGTGGAGAGGACTTAGATCATGTACATTTTAAAGAGTAGTAGTTTTTCTAGAGCAATCTAATACAATCCTCAAATAAGTTTAAAAGTAATAAAAGATGAGATCAAGATACTAGTTAAGCAACTAGTTACTTGGTTAAGGGCATGGTTGCAAAACCTCTAATGGCGATAGTAATTTAAAAAATTTAAAACTTTGAAATCCTTAGAATATTTTTTCATACTACTTCTTCATTGGGAAATGGCCCATAATGTTACTGATGGTGTTAAATGGGACAGTATTGTAATTAATACTCCCGTGTATTTCCTCTTATATTTTATTTTTATTCATGACTATTTTCACATGCAATCAAGTAAGTGCTTCTGCACCAGGTTTCAGGGAAGGGATCATGCTATAAAAGAAAGAAGAAACAAGAACAGAGATCATTCTTGGGTTTTGAATTTGACAGTCTATGGTACAGACAAATAGAAATATCCAAGCTATAAGCAATAGATTTCAGGTGCCATAAAGAACACTAGCAAAGTTCCCCTGGCATGAACTCTACTTCTTATTCTTAGTTTATACTAGGTAGTATTCTTGATTATAAGGGGAAATAGATTGAGGGCTAGTAAGGATGGAGAACCTTACTTACAACCCACTCCAGTATTCTTGCCTGGAGAATCCCCCTGGACAGAGGAGCTTGGTGGGCTACAGTCCGTGGGTTTGCAAAGAGTCGGATACGACTGAGCGACCAAGTACACACACACACACACACACACACACACACACACACAGATGGAAAAAAGAGCTAAAATGCTAAATTTAATGATTCAACTTATGTTCTAAGCTTGTGTACTAAGGTGTGAGCCCAGAAATTACCACATGGTATTTCCAAACAAAAGGGGCCTGAGGCAGCCTCTCAGAATTCCTCTATACCCTGGCATTGCCCAGGACCAGTAGGTCTATTCTCGTTCCTTTAAAGGTGGCAAGTTAATAGTGCAGTAATTCCTGCCCTCTTCTGTTATACTTGTGAAGAACAGAAGTATAGGATAGAAAAAGATTAGACTCCAAGATGGCTTAAGATCCAAACTAGGGACCACCCAGCTTGTACTTTGTGAGTTTCATTGGTCAGCAGTGAAGATACAAAGATAAACCAGGTATGCCGACCCAAATTTTGTGCTACCTAGCCCACCTCTTCACCTAAAACCCTAGGATTTAAAGATGAGTAAATGGTCAAGTGAGGCAATTTTAAAATGGTTTGATTAAGAATCCTCAATCCAGTGAAAGTTGAAGTGAGAACTCATACTAAAAATTAAGAAGTGTTATCAGAAAATAAAGTTATATTTTCTTCTCTGAGTTAGTGAACTAAAACTACATCATCATTTGTTTATAGAGTGGCAAGCAAAATTTCTTGGCATGTGTGTAATATGTAACCATTATTACATATTGTATTTAAAGCCAAAACAGAGAGACTATTCTAAGAATAAGCTTAATATGAGAAGATAAAAGAAAAAAACTTTATATAATTTTCAGAAGCATGGAGTTATTATATTAGATTCACAGCTAGTCCTAGTCTAACCAAAGAAAATATGATAGCTTTTTTTTTTAATTTGGCAAGCATTTGAGTTCACAATAGATAAAGGAGTCAGAAATGCTCTCCTCTTGTACTAAATCTCCTATTCTTCTTTCCAACTCTATTTAGCTGTGTAAAACTGCAGCAATAAAGTGTAATAGTCATGGTTTTCTATTTCCTCCTTATTACTGCTTTCTTCTCTTCCTTAGTTGTTTTTATTTCTCTTGCATTTTCTATGCATAATCTTTATCTTACTTCCTGCTCATTCAGTTTCTGCACTTCTCTCTTCTCCCTCCTGTCTTCTCATAAATCAAGATAAATGTAAAAATATAACATAGAGCAAAATGAGTTTAGATACAAGACCATTTATTTATTTTTTAATAAGCTAAATAAACCTTCTCCACTTACATTAATTACTTTAAATAAATGATAAGAAATTATGAGCAAATTGTCAATAAGATTTTAAATGAAAACAATCTTATTCATAATTTAAGGAAAAAAATCAGTGAAAGATATAAAATTTCACATACCGGATTTGCAAAATTTTAATTGGTGAAATTATATAGGTAAAGTAATTTAAAATTTTATTTATCAACATATCTGTCTCAATAAAACTGAAAAAAAATTGGCAAAACCTAGTTCAGGTTAAGTAAGGGATGGAGAAATAGCTATACACACATGCTTTGGTAGAAGAGTAAATGGATGCAATGTTTTTTGGCAATAGCTATCCAAATAATGAAAAATGCAGAAAATCTTAAATTCAGCAACTCCAGGTGTAAGAATTTAACCTGAAAGACACATTTTCAAATTAATGACAAGGTATATGAAAAAGGGTATATTATAATATTGTTTTATATTGCAAAACTAAAAACTCCAATATCCTCTGGTAGAGCACTGGTTGAATAATATGCTTGGTGACTTTCTAAAGGTGAGATAAGTGCTGATATGGAAACTTTTCAGAGTTATTATTAAGAGAATAATAATTGAGGTATTATATTTATATGATATCATACCTTTCAAGTACAAATAATATGTATGCTAAATACTTCAGTTGCGATGCCCTCCTCCAGGGGATCTTCCTGACCCAGGGGTTGAACCCGATTCTCTCACATCTCCTACGCTGGCAAACAGGTACTTTACCACTAGCACCACCTCGACTATCAAGAATATATCTAGCTTTCCAAAACTACATGTAGAATCTTTCTACTATTCATGTAGAATACTAGAATAAATATTTACTGTTGTAGTCTGCTATTTTCATTTAGTATTATACTAAGAGTGGTTTTCCATATCAATAAATATTTTCTTTTTATATTTACAAAAAAAAAGAATATATCTATATGTATATCTAGGATTGTGTAATATAAACTTAAAGGAAGATAGACACAGAGTTAGAATGTTAAATGACAATAATTTCTCAAAAAGATATATAAGAATTGATTTCTGTGTGTGTGTATGTTGCTCAGTCGTGTCAGACTCTTTGCGACCCCATGGACTGTAGCTCACCAGGCTCCTCTGTCCATGGAATTCTCCATGGTAATATACATGTTTCAATAATATTCTCTCAAATCATCCCACCCTCACCCTTTTATCCACACCTTCTCCAGCATTTATTGTTTGTAGACTTTTGATTAACTGTTTAAATATTGGGACATGTGTATTTGTCTCTTTTTCCTAACAAAAGGTGTTTTCTGGGCTGGGACATTAATACATGTTCATATTCATTTTATGCTTTTCTGTACTAAACAAAACCACATACATGTTATTTTTTAAATGGAAAGATAACCAGTTTCTACCTCACATCTCTTATCTACTTTAAAGTATAAGGTTTTAAACAATAGAATCTTTAGTACAATCTCATTTGGGGCCCTGCACTGAAATTAACTTTAGGGTTTTCAACACTCTTCTTTTTATCATTCTTTTAGATTCTTTAAATATTAACCATTTTTTAGATTCTTCCTGCCCTCATTCAGACCTGGAGTTGCTCAGACACTTATACCACATGCCTGCCTAGTATTTACATGAAATTACTGTTAGCTACAAGTATTTGATTACACTAAATTGTCAGTAATTGATCATTTTTTATAACATCCTTACAAAAGTATTTGTACTTTAAAGACAAAAATGGTTAATAGAACATTTTGTCTTTTATGGTAGAATATTAGATATGATTTACGTGTTAAAAAGATATTCTTTAGAAAGAATTCCTATTTTCCCTGAAATAGGGGCATATAAGAATGGCAGTCAGTTTAGGGTTAACAGGGTTTGTATAGGTCAGGATGGGGTAAGGTTTTGCTAAGGTAATAAAATGTAAAAATCTCACTGGCTTAATACAATAAAACATGTCAAATAAGTTCCCTTGACAGTAATGGCAAAAGAATGGACTGGAGAATTGAGCCAAAATAATTCCGTGTATCCATAGACAAAACTGACCCATTTCTATCCACTTCACATTTCACTGGCTAACACAGTCACATGGCTTACCTAAGTCTAAAAGGCATGGAAGTGCAATTTTCCCTCCATAATGAAAAGAGAACAGGATATTGGAAACAGTAGAATTGTTCCAAAAGTGGGCTTTTATTTAGCCTATCAAACTCTATTTCCAAGTATTTGAAAACTACTAGTAGAAGAAACAGCACAAAATTATTATATTAAAATAATTTTCACTTTGCTAAATAATTTTAGCACTTCTCAATCTCTGTTGTTGTTGTTGTTTAGTCACTAAGTCATGTCCAACTCTTTGTGTCCCCATGGACTGCAGGGCAACAGGCTCCTCTGTCTTTCACTGTCTCCAAGAGTTTGCTCAAATTCACGTCCATTGAGTTGGTGATGCTATCTAACCGTCTCACCCTCTTCCTCCTCACTTCTCCTTTTGCCTTCAATCTTTCCAGCATCAGTATATTTTCCAAAGAGTCACTCTTTGCATCAGATGGCCACAGCGTTGGAGCTTCAGCTTTAACATCAGTTTTTCCAAATGAATATTCAGGGTTGATTTCCTGTAGGATTAACTGGTTTGATTTCTTTGCAGTTCAAGGAACTCGCAAGGACCTCCTCCAATACCACAGTTCAAAAGCATCAGTTCTTCACTGGTCAGCCTTCTTTAGATCAATTATCATATCCCTACATGACTACTGGAAAAACCATAGCTATGAAAATACAGACTTGTCAGCAAAGTGATCAGATCAGATCAGTCGCTCAGTCGTGTCCGACCCTTTGCCACCCCATGAATCGCAGCACGCCAGGCCTCCCTGTCCATCACCAACTCCCGGAATTCACTCAGACTCACGTCCATCGAGTCCAGTGATGCCATCCAGCCATCTCATCCTCTGTTGTCCCCTTCTCCTCCTGACCCCAATCCCTCCCAGCATCAGAGTCTTTTCCAATGAGTCAACTCTTCGCATGAGGTGGCCAAAGTACTGGAGTTTCAGCTTTAGCATCATTCCTTCCAAAGAAATCCCAGGGCTAATCTCCTTCAGAATGGACTGGTTGGATCTCCTTGCAAATTGATGTCTCTGCTTAATACACTGTCTGTGTTTGTCATAACTTTCCTTCCTAGGAGAATGTCTTTTAATTTCAAGGCAGCAGTCACCAACTGCAGTGATTTCTAAGCCCAAGAAAATAAAATCCGTCACTGTTTCCACTTTTTATCTTCTATTTTCCATGCAATGATGGAAGTGGATGTCATGATCTTAGTTTTTTAAATGTTGAGTTTTAAGTCAGCTTTTTCACTCTCATCAAGAGGCTCTTTAGTTCCTCTTTACTTTCTGCCATTAGATTGGTATCATCTGCATATATGAAGTTGTTGATATTTCTCCCAACCATCTTGCTTCCAGCTTGTGCTTCATCCAGCCTGTCATTTTGCATTATGTATTCTGCATAAAAGCTTAATATTAGGGTGACAATATACAGCCTTGTCATACTCTTTTCCCTATTTGGAACCAAACAGTTGTTTCATGTCCAGTTCTAACTGTTGCTTCTTGACCCACATATAGATTTCTCAGGAGACAGGTAAGGTGGGCTGGTATTCCCATCTCTTTAAGTATTTTCCACTGTGTTGTTTTTTTGTTTTTTTGTTTTTTTTAATCCACACAAAGTCTTTAGCATAGTCAATGAAGCAGATGTAGACTTTTTCTAGAATTCTCTTGCTTTTTACACGATCCAACAAATAGTGTCAGTTTAATCTCTGGTTCCTCTGCCTTTTCAAAACCCAGCTTGTACAGCTGGAAGTTCTCAGTTCATGTATTGCTGAAGTCTAACTTGAAGGATTTTGAGCATAATCTTGCTAGCATGTGGAAAAAGTGCAATTGTATGGTAATTTGAACATTCTTTGACATTGCCCTTTTTTGGGACTGAAATGAAAATTGCCCTTTTCCAGTCCTGTGGCCATTGCTGTTTTCCAAATTTGCTGGCATATCGAGTGCAGCACTTTAGAGCATCAACTTTTAGGATGTTAAAGAGCTCAGCCAGGATTCTGTCACCTGCACTATCTGTGTTTGTAGTAATGCTTCCCAAGGCCTGCTTGACTTAACACACTAGGATGTCCAGCTCTAGGTTATTGACCACATCATCATGGTTATCTGGTCATTAAGACATTTTTTTCTATAGTTCTTCTGTGAATTCTTGCCGCCTCTTAATGTCTTCTGCTTCTGTTAGGTTCTTACTGATTCTGTCCTTTATTGTGCCTATCCTTGCATGATGTGTTCACTTGGTATATCCAGTTTTCTTGAAGAAATATCTAGTCTTTCCCATTCTATGGTTTTCCTCTCTTTCTTTGTATTGTTCTTTTAAGAAGGACTTCTTATCTCTCCTTGCCATTCTCTCAAACTCTGCATTCAATTGAGTATATCTCTCCCTTTCTCCCTTGTCTTTGACTTCTCTTCTTTCCTCAGGTATTTGTCTTTGACAACCACTTTGCCTTCTTGCATTTCTTTTCATTTGAGATCATTTTGGTCACCACCTCCAGTGCAATGTTACAAACCTCAGTCCATAGTCCTTCAGGCAGACTTCCACCAGATATAATCCATCAAATCTGTTCTTCACCTCCACTGTATGAGCATAAGGGATTTGATTTAGATCATACCTGAATGGCCTAATGGTTTTCCCTACTTCAATTTATGCCTGAATTTTGCAGTAAGGAGCTCATAATCTGAGCCACAGTCAGCTCCAGGTCTTATTTTGGCTGCCTGGATAAAGCTTCTCCAACAAAATCAATCTGATTTTAGCGTTGACCATCCGGTGATATCCAGCTGTGGAGTCATCTCTTGTGTTGTTGGAAGACGGTATTTGCCATGACTAGTGCATTCTCTTGACAAAACTCTATTAGCCTTTCCCTGCTTCATTTTGTACTCCAAGGCCAAACTTGCCGGTTATTCTGGATATCTCTTGACTTCCTGCTTTTGCATTCCAATCCCCTATGATAAAAAGGACACCTTTTTGGTGTTAGTTATAGAAGGTGTTGTAGATCTTCATAGAACTAGTCAACTTCAGCTTCTTTGACATCAGTAGTTGGGACATAGACTTGGATTACTGTGATGTTGAATGATTTGCCTAGGAAATAAACAGATCATTCGGTTTTGTTTTGTTTTGAGGTTGTACCTAAGTACTGCATTTTGAACTCTTTAATTTACTATGAAGGCTACACCATTTCTTCTAAGGGATTCTTGCCCACAGTAGTAGATATAATGGTCATCTGAATTAAATTTATCCCTTTCCATTGATTTTAGTTCACTGATTACTAAGATGCTGATGTTCATTCTTGCCATATCCTGCTTGACCACATCCAATTTACTTTAAATCATGGACTTAACATTCCAGGTTCCTCTGTAATATTATTCTTTACAAGATCAGCTTTTACTTTTACTACCTGACCTATCCACAACTGAAAGTCATTCCTGCTTTGGCCCAGCCACTTCATTCTTTCTGGGTCTATAGTAATGCCCTCCTCTCTTCTCCAGTAACATATCGGATACCTCCACACCTGGGGGCTCATTTTCTAGTGTCATGTCTTTTTGCCTTTACATATTGTTTATGGGGTTCTTATAGCAAGAATACTGGAGTGGGTTGCCGTTTCTTCCTCCAGCAGACCATGTTTTGTCAGAACTCTCCAGTATGACCTGTCCATTTTGGGTGGCCCTGCATGGCATGGCTCAGCCCATAGCTTCACTGAGTTATGCAAGCCCTTTTGCCATGACAAGGCTGTGACCCATGAAGGGGTCAATCTTTATTACAAAGTCTATTTCTCAACTTTTAATTAATTTTCCTTCATATCTTTCCGAACTTCTCTTTGAAAGCTAGAAGTTAATCCATAGAGCAAAGCAAGAACATAGAAAAGTAATAGGAAACCAAGTATTCAATACAGAGCTAGACTCAAATCTCAGCTCTAAAATTTACTAGCTGTGTGGTCTTCGACCCATTAATTAATCTTGGAACTTGACTTTATCAGCTAAGTTTTGGAATGACATATTATTAGGGTTTTACAAAGGCCAGCTAATGTTTATGTGTTAACTCATTGCCCAGTACGTAGGAAGTACTCACTAAATGAATTAACTTCAGAAAGGGGCACGTATATAAGGCAAAGACATTTTCCTCTTGCTTTCTCTGTAAATAATTCTATGCATAGAGAGAAAGAATGCAAATGCATTTATGCTGTTCATTGAAAATTTAACCTGAGTCTGTGAAGAGTTGCTAATTAACTGTTAAAGTGTTAGAAGTGTGTTATCTTTCTATTAAAAACTGAACCAATGGCACTAACACAATACTGATGTTATAGTTTTGCTACAGTTGCTGCAATGACACCAATTCAGATTCTCAGGTGTCTCTTTTTAAACATTCACTGTTGCAATTCAATTCTTAAAGTGCACATGCCATGTTATTAGTAATTGGATTCTAAAACTTCAGTAAAATGGAATATAAAATGCAACTCAAATAAAGTATCCTTTAACTTCATCTCCCATGATATAGAAGAAAGATTTTTTAATAGTACCTTTATTATTTCAGTATATTCTTATGAGCACGGCTTTCAATGTTAGTCCCCAATGCATCACTGTGTTCCATTTTTATATCAGAAGATAATATAGAAGGCAAAGCTGATCTGTATATCTCCAGACTCACAGTAAAATGAGGTGTAATTTCTCATGAGTGATGATTTTACTAGAGACTGCAGTTTTCATAAAACATCTGGATTACAATAGCGAAACTGGTTTTGATTTTTCTTAGATGTAAATATAATATCCATATGTAGCATAACAAGATTTTCAGCTTTTCTCTTTTTGTCAGCCCCTGTAGTTGTTGAATAAATCAAGAACTGTTTACATTTTGTTCAACGTTCAGCTTCATTTCCATCTAGTGTAACATGTGTGGTGAATGTAATGTATTCATTTTTCAAGAAAATTTTCTATTCTTCTGACACCATGCATGATTCAGCAAGACACCATCAAAGTCAATGATAGCTTTGCTGAACTGTCCTTCTATCACAATCTGAATACCATAATAGTCCTATAAAGTAGCTAACATTTTTTCTCTTCCATACCAGTAATCCATTATATAATGTTTCCATATAGCTCATATCTTAAATCATGCCTTCTTTACTAGCATAATCTTCTTTTGGACAGACTTTTAACATTTATACCTGTGAAGCTATCTTGCTGCACATCTGACCTTAATCTAATTCCTCTTAAACCTCACTTTAACCTATTTCTCAAACAACCAAAGTCATTTAAACTATCAGTGTGGGCTACTGCTGATCCATCAGTGCTGAAAATTGTAATCACACTGGGCAGTCCTTGCTTATACCTAACCTCTTATTGCTACAAATCTTACCCAACTTCAAACTTTTGGTTCTGTGTTCCCAATTTTAATCATATTTCTGGTTCTTGGGATTTAGTTCTTTGTTTTTAGTAACCAACTCATATAAAAGAATCTCTTGTTCTCTCTACATATAATATCTTCTTGATGCTTACAGAGCCAAAGCTTAACACCAACCATTATATAATACCTTATTAGTTAGAGAAATTAGAGAAATAACTCTGTGTGGGAGGGCTATAGGACATGCAATCAGTGCTCATTCAGGGGATATTTCCTTTTTTAATGATATGCCCAAAATATTGACCACTTTTCACCCAAATTTGAGAGCAATGAAAATACTGCCTATGCATTTGTTGCAAAAGTTTGAGATCCTGTTGTGTGCCAACCAGTGAACTAGTGCCCAGGATACAGTGATCACTAACAGAGACGTGATTTCTGCCTCCTAGTTCACAGTTTATTTGGAAAGATGGATAATTAAGTGTGAGATTACAATATGGTATGATAAAACCCAGACTCCCCTTGGTGGCTCAGTGGTAAAGAATCCACCTGCCAATGTAGGAGACATGGGTTTGATCCCTGGGTTGGGAAGAATCCCTGGAGAAGGAAATGGCAACCCACGCCAGTATTCTTGCATGGGAAATCCCAGACAAAGAAGCCAGGCGGGCTATGGTCCATGGGGTCACAACGAGTTGTACATGGCTGAGTGACTAAACAGAAGCAATAGTGACAAACTTACTTGTTGGTGACAACATGAAACACTCAGACGAATGTTCCCAAAGTACAAAGGTAAGCTCTGAGAGATAATTAGGTGTTAGCTCAGTGAAGCAGCAGTGGTATGAGCATTTCTGAGAGAGGAACCATCATGTGCAAAGGGACTGAGGATTTTTGTTCACTTGCTTTTGCTTTCTACAAATTGAAGCCTTGTTGCATAAAACACTAGAATCATCCCATAGCCTTAATATTACATTTTTTCTACTTTGGAGGGCAGCCTATTGGATTGAAAGCAATCACAGTGTCAGAAACTATAAAGTTGTCACATTAGTTCTGCCATTCGGCAGGTTCAGGAGTGTGGCATGACTTTCTGTGGCCTCATTTTCCTCATCCTCACCCTGCCATCTTGTACTGTTACAAGAAAATACACTTACAGACTTCTCGGTGTCACAGAATTAGAATGAACACACCTGTAGAGAATTGATTTGTTTTCTTTCTAGTTGAGATGTACAACATGCACTGGATGATGAAGCTTTGGTGTGCGTGCCAGGCAAGAATAAATAGGCAGGTACCACCCAGAGCATGCATTCCTCTTGGTGGCTAGGAAAACTGCCATTTGAAAAGGAGCCTTTCATTTAGCCAACATATGAAGCTAGATATTCTTGATTTTCACAGATCTCAGAAAGAATACTAAAAATGGGGCACTTTTTTTTTTTTTTTTTTGCTAGAAAAACCGCCTTCAAATTTTAAAAAAAGCCAAAAAGCCTAAATCTAAATGGAACAGGGTATCAGATCTGACATTCTCCGTTGTCCCAGAATTAGTCAACAGGAGTCAAAGCTGAGACATGGGGTGACAGTTACTACAAATTCTACAGAGAATTAAAAACAATTGGGATTAGACACCACTTCTTATGAATAAAATATGGTGAAAGTGACAGGGTGTCACACCCCAAGTTTTGGCTGCAAGAAGACTCTGGCTTATGTTTTACTTACTGTCTCAATTTTTATCTTGCTCTCTATGAGGGAAGCTAGCTACCTAGTTGCAAGCTGCCCATAGACAGGCCCTCAAGACAAGAATCTGATATCTGCAGTCAACAGCTAGTGAGAACTTGAGTCCTGAATTGTGTCCCCTCCCCAAACTCATATGTTGAAGAGCTAACTCCAAGAACCTCAAATGTGACTGCATTTCGAAGCAGAGTCTTTTCGGAGGTAATTAAGTGAGGTCATTAGCATGGGCCTAATACAGTGTGAACCAAGTCCTTATAAAAAAAGGAAATTTGAATACAGGTACAGAGGGAAAAGGAAGTGAAGACAACGGTAGAAGACCAAGGGCTGATACAGAGCCTCCTCACAGACCTGGGCAGGAACCAACTCTGCCAACGCCTGGTCCTCAGACTTTCAGCCTCTAGAACTGTGAAAAAGTAAAAGCTTTTGTTTAAACTACCAAGGCTGTTGTACCAAAGAAACTAACAACACCATCCAACAACCATGTGTGTGTGCTTGTCAGTAGATCTTTTGTGGCCTGTCAAAAGTCAGAAGACTGAATTTGGAAGAAGGTCCCCCCTCAGACTGAGACTTGAGAAATTGTTACAGATGTATTGGAAATAGGAACGTCAGGAAAGGGAATCTAGTGTGTGGTGAAAACGATGTATGTATTAGGTGTGGTATAAAGATGGAAGTGATTTCACCCAAAGGCATCATGGATATTTGAGACTGGACTTTAAGAGTGAGGTCCCTTCACAATGGTAGAAACATCTCTACCTTGAGAATATATTACATATTTGATATAGAAAATATATAGCTGATAATATCAATGTGGAAATAATAAAACTTTGGAAAATAGCATAAAAATGGAAGAGAGGATCTTCCTCTCTTTAATGATACAGGAAAATCACTTTAATGACCAAGGAAGAAAAGCCAAGAAAGGAAAAATCCTACAAGTGAGATAGCTACAAATGTGTCTTGAAACCAAAGGGAGATGACCAAATTTGAAGCTACAGAAAAAGCTGAAAATAGATTTCTGTTTCTTTCTGTAGTTGGGTATATATACCAGAATCTTCTCCACTTCCCTTCTTTCATTAGTAGTCTTTGAAGGTTCCTCCTTATTACTTTGAGGGTGCATTTTAACCTCAACCAGAATTTCTACCCCTCCTATCAATTGGCCAAAGCCAAGTCCCATATCTGCTATGTGTATGTCATCTCTCTGCTCTGTCTCATTATATCTCCTTATTACCTCCTCTTACGTACAGTTTGTGCGTGTGTGCTTACTTGCTCAGTCGTGTCTGACTTTTTGCAACCCTATGGACTATATCCCACCAGGCTCCTCTGTTCATGTGACTTCCCAAATAAGAATACTGGAGTAGGATGCCATTCTCTTCTCCAGAGGATCTTCCTGATCCAGGAATTAAACCTGCATCTCCTGCATTGTAGGTGGATTCTTTACCATCTGAGCCACCAGGGAAGCCTATATATAGTTTACTATTTCTAATTCCATGGGCTTCCCTCATAGCTCAATCAGTAAAGAATCTGCCTGCAATGCAGGAGACCCAGGTTCGATTCCTGGTTCAGGAAAATCCCCTGGAGAAGGAAATGGTAATCCACTCCAGTATTCTTGCCTAGAAAATCCCATGGACAGAGGAGCCTGGTGAGCTACAGTCCATGGGATTGCAAGAGTTGGACATGACTTAGTGACTAAACCACCTAAACCACCACCATTTCTAATTCCATACCTCAAAAAAGTAATATATGCTAAATTTGAGTGTGTGTCATTTGTATCATTTTCTGAACATTTCTGTGTTTGAAATATTTTATAATTTATAAACTCAACCAACGTAAAAAGTATTTAGGAGCCATGGGAAATAATGAATATTTTTTTATAAAAAAGGAATTGTTCAAATTCTACTATCTGTTGGGAACCACCATAAAATGTTGGCAAATATCTTTTCAGCCTTTTTCTATATATGTCTACATATAATTATTTTATTGAGTGTTTATAATATTTATGTTGTGATTATCCTTTATAGTGTAGTACAACCTACTTTTCTCATGTAAAATTCATACTGAAACATTGTATTTTTTATAAATATTTTGATAAATATTTTCTGAGCATGGTCTTTGAAGGCTACATGTTAAATCTTTGCGTGCCCGAGTTTATATATTGAGTCTGCTACTATTGGTCAGTCTGCAAGGAGATCAAACAGTCTGTTCTAAAAGAAATCTGTCCTGAATATTCATTGGAAGGACTGATGCTGAAGCTGAAACTCTAATACTTTGACCACCTGATGTGAAGAACTGACTCATTGGAAAAGACCCTGATGCTTGGAAAGATTGAAGGCAGGAAGAGAAGGGGACAACAGAGGACGAGATGGTTGGATGGCATCACAGACTCGATGGACATGAGTTTGAGCAAGCTCCAGGAGTTGGTGATGGACAGGGAAGCCTGGTATGTTGCAGTCCATAGGGTCTCAAAGAGTCAGATACAACTGAGTCACTGAACTGAACTAAACTGACTATTGGTCATGAAAGTAATCTTCCTGTGTCATAGAAACGTTTATTTGTATCACACTTTGTCTTTATTTTATTTTATTTTTTTGTCTTGTCATCTCTTAACTGATTTTTTTTAATTTAATTTTATTTTTAAACTTTACAATATTAGTTACAGTGTTAGTTACAGTATTAGTTTTGCCAAATATCGAAATGAATCCGCCACAGGATTCATTTCTATCATTGTCCCATCCTGGATGGGACATTGTCCCATTCAGGATGTTCCCCATCCTGAACCCTCCTCCCTCCCCATACCATCCCTCTGGGTCGTCCCAGTGCACTAGTCCCAAACATCCAGTATCATGCATCGAACCTGGATTGGCAACTCATTTCATACATGATATTATACATGTTTAAATGCCATTCTCCCAAATCTCCCCACCCTCTCCCTCTCCCACAGAGTCCATAAGACTGTTCTATACATCAGTGTCTCTCTTTCTGTCTCGTACACAGGGTTATTGTTACCATCTTTCTAAATTCCATATATATGCGTTATTATACTGGATTGGTGTTTTTCCTTCTGGCTTACTTCACTCTGTATAATAGGCTCCAGTTTCATCCACCTCATTAGAACTGATTCAAATGTATTCTTTTTAATGGCTGAGTAATACTCCATTGTGTATATGTACCACAACTTTCTTATCCAACACTCTGTCTTTAAAATAAATAACTAGAAGAGGATAAAAATGTTTGTAAGAAATTTATTTGTCAGATAGTTCTCCGGAAAAGTTGTATAATCAATTTGGGAAGAATTGGCATATTAACAATATTCATGCTTCCTGGCAGAAACATGGTAGATTTCTCCAATTTTTTTATTTGACTTTGGTGTTCTGAGGTATTATTTTATAGATTTTTACACATGTTTTATACAGTTTTTCTGTGAATTTTTAATATTCCTCTTCAAGATAGAATTGTCCTTGCATTTTCTCTCTACAATCAAAACCCAAGACATTCTTCAGAAAATGAACACAGTGTTCTACAATAGATAACTTAGCTTATTAACCCTTTAACTGTAGAATGTTTCTCAACTGTATTTCCTCAAATGACAAGCTATACTACTTCCTACTGCTTTTTCTCTCTGCTTTCTCACTTCTGGAGTCAAAGCTGTAAGACTGTATAAAAACTGTGAAAGAATATTTTGAAAATACTCTTCAAACATTGGACAATGGTGTTAGTTTTCTTTATTCTTTGCCTTCCTGTTTGACATGTTATATATTGAAGGAAATGTCACATCTTTGGATTTAAGGATGAATAATCTAAGCCAGAAATAAAATCAAAAAAGAGCATTTCCTTATATTTTATCCCAACAGTATTCCATGCATCTCCAAAAAAAGCTAAAATACAAGCAGTTAAACAGATGAATGAATACTCTAGAAATTTAGTAGTTACAGGATGTAATTTCCCACAGCATACATGGATATTCTCTTATAAGGAAGTTGATTCTGTTAATGCTATACATATTGCAGTACCTCTTAGCAGATTACTTTGAATTTTCAAAAGGTGAAAGAAATGTCCTTTTTACTTCAAAATGTCTGTTTTAGCAGTCAGTATCAAACTGTTGAGTTCCATTTCAAACTTAAAGACAGGAAACAAAGATCAGTAGCTTCAATCTTGAAATTTAAAATTACTCATCAAAAAGGACTTTCATTTCACTGTCTTATGATCTAAGTTATTATAATAAGCTTTCAAATTAAATCTCATCTAAAATTCAAAAGAATTTTTAAAAAGATCTTAAAATTAAAATATTAGTTGTAATTTAGTGTCTTACAAACTTATTTTTAATTTAGAGAATTTCAATGGAAGTTTTTTAAAATGTCTCTCCTTTAAAATTTTTTATCTTTTAGAATTAGTTTATTCAGTTATTCAGAAAGATCTCTAGCACCATAAAAAGTAATTTAATATAGCAACCTGCAGCTAAAGATAACCATGCTTAATTTTTTTTAAACCAATACATATTAGTTTAGTTTGTAATCATATAATCTTTTAAGTATATTAGGAAAATTTTACATTAAAACAATATATCAGAAATTTTTCAAAGCATAAATAAGATGAATTTAGGCAATGACAAACATAGTAACAAGATTTGTTATTTCTATTTCTGGTAAGGAGTCCTTTCACTTATCAGCAAAACAATGCTTCAGCATAGTTTCTTCCATTTTGTTCTTACCATAGTTTCAAAATACAAGTGACATGAAAAGGAAGGTAAGAAAAGACTAAAGAAACCCAGCAAGTATGGCTTTTATCTGAGGGCACTGCTGAGTGGCCTGAATTGTGTGTTGGAAACTTTCCTCCCTGTGTTAGTTTGTATTCATTTCTCTTTTAAATAATTGCATTGCTAATACCTAGTGCTTGATTGACAATCTCTTATAGTACTATAATTTATGGACAAAATAATGCTCCTGCATTATTTAAACTCTTTAGTTTGGTTGGGAAAATAGCCAAAAATTGAATCCACCTGGAGGAAATTATAGCCCAGGGGCTAATTTTGCAGAAACCTTACCTACAAAGGTAGTAGGAAATGTACTCCCTGTTTACTACCATCAAAGCTGAAGGGATTATTCTCAGTGGAGAAAACAGTGACCTGAATGACCTGACTTGGGACCTGCTGCACACCTGCCAGTGATCATGGGACCTACCTGATGAACTCCTGAATCCAAAACAAGAAATATATTCAGAAAAACAAATCTAGTTAGGCATCTTTTTGTCCCATTCATAAAAACAAATCTTTGGTAACTTCCTTTATGACTTCATAAAAAATACACATAATTTCTTCTTGGATTCCATCCAGTTTAAGGTTTTAATTGATTCCTCAAAAAGAGCCAGTTGTGGATATTCACTAATGGGCAAGATTGTTTCATGCTTTTGTTACCAGGTTTGTTTGCTTTATTACAGTTGGTTTAAGGTTACTCTCAGTGTCATAAGCTTCTTAGATTCACCTGCTATGTCAAAGATGAAAAGGATGCCACAGGCAGTCAATTCACAATTATTTCCTTAAAATAAGCTACTGGTGGAGCTTTTATACCCAGTATAGAGCATGGAGGTTGAAGTGCTCTCTCCTAAGCATGATTGCTTTCCTCCACTCTTGACTGAGTGCAAGAAAAAAGAGAGGCCTTTCTTACACACCATTGATCAGAGAGTACAAAACTCACCTCGACTCCTTTCTTGCACACATGCAACTTTAGTAATGAGAGCACTTCTGTGCAGATGAGTTTATGTAGATGATGTGTTTCACACAAGAAAGGACTCATTGCAATGCACAGCATCAGTGTTGTCCATTCAACCAATGACTCATGGTCAGGCAGATTTTGAGATGTAGCAGATTGGGAACATATGAGACTAGCTGTTGTGGAACAGAGGAGAGAAGGGAGGGTAGAGTAGAAAACATTTTCTCCCTAATATAATGTGAATCTAAAAAAAACAAAAAACAAAACACACACAATTACCTGTACTGTGGTCTGCACTATGCATTATTTAATAAGACAATTTATCATAATTTAACAAACTCCAGTGTTTATATTCTACAAGCAATCTAGTGACACTCAAGTTGCTCATATGGAGTAACTAATTTGAAGCTCTGGCTTATCAATTGCCATGGCAAATGATCTTTTACAACAACGATGATCAGTTAAGCATACCAGAGTTATATCATGAATTTAGTACACTGAAATTTAAAGAAAATATCTTTGGCTCTATAAAATGTTTGAAATTGAATGTGTGTTTCCAAGTAAACATAGAAAACATTGCTATAAAAAACTTTTTTTGGTCAAAATGTTGTGTTTCCAATGTAATGATGTATCTACTTATAGAATTTATTGTAGTATCTCATGAAGGTGAACGTGACCTTGTTGTCTCTCAGTATTTTCTTTGGTGCCATGATTTTTTTAAGAAAATTATTGTCTGGCCTTCCTCTCATGCCTATTTGATTACTCGGCCCTTTCATTGTAAACAAAAAATATATTTTATATTTTCAGCAAATAAATGTAAATCACTAAAGGGAGTAAATTTATCTTGCCTTACCTGTTTTATGCAATGAATTAAAAGGTTTATTTTTTATTTTTACCATTATTTCATTTTAGTCACATTTTTTGACAAATGGAAAGAGATGTTATAAGCTTTAGTTTTGTATGATCTTGTGATATCAAATGGAATAGTTAATAATGCATTTGATGAGCATTAACATGAAAGCCAGCACACTGTCCACAATTAAAGCTTACCTCGTCAGCAGACACGAAAAAAAGGTGAATAGCAGAGAGTCTAATGGCAAGTCTGTTAAGTGTGTTGCGGACAGAAGGCTTTAAAAATTTTTTTAAAACAGTAAAAGCATCTGGTACCCAGTCTGAGAGAGAAAAATGTCGAAAAGCATTGCCATTAGGCTATAAATCACTCTTGGAAAGAGTTAAGCTGTGTTTCCATAAGTGGTTTTAAAAAATGACTTGGGTGATGTTCTTGGCCTTTTAAAAAGTGTTAGGTTATCATCTGACCAAAGGTCCTTTTTGAAACACTCTCTGAACTGACAAAATAGCATCCACTCTACACAGTTTTCAGACGATGAACTCTCCTAAGAATTAATCACGTTGGCTGGCATGTTAAAGCTCACAGGATCCCTGTAAGACATTTCCCGTGAGTCTGCTTCCTATTTCACCTCCAGTCAGCAGGTGTAGAAATGAGAGGCTTACTATGTTTCCCTGAAGAGCCCACCAGTTGCATTCTTTTTGGTCACTGCTGCTGATGCTGCTGCTAAATCGCTTCAGTCATGTCCGACTCTGTGCAACCCCATAGACGGTGGCCCACCAGGCTCCCCTGTCCCTGGGATTCTCCAGGCAAGAACACTGGAGTGGGTTGCCATTTCCTTCTCCAGTGCATGAAAGGGAAAAGTGAAAGTGAAGTCGCTCAGTCGTGTCCGACTCTTCGCGACCCCATGGTCTGCAGCCTACCAGGCTCCTCCGTCCATGGGATTTTCCAGGCAAGAGTACTGGAGTGGTCACTAGTAAGTGCTTTATAAAAGCATTAAAATCTTCCCCTTGCAGTCACAGGTAGGACTCCTATGGGATTCAGTTATACCTTCAGTCAAGAATCTTTGAAATAAAGTAAAGATAAAATTACAACAAAGACAAGTAATGCAAAGGACTGCTGTTTGACCTTACTGAGACCCGTATCCCATTGCTATTGTTGGCCTAGGTTTATTGAAGTATTCTTGTAAATAGATTAGAAACACACATATTTGGCCTCAAGCTGGTGGAAGTAGGTGGTGTTGAGTATCAGAATTCTGGAGTAATTCTGACATAAGTTCTAGCATCATCTAGGACCTGGCTACTGGTGAACCACAACGTTGGAATTATATGGTATCTTGTTAGAAATGAAGAATCTCAGGCCCTTCCCAGACCTATTCAACCAGGACATGTATTCTAAAAATAATAATAATAATAATATCCCCCAGATATTTAAGTGCACAATGAAATTTTAGAAACCGTACTCTGTATTGTCCCTACTTGATTTAAATGAACACATAACTTCCTCTATGCTAGCCAAAAGCTTCTTTTAATATTACAATTCAGAATTTCCTGTGCCTTTTCTCCTATTGCTTTTTAATTTTCACTGAATGCATAGAAGGGTTTCTCTGATAGCTGAGTTGGTAAAAATTACTTAAACAATTTTTTTTTCAATTAAATTTTGGGGACTTCCCTGGGGTCCACCCTTATGGCAGAAAGTGAAGAGGAACTAAAAAGCCTCTTGATGAAGGTAAAAGAGGAGAGTGAAAAAGTTGGCTTAAAACTCAACATTCAGAAAACAAAGATCATGGCATCTGGTCCCATCACTTCATGAGAAATAGATGGAGAAACAGTGGAAACAGTGTCAGATTTTATTTTGGGGGGCTCCAAAATCACTGCAGATGGTGACTGCAGCCATGAAATTAAAAGACGCTTACTCCTTGGAAGGAAAGTTATGACCAACCTAGAGAGCATATTGAAAAGCAGAGACATTACTTTGCCAACAAAGGTCTTTCTAGTCAAGGCTATGCTTTTTCCAGTGGTAATGTATGGATGTGAGAGTTGGACTGTGAAAAAAGCTGAGTGCCGAAGAATTGATGCTTTTGAACTGTGATGTTGGAGAAGACTCTTGAGAGTCCCTTGGACTGCAAGGAGATCCAACCAGTCCATTCTGAAGGAGATCAGCCCTGGGATTTCTTTGGAAGGAATGATGCTAAGGCTGAAACTCCAGTACTTTGGCCACCTCATGCGAAGAGTTGACTTACTGGATAAGACTCTGATGCTGGAAGGGATTGGGGGCAGGAGGAAAAGGGGACGACAGAGGATGAGATGGCTGGATGGCATCACCAACTCGATGGACGTGAGTTTGAGTGAACTCCGGTAGTTGGTGATAGACAGGGAGGCCTGGCGCGCTGCGATTCATGGGGTCGCAAAGAGTCGGACACGACTGAGCGACTGAACTGAACTGACCTGAACTGGGGTTCCAGTGGTTAAGTGGACCTGGGGGGTCCATGCTTTCACTGTAAGGGACACAGGTTCAATCCCTGGTTGAGGAAAAATAATTTAAAAAATAAATTTTGAACAAATTTTGCTGTCTTATAATGATCTGTATAACAAAATTAGAGTAGAATGATTAGAGATAAAGCAGAACATATAGGTGAAATAGATTTTTGAGTTATTTCTGAGAGTGTGCATGTGTCACTGTTTAATCCTGTGTTTTGTGTGCACTTATCTCCTAAGATAGTTGCCATGTTTACTGATGATGATGCAGTAGTAGTAAATTGGATTACAAAGTCTTCAGAACTAAACTAGGACTTTAGCTAAGAAACATAAACATGTCTTGTTAGATTTCATAGAAGTATATTTGTAATCAGTTAGCTCCTGTTTCTTAGTGGATAGAGAATAATTAAATTTAAATAGAGAATAAATTAAATTAAAAAAAAAAGACTCCTTGAAGAACCAGTTTTAAGGGGAAAAGTTCACCATAGTATTGTTGTGTAGGGAAAGATTCTTCTACCTAAGTTGTTATAACAGTTGTATTTATCTTCAAGTGGGACTCAAGAAAAACTAGTGTTTGGTGTCTGTCCATGGTATCATTAAATTAATAGTTATTTAGATTTTACTATATTTTACTTAAAAATAGTTAAACTTATTTTTCCACATTTCTATATGTATAGCATTGAGTGTATTACTGCTGAGGTTTTGAAGTGGATATTATAAATGTTTGTGAATAAGCATGTATGTACATCTGAGAAGTACTTGTAGATTATTTTCACACCATATAAACACCAATTCTATATTTTTTTAACTGTTCCTGACAGGTTTTAGTTTTCTAGAAGGCAAAATGCCAACTCATAAGTCCACCTCATCTACTGGGTGACTTAATAAGGTGAGAAATGAGGATAACGGAGAAAAACAAGGATAATGAACCCAATAAGAAGAGCCAAATACATTTATAAATAAAGTAAAAATACCATGGATATTTTCTGCTAAAAGTCATATATATTTTGTCAAGTTGAATGCTGTTCTTGTTAAATTTAAAGCATTAGTCTTGCTCCGTTTCCTGAAAGGATGAAAAGGGCAGCTGCATAAACCAGAACTACTTGGGGCTTCTTAATACCTTATTTAGTTGGCTCCAGACTCTGTTTACCTCCCCCAGCCTCCCTGACCAGAAAGGCACCTAGATTTGTTAGAAATTTTATTATCTTCTCCATACTCAAACCCTGAAAGCATTTGTATGTGCTAATAAAATGGAGTGATGCAAAGGAACTAGACAGATACCCAGGAGTCTCAATGACCACCAAGTCAAACCTCCTCCAGAATCAAGAATTGTCAAGTAGATATCCATTGTTTCCTATTCTATTGCACTGCCATAAAAGGTAACTGTCCTCAATTATCAGTTATATTATTGTTCCAAATTACTTACAGTCTATTCCTATGAGGGAAAAAAAAAAAAGAAAGAAAACTTGTATTTTCCTGCCACATATCCCTATATCAGCCTTGATTATATGATTTAGTTTGGCCAATGAAATGTGAGCAAAAGATGACAAACACTATTTCCAAACTCTCTCTTTAGAGGATATAAATGCTCTCTCGCTCTGTTTTCTTGGCCATGAGAGTGTACCTGAGTTCTAGAATGAAGAAATGGAACAAAGCTACAGCTAGAGTATTACTTATGTTGTACATAATGTGAAGGAGAAATAGGCAAATTTTTTGTTAGACATTGAAAATTTGGATTGTTTGTTATAGTAGAATGATCTTGCCTACTCAGACTGATAAGGACAGCTATTCTCTATCACTGTCAACTAATTTCTCTTCCCTTTAGTACTCTCCTCACTCTTGCTCTCATGTGTTCTTTCTTTTATAAATATGTAACATTTTCAGTTCAGTTTAGTAGCTCAGTTGTGCCTGACTCTTTGCAACCCCATGGATTGCAGCATGCCAAGCTTCCCTGTCCATTGCCAACTCCCAGAGCTTGCTCAAACTCATGGCCATTGAGTTGGTGATGCCATTCAGCTGTCTCATCCTTTGTTGTCCCCTTCTCCTGCCTTCAATCTTTCCCAGCATCAGAGTTCATATCCTACATGATCTGTTTGCTCCATAAGAGCTGTCTTCAATGAAAGCACTACTATGTGTCAACAGGCAGTGTCCTAACATGCCCTGTATTGCAGAGACCGTGTGTAACAGTGCAATGCAAGATAGATGTGGAAGGAAAAGAGAGTCCTTTGATTACATATTTGCCAATTTGGATTGTAAATCAAATTTTCAGTTCAGTTCAGTTGCTCAGTCATGTCCAACTCTGCCACTCCACGGACTGCAGCAGGCCAGGCTTCCCTGTCACCAACTCCCGGAATTACTCAAACTCATGTCCATCAGTCGGTGATGCCAACCAGCCATCTCATCCTCTGTTGGCTCTTTCTCCTCCCACCTTCAAACTTTCCCAGCATCGGGGTCTTTTCAAATGAGTCAGTTCTTCACATCGGGTGGCCAAAGTATTGGAGTTTCAGTTTCAACATCAGTCCTTCCAATGAATATTCAGGACTGATTTCCTTTAGGATGGACTGGTTGGATCTCCTAGCAGTCCAAGGGTCTCTCAAGAGTCTCCTCCAACACCACAGTTCAAAAGCATCAATTCTTCAGTGCTCAGCTTTCTTTACACTTCAACTCTCACATCCATACATGACTACTGGGAAAACCATAGCCTTGACTAGATGGACCTTTGTTGGCAAAGACATGTCTCTGCTTTTTAATATGCTGTCTAAGTTGGTCATAACTTTTCTTCTAAGGAGCAAGCGTCTCTTAATAGCATGGCTGCAGTCACCATCAACAGTGATTTTTGAGCCCCCTAAAATAAAGTCTATCACTGTTTTTACTGTTTCCCCATCTATTTCCCATTAAGTGATGGGATCATGCGGGATGCCATGATCTTTGTTTTCTCAGTGTTGAGCTTTAAACCAACTTTTTCACTCTTTCACTTTCATCAAGAGGCTATTTAGTTCTTCTTCACTTTTTGCCCTAAGGGTGGTGTTAGCTGCATGTCTGAGGTTATTGATATTTCTCCTGGCAATCTTGATTCTAGCTTGTCCTTCCTCCAGCCCAGCGTTTCTCATGATGTACTCTGCATATAAGTTAAATAAGCAGGGTGACAATATACAGCCTTGACATACTCCTTTCCCAATTTGGAACCAGTCCATTGTTCCATGTCCAGTTGTAATTGTTGCTTCCTGACCTGCATACAGATTTCTCAAGAGGCAGGTCAAGTGTTCTGGTACTTCCATATCTTTAAGAATTTTCCAGAGTTTGTTGTGGTCCACACAGTCAAAGGCTTTGGCATAGTCAATAAAGCAGAAGTAGATGTTTTTCTGGAACACTCTTGCTTTTTTGATGATCCAATGGATATTGGCAATTTGATCTCTGGTTCCTCTCTCTTTTCTAAATCTAGCTTGAACATCTGGAGTTCACAGTTCATGTCCTATTGAAGCCTAGCTTGGAGAATTTTGAGCATTACTTTACAAACGTGTGAAGTGGGTGCAATTGTGCAGTAGTTTGAGCATTCTTTGGCATTGCCTTTCTTTGGGATGTAACATTTTACATACACATATATTTTTATTTGCCACCTGACAAAGAGCTGACTCATTGGAAAAGACCCTGATGCTAGGAAAGATTGAAGGCAGGAGGAGAAGAGGGAATCAGAGGATGAGAAAGTTGGATAGTATCATTGATTCAATGGACATGAGTTTGAGCAAATTCCAGGAGATAGTGAAGAACAGAGGATCCTGGTGTGCTGCAGTCCATGGGGTCACAAAGAGTTGAACAGAACTTAGCCACTGAACAGCAACATTATTTTTATTGTTTCTGCTTATGTATATAATGTTATGACTTCTATTGAGACTTCAGTTTTGTTTTTATTTTTTGTTTTGTCTCCTATGTCTTTTCCCTTCTAACAACTACTACCAGTCCTCTGAGTCTCATTAAAATTCCCAAGAGTATATCATTTTATTATCCTTATTGAATGGAATTCTCATGCCCAGCCAGTTAATTGGCTACTAGTCAGCCTTTGTATTGGTATATATGAGAAATCTGCTGTGGCATGCCATTTACTATGTGGATAATATTTTGGTAGCAACTTCCATGATTGAAAAAAATGTTGCATACCTTTAACTGTTCTTAAAAATAATGAATATTATTATTTCTCTGTCTTGAAGGCTTTTTCAAAACATTAGTATCTATTAATGGAGTAATTATACTATAGTACCATGGAATTTATTAAGGAAATCCAAAAGTAATCAGAAGCTATAATAAAATTGCTATGTTATGAATCCGTCTAATCCTTAAAACCACCTTTTAGGTTTACAATTCTTAAAACTTCAGTAGATATGGATGCCAATTTCATGAAACATCCTTGAGAATAATACATCCTGAGTTATTTTTGTAACTTAGAGTATTCATCCTGCAGAAGAAAAAATAGCTTCAGTCTTCTTTCATTTCTGTTCAATTTTCACAAATTAATATTCCTTTGCAGGCCTGTTTCATTTAGTTTCAGCATTACAGAAACCAAAGACTCAAAATACTTTTAAGAAAAACCCTCAGAAAAACTGTGAAGTTTATAATGGCAGCAAAGGGAGTAGGTGTGTGATCTTCACTTCTCTGAATTTCAGTGCTCAAAACCATAACACAAATTAGATTCTGTACTCAGTACAGCTGACTCTTATTTTGATGACATCCTATATTCCCCTAATTCAATGTCTACAATTACAGGCTAACTCTGTAAACTTAGTCTTCCTCAGGAGCAATTTTAGCCTATTAGACTGAACAGTGTCTTATACTTTTCATCTTAAACTCATCATTCCCTTGCCCAAATATAGATGGGTATTTTCATTGTCATATTTTTTGTTGCTCAGTTGCTCAGTCTTGTCTGACTCTTTGTGACCACATGGACTCTAATCTGCCAGGCTAGTCTGTCCATGGGGTTTTCCAGGCAAGAATACTGGAGTGGGTTTCCATTCACTTCTCCAGAGGATCTTCCCAACCCAGCAAATGAACCTGCGTCTTTTGCATCTCCTGGATTGGCAGGTGGATTCTTTACCACTGAACCACCTGGGAAGCCCATGTCATTCCCAACAAAACCATTACCCAACTAAATGCAATCCAATCTTAGTAAATCCTGATCATGCATAGTTTACTCACTTCAGTACTTTTTCATTTCTCATACTGAAATGAGAAATGTCTTCTTTTACTGAAAACACATCCTACTTGCCTTAAAAATTTTTTCACATTAAGTTACTTTTTCTGTTGACAAATTAGTAACAGAATAAGGTCTTATTTTATGTCTAATAAACCTAGGTACAACAGAAGTATACTTAACACAATGGTTCTAAGGACATGTTTAGATTAACAGATAAATATTAATACCAGGTATTAATTTAATATGTCATACTTAAGGAATGAGTTTATTTCATTGTGCTAATGCTATGGACTGAACTGTGTTCCCATTATTTCATATGTTGAAGCCTTAACTCCCAACATGACAGTATTTGGATATAGGGCATTATGGAGATAATCATAGTTAAATGAAGTCATAAGAATAGAGTCATAATCGATAAAATTGGTGGTCTTATAAGAAAAGGAGGAAAGAGAGATTTCTGTATCACCAAACACACAAAGAGGTCTTTTGAGCACATAGCAAATGGGTAACCACCTACAAGCCAAAAAAAAAATGAGGCCTCAGAATTAAACCTACTTTATTGTCATATTGATCTTTTGGATTTCCCAGGCTCCAGAACTATAAGAAATAAGTCCCTATTGAAGCTACTTAATCTATGGTAATAATAATTTGCTTCCCAGGTGGCTCACTGGTCAAGAACCCACCTGCCAAAGTAGGAGATGCAGGAGACATGGGTTTGATCCCTTGGTCAGGAAGATCTACTGGAGGAAGAAATGGTATGCCATTCCAGTGTTCTTGCCTGGGAAATCCAATGGATAAAGGAACCTGGTGAGCTTCAGTCCATGGATCCTAAAGAGTCAAACATAACAGCACACACTCACAAGGCAGCTTGAACTGATTTAAATAATTAATCACTACTCTACCTTTCATCCCCCTTATACACAAGCAGCTAGAGTGAATGCGTTTGCTTTGGTGGTGGTGGTGGTGTAGTTGCTAAGTCATGTCTGACTCTTGCGACCCGTGGACTGTAGCCTGCCAGGCTCCTTTGTCCATGGGATTCTCCAGGTAAGAATACTGGAGTGGGTTGCCATTTCCTTCTCCAAGGGTCTTCCCAACCTAGGAATTGAACCCAGGTCTCCTGCATTGAAGGCAGGTTCCTCACCAACCGAGCTACGAGGGATGCCCCAAAAGTCTCTTTGCTGCTGCTAAGTCACTTCAGTCATGTCCGACTCTGTGCGACCCCATAGACTGCAGCCCACCAAGCTCCCCCGCCCCTGGGATCCTCCAGGCAAGAACACTGGAGTGGGTTGCCATTTCCTTCTCCAATGCATGAAAGTGAAAAGTGAAAGTGAAGCTGTTTAGTCGTGTCTGACTCTTTCTGACCCCATGGACTGCAGCCTACCAGGCTCCTCCATCCATGGGATTTTCCAGGCAAGAGTACTGGAGTGGGGTGCCATTGCCTTCTCTCAAAAGTCTCTGTAGACATTCTTAAACCAATGACATGCCAAAAATAGAATGTCTTGGAACATGTAGGAGGATACAAATTCGTGTTAATATAGAAACAATAAAGGAGCAGATATAAGATTCTGCCAACAAGAGGTATGTGTCACTAGTGACAAGACTTATGTGAAAAACCCTCAATCTGATGATTCTCCTGTTCTCCTTCCTTGGTTTTCAAAAAAAACTAGTGACTAGTTAGAATGGAAAAGGAAGAGTATATTTCTTTCTTAATTTTTTAAAGAAAACGTTTGATATTTTCCCTCTAGTCTGATGAAGTTCTGGGTAGATGATATAGAAATAATTAGAAGAAAATGTAATTATTTCATGTTAAAATGAATGACAGAGAAGTATAATGTCAAAACCCACACATTTTTCATAATATAAAAGAATGGATCAGAATGACATCTACAGAGAATAAAGTGAACCAGAAAGATATATGAATATGAAAAGTTTCACATTTTATCTTTTAATGAGTGGAAAGAAATAAAAAATATTATAAAATAAAAGAAATAACTTTAATAAGAATTAGAAAAACTTGCAAAATGAATGACAGGATTTAAGAAAAAATAGCATACAAAAGAAATTATTATTTAGAAACTAGATTAAAACACAAGAACAGATGAACATAAATTTGGAATATAAGTATATATATATAATTATGCAATATGTATAATATAGCATTGAAATATAATGAATAATGTATGTGAATTAAAAAGTAAAATATTAAAAGGAGAAAAATCAAAAAAGAATGGAAAGGGATGAGAAGATTAAATTAGGAAATGACAGCTATAAATAAGTACAGAGAAGCAAATATATGGATAATAGAAATGGCCCCCCAAAAAAGCAAGGGTATAAAATAAATACTAAAATATAGCAAGTATACTGAAAAGAAAAAAAAAGTATATTGTCATTAAACTTTTCCATTCCAGTGATTTATATCAAGAGAAGACTGAGCTGTATAGTAAGATACTCAACAAATGAAAAACACGAGCACTAATTTTACAGCTAGCACACTTACTTTTTCACATAAGGCAACAGACTTACTGCTGTTGACACATTTAAACTTGGAAATTTTTCCCTTTTTAGAGAAATCTATTAGAGGACAATCATCTAATAGAAAACCAAAATGACTGCATTGACATAAGAACTCATAATGAACAGTACACATAGCTATTTGTAGAATTAATTTTAAGTGAGACTTAAAAGGGAGAGCCTATGATATATTCAGACTGTCTAGTTATACTAAAAATGAGCAGAGAGTATGTGAATAATATATGCAAAAATATTTTTTTGAGATTTATCAGTGGAAATGATTTTAATAGTGCTATTATAAAACTTTAGTATATGTAACGTGTGGGGGAAAATAGTCTAATTGTTTTTTTTTTATTTCTATAATAATTTTTTATTTCTATAATTCCCTATGTTCTTTAAATCAGAATTCTAATCCATGCTGCGGAAGAAAATATATTTGGATTAGTGGCAATGGCACCCCACTCCAGTACTCTTGCCTGGAAAATCCCATGGATAGAGGAGCCTGGTAGGCTCCAGTCCATGGGATCACTAAGAGTCTGGCACGACTTTGCAACTTCACTTTCACTTTTCGCTTTCATGAATTGGAGAAGGAAATGCCAACCCACTCCAGTGTTCTTGCCTGGAGGATCCCAGGGACAGGGGAGCCTGGTGGGCTGCCGTCTATGGGGTCACACAGAGTCGGACACGACTGAAGCGACTTAACAGCAGCAGTACAAATAATTAATTTTAAAATCTTATAGTACTAAATTTGAAGTGGAAGTATGAAATTAAGAGTATTTATTCTGATACACATTATATGTATATATGTAATATTTACATGCAAGATATATATATATAATGTAATATGTACATACATATTTATAGTATGTCTATGTGTATATATATATACACATACATACATATAAATATAAGTGAATTATGACTTTACCACCGAAAAGCCTAGAAACAATGACCAACTCAGAAGTAATGAGAAGCTTTACCACCTAGCATGTAGGTTGTAGTCTTGAAATACCACTTACCGTCAAAGTACTAGAGGTGCTTGGACAAATATCTGAGTGGAGTCTGGAGCATATGTCCCAGCTAAACCTAGAACACTTTATTACAGTGGCTGGTAATGAAGCACCAGAAATTACTAAGTTAGTGTATAACACTAGGATTACATCAATTTGAAGAAGCTCCCACTGACTAAAGACAGGCTAATTTATACTTCAATAAGGATAATAAATTTAACTTAAATTTATTGATAAAATATTTTTTAAACAGTTAAACAAGGAGAAAGTATATATCTTGTACCACTGAGTAACTAAATAATAGACGAAGAGTATCTCTTTTAATAATATTTCAACTAAAAATAAGCAATAAATGATGGAATTGAAATATTACTAATTTGGCAGCTTTTCGATGACTATATGGTGTTTCTTAGTATGATCCTATAATTATTTACTTTAATTATTTTATCAAATACTGTGTATTTACAAGGGAGAAGGAACTGGCAACCCATTCCAGTATACTTGCCTAGAGAATTCCGTGGATGGAGGATCCTGGTGGGCTGCTGTCCATGGGGTCGCACAGAGTCGGACAGGACTGAAACGACTTATGCATGCATGCATTGGAGAAGGAAATGACAACCCACTCCAGTATTCTTGCCTGGAGAATCCCAGGGACGGAGGAGCCTGGCAGGCTGCTGTCTAGGGGGTCACACAGAGTCAGACATGACTGAAGCAACTTAGCAGCAGCAGTAGCAGTGTATTTAAAAACATAAAAATATGAAAGGTACAACAAAGACTTGTGTTCTATCCCCAAGTTTAAGAAATATGTCAATAACTTTGAAATTCTCTATATGTCAGATGTCCCATTGTTTCTCATGGGTCATTTCATAGGTAAACTTGGCTGTTCTCAAAGTTTCTTGTTCTGTGCTATCTGCAAGATTTTATTTGATTTCTTTACGTATACTTATATATAGTTCTTTTAAACTCTGTGTCTGAAAATTTCAATATCCAGTCTTGAGGCCTTGACATTATATGTCTAGTATTTCCATTTGACCATGAGATCTTCTTGTAGATTTTGTCATTTTTTTTCTCCCATGTGTCCAAAATTTTTGTATCTTTATTTATGAAAATGCAGTTTGAACCTTAGTTTAAAGGTGAGTCTTTTCCTAAAGAAAATGTGCCTATGCTTGGAAAGATATCTGGCTAAACTATTAACCTGGAATAATTTTCAAATGAATTCTCAGCTTGAGGTTTTTAAGGCTACACCACAAAGGTGAATTTTCTTGTCACTGGCTCTTCAATGTCTACTTAAGAGTACATGGAACAAAGGAAAAATCAATACAAACAGCCAAAAGAGCTATATTGAATCCTGTGGTTGGCACTTTAAAATGTGAGTTACAGGGATATGACTATGTTTTCTTGCCCTATAATACTGACAGCCTTCTTGTGCTTTATACTTTATCTCATTTTATCCTCAAACTACTCTAGACAGTCAACATCAGCGACATCTATTCTAAAAAACTAAAGTCATAGAATTTAGCTAACTTTCCCCACAGCATTCTCGGTTTGTGCCTGGTTTTTCTGTCACTTCCCATTCCTATAGGGCTTGGAGGTGGTGTGGTTTCTACTTAATTCTCATTACCATTTTCAGCAGATTTCTCCTTTCTGCTTGCATTTTTTTTTTAAAGACAGTCCTTCAGAGTGCCTGATTTCAGACTAGGTCTCCTATTAGTTCTCCATTTTAAAACTTTTCAAGGTTCTTTTCTTGGTTAGTAAAAATCTTAGTCCCTAGTCCATTCCCTTTTCAACTTTTTGCTTGTCATTTTCCCATGACTTTACCCTCCATTTTATTGATATGTTCAGTATTTAGCCTCTCAAAAATGTTATATATAAGCACCCTCCTCTGGCCACTTCTATGATCTCTTTCCAATTCACTTTAGCTTCTTCTCTCCAATAATTATTTTGCCTCCATTGAAACATCCTATCCCTTGACCCAAACTATTCTTCACTGTCATCTGCCTTATCTTCCTCTCAATTTTCTCTTTAACCATGCTAGCTTCCATGATTAATCACTCCCTTGTAGAAGCCCTCTACTCCTTTGCTTTTCTCTAGTGCTTTTAGAATTTGCCTGGCCAAATGCCAAACCTGATTAAGCTCATAATTCTGCTTACTCTGTGCATGCACCTGAATATTTGAACATGCCTGGAGAGAAAACAGAACCACGCTGACTTTTTCACACTTTAAATTCATAGTCACTAATCTTCAGGGCACACTTAAAAGTGCTAAGCAATCCTATAATTCCCCAGTAAATTTACTTGTCTACTCATCAAGTTGATTCTTTCTTATTTCCCTCCTCTCAAACATCTTAAACCCTCTCATTTTCCTCGTGGACAATCAGTAACATCAATTCTTGCTTTGCTGATAACACAGAAGCCACTAGGAGACAATTCCTTTGGCTTTTTATCATCAAATCTTTCAGACTACATTCACATGCACCCAATGCTCATTGAACCTGTTAGGATGCTTTAACAGCAAGCAGCAAAGCACTAAAATGTTAAGATAGGGTTTTTGACATTTCATTAAAGAAAATCAGAGATATGTGATTTCAGGAATGGTTAATTAAAAGTCAACCCACCCATTTACCTGCTGAATCCCATCTCCTTTTGTTTATTCAAGGATCTTTATCTGTCAACTAACCCCTGTTTCCTTTGCATCAGCAATTTCCCCCTTTCTAATTAATTATTTCCCTTAACATTACAACTATGCTATAGTATTACTTAGTTGAACAATTCTTCCTTTTGACAGGAAGATCCCCATCAATTACACCAAAGAAATAAAAATTTTGGAAAGTGTTGTATATGGTCACTGTCTTCACTTTCTCTTTATTCCCTTTAATCAGATTAAGTTATTACTGACAATCTACATTACATCTTATGAACTTTTATCTAATTAAAATTATTATATTATTGTGGTTTACTCTCATCAGAAGTGTTACAAATGTGTTTACTAAGTTCCATTGACTTTCTCTTCTTACTTGCATCTTTGTTATTTTACAATAGCATCCATTATTTCACTTAATACCAAATGGAATAAAAGAGGGCTAGGGAAGAGAATTAAAGAATAAGGAGAGGATAAATGAGTTTTGGGGAAAGATCAGCAAGATCCTTGGAAAGGTATAGGAAAAGATGGGTGAAGGGAAGACGTCTTATGAGGGCCTGTCATGGCCATCAGCTTCAGAGTCATTACCTTTTGTTAACACAACACAGAATACTGTTCACATCTTTATGGACTCCAGTTTGTCCAGTAAAATGCCTTGTTTATAAATAGCTACAAAGTAGTTACTTTTCCATTTAAAGTTTTCAAATTGCATTTTCAGAAAGATTAACCAAACATCATATGTGATTTGCACAATCTCTTGGTGAGGTTGGGGCTTCCCTGGTGGCTCAGTAGTAAAGAATCTGCCTGCAATGCAGGAGTCGTGGGTTCAACACTTGGGTTGAGAAGATCTCCTGGAGGAGGGCATGACAACCCACTCTGGTATTCTTGCCCGGAGATCCCATGGACAGAGGAGCCTGGTGGGCAACAGTCCATAGGGTTGCAAAGAGTGGACACGACATGTGACTGAGCATGCATCCATGTTGGTGAGGTACACTAAAAAAAATAGTAATTTTTGTTTTACTACATGTGTGATTTGAGGCCAATCATTTAACCTCTCTGCACTCTAATTTTATCATCAGTAAAATGAGTAAACTGTTGATACGAACATGGTAGCATTAGTGAGGATTGAATTAATTTAGTACCCAGCACATAGCAAGGGTATTTATGTTATCTTCTAAGATGATTGTCATTATTATTTTAAAGAAAGGAAAACTGATGTCCATAAAGGTTAGAATTACCCAACTGGAGAAGAGAATGATGAGTTCTGGATCAAAATCCATGTATTTTAATTTTTCAGTGATCTACTTTACCCTATTGTTGAATTCAGAGGATATCACTTAGCATGGGTTTAAACATAAATTCAATTCCAAGCAAACTTTTATTTCCTTTAGGAGACTGATATTTGTCTTTCCTGACAACGAGAATTAAAAAACTGATTAGCTTTACCTCTGTTCACTGGCTGCTGAGAAGCTGAATCAAATTTAAAGTGTAATCATTGCAATTATCTGTCTTTATTGCCTTTATCTTCATTGCTTTTATCCATGTCTTATTTGTATTCTGCTTTTCCCTGGTAATTACTTTTTATATATGTATTTTTTTATTAGCTGTCCTTCTGAATTTCTTAGAAGAATTACTTACCATTGTTGAACAAATAAATCTTCTACTATTGTTGGAAGTTGTGAGGAAGAGTTGCCCACATGAGAAGTAGATAAATTGCAAGCCAAAGCCTACAATTTGAAGCTTCCACCCTTGTGGCTCTTTATTTAGAGCTCATAATTGAAGCCACTATTTGTTTTCTCTGTCTGTGATGTCTTAATATATGCAGAATAGTTCTTCCAATTGTCAGTTACACAAGCCTTTTTTGTTTCTCGGGCTCAGCTGCTCTGGGGGACAACAGTCTTTCTTTTGAAGTGCTCACACCAGGGTTCTCCGAAATTAACACATTTGCCACAGAACTTCTACCTTTTTTCAATCCTCTGTCTCTTTCTAAATTGAGATACAATATACAGGGTAAAGTGTATAAAGTATATTACTCAATTATGCAGTTTAAGAATTATTTGCATGTTTACATCCTTTTAACCACCACTCAGATCAAGATATAAAATATTTCCAGCACTCCATAAGATTCCTTTGTGCCTATCTTGTCTACACCACTGCCCCCAAGAGGTAACCACTATTCTGAGTTCTATCATCATCAATTAATTTTGCCTGTTCTCGAACTTTCTGTAAGTGAAGTCATGCATAGACTATAGACATTTTTGTGCATCTAGCTTTTCCCCCCACTTCACCTATCTGTGAGATTCATTCCTGGTTTGGTTTTGTTTTTTGTGCCTGTGTTTGGCAGGTATTGTTTGTTTGCTTGCTTGCTACACCTAAATAGCTCTATTCAGCTCATACAGCAGATTATTTTATTGTTATGTCCTAACCCATTGTATGAAAATACCTCAATGTATATTTCCATTCTCCTTTTGATAGGCATCTGGCTTGTCTCCAGTGTGGGATTATTATGAATAAAGCCACTCTGAATACTGTATATTGGCTACAAATCCACCTGGGCACTTAGATGATGTAGAAGAGGTAAAATTATAGAAGCATCCATCGTTTCCATCTCTCCCGAGTGTTTGTTATGAAACTCCTCAGTTCTTTGTGAAGCTATGATAAAGAGACAAGTCTTACAAAAGAGGAAGAGAGGACCTAAAATATCAGTTAGAAGGATAGAATAGGAAAATTTCACTTGTTATGAAAAATATATCTCCACAATTCCTTTATAATCACAAAACTAATGGGCATTTTAGTGTTCTTTACACCCTGTTTTACTTTGTACCCACAACATAATAGAGGAAAGAAAAGGTTTATTTAGCAGTGGCCATCTCTTATAGATTATTTTCCTCCCCAGTCCTAATTTATATTCCTTTCTCTTTAATATTGACCCTTACTCCTCTGCTTATCTGAGGCAGAGGTAGAGGATACCCAGTGGTTTTCCTAATCTGATCTTATCTGGGGCGCACTGGTAATTTCTCTACTGTTTGTACTGTATTCTCTATGCACAGAAGTTGTTCCCCTTCTTATCTTATGTAAACGGTGACATCTTACAGGAATGTGACTTTAAAAAATCCTACAGGTTTTCTTCATCCTTACAAATTTATCTGAACCATTTTACATACATATTGTTATTTTGTTATTCACTGATACTGCTGATAGATTAAAACACATTAAAAAGAATTCAAAATGGTTTTCCCCTTTCATCTTACCTTTTCTCTTTTTATCTAGACATACCATTTCTTATCAACGTTTTACAGAGATCTGATTTCTTATTGGGTTCATCATCACAATATAATTCTTTACTTACTTTATTTTATATATGAGTTTTGAATTCTTATCTATTTTTTTTTACAGGGATTCAGAATCTAGCATATAGTTCTCTGTTACAAACCAGTGGAAGAATATCACAAAGTGGAGGTAGAGAGGTGTGAACTTATGTAACACTGTTTTTCAGGATCTGGTAAAACTGAAGCATTTATATGTTGATAAACTTATTATGATGTAACATAGTTGCATTGCTACTTACAATATATTTTAAATATGTATTGGCTATCAAGAGAGTTAGATAAGTATCCTCAGTTCTCCTAAGTCTTATACCTAAGCAACTCTGAGTAAATGCTGGAATTAGAAAGAAGCAGATTACCCAGACCATTTCCCCTGCCTCAGTCAACTCAGGCTGCTGTAACAAACTACCAAAGTCTGGGTGTCTTAAACAGCAGAAATCTATTTCTCACTGTTCTGGAGAATGAGAAATCCAAGATCAAGGTACCAGTGAGTCAATATGGTTCCTGGGTGAGAGCTCTCTTCTTGGCTTGTAGACAGCTGACTTCTGGCTAGGTTTTTACTATGTTCTGACTGGCTATATTCTTACACATCATCAGAAAAAAAGAAAGAGACAGAGAGACAGACGGAGGTAAAAAAAGAGAGAGAGAGAAATTTCTTTCTCTTCTTATAAAACTACAAATCTCATTTTGAAAACTCTACAGATTAGAGCTGTTGCTCTAAGTGAATATTGTCATAGCGGTCATTCACTCAGCTGCATTGATGGGCAGCCTGGCTGTGCCTGAAGCCCCACAGAGGCAATTTGGTGCTCCCCCACATTATCTCTCTTTCTTTGCAGTGTCTCATCCTTTAGGAGTGTCTACATGGCTCTCACTCCAGCAGACTAATCTGTAGCTCCCTGTAGCATGGCAGCCACCTTCCAGAAGAGAAGACAGAGCCACCAGGCACCTTCATCCAGATCCAGAACAGGCACGTCATCACTCCTCTACATTCTGTTTATTGAAACAAGTCACTAGCCATCTAAATCAAGGGGTGGGAGGGGGATAATAGAAACAGACTCCATTTCTGGATGAGAGGAGCCACAAATTTCATCGCCAAATGTGGCAAGACAGAACATCATTGCAGCCACCTTTGGAAATGCTCTGCTGCATCCAGAATGTAATAAAGTCAGCCAGGACCACCTCTTCTCCCTTACAATCTGCCAATCAATGTTCCGGATTGTTTTCATTACAATCTTTTCCTACCCAGTTGCAATGACCTTAAGACTCAGGCCTTATGAGATTATGAATGAATTCTAATCTTGATTTTTAATTCTGGCCCCAATGAATTTTTAATAATGTATTATTAAACTTTATTTTTTAGAGCAGTTTTAGGTTCATCTCAAAATTGAGTGGAAGGTACAGTGATTTTTCTTGCTGCCACCCATGCATACCCTTCCCCATTAACAGCAGCACCACCAGAGTGACACATTTGTTACAGCTGATGAAGCTACCCTGACATATCACTATGTTTGAACCCCAAAGCCATAGTTTACATTAGGGTTCACTCTTGGTGTTGTACATTCATTGAGTTTGGACAAATTTATAATGATGTGTGTCTGCCGTTATAATATCACCTGGCCCAAATGAACTTGGTAAACATTTGTATTTTTCTGAAGTACAGTTTTGCTCATTCTTTTAACTGCCTGAGGTTGAAAATCCCACTTCACTGAGAGGAAGTAGGGAAGAATTGAACAGTGTTGTCAGAAGGATTCTGCACAGAGTGACTACAGTTCAACTCTCTGTAAATATTGCTAATTGTTCTCAGTGCTATATATAAGCTTTGTTTAAGAATTAAACACTGTTAGCATGCTCCCATCTAAACTTTTGCTTGCTCTTTGCTAAACATCCCTCTCCTCTGCTATTAATGCCAGTCTTCATTAGCATGACCATTCTCTTACCTGTGGACTTCATTTAGCTGATATATCTCATAATGGGTGTACAGTTCATTTGAACGGGCTGGGCAGTGCGAAATAGATGGTATCATCAATGCCCTCGTTCTGGACGCCATAAGTCTATTGACATTCCTGTCTTTGTTTAAGCCTGTGAACAAACAAAAATTCTTAGGCTTTGTTCACAATTTCTGTTCAGTTATCTCTCCCTCATCCTAGAGATAATATATCAATTTTGTTGTGTATAAACTTAAGTAAAGTGTCTAGGGACATTTGAAGAACTACTGAAAATTTACTTTCACCTCACTCTGTTCAGATAGAGAACAAAAAAAAATTAAAAGTATATAGATTTTCTAATAAAACTTATAAGTGAGAAACTCATAATTTTAAATACTGCTAAGATTTACTCCTTCAGACTCATTACTCTCCAAATATACAAATCTTGAACACTGTTAGGTAATAGCTATACGCTACTTCATAATGGAGACAGTACAGATCTGGTTGTTAAATAAGGTCATTAACTCTGCATGTCTTAAAATAAGAATGGTTCCATTCTTAATAAGTTTTTGCTAAACATAATGGAGCATTTAGGAAAGTGTTCTCAAATAGTTACTTGTCATAAAACCCTGAGGTAAGATTTGGTTATAGGTCTCAGCTCCTATTATTGTGTTCCATTAAAATGTGCTGATGGTTTATTCTTTTGTATTAAGAAAAGTCTTCACACCTGGGATTCTTTATTCTGATACCCACCCAAGTTTTTAATCATACCCGCTAAGATACACTTATTTATTCAGTTAAAATGTCAGTTTCTTCTTTGTATAAAATGACTACCCATGATCATACCTCTATTTCCTTCATTGTCTCATTCAGCACCTGTGCTAGATGGAAGGCATATACCAGTGACCCGGGCAGGCATGTTCCATGATTCTGTGGAACTTACATTCTTATGGGGAAAAACTAGATAAAAAGGTGCAGTATGCCACTGGATTGCCAGGATTTTGGAGGCCATCAAATGATGTAAATAGATGAGGAGATGTTGTAAACCACTCACTTAAATCTAAGACATTAAGAAGCTGGCAACCAAACCCACAGGCCTTGAGAATTTGACTCTCCATGAATTACATGTATTCAAATCATCCAGGTATATTTTGGAAGACTTTTTAGAAAACTCAAGAGGTTCCTGGAAGCATGGAAAGCAGGGCAGTGTTATTTCTTCCAAGTTGTTTTAGTAAAACTCTATTAAAATAAATGTACATGAATTGACCAGAAAAAATGTGTATTATAATTTTAGATACCAGTTCTATAAAGAAATTAAAAGGAATCAGAAAGCAATGCAGAGCAAGGAGAGGTGAAAGGAAGGAAGAAAACCTACAGGGCAGTGGAACAAGGGCTTTCTGAATCTGTGGTGGTGGCATTTGAACAGAGACCTGACTCCTGAGGACATAGTCTGAGGAGATGTGCAGTCATTCAGGTCAGAGGCACAGAATATGAGAAGGCTAGAAGGTGGGTCAAATTAAGGAAAGGGAGAGTGGTAGGAGCTGAGGTTGGGGAAGTGAGGAAGGATACGTCATGAAGTGATTTGCATGCCATGAACATGTTGCTCAGCTTTTAGTTTTGAATACAATGGAAGTTATAGCAAAATGGCTGGTGCTACACTTAGAAGTATTCTTTGATCTATTTATCAGGCTACTCAAAAGACTGCCTTTTTGAGCAGGATCTGCAACAAGAAGCAATTCTGTGACAAATTCAGATTGTGGTACAAGCAGTTTTGCCACTTGATGCATAAGTTATGGCAAATTCCAGAGTTCTTTAAGCATCTGTGGTAAATAATAGTAACGTATTGAATCTTGGGGAACACCCAGGAAGAGATTTCAAAACAAAATCTTTAGGTTCTGAAGCAAGATTGGACAGTATGCAGAAGAGAAGCCTACACTGTTCAAAAATCATCTCCTGCCATGGTATTGGACCCTGGTGGAGAAAGTGCCTGACCGTAGCATATCAAAAGTCTATGCAACCAGAGTTTTCATCATAAATTAGTTATTTTCACTCATCAAGTTATAAGGTCTGGCAGGAACAGCAACAATCTACCATACAAGAAAAGGTCTGCATTTGGGATCATTCCTGAACAGACAGCTCAGAACCCAATGACATTCCTTGCACCAGTGACTCTGAGTATAATTACACTTAGGATTTAATAAGGTATTTATTAAGTTTCTGTCTGATAGAGAAGGAAAAACCTGGCCAGGTTCAAAGGTTTATCAAGCCACACAAAAATTTGTATACATCAATGTTCATAGCAGTATTATTTATAGAAGCCAAAAAGTGGAAACAATCAAAATGGTATCAACTGATAAAGAAAAACATGTGATATATTCATAAATGGATATTATTCAACCATATAAAGTACTAATACATGATACAACATCGATAACTCTTAAAAATATTGTGTTAAGTGAAAGAAGTCAGTTACAAAGGACCACATACTATATGATTCCTCTTATACAAAATGTCCAGATTAAGCAAATTCACAGAGACAGGAAGCAAATTAGTGATTGCCCATTACTGGGTATAGAAGGTTTGGAGGATGATGGTTAGGAAGGAGGGTCATTAAAATGTGCTAAAATGAGTTGTGTGATGAATGCACAATTTTGCGAAAATATGAAAAGCCATTACATTGTATAATTTAAATGGGTGGGGCAATTGTATGGTGCATGCTTTATATTTCAATAAAGCTGTTTTAAAAGAAGATGTATTGGCTTGTTAGCATGTCAAATGCTTAAAATTGGTTACTAATACATTACAGCTCTACATAGCAATGCTCATGAAAGACAGCAATGAGGGGGAAATCCTTTCAATTGTCAGAACTTCAAGCAGGTCTCCTAGGCATCAATTTAGAGGGGAGAGAGAAAATGTTGAAATTAAGAATATATACAGATTCTTCATCAGTGGCAAATAGTTTGGTTGTTTGGTCAGGGACCTGGGAGGAACAAGTCTTAAAGCTACAATGCAGTAAGTTCTGAGAAAGGAATATATGGATAGATCTACAGGAATGAACACACAATGTGTGGATCTTTTTATCCCACATTAACAATTACCAGGAACATCCACCATACTTAAAATCAGTGGATAGAATGATCATCCCACAGAGCTTCACCAAATGCTACCCTCACCCACTTCATTGCTTGCACAACAGGCCCAAAATGGAGAGGCCCTGGGAGCAAGGACGGAAAATATGTGTAGGTCCCCAACTGAACTAGCTACTGTCGTTACTGAATGTCAAACTAGCATTGGAAAAAACTCTGAGATCCCCATTAATCCAGGAGATTAATAAGTAACTTGGAAAACATTGATCACATCAGACCTACCTCTTCCATCTTTGGAGGGGCATCAGTTCATCATTATTTAGATACAGATTATGAATATGGGTTTATCTTTCATGCCAATAGTGCCTGAGCTAGCATTGCTATTAAAGGGTCCTGAGTGTTTATCAGATAGGATCCAGCGTAACACAGCTTTGGACCAAGGAATCCACTCTTTTTGAAGGAAGTATGATGATGGGCATATGACCTTGGACCCCATTGTTTCTGCCTTATACCATATCATGGTGAAGCTAAAGATTGATAGAAATTTGGAACTGTTTGATAGTCACAATTTTAAGATATGTCCCCAAGAGTTTGATCCCCTGGTATATACATATCTTTGCCCTGTTATTCAAACACTAATCTAGTTTTTCAGTAGAGGGATTTACTTTTGAAATTAATATTCCAAATCAGTTGATCTTAAGATAGGGTGACCATCTGGATCAATCTATCGCATGAGCCCTTAAACACAAACAATTTACTCTGGCTGGTGACAGAAGGGGAAATTAAGAGATTCAAAGCAATGGCATGATGTGGTGTACTGTTGCTGATTTGGAGATGGAAGGGGACACTTGGCAAAAGAATTCAATCACCTTTGATGAGCTGAATGATCACCCTAATATCTAGCAAGGACTTCACAGGGGACTTTAGTCCTAAAACCACAAGGAACTGAATTTTGCCAACAACCTGAATGAGCTTAGGAGTAGATTTTTTTTTTTGTCCCTGAGCCTCCAGATGAGAACTAACCAAACCAACTCTGATTTCAGCCTTGTGATACCCTGAATTTAGTCAAGCTGTGCTGAACTTCTGACCTATAGGAAGTGAGTTAATAAATGGGAGTGGTCTTCACTCACTAAGTTTGTGGTAATTTGTTACTCAGCTATAGAAAACTAATACAGGTGGCCTCTGAACTGTACACCTAGAAGGCCAGGCTTATGGAATTAGAGCATTTTCTTTCAAGCTGCAGTATATATTTTGAATTATCAACTATTATATGATGTTATGTCCCACCAGGTAGAATAATTAGGTCTGGGAACAGAGAGGTGGAAGTCAGGGTGGACTATCTCATTGTCACTTTGTACTTTTCCTCTCCACAACTTTAGGCTCATTTGGACTAGAGATCCTGGTTCCAGCCATGATGTGATGGGGCCTTCCACCAGGAGATGCAGGTAAGGTTCCCCTAAACCTAAGGCTATGATGGCCACCTGGTCATTTATTGATCCTCACACCAGTAAGTACAGGTAAAAAATGAAATTGTTTTACTGACTTGAAGAAATGAGCCTTATTTTCATGAAGAAATAGTGATGCTATGTAATGGAGACAGACATGATTATGCTTGGAACTCAGGAAGTCCCATAGGGCTCTTCCTGGTTTGGGTCTTTTTCACTCCCAGTAATAGCCATGATTAGGCAATTAATCAAAAGCCATGATTAGGCAGTTAATCAAAAGCAACAGCTCTAGCCTGTCAGATTTAGCCTGACAAGCGTATACTAATGAGATGTTCAGACCCCAAGAGTTCAAGGTAATGATGATCCAACAGGCTATTCACCTAGTGATTTTCAGCTTGGAGAAGGGGTAAATTTCCCCCACTGGGGTGCATTCGGCAATATCTAGAGACGTTTATAATCACAATTTTGGGGAAGAAGGCTATGGTTTTTCCAGTGGTCATGTATGGATGTGAGAGTTGGACTATAAAGAAAGCTGAGCACAGAAGAATTGATGCTTTTGAACTGTGGTGTTGGAGAAGACTCTTGAGAGTCCCTTGGACTGCAAGGAGATCCAACCAGTCCATCCTAAAGGAGATCAGTCCTGGGTGTTCATTGGAAGGACTGATGTTGAAGCAGAAACTCTAATACTTTGGCCACCTCATGCGAAGAGCTGGCTCAGTGGAAAAGACCCTGATACTGGGAAAGATTGAGGGCAGGAGAAGGGGATGACAGAGGATGAGATGGTTGGATGGCATCACCAACTCAATGGACATGGGTTTGTGTGACTCTGGGAGTTGGTGATGGACAGGGAGGCCTGGTGTGCTGCAGTTCATGGGGTCACAAAGAGTCGGACATGACTGAGTGATTGAACTGAACTGTACTACTGGTTTCTGTGAGTTGAAGTCAGGGATGGTACCTAACATCCTCCAAGGCATCTCCCATAACAAAGAATCATTTGTCCCAAAATGTTAATAGTGCTGAGGTTGAAGCATTCTAACTTAATTCAACAGAAATACTGACCAAAGTTAAATGGAATGTAGAAATATTGATAGAGATAGATGATAAATATTTGGGGAGTGTTGAAGAGGAAAAGAATAGCTGTATTGCTTTGCCAGGCAAAGGGGGCCACAGTGGGCTAATGCTCTCAAAACTGTGCCCCCAAGGAAAATGATAAATATTTATCTCCACCTTGAGATCAATTTCAGGAATGGACTTATATTGTACCATCTGAGCCACCAGGGAACTCCATTGTATTCTGTATGTATATAACTGCTACTGCTAAGTCACTTCAGTCGTGTCCAACTCTGTGCAACCCCATAGACGGCAGCCCACCAGGCTCCCCCATCCCTGGGATTCTCCAGGCAAGAACACCGGAGTGGGTTGCCATTTCCTTCTCCAGTGCATGAAAGGAAAAGTGAAAGTAAAGTTGCTCAGTCGTGTCCGACTCTTCTCGACCCCATGGACTGCAGCCTACCAGGCTCCTCCATCCATGGGATTTGCCAGGCAAGACTACTGGAGTAGGGTGCCATTGCCTTCTCCCATATGTATATAAAGAATATAACAATTCAGTTTCTTGAGATTAAGTAAGTTGTGCATGAATCAGAGTGGCACAAAAGGTGCACTGTCATTTAGCTCTCAGGGTTCTATCCTTGATGGGCCTTAACTTTCCTAGGCCCTCAGACCTGCCTTCCAGTTTCCAGTGTCTTTTACTTTGGGCTTGAGTGCACTGTCTCTGCCTCTTGGTCCACTCGAGGTGTTACACATGAATGAGTGGCAGGCCAGAAATGCTGAGGAATTAATGCCTGTGGTCCCCACCTGCCATCCCTTGTAGGAACAACCTCAGCAAATGTCTAAGAGGAACTGACTTCTTTGTTCATGTAAGCGGGATTCCTTGAGGCACATGCTATATGCTGACTTCTAGAATTCCCTATGGGATTCACTTGCTCATAGTGGCAGTTTGCTTGATAACACATTGTTTATGACTTCCCTTTCTCTGTGTTATGTCCCATCTGACTGATGTTCCTTGGGATCAGCTGTCAAATAAACTCTTTATACCTCAGTCCACACCATGGTGTGATTCTGGGGAAACCTAAATTAAAACAGAAATTTTTGGAGATGTTTAAGTCAGAGAATGACATCATCTAATTGATATTTTTAAATAGCTCCTGTAGCTGTTTTATAACAAATGTGTAGTTGAGAGGGCGAGCAGTTTTGAGAAATGCTGAGGGCTTGAACTCAGATAGGAGCATAGGTTTGGATTACAACTGGGTATATTAACAGTAGAATTGAAGATAGAGAAAAATGTGAAAATTTGGCCTGAATAATTAGATGTGTTCTTGAGAACATGTGGAAAAGAAAGCTGCTGATGCAGGGGTGCTGATGATATAGAACAGGGCAGAGGGAATAAAAATTTATTTCTTTACATATACTCATTTGGTGAATTCTGACTTCTAAGGTTACGTGTTAGGTAACAGTTAAATGTGTAAATCTGGAGGTCTGAGAATTCAGAAAATTAAGTTGGAAGTAATAAACATATGAATGGCATTTCTCCTGTTACATAACAGAAAAAAGTAGAATTTTATGATTAACATTTGACAAGTGCTACAAAAAATGCTTATACATTATTGAACTTAAAAGAACTGGAATTTGATATTTAGAGAAGTCTGAATTATTTTATTTTACTATTATAGAAGTCTCAAGGCACTCCAGTTATAGTTTGGGGGATAATGAGGAAATCTATTGGATCTGAGAATGATGTCCAAGCTCTGAGTAAATATTTCCTTCTTATATGAAAAAAAACAATTATACTTCAGCAGTAAGATTTTATAAATGGCAACTTTTAAAACATATTTTAAGAAGTAAAATGATCACAAATCATGTTACCATAATGAAAAAATAAGTATTAATTTTTGTACAATATCTATTAATGTCATAACCAAAACACTATTTTGTTTTTAATTTTTACTTTGCATGTCTTGAAAGATTTCTGAGTTTATCAAATGTTTATTTTTAGAACATGATTTTCAATCACTACAACTCATTTCATCATATGGTTTTAAGACAATTTGCTTATAGTTAGACATTGAGTTTATTTACAATATTGTATTATAATAATGTAGTACACACTTACTAAGCCTTTGACTACATGATCATTTTCTTTGGTTACATACCTAGAAATGAGAAAGTTATTTAAGGTTGCATGGCATATATTGTTATCATGTATTCTAAGTAGGCTGTGCCAATTTAATACCTGCTGTGCCAATTTTATACCTGTCCTTATTATTTGCCAGCATTAAGGATTGCCTTGGCCAATTTGAGATATATATATACATATATATAATATCAAATATATATTTGTGTGTGTATATACAATGGCACCCCACTCCAGTACTCTTGCCTGGAAAATCCCATAGACGGAGAAGCCTGGTAGGCTGCAGTCCATGGGGTTGCTGAGGGTCGGACACGACTGAGTGACTTCACTTTCACTTTTCACTTTCCTGCATTGGAGAAGGAAATGGCAACCCACTCCAGTGTTCTTTCCTGGAGAGTCCCAGGGAGGGGGGAGCATGGTGGGCTGCCGTCTTTGGGGTCGCACAGAGTCGGACACGACTGAAGCGACTTAGCAGCAGCAGCAGCAGCAGCATGTATACATATATACATATAAAGTTTTTATTTTATCTGCATTTCTCAAATTACTAAAGAGTATTAACTTTTTTTATATTTTTGCCATTTTTATTTCTTCTTTCTCATTACATATTCAGATAGTTTGCCCACTTTCCTAAGGAGAAATTTTTGTAACTATCATTTATTTGTAAAAATTTGCTTGATAAGAACTGTATCTCTTTTTTTCTACAAATTCACAAAATTGTCCCTATGTACTATCACTCTTTCATTTTTGCATACAATGACATTGTTTACAAAAGTTACATATTATGTATAGTCAGTGGAACTCTTCCTTCGATGTTTTCCTTTCTTTGTATGCCTATGTTTTATTTCCATACTCTGAACAAGTAAACAGTAAACATTATTTTCTTCTATTTTTTTAGTGTCCTCATTTTATATATTGATACTTGAAATTTTAATCCAACTGATAATAAATTTGGTTTCAAGTAGGATACATAAATGATATCTAAGATTTCTTTTTAATGCCATATATTGATTAATCATTACAAATTTGAAGAAATAATAATCGATTTCTCAACAGTTTATTTTATTTAATTAATTTCACTATTTATATTTTGGAATGTTATTTGGACTAGTGCTTATCATGAATTTTCATTTTCATAATATAAAATCATTTTTATTATGTTTGTTGATTATCTTTGCCAGTTTTTAAAAAATTACTATTAAACTTTAAAATATTTTAAGTCACCATCATTCCGCTACCTGAACCACTTATCTATAAATGTACTTGGTGAAAGTGGACATCTGTTGTGAATTTACAGTGCTGTGCTACACCCTGCCTTGTGATGCTGGAGCTCAGGCTCCACAAGCCACACTTCCTCTTTGTGTCAGGTTCCTGGAGGGACTCTATAGGCAGAAGCAGATCAAGGAACTAGCTCCTTCTTATCTGCTTCCTGTGGACTTGGGTAAATTTCTATTCCTGTGAGCATCTCCCTAGGAATACTTCTCCACTTTGGTAGTAGCAATTTCTTTCTATAAAAGCAACTGTATTCATTTTACAGATTTTCCAGCCTTCATACAATCAGCCTAATCATGTCCTCTCAGAGATTCCAGAACCAATTGCCTGTGTTCCCTTCTCAAAGTTCTTTCAGTTCTATGAGACCTCTACACACTTCAAAGTATTAATGAATCCAACTTTTTCCCTTTGTTTCCTCATCCCTAGGAGTGGTAACTGCTTTTGAAATTGCTATCTTTGTGAATTACAGAGTTCTCTTTTTACTTAAGTCATCTGGTTAAGAGCTTTATACCTTTCTCTTTTAATTGGGTTATTTTCCTCACTGGACTCTTAATAACTGGAAAAATGTATTTCTCCCTGTATTAGTCAGGGTTTTCTAGAGAAACAGCACCAACAGGATATATACTTACATGATTATATACAGTGATGAGATGGGCAAGTGCCAAGATCTTCAGGGTGAGTCAGCAAGCTGAAGACCCAGAAGGGTTGCTAAACTCACACCGGTTTAGTTCCTGTGTGCAGTCTGGCAAGCTTGAGACTTAGGAAGAGCCAGTGTTCAGTTCAAGTCAGTCAACTTTTCTGTTCGTATCTTCACTGATAAGAGGAGCCACACCCACACTGAGGGTCAATTTGCTTTACTTTGTTACTTGCAAGCAAAAGGGCTTCCTCAGTGGCTCAATGGTAAAGAATCTGCCTGCAATGCAAGAGATGCAGATTAAATCCCTGGATCAGGAAAATCCCTGGAGGAGGGCATGGCAACCCACTCCAGGATTCTTGCCTGGAAAATTCCATGGAAAGAGGAGTCTGACAGGCTACAGTCTATGAGGTCACAGAGTCGGACACAGCTGAAGTGACTAAGGACGCACTCATGCACTGATGCAAAAACACCCTCAGGAAAACACCCAGAATAAGGTTTGACCAACTATCTGGGCTGGAGAGGGCCATGGCACCCCACTCCAGTACTCTTGCCTGGAAAATTCCATGGATGGAGGAGCCTGGTAGGCTGCAGTTCATGGGGTCACTAAGAGTCGGACATGACTGAGTGACTTCACTTTCACTTTTCACTTTCATGCATTGGAGAAGGAAATGGCAACCCACTCCAGTATTCTTGCCTGGAGAATCCCAGGGACAGGGGAACCTGATGGGCTGCCATCTATGGGGTTGCACAGAGTTGGACACGTCTGAAGTGATTTAGCAGCAGCAGCAGCAACTATCCGGGCAACACAGTGCCTAGTGAAGTTGATATATAAAATTAACCATCACATCCACATTTATTGACTTCTTTTAAGAAGAGTTGACTCATTGGAAAAGACTCTGATGCTGGGAGGGATTGGGGCAGGAGGAGAAGGGGACAACAGAGGATGAGATGGCTGGATGGCATCACCGACTCAATGGACGTTAGTTTGCGTGAACTCCGGGAGATGGTGATGGACAGGGAGTCCTGGCATGCTTCGATTCATGGGGTCACAAAGAGTCGGACACGACTGAGTGACTGAACTGAGCTGAATTGAAGTCTTTCAACAGAATGTCATAGTTTTATCTATATGTTCTATATTACACATTCAGAGTTAATTATGATATATTTTCAATTCAGCTCAGTCGCTTAGTCATGTCTGACTCTTTGCGACCCCATGAACCACAGCCCGCCAGGCCTCCCTGTCCATCACCAACTCCCGGAGTTCACCCAAACTCATGTCGATTGAGTTGGTGAGATATTTTATACCTTGTTATTTGTGTGCAGGGAGTAGCTTTTCAATATACTTTCTAGCTGATTATTGCTGAGATAAAGGAAAATTTTATTTCCATTTTCATATTAAGTGTTTTCTTCTTCTGAAGTTAAAGAAAGAAAAGAACTATATATTGAAAGGATAATTATGTTTCTAACAGTATATATTAAAAGCTTATGCAAGCATAAATTGAAACTATCTGAAACTTTCATTTGAAATTGAAACTTTCAAATTGAAACTTTTCAAATTGAAACTTTTGTCAACCCTTGAGCAACCTGACTGTCTAGGTGAAGGTCTATATCCTAATACATATCCACCAGGAAAAATGGGGAAGGCATAGTGGAGACTACACGAAAGACAGGAAATGTCACAGGAGGCATTGCTAAAACTGGCAATTGTTTCCAAAAGAAATTCTATTTATAGGTAGATACAAATCTTATTATAGATGGATGTGATGTGTGAAGGCATAAAATAAAATTTCATTTTTTCAGTATGAGATTCTTGATTGGTCAATTTTGCTGTGATCAAAACAAGTTTAAAAATAAATGGTATTATTATGGGGTGTTAAGTTGTTCAGAGAAGTATGTATAGAGATGTGAAAGATCTTTATTTTGACCCAAATGCTTATCCAGATGAGTGTGATTAACATAATATAAAATTTGGGGGTCTTAGTTACAGAATGGCAGAGTTGGTTGTTTGCTAACAGATTTCAATGTGAATAAATTCCATTGGTGATAGTGTTGTTCTTCATTTCAACCGAAGTCAAAATGAGGTGATTAAACTGAGCCAGAATTTAGATGAGAGAGGAGAACTTGAATTAGAATGGCCAATTTGTGATATATTTATATAACATATTAATATTTGTAATGCATTTATTTAGTATGTCTGTCATTAGAATTGGGATAGACAAGCTTTTTCTGTGGAAGTGTCTGATAGTAAACATTTTAGGCTCTGGGGACCAGTCTTTGTCACAGTTACTCCACTCTGATGTGTTAAAGCAGCCACAGACAATAATAAACAAATGGACAAAGCCGTGTTCCATCAAAACTTTGTTTACAAAAACAGGCAACAGGCCAGACTTGGGCCCTGGGCTGTAGTGTGCCAATGCTAGCTTTAGAAGACTAAAAGCAGAGAATGTACAATTGACTTGCCAGGGAGAAATGTTTGAGGGTTTCTCTATCAAAATATGGTGAGAGTTCAGAGCTTTGCACCACCAAGTTTTCTAGTCCATGTGATCCCCTTCCAAGGCTTCTACTAGGTGGCTGCACCCTACAGTCTTCTGACATACTGGCCTGGAAAAGGTTGTATGATTTCTAAGTCATGTTACTGAGAAATGTTGTTGAATCTTCCTCCAACAGAATTTTTCTTTTGTTATATAAACATGTGCATGCAGGTGTTCTAAGCCGCTTCAGTCATGTCCAACTCTTTGTGACTCTATAGACTGTAGCCCACTAGGCTCCTCTGTCCATGGGATTCTCCAGGTAAGAATATGGGGGTGGGTTGGCATTTCCTCCTCCAAGGGATCTTCCTGACCTAGGGACTGAACCTATGTTCTTCTATTTCCTCCATTGGTAGGTGGGTTCATTAAAACTAGTGCCACCTGGGAAGTCCTCAGTTCAGTTCAGTCGTTCAGTCGTGTCCGACTCTTTGCGACCCCATGAATCGCAGCACGCCAGGCCTCCCTGTCCATCACCAACTCCTAGAGTTCACTCAAACTCATGTCCATCAAGTCAGTGATGCCATCCAGCCATCTCATCCTCTGTCGTCCCCTTCTCCTCCTGCCCCCAATCCCTCCTAGCATCAGAGTCTTTTCCAATGAGTCAACTCTTCACATGAGGTGGCCAAAGTACTGGAGTTTCAGTTTCAGCATCGTTCTTTCCAAAGAAATCCCAGGGCTGATCTCCTTTAGGATGGACTGGTTGGATCTCCTTGCAGTCCAAGGGATTCTCAAGAGTCTTTTCCAACACCACAGTTCAAAAGCATCAGTTCTTCAGTGCTCAGCCTTCTTCACAGTCCAACTCTCACATCCATACATGACCACTGGAAAAACCGTAGCCTTGACTAGATGAACCTTTGTTGGCAAAGTAATGTCTCTGCTTTTCAATATGCTATCTAGGTTGGTCATAACTTTCCTTGCAAGGAGTAAGCGTCTTTTAATTTCATGGCTGCAGTCACCATCTGCAGTGATTTTGGAGCCCCCCAAAATAAAGTCTGACACTGTTTCCACTGTTTCCCCATCTATTTCCCATGAAGTGATGGGACCAGATGCCATGATTTTCGTTTTCTGAATGTTGAGCTTTAAGCCAACATTTTCACTCTCCCCTTTCACTTTCATCAAGAGACTTTTGAGTTCCTCTTCACTTTCTGCCATAAGGGTGGTGTCATCTGCATATCTGAGGTTATTGATATTTCTCCCAGCAATCTTGATTTCAGCTTGTGCTTCTTCCAGCCCAGCGTCTCTCATGATGTACTCTGCATATAAGTTCAATAAGCAAGGTGACAATATACACCTTGACGTACTCCTTTTTCTATTTTGAACCAGTCTGTTGTTCCATGTCCAGTTCTAACTGTTGCCTCCTGACCTGCATATAGGTTTCTTAAGAGGCAGATCAGGTGGTCTGGTATTCCCATCTCTTTCAGAATTTTCTACAGTTTATTGTGATCCACACAGTCAAAAGTTGAATGTGATCAAATTTGTTTTCATTATAATGTTAATATACTGATCTGCCTATCCTTACCCTCTTGCAAGGGAAATTCTATCACCTTTGTCTGTGTATGTGTTAGTCACTTAGTTGTGTTCAACTCTTTGTGATCCCACAGTCTGTAGCCCACCAGGCTCCTCTGTTTATGGAATTCTCCAGGCAAGAATAGTGGAGTGTGTTGCTGTTCCCTTCTCCAGGGGATCTTCCTGACCCAAGGATTGAACCGAGGTCTCCTGCATTGCAGTCAAATTCTTTACCATCTGAGCCAGCCTTCTGTTAATAAGGTAGATACATTACCTGTTCTAAAGTTACCCTCACTTTCAGGATCAGGAGAGTATGGTTTATTTTACAGAAGCTCAGTCACAGAATGGTGTTATGATGTACCTTGTGTGCCAAGATGAGATAAACCAGGAGATGCAAACTGGAAAGCTCCCAGAGGCCAGGCAGATAATGTAAAAGACAGAAGGAAGCCAGGGTAATCAGCAGTTCACTTCCTGCTGCTTAGAAGCTCTCCTCTAAAACAGGTCAGTGCGTAAAGGCAAAGGTAAAAGACAAAAGAATTTCAGCTTAGCATGGGTCACAACTGGGAGAGCTGGGAACCTCTATCTAGGAGGCTATAGCTAATCAGCCCCAAGTCATTCTTACAGTGAAAAAAAAAAAATGTCTAGTGTTGCTGGAATGTCTTCCCCTTCAACCCCACCCACCCAAAGGATAGTAGAAATTATTATGATTATTGATAGAAGTTTTCAATTTTTACATGTTGGGATTTAATTCAACTGTTTTAAACCCTTTGATGGGATCAACAATATTTGAGTTTAAAACAAAACAGATCAAGATGGTTTAAAATAAACCTCGAGTTATAATTTACAACTTCTATAGCAAAGAGTAATTTTCTTTTTGGAGAATTTAAATTTGCAAACATAAAGAGAGATAATAGGCTTCTATAAGACTCATAATATGAAGAAAGAAACTGACAGAAAATGAGACAGAGTTGAGGCCAGAGCAAAATGAAATCATCTGTACCTAGAATACAGGCAGTGCCTAGTAAATATTTGCTTTTCAAATTGAATACATTGAATAAACAAATCTTCAAGTTAAATATTTGAGCTACCATAAAGTATGAGTAAGCAGAGTAAGTCAATTGGCAGTAAGTCAACTGAGAGAAGATCAGAGAAGAAATGCAAAGAAAAATAGAAACTCAAAAGGAGATCATTTGCTGTATGAGAGAAAAAGAAAGAGAGTCGAGTCACTGGAGTTACTTCTTTTTGTGATGCTTTTTCATTCTAGTTCTGGACCTTTACCATAGGTAAGTTTACATAAAGTCTTCTTACCCTGGGCTAAATTCAGTTGATTTCTTTGTAACTTAAACTATCTTAACCAAGCATATAACATTATTGAGTATCTCTGCTGCTGCTGCTGCTGCTGCTGCTAAGTTGCTTCAGTCGTGTCCAACTCTGTACGACCCCATAGATGGCAGCCCACCAGGCCCCGCCGTCCCTAGGATTCTCCAGGCAAGAACACTGGAGTGGGTTGCCATTTCCTCCTCCAATGCATAAAAGTGAAAAGTGAAAGTGAAGTTGCTTAGTCATGTTTGACTCTTAGCGACCCCATGGACTGCAGCCTACCAGGCTCCTCCGTCCATGGCAGGAGGAGCATTTTCATTTCCTCCGTCCATTTTCTAGGCAAGAGTACTGGAGTGGGTTGCCATTGCCTTCTCCGTTGAGTATCTCTAGTTGCTGTAAAATCCATGAATATAGGATCATGGTGGTTAATATTCATAGGATCCAAAGACAGTAGATAGGCAAAATATAATATATGTGTAACTCCTAAACATAAGAATTGCTTATCACCCAATGATGTACACTGCTGTCAGTTCATTTAAGATTCACTTCAGTTCAGGTCACTAAGTCATGTCCAGCTCTTTGTGACCCCATGGACTGCAACATGCCAGGCTTCCTTGTCCATTACCAACTCCCAGAGCTTGCTCAAACTCATGTCCATTGAGACTGTGATGCCATCCAATCATCTCATCCTCCCTTGTCCCCTTCTCCTCCCGCCTTTTATCTTTCCCAGCATCAGGGTCTTTTCCAGTGAGTCAGTTCTTCGCATCAGGTGGCCAAAGTACTGGAGTTTGAGCTTCAGCATGAGTCCTTCCAATGAATATTCAGGACTGATTTCATTTAAGATTGACTGGATTGATCTCTTTGCAATCCAAGGGACTCTCAAGAGTATTCTCCAAAACCACAGTTTAAAAGCATCAATTCTTCAGCACTCAGCTTTCTTTATAGTCCAACTCTCACATCCATACATGACTACTGGAAAACCATAGCTTTGACTAGACAGACCTTTGTTAGCAGGTAATGTCTCTGCTTTTTAATATGTGGTCTAGGTCGGTCACAGCTTTTCTCCCAAGGAGCAAGTGTCTTTTAATTTCATGGCTGCAGTTACCATCTGCAATGATTATAAAGCCCAAGAAAATGAAGTTTGTCACTGTTTCCATTGTTTCCCCATTTATTTGCCATGGAATGATGGGACTGGATGCCATGATCTTAGTTTTTTGAATGTTGAGTTTTAAGACAGCTTTTCACTCTCCTCTTTCACTTTCATCAAGATACTCTTTAGTTCCTCTTCACTTTCTGCCATAAGGGTGGTGTCATCTGCGTATCTGAGGTTATTGATATTTCTCCCAGCAATCTTGATTCCAGCTTGTGCTTCATCCAGCCCAGCATTTCACATAATGTACTCTGCATATTGTTGTAGCCACGCGTTCTGGGAAACAAACTCACTGAGAAGGACAATGCAGATAGTGAAGTGCAGTTTGTTACACCGGTGGGCCCAAGGCAGAGTCTCCGCTTAGCCAAGGACCTCGACCAGTTTTTGTGAAAACCTTATATACCCTAAGTGTACTAGCTCAAACTCACCTCCCCAAATTCCTTGAAACTAGTCTAGACAAGGTAAAAGAGAGATACGATCAAAGTTAATCCATGATACATGTGTCACAAGACTAGATAAACAGTGGACATTTATCAATAGGACTGTGGTCATATCCGGATAAACATAATGGAATTTACAACTTTGTTCTGTTACAGAGATAATTAACATATTCTTTTAGGCAACGGAGAGTCCAAGTACAAGTCCTGAGGCTCTTTTATCCAGGGAGTCTGGTTTCCCATTGGTATGCTGCTTCTATAGACACCAGGCACAAAGTTCAGAGTCCATTGGGAGGGTGACCATGCGTAGCCTAATGTTCGCAGCCTGGCCTAAGATGGAGTCCAGCTCTGTCTGTTTCCTCCTTCAATATTAGTTAAATAAGCAGGGTGACATTATACATCCTTGATGTACTCCTTTCCCAATTTGGAACCAGTCAGTTGCTCCATGTCCAATTCTAACTCTTGTTTCTTGACCTGAATACAGATTTCTCAGGAGGCAGGTAAGGTAATCTGGTATTCCCATCTCTTTAAGAATTTTCCAGTTTGTTGTGATCTATACAAAGGCTTTGATGTAGTCAATAAAACAGAAGTAGATGTTTTTCTGGAATGATCTTGCTTTTTCTTTGATCCAACAGATGTTGGCAATTCGATCTCTGGTTCCTCTGCCTTTTCTAAATCTGACTTGAACATCTGGAAGTTCATGGTTCATGTACTGTTGAAGCCTGGCTTGGAGAATTGTAAGCATTACTTTGCTAGCATGTGAGATGAGTGCAATTGTGCAGTTGTTTGAACATTCTTTGGCATTGCCCTTCTTTGAGACGGGAATGAAAACTGACCTTTTCCAGTTCTGTGGCTACTGCTGACTTTTCTGAATTTTCTGGGATCTTGAGTCCAGCACTTTCACAGTATCATCTTTTAGGATTTGAAATAACTCAGCTGGATTTCCATCACCTCCACTAGCTTTGTTTGTGGTGATGCTTCCTAAGGCCCACTTGACTTCTCATTCCAGGATGTCTGGCTCTAGGTGAGTGATCACACCACTGTGGTTACCTGGGTCATGAAGATATTTTTGTATAGTTCTTCTGTGTATTCTTGCCACCTCTTTTTAATATCTTATGCTTCTTTAGGTCCATACTGTTTCTTTCCTTTATTGTGCCCATCTTTGCATGAAATGTTCCCTTGGTATCTCTGATTTTCTTGAAGCAATCTCTAGTCTTTTCCATTCTATTGTTTTCCTCTATTTCTTTGCATTGATCAGTGAGGAAGGCTTTCATATCTCTCCTTGCTATTCTTTGGAACACTACATTCAAATGGGCATATCTTTCCTTTTCTCCTTTGCCTTTTGCTTCTCTTCTTTTCTCAGCTATTTTTAAGGCCTCCTCAGACAACCATTTTGCCTTTTCCATTTCTTTTTCTTGTGGATGTTTTTGATCACTGCCTCCTGTACAATGTTATGAACTTCTGTCCATAGTTCTTCAGGCACTCTATCAGAAATATGAAACTTACACTGTATAATCATTTAAGATTATTAATGTCATTACCTGTCATTCAGACTCTGATGCAATCTTTGGTGCAAGTGAAACTTTTAATAATTAGAAAATAATCCATAGAAAGAAACAAGTTCTGGGAAAAAAAATAATGAAAGAGATTTTGGTTACCCAATAAAAGAATATATTTTAAATATTATAATTTCTGGCAAACTGAAATCTTCAATTTTTTTTTCATTTTAAAGATATTATATTTACTTTAAATTGAAATTCATTAATTAGAATCTTGATTTCAAAGAATATAAATTCTTTATTATCCAATAAGTCTAGACTTCATGATAGAAAAGAGAATATTCAGCGATCACATATATTTATATCATCATTTTAGCACTATTATTTCATGTCATATTAAAATATATTAAATATACATTTCAAGAACAGATTTTAAATTTATGGATGTTAGTGCCAAAAACTCAGCCGCTGTGCACTGGTGCCAAACCAAATCTAAGTTACAGAGTGTTTGATGAAGTAGAAAAAAATAACTTTGTTGTTTTGCCAGAAAAAGGGGGACCAAGTGAACTTTTGCCCTTGAAAACTGTGTGTCCCCACCTAGGAGGATTTGGTAAGGGGTTGTATAGCTGTAGTTCAAGGGCAGTCCTGCTAATGAGATTAGGGTGTGCCCAGGGCTTGCACCCTTTAATCTGGCCTCAGGTGATCTCTTGATGAGCTTCTCTGGTCCCTTTAATCTGGCTTCAATTGGTCTTCTCTGGAGTGAAGAATGTTACATCTTTCATGGGGTGGATGTGGTGGGGGCAGGTTGTTCTATAAAAAGGCTTCCCTGGTGGCTCAGATGGTAAAAAATCTGCCTGCAATGTGGGAGACCTGGGTTCCATTCCTGGATCAGAAAGATCCCCTGGAGAAGGAAATGGCAACCCACTCCAGTATTCTTGCCTGGAGAAGCCCATGCACTGAGGAGCCTGGAGGGCTACAGTCCATTGTTTTATGTATTCCTTGAAATGGAACCAGGACCCTGCCCAATTGCCCTATTGTTTCCGGCTGCTCCTCCCTTGTCTCTGTATTCCCTCCTTTTTCTGATTAGCAACTGTTGGAATCTGCCTTTTGGAACTCAAGGAAGTTGTCCCTGGAGGGAACTGGAGACTACTCCCTACAAGAAACAGGGGACACAGGGAAGAACCAACACAATATTGTAAAGCAATTATCCAACAATTAAAAATATATTTTTTTTTTAAAGAAAGAAGTAGGGAACACTTCCAGACTCCCCTGCCCAGGAATACCACAGGGTCCTGCTCAGTTTCAAAACTAACAGATTAAATCAGATTTTGGTGGGTAATGAGGCTACTTGTTCCACATTAACTATAGTATCAAGTATTAGTCGCTCAGTGGTACCCAACTCTTTGCGACCCCACGGACTGCAGCCCACCAGGCTCCACTGTCCATGAGATTTTCCAGGCAAGGATACTGGAGCGCATTGCCATTCCCTTCTCCAGGGGACCTTCCCAACCCAGGGTTCAAACCCTGGTCTCCTACACTGCAGGCAGATTCTTTAATGACTGAACTACAAGGGAAGCCCCAATGACTTGAGGCAATTTGGCTACTCTAAGGTTGAATATGGGATTAGTCTACCCTTAATCCGTTTTAGTCATGCCACTTTTTGGAATAGTGAATTTAGCAAGAGCATTGAATTTGCTTTAATGTGGGAACCAGAATAAAGCAATATAGATTGATCTTTTATACCAGTCCTTGTTTAAGATAATGTAATCTTAAAGACTTTAATTTTAGACTTTCACTTCCAGTTGGAAAATTATCAAAAAATATCTGGAGAAAACATGCAGTTTTAGCTATGGCTTCAAAATCTGAATGCAATGAAGCTGAGATAACATAAGAAGAATTTATTGATGTTCTAAGATAAGGCCTTCCCTGGTGGCTCAGACAGTAAAGCGTCTGCCTACAATGTGGGAGGCCCGGATTCGATCCCTGAGTCAGGAAGATCCCCTGGAGAAGGAAATGTCAACCCACTCCAGTATTCTTGCCTGGAAAATCCCATGGACAGAGGAGATTTGTTGGCTACTGTCCATGGGGTCCCAAAGAGTAGGACATGACTGAGCGATTTCACTATCTAAGATAAGAACGGGTATATCTGAAGGAAAGTTACAGGGCTCAAAATATCCTGGAGTTAAAACCCCCCTCCAGGTCCTCCCCACCATTCTATGCAAAACAAAGAACTCTCTCACCCGAAGAAGAAAAAAATTAAAAAATGGACATTAGGTTGAGAGCTCACAGCTGGTCCAGCCTTTAGGGGATCTCCAAAATTCCTTGCCCCAGCCATCTAAGAGATAACTACTCCTAACAACCTTGGCTGTATATTGTCACCCTGCTTATTGAACTTCTATGCAGAGTACATCATGAGAAATGCTGGGCTGGAAGAAGCACAAGTTGGAATCCAGATTGCCAGGAGAAATATCAGTAACCTCAGATATGCAGATGACACCACCCTTATGGCAGAAAGTAAAGAGGAACTAAAAAGCCTCTTGATGAAAGTGAAAGAGGAGAGTGAAAAAGTTGGCTTAAAGCTCAACATTCAGAAAACAAAGATCATGGCCTCTGGTCCCATCACTTCATGGGAAATAGATGGGGAAACAGTGTAAACAGTGTCAGACTTTATTTTTTGGGGCTCCAAAATCATTGCAGATGGTGATTGCAGCCATGAAATTAAAAGACGCTTACTCCTTGGAAGGAAAGTTATGACCAACCTAGATAGCATATTGAAAAGCAGAGACATTACTTTGCCAACAAAGGTCCATCTTGTCCAACTATGGTTTTTCCAATAGTCATGTATGGATGTGAGAGTTGGACTGTGAAGAAAGCTGAGTGCCAAAGAATTGATGTTTTTGAACTGTGGCGTTGGAGAAGACTCTTGAGAGTCCCTTGGATTGCAACGAGATCCAACCAGTCCATTCTAAAGGAGATCAGTCCTGGGTGTTCTTTGGAAGGACTGATGCTAAAGCTAAAACTCCAGTTTTTGGCCACCTCATGTGAAGAGTTGACTCATTGGAGAAGACTCTGATGCTGGGAGGGATTGGGGGCAGGAGGAGAAGGGGACGACAGAGGATGAGATGGCTAGACGGCATCACTGACTCGATGGAAGTGAGTTTGAGTGAACTCCAGGAGTTGGCGATGGACAGGGAGGCCTGGCGTGCTGAGACTCATGGGGTTGCAAAGAGTCGGACGTGACTGAGCGACTGAAATGAACTGAACTGAGCAAGACAACCTCAAAGAAGAACAGGCCCCCTTAAGACAGTAGCTTTCCACATACATACCTATATATACTAACTCTTTTCTTGGGTAAGGGCAGCAGCTCACTAATCTGACTACTGCCCCTTCTCACCTCATTAAAGGTGATCTGTTCCTGTAAAGTGCTGGTCTCGTTCTTATTCTGAACCTTGCCTTCTCTAACTCTGTACCCTACAATATCTTTCCTTTTCTCCTTTGCCTTTAGTTTCTCTCCTTTTCTCAGCTATTTGTAAAGCCTCCTCAGACAACCATTTTGCATTTTTGCATTTTTTTTTCTTGGGGATGGTCTTGATCACAACTTCCATCCATAGTTCTTCAAGCACTCTGTCTATCAGATCTAATTGCTTGAATCTATTTGTCATTTCCACTGTATAAGAGATTTGATTTAGGTCATACCTGAATGGTGTAGTGTTTTTCCTTAATTTCTTCAATTTAAGTCTGAATTTGGTAATAAGGAGTTCATGATATGAGCCACAGTTAGCTCCCAGTCTTGTTTGTGCTGACTGTATAGAGCTTCTCCATCTTTGACTGCAAAGAATATAATCAATCTGATTTCGATATTGATCATCTGGTGATGTCCATGTGTAGAGTCTTCTCTTGTGTTGTTGGAAGAGGGTGTTTGCTATGACCAGTGCCTTCTCTTAGCAAACACTCTTAGCCTTTGACCTGCTTCATTTTATATTCCAAGGCCAAATTTGCCTGTTACTCCAGGTTACTCTTGACTTCCTATTTTTGTGTTCCAGTTCCCTAAAATGAAAAGGACATCTTTTGGGGTGTTAGTTCTAGAAGGTATTGTAGGTCTTCATAGAACCATTCAACTTCAGCTTCTTCAGCATTACTAGTCAGGGCATAGACTTGGATTACTGTGATATTGAATGATTTGCCTTGGAAACGAACAGAGATTATTCTATCATTTTTGAGACTGCATCCAAGTACTGAATTTCTGACTCTTTTATTGACCATGATGGCTACTCCATTTCTTCTAAGGGATTCTTGCCCACAGTAGTAGATATAATAGTCATCTGAGTTAAATTCACCCATTCCAGTCCATTTTAGTTCACTAATTCCTAAAATGTCAATGTTCACTCTTGCCATCTCCTGTTTGACCACTTCCAAGTTGCCTTGATTCATGGACCTAACATTCCAGGTTCCTATGCAATATTGCTCTTTATAGCATCAGACTTTACTTGCATCACCAGTAACATCTACAATTGGATGTTGTTTTTACTTTGGCTCTATCTCTTCATTGTTTCTGGAGTTATTTCTCCACTGATCTCCAGAAGCATATTGGCCACCTACCAACCTGGGGAGTTCATCTTTCAGTGTCTTATCTTTTTGCCCTTTCATATGGTTCATGGGGTTCTCAAGGCAGGAATACTGAAGCGTTTTCCATTCCCTTCTCCAGTGGACCACATTTTGTCAAAACTCTCCACCATGACTCGTCCATCTTGGGTGGCCCTACATAGCATGGCTCATAGTTTCATTGAGTTAGACAAGACTGTGGTCCATATGATCAGTTTGGTTAGTTTTCTGTGATTGGTCTTTTCATTTTGTCTACCCTCTGATGTATAAGGATAAGAGGCTTGTGGAAGCTTCCTGATGGGAGAGACTGACTGAGGGGGAAACTGAGTCTTGTTCTGATATGTGGGGCCATGCTCAGTAAATCTTTAATCCAATTTTCTGTTGGTGGGGAAGGCTGTGTTCCCTCTCTGTTGTTTGACCTGAGGCCAAACTATGTTTGGAGGTAATGAAGATAATGGCAATGTCCTTCAAAAGGTCCCATGCATGCACTGCTGCACTCAGTTCCCCCGACCCTGTAGCAGGCTACTGCTGACCCACACCTCCACCAGAGACCCCTGGACGCTCAGGGGCAAGTCTGGGTCAGTCTCTTGTGGGGTCACTGCTCCTTTCTCCTGGGTCCTGGTGCACACAAGTTTTTTTGTGTGTGCCCTCCAAGAGTCTGTTTCCCCAGTCCTGTGTAAGTTCTGGCAGCTCTATGGTGGGGATAATGGTGACCTCCTCCAAGAGGGTTTATTCTGGAGAAGGCAATGGCACCCCACTCCAGTACTCTTGCTTGGAAAATCCCATGGATGGAGGAGCCTGGTAGGCTGCAATCCATGGGGTCGCTAAGAGTCAGACACGACTGACGGACTTCACTTTCAGTTTTCACTTTCATGCATAGGAGAAGGAAATGGCAACCCACTCCAGTGTTCTTGCTTGGAGAATCCCAGGGATGGGGGAGCCTGGTGGGCTGCCGTCTATGGGGTCGCATAGAGTCGGACACGACTGAAGTGACTTAGCATAGCATAGGTCTGCTGCACCCAGAGCCCCTGCCCCTGTGGCAGGCCACTGCTGACCCATAGCTCCACAGTAGGCACTCAGGCACAATTTTGGCTCAGTCTCTGTGGGGGTCTCTGGGTTGTGGTGTGCACAGGTTTGTTTGAGCCCTCTGAACATCTCTAGCATGTATGGGGTTTGATTCTAAATGTGATTTAGCCCCTCCTACCATCTTGCTGGAGCTTCTCCTTTGCTCATGGATGTGAGGTATCTTTTTTTGGTGGGATCAACATTCTCCTGTCAATGGTTTTTCAGCAGTGAGTTGTAATTTTGGAATTCTTGCAGGAGAAGATGAGCACAAATCCTTCTACTCAGCCAGTTGACTTACAAATGTCTCTCTAGCCAAAGCTATGGTTTTTCCAGTAGTCATGTATGGATGTGAGAGTTGGACTATAAAGAATGCTGAGTGCTGAAGAATTGATGCTTTTGAATTGTGGTGTTGGAGAAGACTCTTGAGAGTCCCTTGGACTGCAAGGAGATCCAACCAGTCCATGCTAAATGAAATAAGTCCTGAATATTCATTGAAAGGACTGGTGCTGAAGCTGAAACTCCAGTACTTTGGCCACCTGATGTGAAGAACTGACTAATTGGAAAATAGCCTGATATTGGGAAAGGTTGAAGGCAAGAGGAGAGGGGGACAACAGAGGATAAGATGGTTGGATGCCATCACTGACTTGATGGACATGAGTTTAAGCAAGCTCCAGGAGTTGGTGATGGACAAGGAAGCCTGGTGTGCTGCAGTCCATCGGTTCGCAAAGAATCAGGCATACCGAGTGACTGAAGTGAACTAAGAGAAGAAAAAACTGTTATAAGTTTTTAATTATGAAATCATCTTGCAATATTTTTGAACTTTAAATCCATGTATCTAACAAATTACTCATAACTTGTAGCTTTATTCTATGATGAACTTTTCCTGAACTATATTGAAATGTACATTTTTAATATTTTTGAAATTAATGATAAAATTAGAAACTGGAAAATATGGACATATATTAGATGTACTTTCTCTTCAAGATCACTATGGAGTCTTCTAATGTTTATGAACTAAAAGACTCATGACTTCAAGACAAGGAGTAAGGAGTAGATAAAACACAATTTTAAAGTTAGTAAATATACTGAAACAGTCATGAAAATATGGCTCTAAAAGAGTCTAAATTTGCCACTTGAGGATCTCTTTAGAATGAAAATAACATAAAGTAAGATTTTTTTTTTTTTCAAAAAGTGGCTACTCTATTTCTTCTAAGGGATTCTTGCCCACAGTAGTAGATATAATAGTCATCTGAGTTAAATTCACCCATGAGGGGAAGGTACTCTTGGTATGACTATGCTTATTTTTCTCTACTGACAATTAATGTGGTTGGCACATATAGCTATTGTTCATTTACTTGCATTTTTTTCTGTGTAAATTTGCCCCACTGTATTGAAGCACTTTAATTATAAACAAAAATAATATACAAATAAAGTAAAAAATGATATAAATCTATTGGCAATAGTATTTTGTTGAATCATTTTGAACACATTATTTTACTCCGGGTTTTCAAAATGTTTCGCATTATGCAATTATTATCCTAAAATATCTGTTTACAGAAATTTAGTTTCACAATTAAAACTACATGTTAAGAAACAAAATTAGGAATAGGTGACATTATACAAGAGTGATTGAATTTATGAACATACTTGAGAAGTAGATCATTCTATATAATCTGTGTAGTAATTTTCAGCAAGATTGTTATCTGATCATATTGAGAGCAAAAATTGTTGAGTAGAGAACCACAAAACTCTAAGCTTTCAGTTGTGTGTAAACAGAAAATAGATGAAGCTTGCAACTGGATAATTAAAAAAATATAAAAAAGCTTAGTAAAAGGAAGAACAGAGGTAAACCACAGGTATAGTGTGGCACCCTAAGGCTTATAACAACAGCTGTTAACAGCTATGTGGTGAAGACATCCTGGCATAAAATATAACCTTAAGGAAACAATGTGAGCACAGAGTGACCATGAAGGGAGCTGATGCAAAGATTATATTCCTTGACCTAACTTTCCTGCCCTCCTCTAGCTCCTGATAATGTTGCCCTTTGGGTAAAGTCAACTAGAAGCCTTTCAAACCACAGTGCAAGACACGGAAGGATGGAGGGTGCAACTGAAGAAGTAGATCAAAAGTATTCAACACAGATTCTAATCTTTTATACTTCGGCCTTTGTATGTGTGTAACCTTCAAAACTTACTTAACCTTTCTATGTCTGATAATTCTTATCTTTTAAATACCATCCCTTACTTTTCTAAACTATCATGATTCTCTGAATATAACTTCAGAATCAGTTGTTTTAATTTGCAAGGCTTTATACTAAAAATTTATTTTAAAAATATATTTTAAAAATCTCATTACAACTTAAAGGTTAGTAGTTGCTTTCAACTACTTCTAATTATTATATGCCTTTATAACCCTGTTACTTACTCTTGGCAATTAACCTAACCCTTAAGCACAAAGGCTTTCCAATAAGAAATTTAGCTATTTAATATTTTTCCTTCCTATAAAGGAATTCTTTTGAACCTTAAATCATCTCTCTTTTATAGAAACTTTTACCACCTTTAAATATTTGTTTAGGTTTACCTTAAAATAATCTATTCCCTTATCATTTTAAAACCCAGAATTCCAGCATAATTGTAATTTATTCCTAGATACTTTTACTTAGCATGAAAAATTATTTCCAAAGAATATGAATAAGTGACTAATATTTGTTGAGCAGTTTGAGTCATGCAAATTTTATTATACATATTATACCTATTGTTTCATTTAAACTTATAAAATCCTTATTTTACATATGTATTAAAGGCTGATTTGGGATTCCCAGGTGGTGCTAATGGTAAAGAACCTGCCTGCCAATGCAGGAGACATAAGAGACATGGGTTCAGTCCCTGGGTCAAGAGGATCCTTGCTGGAGTCCAGCTCCAGCAGCCAGGGAATCAGCCTGAAGGGGTGAGCCCTGTTGGTGGACGATGATGTAGTCTCTGACTCATAGTACAGAACTACATGTTTATTTCAAGCTTCTCTTCTATACTTTGACAAAAGCATTAGGTCAGAGGTTTGATGTTTTTAGTTTCCCCCACCCAGATTTACTGTACTTAACTTGTGATTACACTGTAACTCATGCTACATTCTTCAGTTTATTTCTTATCTTTCTAAATCCTGTTTGCCCCTAGTATCTTAAGATCACTATCTCCTAAAAAGGCTTCTATCTATTCTTAACTATTCCTAAACCCTAAACTCAGCAATCTTCTTTTGCCACAATTATTTCCCTCACAAACAGGTCTCAGATAACAATCCTTCCCATGACCTCAAGCTGCGGCCTAGGTGCTCAATCTGGGATATTCTTTGTAAAAATCCTTGAACAAATGTCAATGGTTACTTTACAGATTATTTACTCGCACAACTGCAGAAGGCTTTGTGCTTTCTCATGCTTCCCTCAAGTACCTTAACATTCTTTCCAGCCAACTCAACTGAAGAAAGGAAAGAACAAATCAGAATCACAAGGCCTAACTCCTTCATCCTGGGACCGTGCCTGCGAGATGAGGAGAGGGGGTTGGGGCTGTGCCTCCATTTTGTCAGTAATGCCTAACGCGGCTTCCAACAGATCCTCTGGGGTAGGGGTGGTGGGGCATGGAGACCCACTCCAGTATTTTTGCCTGGAGAACCCCATGGACAGAGGAGCCTGGTGGGAGATAGCCCATAGCGTCACAGAGTCGAATATGACTGAAGCAACTTAGCCTGCACAAACACTGATTTAACAGAAAAGGAAACTGAGGAATAAAGACATTAAATCCTTGGACACATAGGTAATAAGTAATCAGCCAGGATTTGAGTATATATCCATTTCATCCCAGAGCTGAAACACTTCCTGAAATATTCAGCATAGTATTTATACTTTTCCCCAACTTTCTCTAATAATTTTTACTATAAAAGACATGTCTATGGTTTGAGAAAATCTCATGAGCATCTGTGTTATGGTTAGATGTAAAGTTCAAAGCAGAACATCTGTTAAGTACAGAATTATAATGAGGTCCTTGTTTAGTAAGCAGTCTGTGTCTATAACAATGTATTTTTGAGATCTAAAGAGTTCAGTCAACACTAAAAACAAAGTACACAAAAGGTGGTGTTTACATTTTTTAATTTTCATTGTTGATGTAGTTCAGCTTTAAGATTTAAGCTTGTTGATCTAAGGGAAAACAAATGAGGCAAGTACAAAAATCTTAGGGGATGTGTTTTCCTATACAAAAGAAAGTACAGTGGGTATGGAGGTGGAGGGTAGAAGTTTAAAGAGATTACATTTCCAATAATAGTAAAAGAGCTTGTTGAGGGACATCTTTGCCACTGAGAACAGCTAGAAAAGATGAGTCTTATGGACTCTGTTGGAGAGGGAGAGGGTGGGAAGATTTGGGAGAATGGCATTGAAACATGTATAATATCATGTATGAAACAAGTTACCAGTCCAGGTTCGATGCACGATACTGGATGCTTAGGGCTGGTGCACTGGGACGACCCAGAGGGATGGTATGGGGAGGGAGGAGGGAGCGGGGTTCAGGATGGGGAACACATGTATACCTGTGGCGGATTCATTTTGATATTTGGCAAAACTAATACAATATTGTAAAGTTTAAAAATAAAATAAAATTAAAAAAAAAAAAAAAAGATGAGAAAACAAAAACAAAAATCTGACCCACATCAGAGAACTAGCAAGATAGCCAGAAGGTGGAGAAAGGGAAATAAATTGAAATAAGCCTGACATTTAATCCCATTTAAAAAACAAAAATTCTTTGCTAATTCATATCATACAGAGCTGAGAGACCAAGAGGTTTTAGAGAAAAAGGCACCTGGTAGGTGAGAAACTCCACAGATTTTCAGACGTCTGATAACTTGATGAGACAAATATTGCAGAACAGAGACTATCAAAGAGAAGAGGCCTGGAGAGTACGTTTGGGAACCTGCAAGTGTCACAACCTGACCACAAGGGTGACCTGGAAACACAACAGCTTTCACAAAGGACTGAAAAAATCTTAAAACTAGCTCAGTCTCCAACTGGATGATGGTGTATTCCAGGAAGATGTAGACTTCTAGGCACTTCAACCTCTCCAAAAATCAAGGTAGCTTATGTATTCCAAAGGGAATCCTTTAGGATGGTCTCAACTGCAAGCCAGAAACTGGGAGATTCAAAGGTATTTGAGAGAATATATGTACCATAGAGGAGGGATTTAAGCTGCTCTGCTCTTATGAATCTTCATGGATGATGTAGTTTCAGTATCCTGAATTCTCTGAGAAAGATTATAGCTATACACTGTCAGCAACAAAGAAGATGAAAAGTAGAAGATGGTTATATAGCACCGGTAAAATGAATACGAGAGGATTTGTGCGAGACATCGATGGTATCCACCAGTTACACTGAGACTGAAAGTTAATCTCTAAGATTCCATCTCAAGAAGTCAGAAAAGTATAAGTAAATTAGATGTAAATGCTGTAGACAGACAAAAATAGTAAATATAAAAATACAAATTAATGACTAGAAAGGAAATATGAAATAGAAAAAACCAACTAGGCCAAATATGGCTTCTTAGAAAATGCTAGTGAAATTAAAATCTGGAAATATCAAGAAATTTGAAGAAATAAAAATTGCTAGTATCAGGAATTTTAGAAGAGGTGAATATCATTTTAGATATTATAGGTAATAAAAACATAAGAAAATAATGAAAAAAAAACTGTACCATACAAATAAAAATTTAGAGAAATATAAAAATTCTTGTAGCTCAGCTGGTAAAGAATTCATCTGCAATTCAGGAGACCCTGGTTAGATTCCTGGGTTGGGAAGTTCTCCTGGAGAAGGGATAGGCTACCCATTCCAGTATTCTTGGGCTTCCCTGGTAGCTCAGATGGTAAAGAATCCACCTGCAATGTGGGAGACTTCTGTTCGACCCCTGAGTTGGGAATATCCCTTGGAGGAGGGTATAGTTACCCACTCCAGTATTCTTGCTTGGAGAATCTCCATGGACAGAGGAGCCTAGAGGGGTACAGTCCATGGGGTCATAGAGTCAAACATGACTGAGCGACTAAGCACAGCACCGCCTAAATGTAAAGAAACCCCAAATGGAAACAATATGAAACAATCTGAAGTAAAGTAATCAGATCTACGTTTTAAAACCTTCCTAAAGAAATTACTGGCTCAGATGGGTTTATTGGTGAATTTGACAATATATGTAAGAAAGATACTGTACTATTCTGAAAACTCTTTTAGAGAATAGAAAAAATTTGTTTTCCAAAGCCAGCAAAATCTTGATCTCAAAACCTGACAAGGACATTAGAGGAAAGGAAAATTACAAGTTATTCTCTCTTATTTATTTTGCTATAAAATTATTTAAATACAATATCAGCAATCAAAACCAATGAAATATGGGAAAAATAACTATATCAAGATCAAGTTGGATATATTCCAGGAGTATAAGATTGTTTTAATATTCAATAGTCAATGTAATTCACCACACTAACAGAATAAGAAAGTAAAAATTATATTGTCATTGCTATTGCAGCATTCTATTGCTGCAATAGAAGCAGCAAAAGCACTTGAAAAGTTAAAACATTCAAGATAAAACCAGGAGTAGAAAAAAGTACCTTAAACTGAAAGAAGAACATCACAAAATTCTGCAACAAAAGTCATACTAAATAGTAAACTATCTGGAGCTTTCCCTTAGAGGATAGGAATAAGACAATAATGTCTACTCTTTAGCCTCTTAAGTCAATAATGAACTGAATCCAGTATTGCATTCTTGCTTAGCAGTAAAATGAGGCAGAAAGGGGAATAAAAATAAAAGGGTTAGAATTCTGCTTCCAGCAAAATGTATGAAAAAACAGTTTTCAGACAATGATGATTGAGCAATGGAAGATACTGATCACTGAGAAAGCAGGAAACAACAGGGTGAGTTCTATAATTACCCTAGATTGTGACCTTGACAACCAAAGCTATGGTTTTTCCAGTAGTCATATATGGTTGTGAGAGCTGGACCATAACAAAGCTGAGTGCTGAAGAATTGATGCTTTTAAACTGTGGTGTTGGAGAAGACTCTTGAGAGTCCCTTGGACTGCAAGGAGATCCAACCAGCCCATCCTAAAGGAGATCAGTCCCGGGTGTTCATTGGAAGGACTGATGTTGAAGCTGAAACTCCAATACTTTGGCCACCTGATGCGAAGAGCTGACTCATTTGAAAAGACCCTGATGCTGAGACAGACTGAAGGCAGGAGGAGAAGGAGATGACAGAGGATGATGGTTGGATGGCATCACTGACTTGATGGACATGAGTCTGAGCAAGCTCCAGAAGTTGGTGATGGACACGGAAGTCTGGCAAGCTGCAGTCCATGGGGTCACAAAGAGTCAGACATGACTGAGTGACTGAATTGAGCTGTGACCTTGAAAATGTAGGGAGGGGAAACCAAGGTAGATCTCAGTGGTCTCCTTGAATTGAGGGGGCAGAACTAAGAGTCCAGGGAGATAGGAAGGCCAGGGTGGTAGTGTTTGCAAGGCAAAAATGTGGAGAGCTGCATAGAGAACCATAGAAATATGTGCTGGGCTCTTTAAATATTCAGCTGATACCAATAGCACATATGCATAGACACTACCTGGGACTGCAAAAGCAGAGAGAAGTCCTTGAAGTTCACACAGGTCTGGGAATAGATTCTGTTCCTTTTAGTAGGACACAGGATCAAGTCATCAGAATGATTTCATCTCTATAATGGGGAAAAAACCTAGCATAAAAGCTCTTCTAGTCCAGCCTAACAAAACTCAACATTTAGCTTCAAACTATCACCAGAAAAATTAGCTGTGATAGAACAAAGTCAAAGTAAATGTGCATGCATGCTAAGTCGCTTCAGTTGTGTCCAACTCTCTGCAACCCTATGGACCGTAGGGTCCTCTCCTCGTGGGATTCTCCAGGCAAGAATACTGGAGGCGGTTGCCATGCTCTCCTAGGAAGCCCTCCAAGGAAATGTATAGAAATTCAAAAATATCCAGCATTCAGTGTCTGTCAACCAAGGAAAAATTGCCAAGATAGAAGCTAGAAAATATAAATCGTAATGTGAAAAATCCATCAGTAGAAATAGACACAAAGGAGAAATTTATGATAAATAATAGACATGGACATTAAAACAATTTTTATAACTATATTCCACTTATTTAGATGATAGGGAAAGATTGGGCATGATTGGAAAATGCAAATATACAAAAAATTAACCAAATCAAACATCTAGAGGTGAAAAATAAAATTTCTGAGATGAGAAATGCACAGAATAACATTAACTGCAGATAAGACATTGTAGAAAAAATTTAGAATAATAACAGAAACTAAAAATAATGATACAGGAGATGAAAGACTTAAAAAACTTGAAGAAGCTTTAGTATCTGTGAGACATCTTTGAGTATCCTTAATGTGAGTAGAGATCCCAGATGAGAGTGGAGGGAGGTGATAGAGAAAATGTTAAGAAATACTGACAGTTTACCACATTGGATGGAAACTACAAACTCATAGTTCCAAGAATCTCCATAAGAAAAAAGAAGAAAACTACATTCTAGCTTATCATAATCCATTTGCTTAAAATAAATAATAAAATCTCAGAAGTCCAAGAGAAAAAAAAAAAAAAACATACTACATTTAGAGCGACAAAAATAAAAATGACAATGTAATTCTTATTGGAAACAACTCAAGCCTAAGGGAGTGAATGTCACTGAAATGCTGGGGAGAAAAAAAAAAAGCAAAAAAGCCCACAAGCAATCTTGAATTCTTTATCCTTATCATATATAAGGGAAAATATCTTTTTAAAATGTAGCTAAAATAGGGCTTGTAGAGACAAAAAAGCTGACAGAATTAGTTGCCAGCAGACTGCCAGTATAGCAAATTTTAATGAAAGCTCTTTAGGCAGAAGAAAAGTGATGTCATATAAAAATCGGTATCTATACAAATGAGCGAAGAGCATAAAATATGTAAATATGGTAAGTAAATATAAAAGACCTTTTTTCTTGATTTTAATATCTTTTTAAAGATAATAAACTATTTAAAGCAAAAGTAATAACAATGTGTGATAAAATTTACAACCTATAAGGAAATAAGACATATAACAATAGCACAAGGGCTAGACGAGGAGAAATAAAGTATACTCTTGTAAGGTTTACTCTATATGCAACCTGAATATATTATTACCTGAAAGCATACTATGGTAAATTAAAGATGCATGTTGTTAATCTTAAATTATTTGTCAAAAATAACAGAGTAACAGCTAATAATGAAAAAAGGGCTATAATGGAGTTATAGAATTACTCAGTCTAAAAAGAATAAGAATAGAAGAAAAAGGAAGCAAGTAATAAATACACAGAATAAATAGAAAACGAAGTGCGACATGATAGATTTAAATCCAACCATATTAACAGTCACATTAAATGTAAATGGTCTAAACACAAAAATTAAATGGCAAAAAATACCAGACTGGATAAATTGTTTTTCAAAAAGACTCAAATATACACTGTCTACAAGAAAGACACTTTAAATATGTACATGCAAACATTCAGTGGCTGTAGTAATACTACATGAAGTAGATTACCTAGTCAATAAGATTTTCAGAGTTTCAAAATATATAAAGCAAACTGCAAAGAACTGAAAGGAAAGATAGAAAATTTACGAATATTTAAGGAAGAGTATAAATCATAGCATCATATAGAATACTATACTGCTTTGTTAATTAATGATCTACTTGCAACAGAAGGATACATTTCATAAACACAAAAATGAGAGAAAGAAACCATATGTGAAACAGTGTATATGATTACTTTTTATTAAGGTTAAAATATAGATGTTAGAAGTCAGATCATCTTTGGGAAAGGAAAATAGTGATTTGAGGGAGAAACATGATAGGGTTTCTTGGGTTTTAGTGATATGTTGCAATTGGCTTGCATCCACTTGCAGGAACTGATTGTTAAATTTTTGAATTTTGCAAGCTGGTTGGCATCAAGTTGGTAGCTTCAAACAGGCCTTGTTGGAAGTAGTCACATTATAGAAATTATATTTTTTCAATGTGTTTTTGATTTTTGCTTTGTTTTATTTTGAGGTGAAGGGACTGGTTGTAATATATTTAATACCATAATCTTGGTCCAGGATGTGTTCCCTTTGTGAAATCCAGTTATGCACATGTGAGTTGTGAACTTTATGTTCTACTTCAAAAGAAAATTCATATTTCAAATGAGAAAAAATGGAAGTCTTTATAATTTAAAACAAATATCTTTAGTATAGATTAATCCCAAGAGTTTGGGTGAACTCCGGGAGTCAGTGATGGACAGGGAGGCCTGGCGTGCTGCAATTCATGGGGTCGCAAAGAGTTGGACACAACTGAGCAACTGAACTGAACTGAATTGAACTGAATCCCAGTTAAGAGGAGGTGGAACAGGAGAGCTAGGTAGACAGCTGAGGGAAACAAAGGGGCCAAAGCACTGATACAATCATTGATTTATCCTTTTTTACCACTTAGGTCAAGGGTCATGGCCTTCTATTTTTAAAGGTCAGACAAGTAATATAAAAGAATGAAAATAGAGTCTGAGTATTTATTCACATAGGAATATTCTGCACCTCCACAGATAAATGTCTCCTTCTATTTTCCTTGAAAATCACATACCTCTTCTTGATATATTTGTAACCTGATTACTACGATATTGAGCCCTTATATCGCACTAACAAGGTTTGAATATAGCCTTTTTGTCTTTTAGATTTGTGATCTTGGACGAATTATATAATTCTAGCTTCTAGTTCTGTCATTAGCAAAGTGGTGAAAATAATCATACCCCATCACTTAATTCATTCAAAGAAATAGGGCTATGTGCCAGATATGATTCTTCGAGAATGAGATATAGCAAAAGTAATATGCATTGGGTTGGCTGAAAAGTTTGTTCAAAGTTTTTCTGTAACATCTCATGGAAAAATCCAAATGAACTTTCTGGCCAACCTGCAAAGATTCTTTATCTAAAGTTGTTTCTATTATAAGATGGGCACAAAATAAATAAGTAAGTAATATTTGTATGTGGTGATAGCTGTGAGGGGAAGTCAACTGGGAAGGGAAAATGGGGTGTCAGTGACTTAATATTCAATTATGTGGTTGGTTTTCACAGAGAAGATGACGTTTAAGTCAAAACTTAAGTTACAAAAGGGCATTATAGGCCAAGGGGGAAATGCACAATCATGCCTGAATTATTTGAGAAATATCAAGGAGGCCAGTATGACTGGAGTAGAGTGAGAAAGTATCAGAGAGGTGGGCCACCATGAGAATTTTGAGAGGTGAGAGTGTGCAGAGTTTTGAACAGAATATTGATGTATCCCAACGTGGGTTTAATGGGATCAGTTCAGCTGCTTTCTTAATAGGTTCAAGGAAGGCAAAAATGAAAAAAGAAGACAGTTATAATATCCACATGGGAAATAATAGCTTCTTGGTCTAATGAAGTAGCTCCATTTTGTATTTAGCAAAGTAGGTTCAATTTTCCTAGATCTTCTAATTTTTAAGATAAGCCACATATCAAAGTTTTTAGTGAAAAATATCCTAATTTTCTAATATTGAAATAATTTTTTTGTTTTAATACATGAAGACACATATACAAAAACCCATATCTACAGATGTTTTACTGGAATCATTGCATCAATGGAATACTGCTACTAAATCTCATGACTGCTGTTTGTAGCTAGGTCTTTGCTATATAAACATGTGATTCTCCGATCAGATTCTGGCTTGATGTTTCTCCTTATTTATTGCATACTATTGGGTATTGGTTTTCAGATCCTGTACTTAATCTTTTTTAAATTTTCTTTTTGCTTTGGCTGCGCTGGGTCTTTGTTGCCGTGTGCAGGCTTTTCTCTAGCTGTAGTGGTTTCTCATTGTGGTGGCCTCTCATTGCAGAGCATATTATAGGGCACACAGGCTTCAGTAGTGGCTGCACATGGGCTTAGTTGTCTGGTGACATGTGGGAATTTTATTTGCTGGACCAGGAATTGAACCCATGTCCCCTACATTGTCAGGTGGATTCTTAACTACTGGGCCACAAGGGATGTCCCCTGTATTGAATCTTGAAATATGACACATTATTAGAGAAACGTATCCCTTACTAGTAGAAACAAGAAACTGACTAGTATCCTTTTAGCCCTAGGGAGCTATTTTTGGCAGTATTTTTCTGTGCTATTTATCTCAAAATATGAGAGGTTAAAAATTGACAAAGTAAATAGATGACTAAAACACTATCCAAATACTAATATTGAAAAAAAAAAAAGCAACAACATAGATTGGCTCTGAACCTTAGCTATTTATTATAAAATGCAAATTGGGGAATACTTTCTAATGTTATTGACATATCATCCAAATTTCTATTTAAAAGTGAGTATTTTTACATCTAAAAGTCATCATTTCAGAACTTTATAATGGAAGAGTTTGCAAAACTTCATGGTAAATACTGCAATATTATTCAGTATTTATAGAATAATTGGCTTAGAATCCAGTTCAAATAGCTCTGTAGCACATAGTTTCTCACAGGGAAGTTCATAATTAGTATGTATAAAATCAGCTCCTCTTTCCATTGGCACTGATAGCAAAAAACTCAATAGTTTAAAGGAGGATTAAAAAAGAAGGGAAAAGAAGCCCTAGATCATCCACTTCTCAACAATGGGTAAATAAATTGCATTCAAATACATGAATTTGTTCAGTGATTTTATACTTTTTTCTGAAACTTTGGAAACTGGGCTGTCAAAAGGTAAACTATTGTGCTAAAATGAAAGTTATCTTTCATAATTCTTTGCAAAGAAAATTTCTGAATTTGCAAAATGTTGGAGTTATTATTATCAAAGTACCTTGGGTCCTGGAAAACAGATCCTGTCTCTGTTCTTGTTTCTTCTTAAAAGCTTCCTACACTTTCACACTAGCCAGTTTTGGACATCTTTGTACTTGCTACAGTTAACTATGCAAGTTCAGTTCAGTTCAGTAGCTTAGTCATGTCTGACTCTTTGTGAACCCATGGACTGCAGCACGCCAGGTCTCCCTGTCCATCACCATCTCCTGGAGCTTGCTCAAACATGCTCAAACTCATGTCCATCGAGTTGATGATGCCATCCAACCATCTCATCCTCTGTTTTCCCCTTCTTCTCCTGCCTTTAATCTTTCCCAGCATCAGGGTCTTTTCTAATGAGTCAGTTTTTCACATCAGGTACCAAATTATTGGAGCTTCAGCTTTAGCATAGGTCCTTCCAATGAATATTCAGGACTGGTCTCCTTTATGATTGAGTGGTTGGATCTCCTTGCAGTCCAAGGGACTCTCAAGAGTCTTCTCCAGACCTAAATTCAAAAGCATCAATTCTTCAGTGCTCAGCTTTCCTTATAGTCCAACTCTCACATCCATACATGAATACTGGAAAGAACATACCTTTGACTAGATGGACCTTTGTTGGCAAAGTAATGTCTCTGTTTTTTAACATGCTGTCTAGGTTGGTCATAACTTTTCTTCCAAGGAGGAAATGTGTTTTAACTATGCAAACTTCAGGCCAAACTAGGAATATGAGATAGAGTTACCTGCTTATTTCAGTTCAGTTCAGTTGCTCAGTTGTGTCCGACTCTCTGTGACCCCATGGACTGCAGCACTTCAGGCCTCCCTGCTGCTGCTGCTGCTGCTGCTAAGTCACTTCAGTCGTGTCTGCCTCTGTGCGACCCCATAGACGGCAGCCCACCAGGCTCTGCCATCCCTGGGATTCTCTAGGCAAGAACACTGGAGTGGGTTGCCATTTCCTTCTCCAATGCATGAAAGTGAAAAGTGAAAGTGAAGTCGCTCAGTTGTGTCTGACTCTTCTCGACCTCATGGACTGCAGCCTACCAGGCTCCTCCATCCATGGGATTTTCCAGGCAAGAGTACTGGAGTGGGTTGCCATTGCCTTCTCCGCCAGGCCTCCCTGTCCATCACCAAATCCCAGAGTTTATTCAAACTCATGTTCATCACATTGGCAATGCCATCCAACCATCTCATCCTCTGTTGTCCCCCTCTCCTCCTGCCCTCAATCTTTCCCAGCATCAGGGTCTTTTCCAATGAGTCAGTTCTTTGCATCAGGTGGCCAAAGTATTGAAGTTTCAGCTTCAGCATCAGTCCTTCCAATGAGTATTCAGGACTGACTTCCTTTAGGATGGACTGGTTGGATCTCCTTGAAGTCCAAGGGACTTTCAAGAGTCTTCTCCAACACCACAGTTCAAAAGCATCAATTCTCTGGTGCTCAGCTTGTTTTATACATCTGTGTACAAATATGACCTTAATCCTTGTACAGGGATAAACCACCCTGTGAGAGAGGTAGAGAGAGGGGAGCAGGTCCTTTTAAAACATCTGCATTTGAGGGTTAACAGAGACAGGGGGTGAGCCACAGGAGGGCAGAGGGCACACTGTGGCCTCTCAAAGACCAGAGGGAATGAGTTTCAAGTAGGAGGAGGTGGTCAGTGGGATGGAGTGCTTGGAAGAAGCCCAAGCTTGGGCTAGACCAGGTTTTGGGGCACCCCTCGCTGCAGTCTTAAGGATGCAACAGAATGCAGGTGCAAGGGGTTCAGAAGAGAGGGGTTGATGGGCAAGAAGAGGTGTCTCTGTCCTGAATTTTGGCCTTTAGAAGAAAAAGAAAACTGGAGAGAGGTCAGCAGAAGCGAAGGATGTTTTCTTTTTTGGGGGGGGGGCTTCCTTTTGTTTGGTTTAGAATGAAGAGGCTGTGTATACCTGTAGGCAGGGGGAGGAATAGGTTGAGAAAGAGAAATAAGAAAAAACAGAGAGGACCTTTTCCCACAGAAGGTAATGCCCTTGGACATACTGTATATTTATTTATATACCTGCTTATTAGTCCTAAATTGGTTGGATTATATCTTCTTTTATGTGCAAAGTTGTGAAGAATTCATCAGCTGGTTGTAGGCAAGATGATCTTCAGAGAAGAGCTTTGCTGTTGTTTAGTTGCTTAGTTGTGTCCGGCTCTTTTATGATCCCATGGACTGTAGCCCACCAGGTTTCTCTGTCCATAGCATTTTCTAAGCAAGAATACTGGAGTGAGTTGCCATTTCCTACTTCAGGGGATCTTCCTGACCCAGAGACTGAACCCATGTCTCCTACATCTCCTGCACTGGCAAGCAGATTCTTTACTAATAAGCCACTTGGGAAGCCCAAGTGCAAAGATGGCATGTGCTTAAGCAGAAGAATGTTCTTTTTCTTTGTAATACATGCTGAAAGAAATATTTGGGGGATATATATAGTGAGAGAGTGAGAGGACAGAAAACAAATGTCGCAAAAATTTAACAATTGGTAAATCTGGTTGAGTTGGTGAATGATTCACTACATTCTACTCTCAACACTTCCATAGACTTAAAATTTTCAAAATGTGAAGAAAACTGTAGACCTTGAATTTCTACACACCTAGGTTTTAATCCCAGTTTCACCATTTATTAGTTGTATAATCATTAGTAAATTAGCCTAACTGAGCCCATTTTCTATTCTATTGTTAGTTACTCTTGTTAACCTCTTACTATTGTTGTATTGTTGTTTAGTTGCTAGGTCGTGTCTGACTCTTTTGTGACACCATGTAGCCCACCAGGCTCCTCTGTCCATGGGATATCCCAGGCAAGCATATTAGAGTGGAAGGCCATTTCCTTCTCCAGGGGATCTTCCAGACCCAGGGATAGAACCCATATCTCCTGCATTGACAGATGAATTCTTTACCATTGAGCCACCTGGGAAGTCCCCTATATGTGATACATGCTATTTGGCCCTTATTAAGTGGCAGGCACTCAATTCTGTCCACTGGGACATTTCTATGACAATGAAGACAAAGTCCATGGAGCTTACATTTAAAAGTGGGAATCTGTATGCATATGTGTGTTGAAATATGGTTGTGTGTGTGATGCTTGCACATGAGCACTTATGCAAATGATGGGGTATTAATTAATTCTTATCAATTATTCACAGTATGAATGTTTATTCTGATTCTGGGTTCACTTCAGTTCAGTCGCTCAGTCGTGTCCGGCTCTTTGCGACCCCATGAATCGCAGCATGCCAGGCCTCCCTGTCCATCACCAACTCCCGGAGTTCACTCAGACTCACATTCCATCGACTCGGTGATGCCATCTAACCATCTCATCCTCTGTCGTCCCCTTTTCCTCCTGCCCCCAATCCCTCCCAGCATCAGAGTCTTTTCCAATGAGTCAACTCTTCACATGAGGCGGCCAAAGTACTGGAGTTTCAGCTTTAGCATCATTCTTTCCAAAGAACACCCACGGCTGATCCCCTTTAGAATGGGTGGTTGGATCTCCTTGCAGTCCGGGGGACTCGCAAGAGTCTTCTCCAACACCACAGTTCAAAAGCATGAATTATTCGGTACTCAGCTTTCTTCACAGTCCAACTCTGACATCCATACATGACCACTGGAAAAACCATAGCCTTGACTAGACGGACCTTTGTTGGCAAAGTAATGTCTCTGCTTTTCAATATATCTAGGTTGGTCATAATTTTCCTTCCAAGGAGTAAGCGTCTTTTAATTTCATGGCTGCAATCACCATCTGCAATGATTTTGGAGCCCCAAAAAATAAAGTCTGACAGTTTCCACTGTTTCCCCATCTATTTCCCATGAAGTGATGGGACCAGATGCCATGATTTTCATTTTCTGAATGTTGAGCTTTAAGCCAACTTTTTCACTCTCTTCTTTCACTTTCATCAAGAGCCTTTTTAGTTCCTCTTCACTTTCTGCCATAAGGGTGGTGTCATCTGCATATCTGAGGTTATTGATATTTCTCCCTGCAATCTTGATTCCAGCTTGTGCTTCTTCCAGCCCAGCGTTTCTCATGATGTACTCTGCATATAAGTTAAATAATCAGGGTGACAATATACAGCCTTGACATATTCCTTTTCCTATTTGGAACCAGTCTGTTGTTCCATGTCCAGTTCTAACTGTTGCTTCCTGACCTGCATATAGGTTTCTCAAGAGGCAGATCAGGTGGTCTGGTATTCCCATCTCATTCAGAATTTTCCAGTTTATTGTGATCCACACAGTCCAAGGATGAGTCCAACTCATGTGAAGAGTTGACTCATTGGAAAAGACTCTGATGCTGGAAGGGATTGGGGGCAGGAGGAGAAGAGGACTACAGAGGATGAGATGGCTGGATGGCATCACTGACTCGATGTATGTGAGTCTGAGTGAACTCCAGGAGATGGTGATGGACAGGGAGGCCTGGCGTGCTATGATTCATGGGGTCGCAAAGAGTCAGACATGACTGAGCGACTGAACTAACTAACTAACTATGTATTTCAGGCTTATTAATGAAAAATCATAATACATGTTCTCATTTTACATTTATATTTAATATGAAGTGTAACATGGACCACTACTCTTTCAAAATAAAGTGAAGTATATTTTTATTTAAGCTTCATAAGTTCCTCACTATTAATTGTAGTCACCTTTCTCTACTAAATGGTAGTCATTCTTCTGTTGTTTAATGTTGAAACAGCTGCCTCTTCAGATAAATTTGGCAACACAGATGGATTTAAAGTGAAACAGATTCTCTCCTTTTTATCCAGTTTCTAACAAGCTATTTAGATAGAATTCAAGACAAAAATTTGTGACACTTTACTTGATACTTTCTACTTCCTCTTCCCTGTTATACCTTAAAGAATTATGAACTTGACTATTTTATTGTCCAATATACATAAGTTTTTTTGCACATTGTGTAGGAACATAAATAGTTTTCTTTGAATAGGATAGCCAAAGAAAATGAGGCCAAGAAAGAAAACCTAATGTGATTCTGGGAATCGCTTATTAAAACATTTAAAAATAGTGGCTTCAATACTTTTCCTTGTCCCTTATATCTGACTTTAATTCTGTAAGACAATAGTTTTTAAATCTGTGCATTGATGAAATAAAGAGCTATGGTAGCTTCTTGTTGGCTGAAAGATTCTGTGGTTGTTACATTAATGTTATATTAATGTTACTCATACTGGACTTATGAGTAAAGCATCAAATAACTAATTAAAGTACACTCGAAAAGTCTTCATTGCAAGAGGGTGATGTTTTAAAATATAACTTTAAAATATGAAAATCAACAAAGTTTACCTGCTATATAGTTTTTTTTAATAATAAGTGTTCATATTCAAATTTTAAAGTGACTATTAGATTCTTAGATGTGAAAATAATTTTGTCAATATAATGTATTTTTCCTGACCTTTAATTAGCAAGTGAAATATTATTGACAAGATAATGTAACTTAGTACATGTATTTAATGAATATGTGCTAATGCTTGTTATGTGCCAGGCACTGTACTCAATCCTGGGAAGCAGTGATACAATTCCTGCTTTTCAGTAATTTATCTTCTAAGAAGTGTTATGTCCATATGGTATATGGAGGTGAAAAACTCTTGAGGTTGTGGATATGTAATGGTTTCAAGCTCTTTGATCGTACTTAACATTTTACTTTATATTTGCCTTTGGATTTAACAGAGAAAGAGAGAGGTTAAATGATAGCAAACCCATATTCCCTTAAGTGAATGCCAGTGCTTTTCCACATTGTTCTGCTTTTTATCTATTTATTTATCTCTTTTTAGGAATTCCTAATAGTGGCTTAGTTAGTCTTTGCCACATGTCCTACTTACTATCTATTTATGTATTCTTGTCAATTTATGTTAAATAGTAGCATAGTCAGACTAGAGTGACCACAAAGTTGATTGTGAGAGACTCATTTGCCGCTCTCCATGGTGCTGAAAGATTTTCGTGGGCTAAAAGTTTCTTCTAATTTTTTCCCTAATTTTTTGGCACGAATGGTTACTGCCCAATCAAGAATTCAAAACAAGGAGGGAAAAAGTAGTGAGGAAAGGGAAGATAAAAAAGATAAAAGTTTATAGAAAATGCATAGCTGTTGATTAAGAGGTGGTTGGATTGATTTATTCATTAACAGAAAAAGTTTTCTGTACAACAGGCACCTCACTTGGAGTGAAGTTACAATAACTCCCTCCACCCCCACTGCCACCTTATAAACTTAAACTGTGAGCTGGTGTATCCCATATTATATTGGAGAAAACAGGCATTAATCACACAAATATGGACAACTGTAAGTTTGCAACTGTCAGGTGCTAAGAAGGCCACAGGGCTTTATGGATCATGAGATAAATAGAGCAAATATTAGTGTATTAATATGGAGCTTGGCCAAAAGTTGATTGAATTTTATTCACACTATTAAATTATTATATAAAAATAATATGTGAAAAAAAAGATAAGACCTACAAAATTGTTTCTTTCCAATAAAATCTTCAAAAATATTTTAATGAGATATTGCTTCCATGAACTCACCTTTATATTAATTGATTCTATACTTGAAATAGGTATAAAATTTCCTGATCATGACATTTTCAATGATGATATAATAGTTGGTCAACACCAAAGGTGAGAAAACTTGTTTGCATAAGTAGGTGAAAATATTTTAAACATTTACTTTTATGACTAAACATTTATATCAGTTAAATTGCTATTTTAAAAGCATCAGCACTACTTTTCTTTCATTAAAGTTGTGATTTTAAATTTTTATGTATATAAATGGATTTCAAATATATTCAAAATATTTATCAGAAAAAATAAAAATTATAAAGGCTGGAATTTGAAGAATGCCCAAGTATTATTAGAATAGCCAATCTGCAGCTGACATAGCTACCACAAAAATAGCAAATTAGCAGCATACAGAATAGGATTATCTGATATTTATGCTGAAACTTTGGGTCATTAACTGGAACTTTAGATCATTAATTGGAAATATGCTCACTAGAAGTTCCTGCCAACCTCCTTGCATCCGATCTACAATGGTGAATGTGATGTTCCTTCATCATATGATATTCTTTTGCTCCTGAAAAAAAAAAAAAATCTTCAAACTATTCCATGAGCCCTTGTCAGTTGTCTGCAACTGAATGTTATAGCAGATGTCCAGAAGTAGATACCTGTTTATGTATGCCACAGGAAGAATTGGACACACACTCACATAACACTTGCTTAGGCCATTCTCCATAGAGGCCTGAACAAGTCTCTTATGATCAGAGGCTGCCTAGCTATGGACTCTGGCAATCTGAGGCCACTGTACTTGGTCATTCCTGATGGGTAAGGTGATCAATATATTATGTGACATGTATAAATGATTTGTGGCAAACTAGTTTGAAAGCTCAGCTCTTAGCTTGTTTCAGTTTTCTTCTTAGAATTTGTTACCTCCTGACAGAATTACATACTTATTTGTTTAGAATATAGCACAACAAAATGTGGCATTCGTGAAAGCAGTCATTGTCTTTTTGCTCACTGTTGTAAATCACGTTGCACGATGTAAGTATTCTACACATATTCACTGGGTGGAGGATTAGACTCTAAGTTCAATGGGGCTGTCTTTATTCTTTATCTTCAGTGCCTACCCCAGTGTTTAGCTCATTGTAGGTAATAAGGAGATAACTAGGGACCAGATTATAAATGTCTTGTAGGTCATGTTAGGAATTTTAGACTATTTACTAAAAACAATAAGAAGCCACTGAAGTATTATAACTAAAAAGATGTATTATTAGATTTTCACTTTAAAAAATAAAATTCTTACTTTCTGTTTCTCTTAACAGAGAAACTATTGGGCATCACCTTTCTCCTACTCATCCAATCTTAACTCTCTAAGTTATATAACACATTTCCCCCTCTTCTTCACTGCTAATAATTTGTCCAAACCTGTCAATTTATTAAATTAATTTAATTTAATTTAATACATTTGTCTGTTCAGTCACTCAGTCCTGACTCTTTGCAGCCCTATGGACTGTTGCCTGTCAGGCTCCTCAGTCCATGGAATTTTCCAGGCAAGGATAGTGGAGTGGGTTGTCACTTTCTACTCCAGAGGATCTTCCTGACTCAGGGATTGAACCTGAGTCTCTTGTGTCTTCTGCACTGGCAGACAGATTCTTTGCTAGTGCCACCTGGGAAGCCCAATTTTATATATACATACATATATATATATATATATATATGTCTTTTTTTGTAACTATAGGATGGGCAATTATACCTGATAAACTCATATTCATGTCTTTTATTATATTCTCCATCTAGTCACTTTATGCCTTATAACTAATTAATTGTGCAGTGTTGGTCATCCCATTTATCTAAATAAATACTTGCAATAATTCCGGATTAATTATGCTTCTAGTTTATTATTTGAAAAAAGTACAGTATAATTTTTACTATATTTAATACTCATTCACATTAATTGTTGTATCTAACCTTTTTGTTTTTCCTTCCATTTGAAAGAAAAGAAAAAGAAAGGAAGAAAAAGAGAAGGGAAGGAGGAAGGAAAAGGAAAAGAAAACAGCAAATGTTGGCAAGAATGTGGAGAAATCAAAATCCTTGTGTATTGTTGGGAATGTGAAATGGTGCAGCTGCTGTGGAAAATGGAACGAAAGAGTAAAAACAGACTAACCATAAAAACTAAAAAGTAGAATTTCCTTATATTCTTTCACCAAATTTAACTGTTAAAATAATTTTTTTTTCTGTAGGTGTTTCTGAATCATTCTGAACAAATTGCAGCCACTACGCCCTTTTTACTCCAGAATAGTTCATGATAGCAATCACAGCAAAATTATCAAAACCAAGATGTTTAATGTTGATATAAAATCAGTTGTAATTAAACATAGATAAAAACCTAGAGATGAGATATTTTAGAGTTTATTCATATTTTGCCTATTGTCCCAATGTCCTTATAGTTATGTGTTTTTTTCCAGTTGTGTTTTCACTTAACATTGTAGTATATGTTGCATTTAGTCATTGTGTCTCTTTAATATCCTTTAGTCTGGACCAGTTCTTAAGTCTTTTTTTTTTTTTTTTTGACTTTCATCACAGTGATATATTTGAAAAGTACACGTATTTTGTGGTTTCTCTCAGTGTAGGTTTGTCTTTTGCTTCCTTTTGATTATACTTGATTATGCTTTTATTTTTTGGTCTGGAATACTATTAATAATAAGTTCTATTGTGTACTTCTTAGTTCATCACAGCATGAAGCACATGATGTCACCTGATCCCATTATTGGTGATGTTAATCTTGATCACTTGGTTAAGATGATAACTATCAGATTTATTCACTATAAGGACTTTTAAAATTCCCTTGTCATTAAGAAGAATCTGAAAATTACAAAAATGGCCTTATGTGCTTCTTCCCCCTCGAGCGTGCGTTCTTCTTTGCAATACAGTTTTGCAGTATCTCCCATCAAGGACATGGAGTATGTTATTTCATCCTTTGAATCTGGGCATGGCCATGTAGCTTCGTTCTGTGTTTTAGCAGAACTTTGGAAAGTACTCTACATTGGAGTCTACACTCCATTGTTGCTTTTCAGAATCCAGCAACCACCGGTACTCAAGGATACAGGACTAGCCTGTTGAAGGATGACAGACAAACAAAGACAGACAAACATCTTAAACAAAGATGATCCATCCCAGCTGAGTCCTGCCTCCAATTAGCTTGCCAACCAGCAGACAAGTGAGCGAGGCCATTATTGACCAGCCAGTCCAAATTGAGCCTGCCAGAGCAGAAACCACCCTGACAACTCATATAACCTTGAGAGTTTATAGATGTTTATTGTTTTAAACTGCTAAGTTTGAGGATGATGTGATAAATATCAAAACATAATTCTCAGGGAGATATTTTGAGAGTACATACATAACTGAATACATGTATAACTTTTACCTACTAGTTTTATGATTCTCGTCCTGGTTAAATATTACTACAAAGGTTGCAAAATGGTGTTGCTACCTTTTTTAGAGACGAAGAATGTAAGAACTGGGGCTTATGTGTTTTGCAAGCACATATGACAAATAAGTGGCTGTGTCAGCCTTAGAAGCTTAACCTTTTACCTGGTGGTCCATAACTTTTCTCAATATGCCATGGATATGTGAATGACGTGATAACAGAACTGACAAAAGCAAGCAATAGAGAAAAAGACCAGTGTCCTTGGTGTTAAGAGTGGCACCCTGTGTCCTCACACAGGACAGAAACACTAATTGATGAGGGTGGAAGTGCTGCCCAGGGTGGACAGTGTAGGAGGGAAAATTAAATATAGTTATTATCATACCAATTTAGGTAATCATTGATTCATGAAAAGATATAAAGATAATGCCTCTAAAAATTGCCTTTCGTGGATATAATCAAGAATGTCACTGATACCCTAGATTATAATTAATAATAGACATTTATGCAACATGACTCAATATTTTTGGAGTAACTCTTATATCCTCCTCTAGTTTTCCCATATAAGCTAAGAAGAGGGAGCTAAGATAACATGAGGTGGCCTACATTATCCCTCTTAAAATTAAGAAAACTGAAACGGTATTAAAAACCCTAACTAACCAGGGGTCAACAGTGAATAAATGGCAAAACATAAACCTGAACTCAGCAATCCCAATTTCCCAGAAGAGTCCCTCCCACATGGCAGAGGGGGTTAGGTCCCAAGTCTTCAGATGCTAATAATATCTGAGTCTTAAGTTCGTGCCTCTTTCCATGCACTATTCTAAAACCCTTACAGATAATTTAATTCACTCAGTCTCATGGACTTTCTACGACACTACACATTAGCTTTACACTGAAATGCAGACATTCAGGTGCTTCAGTGTATGTGTTTTTGCTGTTAGAGACCCTATCTTCTTGACTAAGAAAGGAATTCAGAGCCTTGCTTTTTTCTTTACCGCTCCCTGAAAAATTTAAGAGCACAAGGAAGCCTTTTGCATTTCCAGGTCTCTTACAATGATTTCGGTGGCAGCAGCTGTCTCTAGCCAGAACACTAGGATCCTGCCAGGGTAAACGAACTGTTATGGACAAGAGGCCAAACTCTTGTCTGTCCTTTCTAATTCAGGGAGCCTAAACCTCAAGTTCCCTGCAGCTTATCTCCAATGGAGAGCCGACAGCTGGGGTGGGGTTGCTGGAGCTTTCCTGAGGACAGTCTGCACCCCAGCACCCCTCTAGAAGGTTATCCGGTGCTCTGGGCTAACACAGTGTACACAGCCTGTTTTCGCACAGTGGGACCCCAGGCCGGCCAGGGATCGCGGGGCGCTCTGGGGGGAAAGGACCCGACCCCTCGGTTGCTCTTGGGGGCCGTGACTGCCAAGTATCGCGGGACTTGTGCACATCGCAGGAGCGGCAGCTCCAGGAGCAGCTGGAGCGCGCTCTGTGCGCACCACCCCAGCCCGGGGAGGAGCGGGAGCCGGGAGGGAGGAGGGTTCGGGGTGCTGGTTACGTAAATTATACTAGCCCAGTGAGAGGCCTCCAGGCTGGGGCTACGGGAGGAGGAGGAGGGCCCGCGCAAGGAGGAGGGGCTGAGAGGCAGCGGGCCGGGGTGGGAGGGGGGCGGGGGCCGGGGGCGAAGTGACCAGGCGGTGGCGGCGGCTCTGCCGAGGTGACAATGTGTTAGGAGCCCTCGCTCGGTCTCTTGCGGCTCCTTGGCCTTGGCGCCCGCTCTCGAGGAGCCCTCCAGCCCGCCGCTGCGCTATGAGGGCGCCTCTCCAGGGCTGGCCGAGGCCGGAGCCGGCTCGCTCTTCTCCCGGGGAAGTGTGAGCAGAGAGGCGCGGGCGGGAAGTGGGACTGCGCGCGGCGCTCGCGGGCCGGCGCGGGTTCCAGGTGAGCACGGGATCGGTGTGCCCCACACTCGTCGCAGCCGGCCGGCACCTGCCGGGTTGGGTCGGAGGCTAAATTCCGTGCGTGGACCGCCGTTCCCTCTTCGCGGGATCCCTGGCCACGACAGCAGGTCTCCGTCTCTCTCACTCTCTCTTGCTTCCCCTCTGATTGTCTGGGAACAGTCCTCTTTGGGTGGCCCGAGTGCCTGGGTGGGCGCCTCGAAGTCCCGCAGCGGGTGGCAGCGCACGGAGCCGAGAGCTCCGAACCAGTCCCAGGAAAGGGGCGCCGGCGAACCCGGTACACCGGCCTCTCGGGCTCTCGAAGCGCGCTTGCTCGCCGCTGCAAGTGCGGAGGAAAGACCGCCAGGCGCGGAACTTTCTACCGCTGCCCGCCCCCTACCCTGCTCTCTCTGCTCCCCGGCCAAGCTGGGGGGCGCCGGCCACCCTCTGCGCTTCACTGGCGCTCAGCCCCGGGGGGACATGGCCTTCCAGCCCCAGCAACTTTCTCCCACCAGCTGCGGGCGGTGTGGCGCTGCGGTGCTCTGACGCTTCTACACCGGGCTTTCAACACCGGGGACGCGCTGGGTCTCGGGTGTCGTCCTCGACGGTTGCCTTCCTCTATATTTCTGCCTTCCTTTGCGTCTTAGTCTCTACTTGTCCGTGTCTGAGTCAGTTTCTTTCTCTAATTCTTGATCTGGCTTACCGCATCCGCTCCGGGTTTGTCTCTCTCTCTCATTCTCTTTCCCCCTGTTTTTCTTGGGATGTTCCCGCGTCTCCGTTACTTTATCTTTTCCGCTTTCTCTCCGTCTTACCTTATTTTTTTATGTTTTTTTCCCTCTCTCTGCCTCTCTCCTCTCATCTCTCCTGCCTCGTCCCCCCGAACACCACCAGCTCCCATATTCCGAGACTCCTTGTCCGGCCCTCCTGGGCACCTCCAGGTACAGAGACCTCCTTTCTCAGAGCCGGAGGAGACTTGGGGATGGAAGCGGAGTGCTCTTGTCTGGGCTGTCGTGAGGGGACTGAATGAGAGTCGCAAGGGCCGCCTCCCCGCCCCGGGTCCGAGGGCTCTGCGCTGCTGAGAACCCGGGCTCACGAAGGCTGCTGTTTGGACAGCGTTAGCTGCGGGTGCCCCTCCTCTTACTCCGTTCTTTGCCTAGAATCAGTTGAATTTCCAGGTGGAGAGTCTACATCTCCACTCTTTACAGGCAGCCACGGGAGGAGACAGTGGGCAGATGAATACAGAAGCTTCGGGATCCAGGGACATCTAACCTGGAAAGGGTGGAAGCTTTCCTGAGGCAAAGGTGTTGCTGTCTGAGGAGCACTGGGGACTGCCTGCCTTCAACTGTCGTAACACTCAATCCGTGAGCGGTTTCTTTCGGAGAGACAGCCGTCACTCTTCCCTGAAATGCATCATAGGGATTTTATTTGCAGGGTTAAAGACACTGACTGCCCCAGCCCCTTGAAATTTCGAGTATCCTTGGGGCCCCGGATCTTCAGCTTTATATGAAGACTGCTTTTGCTCAAGGTTGCTCCCCCCGCCTCAGTGTGTGTGTGTGTGTATGTGTGTGTGTTTGCGTTCCTGCCCTCTAGTGTTAGAGAAACCTGCTGGTTTGAGAATATTGAAAAGTAAGGTGAACCTATTGGTGACTTACTTTTGATCTCTCCCCTTCTCAGGTCGTTCTCCTTACCTTCACCCATCCTTTCCTTTTCTTCATCTTGACTTTTTTGTTGCAGTAGTAATCTTTCCTTTGCCCTGATCTCAACAAACTCCTCTCCTGCAGAATTAGAACCTCAATATTGAAACATCATTTGAGTCCTTAAGAGGTGGATAGATTTGGAGAATTTTCATAGCCTAAAGCAGGCTTTCAACATAAGAAAACATGCCATTTTTCTGCATCGTTCAGTGCAAACCAGGATTTCACATCTCTTCCTTATGCCCCTGCCCACATTCAACTCCACTGAGAATTTTCCCTGGCTTCTCCTCCTTGTTTAAATAAATGCTTTTCATTCACCATTTCTGTGATGCTCATCCCATTCTAGGGCTTAAGCTGATTGCTTAAGTAGAGGCACTAAGCAGTTTTGGGAAGAAGAAAAGAAAGGTTTTCCAAAGGAAACAAAGTGCTTCTGGTATAGATTAATTCTGGATCCCAGTGTCCAGAGTGGGGCCAGGTGCTGTCTCAGATATTCAGACCCTAGCACAGTGTAGGAAAACTAGTAAATGCTTCCCAGAAACTTACTGGTTGATTGATTAGCATGGAGCTAATCATAGGCTTTGAAGTCACCTAGCTATGTGAATGTCTACATACAAGAAGTTGAATTCTACCTCTTGTTTGTTTGTTTCACTTAGTCTTTTATGAATGGGAATTGAGGACTAGCAGAAGGTGAAACATGAGTCCTCTGTGTCCTTAACCCATTCGCTACTTGAATTTGACCTTCTCTGCAAGTCTTTAACTTGGCTGATGTTCTTTAATAGTCAGTGCAGAATTGAGGAAATGAGTTTAGAGGCTCTGATGGTGGCATCTCTCAGCCTTCTTACCTAAAAGTAAACTAGAGCATGACATTTGTGAGTGAATACTTTCCGGTGGTTTTCACACGTGAAAAGTTCTCTTTTTTTAATGTAAAGAACAGATGTATCAGCTTAAAATATTTGGGGCCCATAAATTAATCTGCAAACTCAATCACTAAATAATTTATAGGTTCCTTTATTGCTTGAAATGTATGTGAGAGTGTGATACTACATGTGTATGAGAATTTGCAAAGTACCTGGAAATGTAATGCCTCCTGATACAAGTTTCTAGTAGGAATCCCTGTGCTGCTGTATTGTTTTCATGATGCCATGACAGTCACCTCTTAAAATAGTTGAGGATTTACCATGAATATTGTTCTGGAGCGTGTTCAAGGCCATTTTGCTTTTAAAACATTACTTATAAATCAGCTCCTACTCTATCCAGTTTTTCATATTTAAAAATAGCAAAGACATAGTGAAGATGGAAATTCTAATATTGGTTGAGATACATTCTGATCTCTTAAGAATATTGAGACACATTTAACTTTTTAAAGATGTACATTACTTTCAGGTTTAAGTTATGTCAGAGTGAAATACAGTGTTTCCATTTTGCCAACTTGATTCTAAGAAGTGGTAGTTGTACAAGAACATTTCCATCTAATAGAGATTTTGTAACTTTTTAAAAATTTTGGCGTTTTAGGAAGAGGGTGCGAACAAGGAATAAATGGATACTTTTATTCTTTCTGGTTAGGAAAATGAAGAAGATATTGATATTTCTGAATAAAAAGAAAATTATAGAAGATGATTGAGAGTAAAGTATGAATAAAGTCCTGCCATGTGAAATAAATAACAATGCTACATGTCTCTGATAAGTGTTTTTGTGCTTTATGAAAATGAGCAGATCCTATAGTTTTGTCCTTTAATTTGCTTTATTAAGCATCCTATTTTCAAGATGCAGCTCCTGCAATAAGCAACAAATTCTTGATTGTGACTTTTAATACATTGCCTCTTGGGGCTTGTGTTGATATCAGTAGGAAAAACATGTAGCCCTCTTAAATCTAATGAAATCTAGCAGGATCACTACTTTGGAGTCTGAGTGACCATATGCCTAATTATCCAAGAATTTTAACTGGCCTTTGTTTTTTTAATCCTTCCTGTCATCAGAGTAAACATATGTGGAACATCAAATCAAGACTTATATATATATACATATATATGTATATGCTGCTGCTGCTAAGTCGCTTCAGTCCTGTCCGACTCTGTGCGACCTCAAAGACGGCAGCTCACCAGGCTCCCCGGTCCCTGGGATTCTCCAGGCAAGAGCACTGGAGTGGGCTGCCATTTCCTTCTCCAATGCACAAAAGTGAAAAGTGAAAGTGAAGTCGCTCAGTTGTGCCTGACTCTTAGAGACCCCATGGACTGCAGCCTACCAGGCTCCTCCATCCATGGGATTTTCCAGGCAAGAGTACTGGAGTAGGGTGCCACTGCCTTCTCTCTCTCTCTCTCTCTCTCTCTATGTATATATATATATATAAGAGAAGTGCTACAACTACCACTTCTTAAACTCAAGTTGAAAAAATAGAAACATTGTATTCCACTCATATAACTTTAACCTGAAAGTAATGTACGTTGTTAAAAAGTTAAATGTGTCTCAATATTCTTATCATTAGAGATCAGAATGTATCTCAACCAATACCAGAATTTCCACCTTCACTATGCCTTTGCTATTTTTAAATTTTATATATATATATATCTCTCGGAGAAGGCAATGGCACCCCACTCCAGTACTCTTGCCTGGAAAATCCCATGGACGGAGGAGCCTGGTAGGCTGCAGTCCATGGGGTCGCTAAGAGTCAGGCACAACTGAGTGACTTCACTTTCACTTTTCACTTTCATGCATTGGAGAAGGAAATGGCAACCCACTCTAGTGTTCTTGCCTGGAGAATCCCAGGGATGGGAGAGCTTGGTGGACTGCTGTCTGTGGGGTCACACAGAGTTGGACACGACTGAAGCGACTTAGCATAGCATACTGTATATATATATACTGAGTCTGACAGTCTACTTGATGATATTTCATAATATTTCCTATGCTGCACTACAGACACACTAAGCATATATCTGAATACATAAATCACATTTAAAGATCCTATACTGTCTGCTTTGATAAACCATTTTAACATTTTAAGTCATTTTAACATTTTAGACTAATATTTACAATTTATATATTAAAGCACATTGTTTGGTTAAATTTTTCTGCCATTCAGTTACAGACATACATATTTTTGAAGAGTCCAGCTTCCCATTGTGAAATTTAGTACTTAGAAAATTCACAGAAATTTGTGAAAATGAATATACACATGAATTTACTAGTAGTTGGTCATCGTTTGGGGCATTATAAGCAATTATCTTTGGGAACAAAGTATAATAAAATCGATTTTATTTATTTGATATTTATTTCTTTTTGATTAAGATTTAGACCTATGTGTATGTTCTCAAGGTAGTATATTTACAATAATATGTTTAATTGGTCTGAGATAGTTATCAAGAAATTATTACAAATGGCTAAAGACATTTATGTGATTAATATGTGTTCTAATGTCCCTTTTAGATACAGTAGCTAAAATTCATTTTTAGCTATTAGTTTTCCAATTTTATTTATCTTTAATATATTTAGGGCCTATTTAAGCTGAAATTCTTAATTTTTAAAAATTATTGCTACAGGTTATTAAGAGATTGCTGGCATCTAACTTTCCTCTGAGGACCCAAATATCCAAATAATTATAAATCTCATAAACTATCAGGTTCTCTTTTAATGTTTGTTATTATTATCCTCCACAATTGACCTGAAACAAGATGCAAAATATTGGTTGTTAAACATTGTTCCATCTTAATGGTTAACCCTCCCAACATGGCTTGAGAGGGATGTAGGGGAAGTGGTGACTGTTACCATCATCGCAGGAACATATTTGTGATCCGCTTTTAGGTGAGAAGATGTAAAACACTGTCCAGATAAATATTCACGCTTCTTTGTTTTTTCTTCGAGAAGTACTTACTATTAAGATAGATGGGAACTCTCCAAGATATTCCAGGGTTTCTACCATGATGTAGAATTAATTGGGATTCTATTTAGTACATTAAACTACATTGAATTGTCACTTAAATCTTGTTTAAGATCTTGTAGAACATTATAAGAAGAGTGTGATTAAACTGTTGTTGGTACTCTGGTGAACAATACATGCGCTGAGTAGCCACTGTAAACAGGAGAATTTCAGACAGAGCTTGCACATTCAAAATCATCTAAATTATACCTCAGAGACTGTAGCAAATGTCAACTTAGTCTCTTGCCTAATATTAATTGCTTTGCTATTATAAGCTCAGTGCCATTTTTTTTGTTGTTATAAATGAATTTTGACATAGGAGGAGGATTATCTTCTTGTAGACCAGAAGCATAACAATTTAATTTCCTTTTGAGATTTTTATTATATAATTAGTTTCAGATAGAGAGGATGGGATTTATATGACTATCAAGACCCCTGTGCAGTACCACCATTAGGCTAATGAAAACAAAATTGGGAACAAATACTTGGAAACAAATATATGTAAAGGTTGTAGCCATTTTGATTTATTGATGAGGGAGTTAAAATGATGAAGAGTTACAAAGTGATAAAATAACTAAAATTTATTGGATACATACTTTGACTTGTATTGTGAGTAAGTAAATATCTAACAGCTCGTACTATAGTTTATCCTCAAAATACTATGAATTATATGTAGTATTACTATCCCCACTGATAAATGAGGAAGCACATATGCAATATCACACAGCTGATCTGTATTAGGGGCAGGGATCACATCAGTTATATCTATCTCTGAAGCCAGTGCTCTAAGAGTTCTCAAAATGACATTTTCACTAATAAAATTTTTTTTTAAATGAGTGTCAACTTCCATGTGGACATTTTCTTTTTGCACAATGAGAATAATTTTTAAGTCTATTTATATCACAGTCATTTTATCAAAGAATGGACATTGTAACAACAATAAGATGGCAGAACTAAATCACAAAATATAGTCCTTAAAGTAGAATAAATTTAGCTTCCTGTACTTTCTACATTGCATTTATTTTTCTAATTTAACAAAGACTGAAGAAAATTCATCACAGTCTGGTAATTTATTTCACCACATTCTGTAGCCTGCGATTGGAACCCTCCTTAGTCTGAGCCACTCAAATATACTGCTACCCAGTGGGTCCCAAGCACCCATGCAACACAGGCCAGCGTGGGTGTGATATCTGTGACTTTGTCCTTATAGTTATTCCTTTCTCTTTCTAGTTGCAAGTCTGGGCAATACGATTTGTATCTAGGAAGGATGGTAACAGTTACCCTAAGCCTCAGTTTACTGCTTCAATTTTTTTTTGAAAAAATTAGAGAATTGGAGGCAATTTGATCTTTTGTGGTAGTTAACCACAAATCATTATTACTAAGACAGTGCCAATCTGTGTCCTTGGATAAAGAATGAATACTGGGCGAAAACAAAAGGAGCATGTCTCAAGAACTTATTCTATCCTCTTTAACCAGTATGTCCCAGTCTTTAGGGCTCAATTTGATCCCTTTTTTTTGCATGTTTATTTTCCTTGATGAGGACAAAGCAGTTTTGCTTTAGGTAAGAAAGAAAATTCCAAAGCTAAACTTCTAACTGCTTTTGTAAAACTGACTGATGCTATTAAACCCCAAGTTGCTTTGGACAGTGACTGTTGTGGCCATGGAAGGGGAAGTGGACACTGGTGGACTGTGTGGGATATAATTAAATTGACTTGAGACGTTGTTTAATGTCATTGCCAGCAAACCAGTTTGGAAACTGAAATTATCTCAAGAGGTTTTGTTTGTTTGTTTTAATATAGGTTGTCAGATTCCACTGATACATATTCTCATTTGCCTGGGGTAGATACATAGGGATCTATCTTTATAAATATTTTTCTAGATAAGTTTGATGTACAAGGTTTCAAGCAACTGAACTACTTCTAGAACACGTTTCAGATTTAATAATTTTTAGTCAATTAAACAAATATAGAAGTTACTATGTCCTGGACATTATTCAGAATACTTAACAGATATTAATTAATTCATTTAATCATAACAACCCCTGAAAGTAGGTTTTATTAGTATCTCCATTTATAGACAAGGAAATTGAGACACAGAAAGGTTAAGTGAGTTGCCCAGGGGAAGTTGCTGAATGGTGGAGCATGGACTATGCTATTTTGATGAAACAGTTAATGGTCTGCTTTAAGTCACAAAGCTTGAAGCAATAGAAATGAAAATGGAACCCAGATTTCTGTGTTTTGTTTCCTATTTGAAGAATTTTTGCCTTTAAAAGTAAAGGAAGAAAATCTGATGAACAAAGTCAAAAACAAAACATGTTTACCCTTTAGAAGTCATAGCACCAGATTAATAAAGAAATTTAATTATGAAAGATAATAAATGTGGAAAAACAGTAGCTTTCTTCAAGTAGATTTATTCTTGACTTTTCTTCGGTGCAGACCCACCCACCCTCTCCCCACCATCCCTAGCAAAAAAAAAAAAAATGAAAAGAGCAAGAAGTTAACACAGAGATGTAGACAAAAGGAAAAAACCTGTAAGAGGGATTTCTATATAGAGATTTCAATCTATAACTAAGATCTACCTTAGTTAAAATAAAAAATACCTTATTGTCCTGCAATTACTGTTCATAAATTATTTAGATTACACTAGGAAATATTAATATTTTAAAAAGGATTGGGGAAATCCTGCTGAAAAATCTTGATATTTTTCTTAAATAAGTTTTGTGAAAGCTTTATATAATATAGAGTATCTATACTCATTTGTAATCACTGTTAATTTATAGAGAATTGATGTATTTATCTTTGAGGAGGTGCTCCTTCTGATATTTGGTTGATTTTTAGCAACTTTCTATTATCTATTCTTGTTTAAAGAACTTATGTAGTATTTAATGAGCTTTCTTCAGTTTTAAAAATATTATTTTAAATGGGTACTTGATTAGATTGTTATAAATTGTTTAAATTAGATACCCCAGTAATGAGTCATTCTACCTGCCTGGTATTTTAAAACGTAAAAATCTACACTTAAAAACAATTCTGTTTTCAGATTCTGTAAGTGAAGTGAGAGGTATGAGATTACTGACTGAATTTTAAAACTCACTTCTACAGTCTTCTCTCTTTCTCTCATGGTAAATTCCACCTCTTTTTCTGAATCCTCAAAGCTCATATTTCTTTGATTCTCCTGATAATTCAGTCTCAAATGGGACTATACATCACTTGTCCTGAAAAATATTAGAAACCAGCCTGTGCCTAATCATGGTTCAGATTTCACTCATATCCTGTAGATTTTCAGGGGAGCTCTGTCTTTCCTTCTGAAATAAATACTGTTTCATAATTTCTCAATATGCTTTTTCTTCTGTATTTTTTCCTGGCTCCTCTCTTCCTTCTTCATGATGCTCTTGACTTTAAATTGTCCTTCTTCTGTGGCTTAATACATCCTCATAGAGCAGGGCTGGACTTATCTATTAGCTTTTTTTTTTTTTTTTCCTTTTTTGATTCTATAAAAATGTAAATAAAAAAGCTTCTGTTCATTTCATCATCTAGTCCCTGAGTAGGTAAGAGACAGACGCTCTAGCTCTTGCATCTGGGTCATTTAGCAGGAGGCTTGGGATGCTAAATTTGCATCTCATTACCTTTGTCTACTTTTAGAATGGTGTGCCTGGGCCCTGTGGTCAGTTGGCAGTATGCAGCCCTGGCTCCAAGGGAATGCTATGATACTTGAGGGGATGCCAATTTCAGTTGCCATCCAGTTCTCACATTCCTTGGTCCGATTTTCCTTATAAGATTTCCAATATATGTTTTATTATTGACTCTATACTATTGACTTCATGTCAGAAATTCATTGTGATATTAATCGATAGGTTATGATGAACAACTTTTATAATTTATATTCCATGGCTTCTATTCTCTGACTTCGGGATAATGTTTTTCCTATTAGGTAAACCTAGAGCAGGCATTTTGTCACAGATTTTTTAAGAGTTTTATTGTTGTGTCCTATGTTGAGATGAATTGTAGGTAATTGGATGGTGCAGCTGAATTAACACATTGAATTGCTGGTTATGAGACACTTCATTTGCTGTTGCAGACAACAATAGGCCCATTTTGCTTCTACAATGCACAAATTCTTATTATCTGTATAAAATTCTAATTCTAGTAGAATAACATGTATGCATCATTTCCATTCCTTTTGTGAGGGAAAATAACTTCAACGAATGTAAGATATTTGCCACTATTTCATTAAATAATTTTGAATTTCAATACAGTTTTTGTTTGAGAATGTTAATCAGTTGCCCACAAAAATGACCCCTCAGAACATGAAATCAGGAGTCCCACTTTTACCCTGCATACCCTAAAATGTGTGGAGGTGTGCAGTTTGCATTAATTTTTGTGGAGAGCCTCACTTGAATGATTCTGAACAGCATTGCTGTCATCAGGAGTATGGTGATATGCAACAGTGTCATTTTTAGGCTTCTTACAAGCATAACAAGAATTACGTTTGTTCTTGGGTTTTTCTTCATTTTAGGTGTTTTAGGGGCAACTTCTCTAGGGAGGATGGAGACATATCTTTATCTAAACTTTCTCCTGAAAACTCATTAACTTAAGCATTAAATTAAGGAGTTAAAAAGATATCAAACTGTTACAAAGTGTATGAAGTAAAGCCAGGCAGAGGAAAACTGCTGAAGATGTGGGGAAGAGGGTGCTGCTTTGTTCTGAGTAAGCCCCAAAAGGCTTAAGTGAGAGACTAGGGCTGAAACAAAGTAATCAGCTGGAATGCGGGCACGCGTGCTAAGTCACATCAGTTGTGTCCGACTCTGTGCAACCCCATGGACTGCAGCCTGCCAGGCCCCTCTGTCCATGGGATTCTCCAGGCAAGAATACTGGAGCGGGTTGCCATGCCCTCCTTCAGGGGATCTTCCCAACTCAGGGATTGAACCTGTGTCTCTTATGTCTCCTGCATTGGCAGGCAGGTTCTTTACCACTAGTGCCACCTGGGAAATCCTAGTATTAGTGGTTCAGTTGTGTCCAGCTGTTTGTGACCCCATGAACTGTAGCCCATCAGGTGCCTCTGTCCATGGAATTCTTCAGGCAAGAATACTAGAGTAGGTAGCCATTCCCTTCTCCACTGGATCTTCCCGACCCAGGGATTAAACTCAGGTCTTCTGCATCAAAGGCAAATGCATTACTGTCTGATGGGATAGCTGGCCTTTTCTTCACTAATTCTACTTCCTATGCAAATATCCTTGTAGCAAGTTTTTTTTTTTTTTTTTTTCACTTTCTCTCCTAACTATCCCGCTTTACATAGACTAATGGAATTATATGAGCTGCTAAAAGACAAGAGGGGCAACTCAGGATAAAGCATCTTACAACTGTGGAATAAATTCCCTTTTATTTTGACACTTGGGATCTTCAAGCCTAATAATCAAATCCTTGCTTACCCAAAAGCAAAGTCTTCTAAACAGCAAGACCCACTTAAGTACAGAAGGTTCAGCCATTTCTGTTCCTTTATTGTTAAATAGAAAGCATCAACCAAGTATCACCAGACATTTAAGAAGTATTTTATGAAAAAATATTAGTAAAAAACTGCAACACAAATGAAACTAAGAAAGCTGAAAACCAGTGACCAATGAAATGACCTTGCATGGACCAGATAATTAAAAAATCATAAAGGAGACCAAAAAGTAAAATTTTTGAAGCGTTTCTAGAATATATTACATTCATAAAACAAGAAGATGATAGGGAAGAGACACAATAAATGAACAAGAAAAACTATTGGAAATTAAAGATTTTCAGATCAATAGTTTAAGGGAACATTTTTAATTCAAATACACAAAAAACCTGAGCAATGCAAAGGAAAAGAACAAAAAGGTAAAAAGAATCACTATAAATCTCCCTGAAGCATGACTTCCTGCTAATTGGAGTTCTGATTATGAGAAAACAAAATATATAGTTAGAACTATTTTAAAAATTAATAGAATCATTCTCAAGTTTATGAAGGAAGATGATTTGCAACTCAAAATTCCATGTCCAATATCCATTCAAAATATCAATCAAGTGCAAGGGTAGAATTAATACATTTTCGGGCATCTAATGATTAAATATGCTTTCCTCAAATATAATCTTTCTTATAAAATTACTTGAGGTTGACCCCCATCAAAGTATAGTTAAGAGAAAGAGAAAGATACACCATAAAAGCTATGAAGTAATCCTATAAGGCAAATGATTCATATTACTTTAATCTGATACAGAGTTAATGCAAAAGAAGTAGAAAGCTTTGTCTGGTGGGAGGCTCTAGGATAAAGGGGGATATTATGCAACCTTTAAAGTCCAAGAAATATTTGAGAAGACAAAGAAAAATAGTGTAAAAATGAAAAAAGAAGTGTAAACTCCATCCAAGAAGAACCAAAATATATACGAGAAAGGAAAGTAACCATAGAACTCTAGTTGGCACTGAAATGAATAATATTTTTATATTACTTAAATATAAGTGTTTTTTTAACTTTTTTTTTTTTTTACTGATTTTCAATTTTCAGTATCAATCTTTAGCTAAAAAGTGGAAGAGAATCATAATTATAGACAGAATGCAAATATTAGCAATGGCATTGCCACAGTAAACATACAGATGGAAGAGGTTGGGAAGTAGGTATGATGCTTGGAGAAAACAGAAGGAAAGGACAGAAATTGGAAGATTAGCGTATTACAAAATAGGGGTCAAGAGATGGTACCTACAGTTGCTGCAAGTTAATTTTACATTCCTTAAAATTAAAAAAAAATCTAAGAGAAGGAATAATAATATTAATAAAAATATAGAGAAACGTGGAGTGTGGTATGTGAGATAATTTAGATAATGTCTGAAATATTTTGGGTCCGTTTGTTTGGTCAAAATATGCTTTAATTTTTTTTTTAAATGTAGTTGCTTTTGGTGTGTCTCTACTCTCCAGATTTTCACAGATACCAATCACTCTCTGTTAAATCACCTTGATCTGTAAAGACATTTAAATTTAACCATTTTGTTTTAGAACTAATACATAATTAAAGATGATTCCCTCTGGGGAGAGGAATAGTTTGGAGTTAACGGAGGGGACTCCAAGCTATAAAGAAATAGAAATACTTGGAAATTTTATTATTAAACACAGTATCAGTCATCCCTTACAGTATTATAAAAATTATGGGACTAAGAGGAGAGAATTGGATTATGGTCATGGTAAAACCCTTAATAAATTCTGTAGCATGTCATTTTAAATTCTTTGGATCTCAGTTTTCTCATCCTTGAAATGATGCAACTGGTAATACAAAAACAAAAAGCATGATATGACTGTATTCTAGTGTTTATTTATTTTCCAAATGTAGGCCTATCATTTTCTTTGAAAATGAAAGAACTATATGTTTTCTAGGTCTTATTTTCTTATAATTAAAAACAAACATTTTTTGTGATGTAAACATGCAAAGCATTACCAAATGATTCTCCAGAAAATCCTATTTCCATTCCACCTCTGTTTTCCTAAACATTTAATAGCTAGCACTCAACAATAATTTTAAACAACATTTTGTAGTGGTTTCCAGATAGAGACTGTAAATTTTATAGTCCTCTGTGTTATTAAATTGTACCAGTTACTCTGATTACCTGATGTGTCTGCAGATTCACAGAGGAATTGAGAGATGAAGGATGGCTGTTTCAACATTACACAGATGTGAGAATATTGCCGTCTTAGATCGGCAGCTGCTCTGGAAGTTCTCATTGCTTCTTCTTATTTGGGCTAACACTTTAATTTTGTAGCTAATCAGAAATAGTTGCTTTAAAGATGCTAGCTATTCCTAATGAATGTGAGAACACAGATGTGTCCCATAAGAAATGTCTAACCTGCTGATTGTTAGAAGATTTCTGTGTGTGTGTGCTTTAGCATCTTTTAACTGTGAACATTTATTCAACAAACTAAAAGAAAATTGTAATAACTTTCTATAGATAGATAGAAATAAAGACATTGGCAGAAAGAGAGATAGAGACCAGAGGCAGACAGAGAGAGAAGAGAAATAAGGAGTAATGAAGGTTCTGGTCTCTCCATATGCCCCCACTCTGCAGTTTGGGCCTTGTATAACGTAAAAAGTAGTGAAAACTGAGAACACAAATTACATATTAATTAATATGTTACAATCTAGTATTTTTATGATATGGAAGGCTAGGAGATTCTGAAGTGAGAAAAAACAGGTCAACAGTGAGGCATTCTTTAAAGCTGTAGGGGTCTGGTTTCTGTTGACAGGTTGTAATTATAACCCCTTGGGTCACCTCTTTTCACTGTTTTCTGAGTGATCTGGCTTTTGGACAGTGACTGGGGGAAGTGAAGAGGATGCTTTGTCCCTTTATCTCACCTGGTTCGATGAATCAAAGGTCTATTAAATTTACTTTTAAAGGTGGAGTTCTTGACAATGAGTTTGAGCAAGCTTCAGGAGTTGGTGATGGACAGGGAAGCCTGGCATGCTGCAGTTCACGGGATCACAAAGAGTCAGACATGACTGAGCAACTAAACTGAACCAAACCCTTGGCAATTAATTATAACCTTTAGCTTATGAATCATACCTTAATTCTTAAGTAAAAAATGCCGAGATTCGAGTTTGCAAGAGGCAGTGGAACATGTTTGTGTTGAAACTACAAGTTTAAGACTGTGGTGCCTGCGTACATGTAGTTCAGAAATTTTGAACTATCCAGTTGCTTAAGCAGGTTAACAAAGCACAGTTAGATAGCTTCTGTGGGATTTAAGTATTTCATCTTTAAAATGCAAGTGACAGCGATCGTGACTAACACTAATACAACCCAGGTTTGTAATTGGTTATAAGGATTTCTTTTAGGCGCTTTATGTAATATTGGCACATTGAATTCTCACAATTCTAAGAACCAGATGTTTATTTTCATCTTCCTAATAATTATAACTGCTTTCATGGGTTGAGGTGATTATGCATGTAATGTACTGATTACTGTCCCTGGCACTTAGGAAGTGCTTAACAAATGCTAGCTGCTATTAGTGTATTTCCCCTTCTAGGGTCCTCCACTGGCATGTAGTATGTCAGGTGCCTAGAAATCTGATCTGCTTAACCGATTTCCAAGATAAAATTCTCAGACCTGCAAGAGTTATTGTGCAGAGTAACTGTAAAATCAGATCCCAGGAGGCAATAAATAAATAGCAGTTAAAGATAGGATTGAAGCCAAGCAAAATAGAAACCCAGTAAAACTGTTTTAGTGAAATATTTAGAAATCTTATTTAAGAGAGAATTGAAGGTAAATGAAGGTAGGAAAAGAAATATCATATCATGATGAATTGATCATAATATTGTACAAATTGTATCCAGTACTAAACCCTGAAATGCTGCTTTGCAGAAAGTGTATCTAGCTTAGAAAAAGGGTGATAAGCTTCTATTCCTTTTAACTTTATTTGGAAAATTTTAGCTTCACTGCTGATTTTTGTGAGGTGTTCTTGGCTAAGTTGAGCAGTCATCTTCCATTTTCCCCTTAGTTTTTTGATCAGCTTTGACTGTATTATTTTGTCTTGGCTGATTCTTAGAGTAATTGAAAGATGAGTGCTTTTTCTCTGTGTGAATATGAAAAACAGTAACCATTTGAAAACATATTACTATTCTAGCCTTAGTCCTTTGAGTGAAAAAGATGAAACATTATTGTTATATTTTTGTTCTTTAGTGACACAGACTTCATTTTAAGTATGTGATGTCTTATTTTAATGATTTTTTCTAAGTGCTTAATTGAAGAGTCTTCATTTTTTAATGTAGAAAGACACATAATTTGAGATAACAAATTGTAACTGATTTCTCATTTAGAAATATTTGAGTTCCAATTCTCTTGTCTTATCATATGAGAATAATATGTTGTTTTCAACACTGAGTTTGTCAATTCCTTCACAATAATTTGTACACATGATAATTATACATAAATTAATAAACTGCTGGTGGTAATCTAATGATGCATCATGCTGTTTCTGATTTATTTCTGAATCATTTGTGGTCTATTGAAATGTACCAGGACTAATTATTTAATGTAACCTGTAACTTCCTCAACTCCAAAAATATGTTCTGTAAGATAGAATATTTATTTTTAAAAAACGATGAAGGAAAAGCTTATGTTATGTTTAGTAAGAGTTTATTATATAAGAAATGGTTATATAGGTTGCTGCTGCTGCTGCTAAGTCATTTCAGTCGTGTCTGACTCTGTGCGACCCCATAGATGGCAGCCCACCAGGCTCCCCCATCCCTGGGATTCTCCAGGCAAGCACTGGAGTGGGTTGCCATTTCCTTCTCCAATGCATCAAAGTGAAAAGTGAAAGTGAAGTCGCTTAGTCGTGTCTGACTCTTAGCGACCCCATGGACTGCAGCCTTCCAGGCTCCTCCGTCCATGGGATTTTCCAGGCAAGAGTTATGGAGTGGTTATTAAATAGCAAATGTGTTTTATTTGTGTTTGAAAATCATTTTCATACTAAAAATAATGAAATTACTTAAATGAGCTTTTACTACTTTTCTTATTGTGATCCAAACAGTTTTCTAGAGCTGCCTAAAATAATGTGGGATCATTAGTTTACATTTGCTTAGTCTTCCTGTTGCCTTCCATACTGAAGTTTTGTGTTTGAATATATTTTACAAGTAATTAAAAAGAAAAGTTTAGTCCAAATTTCAACAATCTTGTAAGGAATTTCTCTGTGAGAAATAATTAAAATCAAGTAATAATTCCTGCTGTGTCTGAGAATCATGCATGAGGTTAACTCTTTTCAACCAAGGTTGCATTAAGTCACAGACAGACAATTGATTTTGTTGTATTGTTGCATCTATTTGCCAAAATATTACACCATTCGTGTAGTATGATAGTCCATTGATAACTAACCTTGTAAATTCACTTTGTGACTAGTTTTCATTTTATTTAACAATGATTTGGGAGTTAGTACTCACAGAAAATATTCACTGTAGTTATAAATATAAAAACAAGATATAGAAATATTTAAAAATATGATTGATTTTGCAGTACATTTTTTGTAGTTCTTTTTTTAATTAGAGGATGATTACTTTACAATATTGTGATTGTTTTTGCCATATATCAACATGAATTGGTATTAAGTATACATATGTCCCCTCCCTCTTGAACCCTCCTCCCACCTCCGTCCCCACTGACTAATACTAAACCAAAGATATACTGTTTGCTTTCAGAGGACAGGACTGATGCCCACCAAATATGTGTATACATGTGTGTGTGCGTGCATGTGTTCCCCAAAGGGTTTCTACTGAAAGCTGAGTTTTTATTTTTATGTGTTTCTTAGGTATTTATCTATTTTTTAATGGGAGAAGACTCTTGAGAGTCCATCCCTTGGACTGCAAGGAGATCCAACCTGTCAATCCTAAAGGAAATCAGTCCTGAATATTCATTGGAAGGACTGATGCTGAAGCTGAAACTCCAATACTTTGGTTACCTGATGCAAAAAACTGACTCATTAGAAAAGACCCTGATGCTGGGAAAGATCGAAGGTGGGAGGAGAAGGGGCCAACAGAGGATGAGATGGATGGCATCACTGATGCAATGGACATGAGTTTGAGTAGGCTCCAGGAGTTGGTGATGGACAGAGAAGCTTGGCTTGCTACAGTCCATGGGGTCACAAAGAGTCGGACATGGCTGAGTGACTGAACTGATGGTTGATTTCCTGGCTTCCCAGGTGGCGCTAGTGGTAAAGAACCTGATTGCCAACACAGGTAGATGTAAGAGACGGAGGTTCAATCCCTGGGTCTGGAAGATCCCCTGGAGGAGTGCAGACATACAGATATGTACAGCAGCCCACTCCAGTATTGTTGCATGGAGAATCCTCATGGTCAGAGGAGCCTGGTGGGCTACAGTCCTGTGGGTCACACAGAGTAAGACATGACTGGGCAAGCATGTCCTACTCATGACTAAGCACTGGAGTACTACCATGGTTGATTTATAGTATTGTGTTAGTTTCAAGTGTTACAGCAAAGTGATTTAGCTATACTTCCATATATATGTCTACACATACATATTATTTTTCAGGTTCTTTTCCATTGTAGGTTATTATACGATATTGAATATAATTTCTTGTGTTATACAGTCATTGCTTACTATGCAGTAGTGTGTATTTGTTATATAGTAGTGTATATCTGTTAATCCCAAACTCCTAATTCATCCCTCTCCACTCTTCCCTGGGCTTCTCTGGTGGCTCAGCTGATAAAGGATCCTCCTGCAGTGTGGGAGACCTGGGTTTGATCCCTGGGTTGGGAAGTTCCCCTGGAGAAGAGAAAGGCTACCCCTTCCAATATTCTAGCCTGGAGAATTCTATAGACTGTATCGTCCATGGGGTTGCAAAGAGTCGGACACGACTGAGCAACTTTCACTCACACCCTTCCCCTCTGGTAATGATAAGTTTGCTTTCTATGTCTGAGGTTCTGTTTGTTTTGTAAATAAGTTCATTTGTATCACTTTTTTATATTCCACATAAATATAAGTGATATCATATAATACTTGTTTTTCTCTGTAAGACTGACTTTACTTAGTATGATAATCTCTGGATCCATCTATGCTGCTGCAAATGGCAATATTCCATTCCTTTTTTATGCCTGAGTAATATTCCAATGTGTATATCTACCATGTTATCTTTATTTATTCCTTTCCTAATGGACATTTAGGTTGCTTGCATGTCTTGGCTATTTTGTAAACAGTGCTGCTATGCACACTGGGCTATCTATATCTTTTCCAATTAAAGTTTTCATATTTTCTGGATATATACCCTAGAGTGGGAATGCTGGATCATATGGTAACTCTGTTTTTGTTTTTTTAAGGAAACTCCATACTGTTTTCCACAGTGACTGCACCAGTTAACATTCCCATCAACAGTATTGGGGGATTCCCTTTTCTCTACACCTTCTCCAGCATTTATCATTTGTAGACTCTTTGATGATGGCCATCCTGACAAGTGTGAAGTGGTACCTCACTGTAGTTTTGATTTGCATTTCTCTAACACCTAGTGATGTTGAACATCTTTTCATGTGCCTCTTGGCCATCTGTATGTTTTCTTTGGAGAAATGACTAATTTAATCTCCTGCCCATTTTTTGAATGGTTTGTTTGTTTGCTATTGAGCTATATGAATAGTTTATTTATTTTGTAAATTAAGCTATCATCAGTAGCACCATTTGCAAATATATTCTCCAATCCCATAGGTTGTCTTTTCACTTTGTTTATGATTTCCTTTGCTATACAAAAGGTTATAAGTTTGATTAGGTTCCATTTGTTTATTTTTGTTTTTATTTCTTTTGCCTTGGTAGAATGATCTAAGAAAATATTGTTGTGATTTATGTCGGAGAATAGCTTGCCTATGTTCTATCTAGGATGTGTATGTTGTCACATATTATATTTAAGTCTTCAAGCCATTTCGAGTTTATTTTTGCATATTGTGTGAGGGAGTGCTCTAACTTCATTGATTTACATGATTTAAATTGATTTACACATGATTTACATGTTGCTGTCCAGTTTTCTTCAGGGTATTTTTTTTTTATATATATAACATTCTTTTTTTTTTAATTTTATTTTATTTTTTAACTTTACAATAAAAGTGTGAATCTTCACAATCTCTTGAGTATTGCTCAGATTACTTCTTTTATGATAATGCAGATTTATTCTTGACTTTGAGTTGTTTTATTAACTTTCTAGTCATTTTGACCATTTGTTGGACCATATTAAGTTTTGGTTCAGCTTTTTTTGATGTCCCTATCTAAAACCTAATCTTCAGTATAACTTTCTTTTCAATCTTAATTTAATGGTTTTGAGTTTTTAGCCAACCTTCAATTTAGAAATTTTATGAATTCCTATCTTTTTTCTGATACCCATAGATAGAGCTCCCTTTGCAGAGCCAAGTAAGTTTATCAACATGGCCTGACACCAACACCATCAACTCTTCCCTTTCACTGTTCTCGCTCCTCTTCACAGTAATACCCCTAAAACTCCATCATTTAGTCATTTTTAGCTGATTTATTTTTTGTCCTCTATTTTAATAGTATAAGTATTTGATGCTTGCCAAAGAAAAAAATATTATGTGATTTTAGTCATTTTACACATCTGTGTTTTATTTAAGTGAAGATGAAAGTCCCTAAGTCATGTCCAACTCTTTGCAAACCCATGGACTATACAGTCCATGGAATTCTCCAGGCCAGAATACTTGAGTGGGTAGCCATTCCCTCTCCAGGGGATCTTCCCAACTCAGGGATTGAACCCAGGTCTCCTGCATTGAAAACAAATTCTCTACCAGTTGAGCCAGCAGGGAAGCCCAAGGATACTGGAGCAAGTAGCCTATCTCTTCTATACCGGATCTTCCCAACTAAGCAATTGAACCAGTGTCTCCTGCATTGCAGGCAGATTCTTTACCAGCTGAACTACCAGGGAAGCCCTTCTAAATAGCCATGTACTTTTAATTTGCCAAAGGACTACATCTCACAATAACTTGATGTATAAAGTTGTGGGCCAGCAAAATATTACCATATTTTAATACAGAAGCATACTTCCTTGGTGGGTGAAGTGATTCCTACTTAAGTAGTCAATATATATAATCAGTTAATAAATAGGGCTAGTGGTTTGGGGATCTATTTGGTTTAGGGCAGTATGTAAATGCAAGGTCAGCGACATGTACATGTTGGTATATTTAAAATGGAAAACCAACAGGGACCTACTGTATAACACAGGAAAGTCTGCTCAATGTTATGTAGCAACCTGGATGGAAGGGGAGTTTGGGGGAGAATTGATACATGTATATGTATGGTTGCATTGCTCTGTTGTGAACCTGAAACTATCATAATACTGTTAATTAGTTATATTTTAGTATAAAATAAAAAATAAGACAAAAAAAACCCCAAAATAAATAAATACAAGATCAAGTGCTTCCAAAGTCTCATTAACAGACACATACCTACAAATGAGTTTTTAGCAGTGGGTTCTTGTGAAACCCTGGGGGTCCATGTGGTGAGAGCCGTTTTTCTTTTTGTCTGCCCTACTGCTTTCTTTCTGTCATGTCTCTTCCTTACTGAAGTCTCATGCTGTTAAAGAGAGGATTTTTCTCATTTCTGCTTCTGGGGATTATACCTCATTCAAAATGAACAACATCTGCAAACTAGAGCTACATATTTTCATAAGGCTAAGCCATTCTGTCAAAAAAAAGGGCCTCTTATGCCATGAAAAATATAAATGTCATCTTTCTATATGAACAATATTACAAATTTATGAATAAGAAGCACATTTCTACATGTTATCCTGTAGAGTTTTTACTTTTTATTCTCTGTATCTTTCAGCAAATTCACCCACACTGTGTTATCTGTGGCTGTATTTTACAGGAAGATGTGTGCCTTTACCACTGTGCAGGGGCTTCAAGGACAGTGGGTTTCTTCAGTGTCTAAAGCTCTTATCTGATGATATACTTGGCTGATTGCCATCAAGCAAGCCGTTCAGAGGACTTAAGAATTCAGATTTCACACAGCGTGCGTCAGTCTCAGGGATAAAATTGAAACTTCTTCACGTGTTACTCTCTCAGTACAGGTTCACACCTTCAAGTCATTAGAAATTTCATGAATGCCTACCTTTTTGAAAGGTAGATCCACATATAGGTCCATGCACATATAGATCTCTCTAGTCAGGGCCACGTGGCCCAGAACCAACACCAACAGCAGCACAAGGGAAGGAAGGAAAGAAAAGGAACTTGTGTCTCTAGATTGGTGCAGTGTTGTGGTTGACCTCTTCCTCCCTTCAAGCAGCTGCAGTCATGTGGCTTGTTGTACCTTGGACTTCTTGTGTGACCTTGGCTTATAGTGATGTCCAGTCTGAACAGGGTAAAAATTTCCATTTTCCTCCCAGCCAGTTTCAGGTGTGAGATCATGTCACTGAAATTTATCCTCTGACATTCGGCTCCATTTCCCCTTGAAATGGAACTGATCAAGGAGTTGTCCCGCTCATTATTGATACTCATGAAGTATTTAATATAAGTACCTACATTTTTGTCGGTTTCTGCAGTTAATAAATCCTTTCTTTTATCTTCCCAAATTGTAGATGTATATCTACATCCATCTGTCTTTAAAAGATCATAAAATCCACGAAGGCAGTCCAACATGGTTTTTTTTATGCTGTACCTAGCAAAATGTCCTACACAATTATGTCTTTCCTACACACATTAATTAGATTGCACATGTACAGATAGATCCCCTAGGCCTTCCAAAGCCAGAGACGCTACTTTGGAAAATGATGCAGGCCAAAAAGGATTTAGGTCAGTCAAATTTTTATCTGGCTCTCCCAGAAGGATAGTTGAAAATGCCTTTCTGCTGTGCTCTATTAATCTCTTCCTTGTGATTTTTTTCCTTCTCACATTCCATTGTCAGCTCATCAGAGATTGTGGATTTCCTGTACTTCTTATCAAGCTCATTGGGTATTTGAAATGGCAACGTCTTTGTGATATTCACCAGAGTGGCCCAAGAGTTCTTCCACATCTGTCATTAAAAAAAAAAAAAAAAAATTATCTGCAATGTGTTCCCTTTGCAAGAGGCATAAGTCACAGAGTTTAAGATGGAAAGGGATCTTGAGGGGTGATCCTGTCAGCCCACCCTCCCTCAGTCTAGGCTATGCCTAATCTAAACCCAAAGCTGACATGTTTCTTTAAAATAAATTTACTCCACATTGTATAGTCCATTACCTACTCCACATTGTTGGTAGAGGGATCTCACTAAAAATAGTTCTGGGCATGTAACTCCTGGGTATAAAAACCTTTGAAAGCCCTACTGGTTAAATTTCAAAATTTTCAGCATGTCATTCAAGACCCTTTATAGAAATCTATCCCAGTGAGCTCACTTCTCATTTATTACCCTCTCCTGATCTATTTTAAGAATTCACTGTATTAATTTGTTACCTAGGCATGGTATAGATATCTATGACTATTTCTTTGCTTGTACTGTTTTGTAGCCTTGAAATACTTATCTTTTCATTTCAAAGATCAGCTTAAATTCTACCTCTTTTTAAAAGATTTTCCCAAATTTTCAAGGCAGAAGCTTTATATTCCTTTTTCCAGTTTCCATAGTACTCTGTTTCTATTGTTGTTGCTGACTTACACCATGTTATCTTAGTTGTATCCTCCTCTGTCTCCCACTTTAAATTATAATCTTTTTCACAGTGGAGGCATCACATTCCTCATTGTTCCCTGGAGGCCTACCAAAGTCCATAATATAGCTAGTTATTCAATAAATGTCTTGAAAAATTGTTAAATATTGATTCAGTAGGAGAAAGGGCTGTGAATTTAATGATACTCTATTGAATGAATTTTTGTGACACTTCTCATGTCTCTGTTTCTAGAATATGATAAGGATATAAAATATTAGCTAGTCCAAATATATATATATATATATATATATATATATATATATATATATATAATATAGTCCAAAGTTAATCACTGCAAATTTATCAAAAGTGTGGGTTTAAAAGGGTATTTAAAAAACTTTTCATTCCAGCAACCAGTAGAACTTGAAGTCCCTTTCAGCATTTCTGGAGAATGAACCTTCAACTTCTTCTTTCACTCTTCATTTGGCCCTTTTTTGGGAAGCCCATTCTGTTTTGTCATTCTTTGCAGTAAGTCATTTTCCTTATTCTGAGCTTAAATTTGATTTCTTGTGATTTTTCTCATTGGTCTTACTGGTCTTCCTTCTCCTTTGGGGGAGCACAGACAGCAAATTTAAACTGTTTTCCACACTGTCAGTTCTTCACATAGGAACAGCATTCAGATTTATGCTGTATGTTCAGTTTTACAGGTTGAGTGGCCCTAAACCACACTGTGTGTGTGTATGTGCATATAAATACATATACATATATACACATGTTTCATATATGTAATTAACTCCTGTGTTAGTGCACAACCAGTCAGAAAACAGTTGAAAATCATTTTAACTGGATATAAGATAACTTGCATAGACACATGTAGAGATAGAGACAGAAAAGTAGATTACCATATAAACAATTCACATTCTGGTCAATGTGATTTATATATATATAATTTTAGATTTTACATAGATAAAAGGTGCTAGATATTACATTATACTTCTAGATTTTGAATTCCAAGATAATCAGATTTTTTGGTTATTTTATTGCCATGCAAGAAATTATCCATAAATTTAGTGGCTTAAATAAAGCCATCGTAATCTCTCATAGTTCTGTGGGTTAAGGGGGCTCAGCTGGGAGATCCTCACTTGGGAGCTCTCCTGTAGCTGCCATCAAGTGGTGTCCGGGACTGGAGTCACTAAAAGCTGAATGAATGGGATGTCCACATGTGAGTATCCTTTACTCGCATGTCCCATGCCTTGTGCTCCACAGCATGGCTGGCCTCTCCAGCAGAGTGACCTGAAATTTTTCCATGGCAACTGAGCGTGCCAGGAGGCAGAAGACAGAAGAGGCTAGGCCAGTTAAGAGTTACTCCTGGACTGGTACCCTGTTGCTTCCAACCTAGCCTCTTGGTCAAAGAAGTCCTAGCCTCTGCTCAGATTCCAGGAGGGAAAGAAATAACTTCATCTTTTGATGGGTAAATGTCAAGGTCACGTTGCAGAAGTCCATGCAGGATGGTCATCTTTGGAAGATCCAACCTGCCACACCCTATGTTTGGAAGATATAGTAAAGTTAAAGATGCACTTTCTTTTTTTTTTTAATTTTAATTTTATTTTATTTTTAAACTTTACAATATTGTATCAGTTTTGCCAAATATCAAAATGAATCCACCACAGGTATACCTGTGTTCCCCATCCTGAACCCTCCTCTCTCCTCCCTCCTCCCTCCCCATACCCTCCCTCTGGGTCGTCCCAGTGCACCAGCCCCAAGCATCCAGTATCGTGCATCGAACCTGGACTGGCAACTCGTTTCATACATGATATTATACATGTTTCAATGCCATTCTCCCAAATCGCCCCACCCTCTCCCTCTCCCACAGAGTCCATAAGACTGATCTATACATCAGTGTCTCTTCTGCTGTCTTGTACACAGGGTTATTGTTACCATCTTTCTAAATTCCATATATATGCATTAGTATACTGTATTGGTGTTTTTCTTTCTGGCTTACTTCACTCTGTATAATAGGTTCCAGTTTCATCCATCTCATTAGAACTGATTCAAATGTATTCTTTTTAATGGCTGAGTAATACTCCATTGTGTATATGTACCACAGCTTTCTTATCCATTCATCTGCTGATGGGCATCTAGGTTGCTTCCATGTCCTGGCTATTATAAACAGTGCTGCGATGAACATTGGGGTACACGTGTCTCTTTCCCTTCTGGTTTCTTCAGTGTGTATGCCCAGCAGTGGGATTGCTGGATCATAAGGCAGTTCTATTTCCAGTTTTTTAAGGAATCTCCACACTGTTCTCCATAGTGGCTGTACTAGTTTGCATTCCCACCAACAGTGTAAGAGAGTTCCCTTTTCTCCACACCCTCTCCAGCATTTATTGCTTGTAGACTTTTGGATCGCAGCCATTCTGACTGGCGTGAAATGGTACCTCATAGTGGTTTTGATTTGCATTTCTCTGATAATGAGTGATGTTGAGCATCTTTTCATGTGTTTGTTAGCCATAAAGATGCACTTTCAATCAGTTTTTCTTGTCAGAAGAGGTAAATACAAATGTGGTACATTTAAACAATGGTGTAAAACATGAAGAAAGCACCAAAATTGACCATAAAACAATAGAAAGCTAACTCACATCTTCTACCTGAAGTTCATCACATATTTACACCACATTTCTAATTGAATCTCATGATTTGAAAGATCTCAGTTCTAAATTTAGGCTCAAAAGAATCTTCACTTAAAAAAAAAAGAAATAACTAGTATGAGATAACTAGATTACTTAATCTTAGTTTCTGGAAATTCATCTCTGGTGTATAATATAATCTCTTCTGCTACTACTACAAATTAAAACAAATTTGTTACTTGGAAGCTAACTCTAAAAATAATCCTTCATACAATTAAATAAAACTAAACTACTAGATATTTCCTTTTATGAAATATAGATTTTTCTATTTGAGCCATTTTAAATATTTTTAATTTCCTGAATGTTAATTCTTTCTATTCCTCTCCTCTGAATTCCTTTGAATTTTTCTTCATTTTAATTTTTGCTTGACATATGAACCCTAATATCTGCTATTAATAATTTATCCTGGTCAAATAATCATTAAACCCATGACAGAGAAACAAGCCATATTTACAATAGAAAGTGTACAAGGCATTGGCTTAGGGCTCTTAAGGGCCAATGAAAATGGGGAGACAGAGAGAACACATTAGAGAAGACTTTAGAAGTTATAGATCAATCAGCTTGCTTTGATATCTAGGAAAATAGGGGAATAAATCAAAGAGACATTTGATTTTTCATACACCTCAAAGAGGAGAACAAATGTGGGTAACAACCAACATTGCTTTGAAAGTATTAAATCACTGAGTTCATCTAATTTTATTCTCTGACATCATGACAGGACTTAAATATGAAGGGAAACAAAAGAATTCATATATCTTCACTTCAGCAAGGTTTAATTTTTATCTTGTATGATGTTCTCATCAGCCAGTTAAGAAAATGCAGTCTTGAATAAAGGAAGGCATGGTTTGTTTTGTGTCATTGAATCAGTGACCTGCCAGGGCAGACCAGTTGAAACTCTCGAAGGGGTTGATTGGATGTTTATAATGAATATTATTTGTATTAATCTCCAGAACTTAATAATACAAGATATGAAGTCTATGGACTAGGAAAGTTAAATTTAAAGCTAAATCTATGTGAATTTGAAAGAATACAAAGTATAGATAGGAAGAAAAGTGGCTGAAGTATCTTGAAGTTTGACGAAAACCTCCAATTAAAGTCGCACTTAACATGCTAATGTCTAATATAGTAAAAATGTAAATGGTAATATCTAGGCATACTGACACACTGTTGCTATAAATTAAAAATAAGACTTGGTAGAGGGCTTGGATTATCCAGAGCGGTCTGTAGCATTTCCTGTCTTTGCTTGCATCACTTGTCACGTAGTAATCAATCCTCTGGTCTGTTTTCAGTTACAAGACTGTAACACATTTTCATCTATCCTCTTTAGGTCCTGTAAAACATTTGACTCTGCAACAAAATAGGAAGTGTTAATTTCTCAAAAAAAAAAAGCTCTTTTACTAAAGTTGCTTTGTTTCCATGCTTTTCCATTTAAACAGTTTTATTTCAGTGTCATATTTTTGGATAACCTCTTTGAACATATTTTAAAAGGTAAACTCAACATTTGTAACAACAAGAATGCATAAAACTCAATTCAGGACATGACAATATGAAGACCTAAGGGCCAAATCAGGCAGCAAACACTATGTCATGGCTGCAAATGGATGCAGTGACTGTAAAAATATAAACTGGTTGTGGGGTTGCTCAAATACGGAAATTGTGTACATCTGTGTTAATAAGATACAGTTTAGCAAATTTTAAAAACCTCATGCTATTTGATCCAGGAGTTTGCTTCTGGATATTTTATCCTGAGGAAACAATCTTGCTGTGGCAGAAGATATACTCAGAAGGAACTTTACAGTGGTTTTTATTTTTTGGTAGCTGATATTTGATAACAAGTTATAGATCTTTAAATGATGGCATGTATGGGATGCCAATCAGTAAAATTATTTTGCATTGTAATGATAAACATAATATTGAAGAAATGAAGGAAAAAATAACCTAATTATGAAAGAATTTATATTGTACAATTCTTTAAATAATGGTTTGGAAATAAAAATAGTAAATATATTGTTTGAAATTAAATATGTTGTTTTAAGAATTAAGGGAGATTTTTATTTATGTTTCATTTTTTTTTTGGAATTTGAAAAATGGAAGTTGATAATTCTGATTAAGGAAATAGCTATATAAAGAAAAAAACCACTGATGACCTTTAAGGACTGTTTGATAATCTTTTCTTTTTTAATTGCTGATAAATTTTATTTGTGAATGTCACTTCATTATTTAACTTTACATTGCTGTATTCATGGACTATAGTATTATTGTATGGCTTATTTAAAAGTCCAAAGCTAGATTCCATATTTACTTTCATTCTCCTTTATTTTATGGATTTAATATGCTTATATAAATATGTTATTAAAATATAATATCTTTGATTTAAATATATGCATATTAATGTATAAATTATACATACACATATATAAAATAGAGAAGACTGTATTTATATACTGTATATATCAGTTCACTTCAGTTCAGGTGCTTAGTCATGTCTGACTCTTTGCAACCCCATGGACTGCACGCCAGGCTTCCCTGTCCATCACCAACTCCCTGAGCTTGCTCAAACACATGTCCATCGCATCGGTGATACCATCCAACCATCTCATCTCATATATATATGGAGTTTTGTTATTTTAGTTGTCCAAGAACATTGAACAATGATGCTGATTTGTTTTTTAACTTCTTAATGTTTTTCTTGATTTGAAACACTTCACCGATTATCTCTTTGGCTATTTTTCTGTGATTCCAAAATATCTCAATGAAAGCAAGACATTTATTTATTTCTACCTATTTTCCCTAATTTACAATTTTGGTATAGCTTCAAACATACAGAGAATTTGTAATTATTATACTTAAGAATCCTGATTACTCTCTGTCCAGATTTGTATTTACATTTTACCCCTGTGCATTATTATTTCTGCCTGTTCTTTCTCTCTCCATATATTTTTATATATATGTATATATATACACACACACACACACACACCCCTGTGTAGGCATTCTATAACTGCATAATTATATATGCATATGTATGTGTACATATAGATAATATTGCCCTGAATCTTTTGGGAATAAGTTATAGACATCATGCTTCTTTTTTATTTTTATTCATTTATTTTTAAAATTAATTTAATTGGAGGATAATTACTTTACACTGTTGTGATGGTTTTGCCATAAAGCAACATGAATCAGATCCAGGTATACATGTGTCCTCCGTATCCTGATCCCCACCCACCTCCCTCTCCACCCTGTCTCTCTGGGTTGTCCCAGAGTGCCTGCTTTGCATGCTTCTTTACTTGAAGTACTTTAGTGTGTATTTCCTAAGAATAAGTACATTTTCCTATATAACTATAGTACAATTTTAACCATTAAGAATATCATTTTAGCAAAATGCTATCATGTATTAATAACTCACAGAACCTCTAGGATCACACGTGTATTTGGTTGTTATGTCTTTTTTGAACTTCAGTTTTTAATGACTTTGATGAGTTCAGGTCAGATATTTTTAGACTTTCGTCAGTTTGCATTGGCCTGATATTTCCTAATGATTGATTCAGTTTGCACATTTTTGGCAGACATACCACAGAAATCACGTTGTGTCCTTCTCAAGTGCATCATACTTGGAGGCTTGTTTTGTGGGTTTGTTCCATTTTGATGATTTTTCCTTGATTATTTATTTAAGGTGGTCTTGTTTCTCCATTGAAGGTTACTGTTTTCTTGATTGTAATTAATAAGTGATTTGGGGGAAGATACTTTAAGACTATGGAAATATCCTGTTTGTCAACACCCTTTCACCTACAAGTGCTAATCCAGAGATATTTTCCTGACTTAATCAGTTAATTATAATAATATTAATAATATGTGTTTAATGTTGATTTTCTAACTCTAAGGTGTATTCTGTGCAAGGAAAGAATTTTCCAATTCTTCCTTATATACTTTATTCATGTATTTTATTTATAATTTATATTCTGTAATGAAGTTTAATTCTTTATGATAATTATTTATTCTGGTTTTCCAACTTCCCAGATTTGATTTGTGAGAATTTCTTTAAGCTGAGGCCAGGGTCCTTTTGAAATAGCCCTATCATTTATTTTTTTCCTATTTTTTTGGCTGCTCTGCACATGGCATGTGGGATTTTAGTTCCCTTACCAGTGATCAAATGCATGCCCCCTGCAATGGAAGCATGGTGTATTAGTGACTGGACTGCCAGAAAAGTCCCAGCCCCACCATTTCAAAATGCCTTACTCCTCTCTGAGGAAAAAACAAACAAAAGAAGGCATCACCTTGAATTCTATATCTTTTTAAATATTCTCCCTATCTTTGTGTTCTAATCTGTCAGGATAGTTTTTCAACACTATCAGAGTTTCAGTGGACTTTCAGCTGGTGAATTTTATGTCACTCTTAGGATCTTTGTTTTCTTTGCTTCTCTCCCTCAGTTTCTAGACCCTTTAGATCACTGTCGTACAGCTTGAAAGATACTTCTGTTAGAAATTGGTGTTTAATTTTCTGTTTACTGGTAATCTGACATTTTTATTGTCCTCCAACTTCTAGTTATGCTGAAGGCCTAGAATTTGTGTGTTTTTACTTGTTTTTGTTGGCTGTATATTTTACAGTATGTGTGGAAAGTTTCAGATTTAGGTGGCTATTATTACCACAACTACCTCAAATTCCAGGCCCATATTTTTTAAGCATTCCACAAAACATATTGGTATTTTAAGTTATTTGCCATATGCCATGATGTAACCAGACTTTGTGGCTGCATTGCCTTACCTTTAGCGGTCATCGTTCTCTTAACCTAGATTATTTAAATTGAAGGCTTTTTTCTTTATTCTTATAATTATTTTATTGAATAGCACACCTCTCAACCCAGGAGTTGTCTCTCTGAAAAATGTGTCCACTGTAAACAAAAAAATTATGATTTGAGATGATTGAAACTTACGATTATGTACCAGCCAATTGTATTTTAAAAATTTCTCCTTTAGATTTAAGATTTATCAGCTATGTATTTAAATACCTGGAAATTCAACCCCCTGACTTTTAAAAATGTATATGTATGTAGAAATGAGGTATCTAATCAATAACATCTGATTATGACAATATTGTGAAATGTAGTTAGAAGCAGTCACTTAAACTAATGAAATATGCTCTTGGAACATATTTAATATCATTCTTTCAGTTTCACTGCAAAGAGGTCTGATCATGGTTGGTAGGTAATGGGGGTTTGGATCAGGAGCAAAACATTCTGATGTTTGAAAATTACAGAGTAGGACAGAGTTTGCAAATTAGGAATTAGATGAGGCAGGAGGCATGTCTCATGCAAGAGCAGCAATCATTTTTCTGCTTTCTGGAAGCTGTGAACCCAGACTTAAGATATATTTGCTCTTCCAAAAAAAAGATAGAAATTAGGACTCTTATGAGAAATTTCTTGCTTTTGAACATTTTTTAATATTTTAAAATCATGGTGTAGAATTTTAAAAAAAATTACCGTACACCAGTTTTGGTTGTTATGCTCCAGTTTGCAGCTTCTGCTCTGCATGAGGTGTAGGGACTAGTAGGTGTTGTAGTGAGAAGAAATTGAGGTTGAAAGTGGCTGGCTCTACGCCCAGGATCACTGCTTCTTAGCTGTGTCAAATTGGGCAAGTCATGGGATTAAGGTTAGTTTGAATTCTCTTGCCTAGGAGGATGACTATGCTACAGCATGAAGGAATACACAAATCTGCCAGTTGTTATAACTTCGTAATTCTATTGAAACAATATGTGAATGTGAGTTTGTATCAGTCTATTCTATTTAAACTCTGAGTTTTAAACTTAGAAAAATGAAATTTATAAAAATACAGGGTTTCATAAAATTTCTTGATTTACTTTTGACATTTACCTATGAACTCAGTAACTATCTCTCAGTTCAGTTCAGTTCAGTTCAGTCCAGTTGCTCAGTGGTGTCCGACCCTTTGCAACCCCATGAATCGCAGCATGCCAGGCCTCCCTGTCCATCACCAACTCCCAGAGTTCACTCAGACTCACGTCCATCTAGTCGGTGATGCCATCTCATCCTCTGTCGTCCATTTCTCCTCCTGCCCCCAATCCCTCCCAGCATCAGAGTCTTTTCCAATGAGTCAACTCTTCGCATGAGGTGGCCAAAGTACTGGAGTTTCAGCCCCAGCATCATTCCTTCCAAAGAAATCCCAGAGCTGATCTCCTTCAAAATAGACTGGTTGGATCTCCTTGCAGTCCAAGGGACTCTCAAGAGTCTTCTCCAACACCACAGTTCAAAAGCATCTTTTGAACTATCTCTAGTTTCATCTTATTTGAGAAGCTCCCTGTTGAGCATTAGTACAATCATTCGTTCCTGTGCAAGGCAGAGGCCAGTGCCATCCTCTTGTCTTTCACACACTAGAAGATCGATTAATTAGGTGTTCTACTCATAATGCCTGTTCTGCTTGTTGAACTGTTGATTTGTTAAGCCAGTGTTTCTGCTTCATCCTACAAAGCACCAAATCTCTGGGCAGAAATTCTACTAGCTGCTAAGAACGAATGTCTCTCTAAAGATGCTTGCTACTTAATTTTTATTTGTATGGGTCTATAATGTGTTTGAACTGTTGGAAACAACACATTGTACTTTGAAGGGTTACTTTAATTATCATTAAGTTGTGTTTTGTTTTATTTCATTTGAACAGTTCTTTTATAAAACAAAACAGCATACCCAGAAGCATAAAATTCACTTAAGTTTTGAAATATTTTGTACTTCGAAATTACTGTCCTTTCCCATACATCTTTCCTTTAAACAAACACGTTAATTAATGAAATCTGATTAAATAACTTTCTCCTTATAATTGGCTTTCTGAAAAAAAAAAAAAGAAATGTTTGTTTATTTTTGTGAGGTGTGCAAGTGGCATGTCTGTGCTTTTCTCAGTACCTAGTTTTCAATTAGAATTGAAGCACATTTACAAAGTGAATCAGTGTAATTCTCTGAATAAATCAAGCAGAATTCTCCTTTGACTCAGGGATTTTCATGTATTAGACAGAAGTACATTTTCAAAACTTGAATTATGTAACAACCACCTAAAAACTACAACTAAATTCACTTACAAATACCTCATATTTTTGAATTGCTCTTACGTTATTCTGGCTCATTCTGGGGGCCTGTGTTTCTTACACGGATTTTGAAAGTCCACATGCAGACTCATCTCAAGAATGTCCTCCTTGACTGATGTGTAGGAAGATTTGCATATAGTTGGGAACATTTCTGTTTTTAAGCCTACTATAATATGCTAGATGTATAATCTATATTTTGCAAAACCTTATTTCAGTATGTTAAAATATGTGATGTCTGAATGAGTGTTGGTCTGGATTAGAGTTTCTGTGACCTTGGCAAATTGCTTACTCTTCTGTATTTCTTTCTTTTCACAGATGCATTTTGTAGGAGTATTCTGAGGATGAATGTTTGCAAATCATTCTGAAATTGCCAAGTGCCACATACAGTAAGTAATATGTATTTTTATTTTTCCACTCAATTGCAGTCATGCTGAATAAATTTGGCACACAGTCATAAAAGAATACATTTCTATTTACAGTTCTTGATATTTGTGAATACTGAGGAAAACTGTATGTAAAGGAGAAAAATTTGAGCTATTTGCTAGTCTCAATTAAGTTGCATAATTTCATGATTTCTGATGATTGATTTTACTTTTGTTCTATGTACATAACTGGTACATAATTTTTATCACTTATTATTTAAGTGATTCTTTTCCCTTTTAATCATAGCTTGAGAAGCATGTAGAAAAAAAATAGTGTTATTAGCCAGTGTTGCTATGGAAATTTTAAAGAGGAGTATTGAATTAAATATTTGGATTTTCTAAGGATTAAGATTGGCTATGTATCAGGCAGTTTATGTATTTTGTCTTAATTCTTCCCCAATTAAAGATCACTATTCTTATTCCCATTTTATAAATGAGAAAATTGAGATCCAAGATGTTTTAATACCTGCCCATTATCTATTCAAAGTGAAGTCATTGGCTTTGATGAAAACACAGGCTTTTCAAAAAATATTACCTTCACCAATAACTTAGAAAAAGTAAAATTAATTTTAGTTAAGAGTCTGAATATTTAAGAATACAAATATTTTGTAATTATTTCTTTGGATTTTTGTTTTGTGTAAGCAATATCACAGAAGTGTTACAGATTTTTTTTTTTCTGTATTATCTATCATGTCATTACTTCCATTTCAAGTAATGCTTCCAATTCCTGACTTAGATTGCTTTAACTAGTAGGAAATAAGTGAAAAAACTTGATTCTGAAAGGAAGTTTATAAATCATCTAAATTATTCTTTGATGAAAAGTGTTCAGAATTAGACTTCTGAAGCTCTCTGAAAGTCCTATTTCATATACTGAGAAAAAAACACGCGTGCTCTTATATTATTATTTTAGAGTTGAAAAGAAGCATAAGATCATAGAGTCCTAGCCTCTGTGAGCTCAAATTCCTTGTTTGATGAACTGGGATAATCTGGTGTATGATTCAAAATAAAATTTCCGAAAAATGGAGAGACAATAATGGCCACATTGATATATGTATGTTGTTTTGCAGTATAACTGCTTTTTTCAAGAAGGTGGCATAGTGTAGTGTTTTAAGAATTTTGACTCTGGATTCAGACCACCTGGATTTAAATTCTGGGTTTATCACTTATTCAGTGTTTCAGCTGTGTAACTTTGAATAAATTACTTAATGTATCTTTAAAATGGGTAAAAATTCAGTTCAGTTCAGTTTAGTTCAGTCACTCAGTCATGTCCGACTCTGTGACCCCATGAATCACAGCACGCCAGGCCTCTCTGTCCATCACCAGCTCCTGGAGTTCACTCAAACTCATGTGCATCGAGTCAGTGATGGCATCCAGCCATCTCATCCTCTGTCGTCCCCTTCTCCTTGTCCCCTCAATCTCTCCCAGCATCAGGGTCTTTTCCAATGAGTCAACTCTTCGCATGAAGTGGCCAAAGTATTGGAGTTTCAGCTTTAGCATCAGTCCTTCCAATGAACACCCAGGGCTGATCTCCTTTAGGATAGACTGGTTGGATCTCCTTGCAGTCCAAGGGACTCTCAAGAGTCTTCTCCAACACCACAGTTCAAAAGCATCAATTCTTTGGCACTCAGCTTTCTTCACAGTCCAACTCTCACATCCATACATGACCACTGGAAAAACCATAGCCTTGACTAGACAGACCTTTGTTGGCAAAGTAATGTCTCTGCTTTTGAATATGCTATCTAGGTTGGTCATAACTTTCCTTCCAAGGAGTAAGCGTCTGTTAATTTCATTAGTGCAGTCACCATCTGCAGTGATTTTGGAGCCCCCAAAAATAAAGTCTGACACTGTTTCCACTGTTTCCCCATATATTTCCACTGTTTCCCCATCTATTTCCCATGAAGTGATGGGATCAGATGCCATAATCTTAGTTTTCTGAATGTTGAGCTTTAAGCCAACTTTTTCACACTCCTCTTTCACTTTCATCAAGAGGCTTTTTAGTTCCTCTTCACTTTCTGCCATAAAAGTGGTGTCATCTGCATATCTGAGGTTATTGATATTTCTCCCGGCAATCTTGATTCCAGCTTGTGCTTCCTCCAGCCCAGTGTTTCTCATGATATACATGATATACTTTGCATATAAGTTAAATAAGCAGGGTGACAATATACAGCCTTGACGTACTCCGTTTCCTATTTGGAACCAGTCTGTTGTTCCATGTCCAGTTCTAACTGTTGCTTCCTGACCTGCATTCAGGTTTCTCGAGAGGCAGGTCAGGTGGTCTGGTATGCCCATCTCTTTTAGAATTTTCCACAGTTTATTGTTATCCACATAGTCAAAGGCTTTGGCATAGTCAATAAAGCAGAAATAGATGTTCTTCTGGAACTCTCTTGCTTTTTTGATGATCCAGCGGATGTTGGTAATTTGATCTCTGGTAAAAATTAGGAACTACCTAATTTATGGTGAGTTTATACATGTAAACTATAGCACAGTTCTTATTGCCTAGTTAATGATCAATAAATGTACATGGTTATTATATTGGGACTGATTCATTTGGATATTTCAAGTATGTATGTTAATAAGTGTCTTAACTTCATGATTATGTCATATAAAATACACAACAAAGTTTCTCAGTGAATACTGTCAGTTGACGTGCTCAGAAGGAAACTAAACTTTAGCCTTCTTCATACACAAATCAAGATGCTTTTAGTAGCTACTTTTCCTCCTTTGAACTTTTAGTGAAGAAACAAACTATTTAGTCAAACAGAATGTATGGCCTATTCTGTGATGGTTGCAAATCTAGGCCCAAAGCATGTTTGTGCGCTCTTTGAATATGAGAGGTGGGGAGTTTTGTGTTTATTGAATCTTAAATGCTTGTTTTGAAGGAGCCCAGGCAAACTTATAGATACAGATAAAGAAAATTGTTAAAACAATTGTCAAATAATTGGGAAAATTTTCATCCAATGTTTTTTTTTAAAAATTCATGGAAATTGAAGAGCTATGGGCAAGAAAAAAAATCCATATTAAGTATCAATTCTAACCCTTGTACCTTACATTCAATATCTCAGTTAATCTAAGCAATGATATAATGAGGTAGGTATGTTATTACCTCTATTCTTCATACAAGGGAAATGCAGCACAGAAAGTTTAATCTATCATTCATGGGAGCAAAGCTTGAGGTTGATCTAATTTTGTAATATAAATTTATTTATTTATTCATATTGGCTGTGTTGGGTCAACAAAAAGCAAGGGCTTTTCTCTGGTTGCGGTAGCAAGGGCTACTCTTTAGTTGCAGTGCACAGGCTTCTCTCTGCAGTGGCTTCTCTTGCTGCAGAGTGGGGACTCTAAGACGCACAGACTTCAGTAGTTGTGATCCACAGGCTCAGTAGTTGTAGCTCCCAGGCTCTAGAGCACAGGGTCAGTAGTTGTGGCCCTGTGACATGTAGGATCTTCCCAGACCAGATATTGAACGCATGTCTCTTGCATTGACAGGTGGCTTCTTTACCACTGATCCACCAGGGTAGCCCTGATCTAGTTTGTTTTATTGAAGCATAATTGGCATAAACATTGTATCTGTTTCAGGTGTACAATATGATTCAAATATTTGTATATATTGCAAAATGATCACCACAGTAAGTTTAGTTAACTTCTATCACTATATATCCTTATAAATTTTTTTTCCTGTGATAAGGACTTTTAAGATTTATTCTCTTAGCAAGTTTCAAATATGCTATAATTTTGTTAATTACAGTAACCATGCTGTACATCACATTCCCATGACTTTTTTATTTTAGAGCTGGATGTTTATACTTTTGATCCTTATCACCTGTTTCTCCCACCCCTCATCTTCTCTTCTGGCAATCACCAATCTGTTCTCAGTATCTATGAACTTGGGTTGTTTGTTTTTAAATCACACATGTAAATGAGATGTTATGGTATTTATCTTTCTCTGCCTGACTTAATTCACTTAGCATAATACCCTCAAGGTCTGTTCATGCTATTGCATATATTTCATTCTTTTTCATGGCCAAATAGTATGCCACATATATGGCATGTATATATACATATACACATAAGCATCACATATACACCACATCTTCTCTATCCATTCACTCATTAGTGGATACTTGTGTTGTTTTCATATCTTAACCATTGTAAATAAAGCTGCAGTGATTGTGGGCCTGCATATATCTTTTTAAGTTAGCAGTTTTATTGATAAATACCCTGAAATGGAATTGCTGGAGCGTGTGGTATTACTATTTGTAATTTTTTGATAATCTTCCATGCTATTTTCCACAGTGGCTGCACAAATCTACATTTTCACCAACAGTGCACATGGGTTTCCTTTTTTCCAAATTCTTGCCAGCATTTATTATTTCTTGTCTTTTTGATAGTAGCCATTCTAATATGTTTGAGATGATACCTCATTGTTGTTTTGACTAGTATTTTCCTGATGATTAGTGATGTTGAGCATCCATTCATGTGTTTCTTTACCATCTCTATGTCTTCTTTGAAAAAATGTCTATTTGAATCTTCTGGTTTTTTTTTTAAGAGGTTGATTTAATGCTATAGCATTTTTTCTTTATCCTCTTAATCCAATATTAAGCACTAAAATTCAGTGACTGGTCTTTCTTTATTTGCATAAAAACCTTACTCTTCAACCTCAGATCATAGATAGTAATTCTTTAGTAAATAAGTAGTTTATGATTGAATTTCAACCAAACAAATAACAATTGCCTTATGCTAAATGTTGGTAGGACCACTCAGCAACCCAAAGCTGCCTTGAAAAAATGCTGTTTGAGTAAAGAAATCCTGGGGGGGAAAAAAAGTTTCTTCCCTAAGGCTATAGACCTATTTTATGCTTCTGTTAATCTTACTTCTTAGAATTTGAAGTTACTGGCCACACCCTTTTCTTGCAGTTCTTCAGCCACTTCATACAATACAGAGAGGTTCAAATTGGAGAGTCCATCTTGACTTAATCTTCCTCGCTATTCATCATTTTCAGGTGTGTCTGAGCTCAGGCACATCCTTTACAGCACACCAGCCACACTGATTCCCTTTCACTCATTAGTGATCTTCATCTTTTGCCATTTTAGTCATCTACCAATCCCAGTGCCTTTACACATCACCTCTTGAAATGAACCATTAGCAGTATTTTACCTGAGGGATATTCTCAAGCTTCTTAGTATACAAAATATTTGTACTCTAAAAATGATTGAGTCAGGTCTTTGGTTGTTCTCATACTCATCTTGGTTTTGAGCAAAGGATTTAGAGAATATGTCTACTTTTGTTTTCCAGAATTGGTCTCTGAAAGACAAAGCTAGTGTTCAAATTTAGTATTTTTATTTAATTTAACTCAATAAATACTTGTCACATGCTACTATAATATGAGAGGCACTGTGTTGGTTACAAGAGTAGGTGCTTGTTGAGTATCAGTTTAGTCATTCAGTCGTATCTGACTCTTTGTGACCCCATGGACTGCAGCAGGCAGGCTTCCCTGTCCATCACCAACTCCTGGAGCTTGCTTAAACTCATGCCCATCAAGTTGATGATGCCATCCAACAATCTCATCCTTTAGTCGTCCCCTTCTCCTCCTGCCTTCAATCTTTCCCATCATCAGAGTCTTTTCAAATGAGTCAGTTCTTCACATCAGGTGGCCAAAGTATTGGAGTTTTAGTATCAGTCCTTCCAATGAATATTCAGGACTGATTTCCTTTTAGATTGAGTGGTTTGATCTCCTTGCAGTCCAAGGGACTCTCAAGAGTCTTCTCCAACTCGACAGTTCAAAAGCATCAATTCTTTAGTGCTCAGTTTTCTTTATGGTCCAACTCTCACATCCATACATGACTAATGGAAAAACCATAGCTTTGAGTAGACAGACCTTTGTTGGCAAAGTAATGTCTCTGCTTTTTAATATGCTATCTAGGTTGGTCATAGCTTTTCTTCCAAGGAGCAAGCGTCTTTTAATTTCATGGCTTCAGGAGGAGACAAAAAATGACTTTCAAGAAAATTCTGTTTGTAATTTGAGGAAATAAGATATACCCAGGCATAAAGAAAGCAAAGGATGTGGTATTAAGATATGATATCATCAAAGTAGTCTAAATTAGTCAAATTAATAAAGTCATTTCAAATAATTTAAGGAATAATCAGAAAGGTTATATAAACATTAAGGAGATTTAAGAAAGGAGATACAATTCTAAACTGCACTGGTTCAAGATTTCACCCTGGAGATTGTTATAGATATTTATGCAGGTGGACAATACTAACAGAGAAGTCAAGGCAGTAGTATATCCAGGATTGGGTGTGAAAAGGCATGCTTCACATTCATTGAATGGCTAATTAACTAGTTTGACAACAGAATAATTTTTTTGTCTTGAACTGAAAACAGATAACACTAGAAAAAGAGGCTGAAGCACATTGGTAGGAGATACTGATCATTGGAATTAGAAAGTTGAGTCTAATTAGTAGACAATTGACAAAACAAAGAGAATATTTCGTAAGGCCAATCATGTGAATAAAAGTTTCTTATTTGAATATTAATCTGGTGTTCTCTTCACAATGGATTCCAGTTGTAGTCAGAAGAACAATTTGCAGAAATATGTAGCACTATAAGAAGAACGAGATGAGGGTGATACCAAGGTTGTTGCAGTGGGAATGGAGAGAAAAGAATAGATGTGGGTGAGGTTTTAAAGGACATAGGGTCAGGGAGTAATAATAGTAGTTAACACTTGTATAGCGTTTGCTGTGGGGAAGCCTGGTGGGCTGCCATCTATGGGGTCGGACACGACTGAAGCGACTTAGCAGCAGCAGCAGCAGCAGTCTCTATTTTGGGCTTCCCCAATGACTCAGTGGTAAAATGCGGGAGACATGGTTTAATCCTTGAGTCGGGACCATCCCCTGGAGAAGGAAATGGCAACCCAATCCAATATTCTTGCCTGGGAAACCCCATGGACAGAGGAGCCTAGTGAGCTATAGTCCATAGAGTTGAAAAAAATCAGCCATGACTACAGCAACTGAGCATGTACGTAGGCAGGCTCTGTTTTGAATGACTTGTATTTATTATTTAACTTAAACTTCAAACAACCGTGAATGAGAGACACTAATGTCTTCCCCATTTGCACAATAGAAACCAAGGCAGAATCTTAAGTAAATTGTCCCAGGTCAGATAATTAGAAAATAGCAAGGCTGGCACTTAAGCCTACCGAGTTAAACATCAGAGGATCTGCAGTTAACCACTGTACATCATTTCTCTAAAAAATAACCGAGATTTCCAGATTGAATTGGAAAGTGACATTACCAACAGTCAAAGAAACAGATTTTTTTTTTTTTAAGAGTTTACCTTTTGTTTAGTTAAGTCTTTGGTAGGGAGAAAAATATTCTGACCTTTGGGGAAGAATTTCCCTATGGAGAGTGATGAATCTTATGTACATTTTCACTTCTATGCTGGGCAACAAGAACAGTGTAATTTATGATATTGTTCAATTATAAATTAGAATAGTAAATATGTCATCTTAATGTGATTTGTCTTCCTTCCTTAACAGAGCTTGAAATGAAACAAGGATGAAGTGCTGAATTAAAGATTTAGTATCTTGAGCCCATCAGATCAGTATTTCAGACTTAGTTTACCAATCATGCTAAACAATAATTTTGACAAGAGAAAAAACTAACACCCAGCATAGGGAGTATCTCTCTTTTTCTATATTGGAGAAGTGGCATAATGCACTACTTAAGAGCCTATGGACTCCAGAACCATACTAGTGCACAGGTTCAGATCTTAAAATGAGGCCTTGAACTGTGTGACTCCTGTAAACTACATAAGCTGTCTCTGCCTCAGTCTTTGCACCCCTGAAATGTGACACTAATGCCTTTGGAATATGTAAAGATTAACTAAGATAAGGTACTTACAGTGGCTCCTACCAAAGTAAATTCTCAGTAGACATTAGTTATATTCATTGAACTTTATCTCATATACAGTTGACCCTTGAACATCATGAAAGGGAAGTTAGATGTGTCCATTCCCATGGAGTTGCAAATCTGCCTTAAAAATAAAGGACTTGATAAATGATTCAACCAAAGGCAGGAACTTCAAACAGTTTGTATTAACAATCAGGACTCAAATACTGGTTCTTTTAATTTTATGTACTATGATTTCTGATGGAATACAAACTGTTTTCCATACTTAGTTAATTTAAAAATCTATGAAATGAAAATACAAGTACTATATTTATTTTAAAAAGTCTATGTAATTTATATATAGTTCAAACCTATGTTGATCAAGGCTCAATTGTATATTTTCAATTTATAAACTTTAATTATAGAATTATTGCTACTTTAAAATTTTTTTGCTGTGAATTTTTATATATTAAGCATAGAAAACAATAGCTTTTATAAGCAAAGACCCATGCTTCCATCATACAGATCAAGAGATAAGACATTTTCTGCATTCCAGAAACTGCTTTTTCTGCTCCTGAACATTAACCTGTTTTCCATCAATTGCCTGACAAATAAGTTTTGTAATTTTTGCAGTAATTATTTCCTTGCTTTGCATGATAGTTTTAACCTTTCATTGTTGTTATTGTTGTTCAGTCACTGTCACGTCCACCTCTTTTGCAACTCCACGGATTATAACCTGCCAGACTCCTCTGTCTATGGGATTCTCCAGGCAAGACTACTGGAGGGAGTTGCCATTTCCTTCTCCAAGTGATCTTTCCAACCCAGGCATCAAATCTGTTTCTTTCATTGGCAGGTGGATTCTTTACCACTGAGCCAGTGAAGCCAACCTTTCATTATGGTCCCTAAATATAGAATTTTAAGTTAGCATGATTTATGTACCTACATACAATATGTAGTCCTTTGTGTTTGGTTTCCTTTCCTGAACATGTATTTCTAAGTTTTATTAATATCTTTTGTGGTTCATCAATTCTCATTGCTACATGGTATTCCATTGTATAAAAATATTCAGAATATAAAAATATTCAGAATGTGCTGTTGATGCACATTTGAGCTGTTTCTAGGTTTGGGAAATTATGAATAATGCTGCTGCAAACATTCTTTTAAATGTTTATTGCTGCATATTTACATGCATTTATATTGGATGTATATTCTCCAGTGAAATTGCTATATTTTATGCAAATTTTTTAAAATTTAAATTTATTTATTTTAATTGGAGGCTAATTACTTTACAATATTGTATTGGTTTTGCCATACATCAACATGAATCCGCCACGGGCGTGTACACGTGTTCCCCATCCTGAACCCCCCTCCCACCTCCCTCCCCTAATTTTTAATTTTAGTAGATATTGCTAGTTTTCCCAAGTAGTTATACTAGCTATACTCCAGTCAGTAGTATATGAGAATTCTGTTTCATCCTTACCAATACTTGATTTAATCAGTCCTTTTAATTTTAGCCATTCTGATGAAAGTAGAGTTTATATTTCCTTCTTGAAAAAGGCAGTCATGTTATATGATTTAATTGCCATATGGTTATAATTGCCTATAAATTGTCTGTCCAGATGCTTTTGCTTATTTTTCTACTGGTTTCATTTTTTAAAAAATAGTTATTATGCAGAAATTAGTTATATTTGAATTAAACACTGTATAAATTAAATAACTTTTCCTTCTCTGTGACTTGCTTTTGCAATTTCTTAATGGAGTTTTTGATGAGGAAAAGTTTTAAATTTTAATATTGATTATATTTTTACCTCTTTACATTTATATTTTTCCAGTTCAGTTGATTTTCATGAATGGTTTAAGGTAGAAGTGAAATCCTGTTTTCCTTCCAAACAGATATCTAGTTGTTACAGAATCATACTGAAAATTCTCTCCTTTGCCTACTACTCTTCATTGCCAATATCATAGATTAAATATCCACATATCTGTGTTTTAGGGAAATTATTCTTTTTAATTGCTCTATTAGTCTCATCCTACTACTTATGACAGCATTTTAACTATGGCTACTTTTTAATTATTCCTGTTATCTATAAAACACATTCCCTGGCTGATTTACTTGGCCTAAAACCCTAAAGTTTCATTGATGTTGTTGAAATATATGTGGAATATAAGAAAAATGAATACATGAACAAACCAAATCAAAACCAAACACATAGATATAGAGAATGGAGTAGTGGCTACCAGAGGGGAAGGGAGGCCTTAGGGGAAGGGGACATGTGTAAAGGGGCTCAGGAGTGTGGTCGCTTGTGGGACTAGACTTTTTAGGTGGTGAGCACACTTGTGTGTACAGTGTGTACAGAAGTCAAAATACAATATTGTACACATGAAACACAATTTTACATATCAATTAAAAATATCATCCCATCATATTTTTATTCAAGGAATCTTGACTTTGCCATATTTCATATGAATTTTAGAATTATTATGTAAAATATGACCAAAAAGTTAGGGTTTTGGTTGGGATTGTATTCAGTCTATTATTAAATGAATTCCTGAAGATTCAGCATGATTACAATATGACTTGACTCCTTTAATCTATGAATATATATATAAAGTACTGCTGCTAAGTTGCTGCTAAGTCGCTTCAATCATGTCCGACTCTGTGCGACCCCACAGACGGCAGCCCACCAGGCTCCCCTGTCGCTGGGATTCTCCAGGCAAGAACACTGGAGTGGGTTGCCATTTCCTTCTCCAATGCATGAAAGGGAAAAGTGAAAGTGAAGTCGCTCAGTCGTGTCTGACTCTTCGCGACCCCATGGACTGCAGCCTACCAGGCTCCTCTGTCCATGGGAGTTTCCAGGCAAGAATACTGGAGTGGGGTGCCATTGCCCTCTCCGATATAGAGTACATCCTTTATTTATTTAGATCTTTTTGGTTTTCCTTGATCATATTTTCTGGCTTTCTGCATAGAAGTCTTACTCATTGTGGTTAATTTGTTCCTAGAAGTTTTATACAGCTTAATATTATTATGTATTACATATTTTTTAAAACTTAATTTTCTTTCTGCTTTTTATATAAAGAAATGTGATTTTTGTACTGACCTTGCATACAACAAATAGTAAACTCAGTTATTAATTCCAATATTTTTTTAACAGATTCTTTTGGATTTTCTACATAAAGAATTACACCGTGGTCAAAGATAACAGTATTTAATAGTTGTCAAGTTTTATACTTTTTTCACATCTTATTGAATTGAATAGAATGTTTAGAACAATGCTGAATGAGAATGGAAAGAAAAAATTGTTGTTATTCTCAAATCAAAGGGAAAACTTTCACCATTTTACTATTAATAATGATCCTTATTATAGTGTCTTTTGTAAATATCATACAGCAGGTTAAGAAATTTATTTTAATTCTGATTTTGCTGGGATTATAAGCAACAACTGAGTTTTTCATTTCATCAGATGCTTCCTCTGTATCTGCTGAGATTATCAAATGATTTTTCTTGTTTTGTTTGTTCATCTAACTGCTTACAATGAAGGATTTTTTTTAAGACTTCCAATTCCAGCAGTAGTACTGTTGTTTCCTTGTGCTTCGTGTGGGCCTAGAGGGCCAGAAAATTTTTCTCAGCATTTGTTCTCTGCCCTCCTAACCCTTGCAAAGCAATTGTTTTCATCCAATCACTCAGTAATGTCCGACTCTTTGCAACCCCATGGACTGCAGCACACCAGGCTTCCCTGTCCTTTACCATCTCCCAAAGCTTAAGCCTCTTGATGAAAGTGAAAGTGGAGAGTGAAAAAGTTGGCTTAAAGCTCAACATTCAGAAAACAAAGATCATGGCATCTGGTCCCATCATTTCATGGCAAATAGATGGGGAAACAGTGTCAGACTTTATTTTTTGGGGCTCCAGAATCACTGCAGATGGTGACTGCAGCCATGAAATTAAAAGGCACTTACTCCTTGGAAGGAAAGTTATGACCAACCTAGACAGCATATTGAAAAGCAGACACATTCTTTGCCAACAAAGGTTCGTCTAGTTAAGGCTATGGTTTTTCCAGTGGTCATGTATGGCTGTGAGAGTTGGACTGTGAAGAAAGCTGAACGCAGCTGAGCGCCGAAGAATTGATGCTTTTGAACTGTGGTATTGGAGAAGACTCTTGAGAGTTCCTTGGACTGCAAGGAGATCCAACCAGTCCATTCTGAAGGAGATCAGCCCTGGGATTTCTTTGGAAGGAATGATGCTAAAGCTGAAACTCCAGTATTTTGGCCACCTCATGTGAAGAGTTGACTCATTGGAAAAGACTCTGATGCTGGGAGGGATTGGGGGCAGGAGGAGAAGGGGACGACAGAGAATGAGATGGCTGGATGGCATCATTGACTCGATGGACGTGAGTCTGAGTGAACTCCGGGAGTTGGTGATGGACAGGGAGGCCTGGCGTGCTGCAATTCATGGAGTCGCAAAGAGTCGGACATGACTGAGTGACTGAACTGAACTGACTGAACTGAAAAGCTTGCTCAAACTCGTGTCCATTGAGTCGGTGATGCCATCCAACCATCTTGTCCTCTGTCGTCCACTTCTCCTGCTTTCTATCTTTCCTAGCATCAGGGTCTTTTCCAACAAGTCGGCTATTCTCATCACATGGTCAAAGCCTCAGCTTTAGCATCAGTCCTTCCAGTGAATATTCAGGATTGACTTTCTTTAAGATTCACTGGTTTGATCTCCTTGCAGTCCAAGGGACTCTCAAGAGTCTTTCTCCAAAACCACAGTTCAAAAAAGCATCATTGTCCAGCTCTCACAGTCATACATGACTACCGGAAAAACCATAGCTTTGACTATATAGCCCTTTGTCGGCAAAGTGATGTTTCTGATTTTTAATGCACTGTTTAGGTAGGAAGCCTCTTGTCCCATCTTGTCCCTCCCCCAGGGGTAGACTGCTGGCTTGTTACTTGGTGCCATACTCCTGGTGGGGATGGGAAGGTTCAAGGATACTTTATTCCAGTGTTAAGGTTACAGTGTTCTGTGCATCTGGGCCTTAGCCATGTAGCTTTTTCAGTATCCCTCCCCATTCCTCTCATGATGTTCAAACTCTTACTTGACTCTGGAGTTCTTTGGTGGGGACACGTGTCCTGCTTTTTCCCTAGTGGGAGCAGATCTCTGCTTTGTGTCAGTGTGAGATTCTGGGCCCGAGAGAGTGACCATCCCTCCCCGTGGTCCCTAGGACTTTTGCTCCTACCTCTCTCCCAGATACTGTGCATCTTTTCCAGGGCCCTCAGGAGTACGAGGGTTTTCTGTCTTAAAAGGTGTTGTGTTAGACAACAGAGTGGGGAAGCAGAACTGGTTTTGTGCCTTTGTGATACCAACATGCTCTCTCTGGCTTCCTGCCCTCACCTTAATCTTTCTGATGAGCTGCCAGGAAATGCCTTAAAAAGAAAAAAGAGCTTCTGAATGAGTGTATATCCCTTTGTGTCTGGGGGATCCCTGGGTGTCTGTACTGTTCTGTCAGCCCCTTCTGGCTGACAGAAGAATTTGTTACCATTTTAGCTGTTTTCTTCTTACCCACTTCCAAAATGAGCACATGTCCCTCTCATGAACTGTCAGAAGTGAAATGGTCCCTATGTCCTATCTCTCCTCAGAATGGCTGTTACCATTTGAGATTTAGTTAATTTCTTTGCCTTGTGACCCCAGGTCTCTGATAAGCTCAGGAAAAGTTATGATTTTATAGCTTATCTGACCTTTTCTCATTGTTAGGATAAGTGTGATATTCTCTTCTGGCCTTTGACCTAAGTGGTAGCAAAACTGCAAATTTTAAAAAATACACACACACACACACACACACACACACACATATATTTGTCCCAGCTTTTTAAGTTTCCCAAAGAAAGATCAGTTGATTTTTTTTTCTCTCTCTCTTCATGCATTACCTAGTCTGCACTTGTCAGAGCTAGAACACTTGAGTCAGTATTATTTTTAGTAGTCTTTACAAACAAAATTAATTGTTGCTCTAACATTTTTGTGAGCAACTGAGGCTCAATGGATTTTATATAACATAATTTCATTGCTTTCAACAAGGTAGAGTTCAAGTTTTCTTCTGCATAAAGAAGTCTGGTAACTGGCATATGGGGCTGGAATTGTACTTTGATCATCAGGGAATTGTTTCTTTAGTTCTGTTCCAACACTTTAGCAGAATGACTTCATCCTCAAGGATTTTCCAACAGCTAAGCTGATGCCTGGAGCCTAGCCATCTTATTTGTGTTCTGTGCAGCAATAGCGAACAAACAAAATGCAATGGCAGAGGTCATGCTACCAGCAGGTTTGTTGTTGCTGTTCAGTCGCTAAGTTATGTTTGACTCTTTGCGACCCCATGGACTGCAGCATACCAAGCTTCCCTGTCTTCCACTATCTCCTGGAGTTTGCTCAAATTCATGTCCATTGAATTGGTGATGCTATCTATCCATCTTATTCTCTGTTGCCCTCTTCTCCTTTTGCCTTCAGGTTTTCTCAGCATTAGGGTCTTTTTAAATGAGTTGGCTCTTTGCATCAGGTGGCCAAAGGATTGGAGCTTCAGCTTCAGCAACAGTCCTTCCAGTGAATATTCAGGGTTGATTTCCTTTAGGATTGACTGGTTTGGCCTCCTTGCAGTCCAAGGGACTCTCAAGTCTTCTCCAACACCACAATTTGAAAGCATTGATTCAGTGCTCAGCCTTCTTTATGGTCCAGCTCTCACATCCATACATGACTACTGGAAAAAACATAGCTTTGACTCTACAGACCTTTGTCAGCAAAGTAATGTCTCTGGTTTTTAATATGTTGTCTAGGTTTGCTATAGCTTTCCTTCCAAAGAGCAAGTGTCTTTTAATTTCATGGCTGCAGTCACCATCTGCAATAATTTTGGAGCCCAAGACTATAAAATCTGTCACTGTTTCTGCTTTTTCCCCACCTATTTGCCATGAAGTGATGGGACCACGTGCCATGATCTTAGTTTTTTGAATGTTGAGTTTCAATCCAGCTTTTTCACTGTCCTCAAGAGTTGCTTTAATTTTCTTCACTTTCTACCATTAGAGTGGTATCATCTGCATATCTGAGGCTGTTGATATTTTTCCTGGCAATCTTGATTCCAGCTTGTGCTTCATCTAGCCTGACATTTTGCATGATGTACTCTGCATATAAGTTAAATAAGCAGGGTGACAATATACAGCCTTGACATACTTCTTTCCAAATTTTGTCCAGTCATTTGTTCCATGTCCAGTTCTGTTACTTCTTGACCTGTATAAACTAGCTGGTTTAACCCCCCTCAAAAATGTTCTTCAGAAACTACCCAATATTTTCTTCCTGAGTACCATTTGTTTGTTTGTTTCAAACGAAGCTGTTATGCATAGTGTTTCTGTTGCACACATAAATCCTCGGAATGTGTCACTAGTAGGGAAGGGGAAGGTTAGTATTGGGTAGGTTCTTAGCTGACTCAATAGAAAAGACCCTAATGGGAAAGACTGAAGGCAGGAGAAGGGGACAACAGAGGATGAGATAGTTGGATAGCATCACTGACTTAATGGACATGAGTTTGAGCAAGCTCCAGGAGATGGTGAAGGACAAGGAAGCCTGGAGCACTGCAGTCCATGGGGTCACAAAGAGTTGGACACAGCTGAGAGACTGAGCAACAATAGGCTCTTAGCAGTCTCAGTCACAATTAGAGGATGGGGACTACATTTAAGTAATCAGATTTCTAAGGCAGGATGGTGTGGGTTAAAATACACAGGATCTATCATGAAACAGAGCTGGGGTTTGATCTCAGCTGTGCAAATTACTAGCTACGTGACCTTGAGCAAGGTCCTTATCCTAACTGGTCCTACTTTCTCAGCAGTAAAAGGACATGATATTAATAGTGACTTCTTGAAATATTTTTTGTGAAAGATATATGCAAAGGGTCTATTACATAGGAGAAGATTAATAAATGATATGTTTTATTTCACCCACCTATATTAATATAAATTCAGTTATTTAAGGGAGGGAAGGGTCTATTCATGCCTAGTACTGATCGAGAGGGTAGAAAGGCAGTTTGTGTTATTTCTTCTGTGTAAAGCTTTTTCTCTTAGAGGGGATGGACAGTCTCAATTTCTATCCTTAAATAGATCAATTTTATCCTTTGAACTATACTGAAATATTGCTCAAAATTTAGGCTTAGGATAACACTTTATATAATATCAAAGCAAGAAACAGATAAAAGGAGTTCCAGTTTGAATTTTACCACTGGAAGTTATGAAACTTGGGAAAGTCATCAGAACCTACTGGATCTCAGTGTTGTCAGCTGATAAATAGGTGGTCCAACCTTAGCCACCTATTGTGTCTTAAACCACCACAATTCTATGCAGTTTTATTTGCCCTAGACAAATAGTTCTTCTTGTCAAAAGAAATATCCCAAAGTCTAGCAAATATGTGATAAATGTTTATTTATTTTAAACAAAGTTGAATTTTTATAGGAACTGCCTTTGTGTAGAGGCTTTGCCTAGTCCTGAAATGAAACAATAGGATTCATTAAACCACATGGTGTTGTGTGTTAGAAAACTGGCTTCACATTCTGGTTGGGAAGATTTCTGGCTTAGACGAGTGTGTCATTTGGGGCAAGTCACTTAAACTCTCTGAGCCTTAGATTGGACAATATATTTTAAAGCCATGATGAGCAGCAAATGAAATAAGAAAATATAAAAGTACTTTTAAAAACTGTACAAGTTTAATGCTAAGCTCTTTAGAAGGTCCAGCAGATAAAGTATAGAAAGTAACCTCATTCTTTGGCATGGAGATTGTATGGTTTTATAAATAAAATACAGTAAAATAAAATACAATAAAATAAAGTAAATAAGTAAAATAAAATAAAGTACAATAAAGTACATCAAATAAAGTACAATAAAGTACATCAGATAAAGTACATCAGATAAAGTACAATAAAATAAAATATATTTTATAAATAAAATGCAGTAAAAATAAAGCTACTAAAGACCATTGCTTTAAAGTTTGTGTTAGATTTCCCAGTCAATTTTTCTGTCCATGTTATGTTGTAGGAAGTGCTGGGTCTAGTGTAGCCCACAGAGGCCAGAACAGTGTATACTTCATGACTCTGTATATGAAGTCTGTCCTTGAGGTGAATTTCCAGATGTGATCTTTCTCTGCATCCAAAGCATTCTGCTTGCAATCCGGTAAGGCTGGAACAAATAGCAAATCATCTGCAATGCGTGGCTATTAGGGCTGTCTGCTCTCCTCAATGTGCTCAGCTGAATTGACAGTTAAGCCTCCTTCTCTATAAAAAGCAAGTTATTAGTAAAAGCATGGTTGCCATATGACAAAATCGTCTCTATTGTTAAACTAATTAAATGTAACTACAATGCCTGGTCTTTAAGAAGATGTTATGTTCTTTAATGACAAGCTAGAGATCATTTTGGCTTTCAAACATACATCAAGGTTATATAGCCCCTATTTCTATATGTTTATTTACCTTGTCAGCACCTTTTAAAACTAGAAGCATGCCACGTTTATGTTAAATTGTGCCCTAATATAAGTATACAGATTGATGGATTTTTACATAGTTATGCACTGTGTTTTTACTACCCGGATCAAGATACAGAGCATTTCCAATCCCCAACAAGTTCCCCTTTATATCTTCTCCCCATCAATAACCTTTTGGTTTATCATATTCTTTAAAATTTTGGCTTTATGATAATGAGCATCTGAAAAGGTAGGAAGTTTTCTGAAGGGCAATCCAATCTCTTGAAAAATTTGGGAAATATTGATAATTGTTTCAAAAAAGAAAAGCCTCTGAACAATGATGAATAGTGCAATAAACTATATTAATAATATTGAAGGCAATCAACTATATACTCACTGGAAACAGAATTGCAATGTGAAAACCTCATGATATTCTACCCAAATCTCCCACCTGCTAACCAAAAAATAGAGCCACCACGCAGCCTGGTGAGTGTTCCATCAGTCATGTTGCCTGGCAACCTCAGCTAGTATGAGAGACACCCAATTGAGCAGCAGAGAGTCAAACTGGAAGGTATCTTGGAAACAGTAGGGTCCAGCTGAAAAAGAGGGAGAGAGGATGATAGAGAGAGGAATAAAAAAGGAGTAACTTGACCATTGATCCATGTTAGTCATGACCATGAACAGTTGTTGTTGTTTTTTTTTTCCTTTTCTCTCTAGTAACATGCAACTAGCTTAGAGCAAAATCCTTTGGGTTTCTTCTTCCTTTACTGAGCTTTCCTCCTCTGCTGTGTCTGCCGGTATGAGTGCAAAGGTTTGGCAAGATATATCATTATTAATTTTTTAGGAGGGAAGAATGTTAATAGTCATTTTCAGCACATTCAAACCATGTTAACTAAGAGTTCACTGAGATTTGCATCATATGCAGTATTCTGTTTGCTTCAGTCATACTTAATCTGGTTTTTAAATTAATATACTTTTGCTAAAAAATGAAAAGTAAAGGAGATCAAACCAGTCAGTTCTAAAGGAAATCAACCCTGAATATTCATTGGAAAGACTGGTGCTAAAGCTCCAATACTTTGGCCCCGTGATGTGAAGAGCAGACTCATTGGAAAAGACTCTGATGCTGGGAAAGATTGAAGGCAAAATAAGATGAGGGTGGCAGAAAATGAGATGGTTAGATAGCATCACCAACTCAGTGGACATGAATTTGAGCAAACTCCAGAGATTTGGTGATGGAGAAGGACAGGGAAGCCTGGAAGCTGCAGTCCATGGGGTCGCAAAGAATTGGACACAACTTAACAATTGAGCAACAGCAACAATAAAATAAAATACCTTCCACCTAGAGTAAACCCCTTTCATGGATAGAGAGGGAGACATGCCTCAGTCCCTCTAGGGGGACATCAGAAATGATATACACCAGGCACACAGAGTGAGAATCTGAGATGACAACTTTAGCTGAGGCCTCTACTTTGAGATACAACTTTTATGTATTTTTCTATGTATATCTTCCATCCTCCATAATTCGGTATAAAACCTTTGCTGCTGTCCTGTGCTCTAACCCCACATTACTCTCCTTCCTTCCTTCTTAAAAGATGACATGCAGAGAAAATAGCATCTGTGGATTACAAGGTTCCTGCTAATTTACCTCTGTCCATAAATTCTTTCATTTTTCCCTCCCAGTGCGTCTTCCTCCATTAGACAGTGCCATCACACATGCTCCTGACCTTATACCTGTATGTGTCCTAAGAGTCCTGACTCAAATGAATATTTTCTTCCTCTTCTGTATCTTCAGTTTTCTCCCTGTCTCCAAATTTCCTTCATTGGCATTAAAGATGTCAAAATATTTTTCTGCTTAAAAGCAAAAGAGTATCTATTCACAAATCCTCCCTTCATTCCAAGTCCACCTTTAGCTGCACATTACCTCTTATCTCTACTCAGAGTTAAATGTTTCTAAGAATTGTCTATATTCTTTGTTTTAAACCTGAGTCCTCCATTCACACCTCAACACACTGAGCCTTGCTTTCTCAGCTTGTCTGAAACTGTTCTTTCTTAGGTCACTGAAATTAGTCCTGGAACTGTGTATTGTCTACAATTCTTTGATCTCTTAGCATGATTTTGTACCATTAATCATGCTCTCTATTTTTCAGTATTATTTTTATTGGAATTATAACACTATACTCTCATTATTTTCTCTTCTCTTGATAGCCCTTGCCCAATTGAACTTGTGGGCTTATCTTTCTTTAAATTGGACTCTATAGGATTCTTTGTGGAAATTTCCATGGCTTTAATTAACATTGGTTTGCAAACCCCCTCATCTTTTACCTCTCCTAAAATTCAACTTCTATATTCACCTGCCTCTGGGAGTCCCAGTTTATGTCCCATGAGTGTATGCATGCCAAGTCACTTAATTGTGTCCGACTCTTTGCAACCCTATGGACGGGTGCCTGCCAGGCTCTGCTGTCCATGGGATTCTCTAGGCAACCATACTGAAGTGGGCTGCCGTGCCCTCCTCCAGGGGGTCTTCCCAACCCAGGGATCGAACCCGTGTCTCTTAATCTAACCTGTATTGGTAGGTGGGTTCTTTACCACTAGTGACACTTGGGAAGCTCTTTATGTCTAATAGGTGCCTCAAAATCATCAAAGTCTACTGATAAATTTATGAATGCTCCTAATTTTTCTATAAAAGACTTATTTAAGATATATAAAAAGATGGAATGCATAAAGAATAAAATAAAAATAATAAAATTGATACTCTTATCAGTGGATCTGCTCTTAACAGGTCTTTGATTTTATCTGGAAATATCCAACATTTTTGTGGATACAGAAAAACCCAAGCAATGTTTTGGCCAACCAATATTATATTAAAAGCTCTGGGAGGTAAAATGCCCCAAGCATCTAGCAGAGGGTTGAAAGCCTTTAGGTACTTAAATTTGCCAGATAAATGAAGTAAATAGCTTATATTTGAATGAATCTTAAACACTTTTCTCTTTCTGAGTTGTATGAACAATTTTGCTCATTGTAATACTGATCATGATAGTAGCAATGGCTAAAATGTACTGGTTAGTTGTATGTGCCAATTCCTCTGATTCTCATTTTATGGGCATACTCTTTACCATGACTTTTCAAGTAGGGAGAGCTCTTATTATTTTGTAAACCTGAGAGCAACCGGGCTTAACTGGCAAATTAACCTTTCCAGTCAGTCAGTCAGTTCAGTCGCTCAGTCATGTCCAACTCTTTGCGACCCCATGAGTTGCAGCACGCCAGGCCTCCCTGTCCATCACCGACTCCCGGAGTTCACCCAGACTCACGGCCATCGAGTCAGTGATGCCATTCAGCCATCTCATCCGCTGTCATCCCCTTCTCCTCCTGCCCCCAATCCCTTCCAGCATCAGAGTCTTTTCCAATGAGTCAACTCTTCACATGAGGTGGCCAAAGTACTGGAGTTTCAGCTTTAGCATCATTCCTTCCAAAGAAATCCCAGGGCTGATCTCCTTCAGAATGAACTGGTTGGATCTCCTTGCAGTCCAAGGGACTCTCAAGAGTCTTCTCCAATACCACGGTTCAAAAGCATCAATTCTTTGGCACTCAGCTTTCTTCACAGTCCAACTCTCACATCCATACATGACCACTGGCAAAACCATAACCTTAACTAGATGGACCTTAGTATCTCCAAATTAAAGTATGGCAGAGATGGGACTTGAATTAAAGTCTATCTAATACCCCAACCATGCTACTAATGCTTAATTTTAAGAAAAAGCAACAGCTTATATATTTCTGGCTCTTTCACACAAATGTTCATTGTTCTGATATTTTTGCTGTTATTTGGCATCTTCAGTGTCTTAGTAGTGGCACATGATTACAAATACTGTCTTTCTTACATATCATCAATTGTAATTTTGGTTTTGATTGAAATAAAGAAAGAACTTAGAATATGTATTCAGATGCTGAGTAAGAAATGGAACTTCTGTAAAATGGCAAGTAGAGATTATGGAGAAATTTTGGGATGGTCAAGAGAGAGTGATGGTGTTTTCTGCATAGAAGAGGAAGAAACTACAGGAAAGCTGGAAAAAAATGGGAAAAATAATTGACATGTGGAAAAAATGACTGACAAATATATCCTACAAAGCCAATTGTAAATTGAAATGAAAAATCCTGGTTAGATGACTTTTCTAATTAGAAAAGGAGGAGACTATGGGGAGAAAATGAGATGAATGAAAAAGGAATATAAGAAATATGATTAAGAATACTATGATTAAATCTGATCAAAGAGATATAATTTAATAAAGTGAGAGAGTGTGAATAACCAGGAATTAAAATTGACATAAAGAAAAAAAATTCCATGCTTTAGTTAATGGGTTTCATTGATTCAGATTGCTGCCTTTATAACTATCTGCTAGAAATGTAAAGCAAAAAGAAAAATAAAGCATTGATTGCTGTTCTGCTGGGGTGGTGCTGAATAGATGTAGGAAATCTGAGAATTTTCATACTGATTATGGTTTTTTGCAAGAGAAGAATCATACCAATATTTTCTTTCTGAGGTTGAACACTGTTTCATTCCACAGAAATTAACAGATAAGAGATTTTGGAGCAGAGGACACCTACTGATTTGTTCAGATGTCAATCACTAGTTGGAATTATTTATTCTGCTTATCAAAATCAAAAGAAAATATTATAGCTATTCAGCTACATAAACAGTGGAGCTTTTCCTTGGACTAACAGATGTTATTGATCTTGATGCTTTATATTTTTGCTGTTTGAGCTATGAAACTATAAAGCCTTTGCAAAAAATTTATGAGTAGTTTGCTTTCAGAATTTGAAACTTAAAAATAAGCTATAATAAGAAAAACTGTCTATTTACAACATTGTTTCTCGCTGCTATGATATAAACTATAAAAATACCATTTATAGAAAGGAATCTAACCATTGAGGTTAATTTGAATAGGGTGATAATCACTTTTCTCCTGCCCCTTTCTACTCCCCAGTCCCCTACCATATTCCCATTGCTAATATCTGGTGAATAACATGGAAAGAAAAATTGTTTCCAGAAGTTGGTTTAATTGCCAACAACAGGAACAATGTGATACGTGAATATATATTATTTTGGTGTCCCAGAGACATAATGTTATATAATTATTGCCTTAAAATGATAATTAGGGTAACTTATGATAGTATTTTTGGATTGGACATTTAAAAACTGTAGTATAGATTATATTAGTTGTATACTACATCTGTTATTTTTCTTGTGGTCTCTGAAAAAAGAAATATGCTGGGGTGCTTGCTTTTAACAAGGAGGTTTTCTTGCTCATGGTAATTTGATTTTCAATCTAACCATTTTTGGTTAGATTATTATCTTAATAATGATTTTTTAAAAATTAAAATATACTTTTAATATTGATACGAAACTGCTTTTCTATAGCAGTAATCACTGCACTTCTCAGGTACTTCAATTAGCATGCCATTTTAATCTAAATCATGTATAAGGGAAGAGCATTTTAGGATCTGAGTAGGTATGTCTTCAAAATATTACAATTTCTTTACACAAGTGAAATAGAAAATCCATTTGTGTCGTCTCTTTTGTAAAAATATAGTTGGATTTGATGAAATACAGGCTGCGACAATGAGAGTGATTAGAAGTGAATAGTCTTCCCCACTTTGTGTGCATGAGTGCGTGCTCAGTCACTTCAGTCGGTCTGACTCTTTGTGACCCCATGGACTGTAGTCCACCAGGCTCCTCTGTCCATGGGATTTTCCAGGCAAGAATACTGGAGTGGGTGGTCCTGTCCTTCTCCAGGGATCTTTCAGACCCAGGGATTGAACCCAGGTCTCCTGCATCTCCTGCACTGCAGGCGGATTCTTTACCATTGAATTGCTTTTAAATATTGGTCCTGATGATTTTGAGTGTATTTATTTGGAAGAAGGTCTACAAATACAAAGAAACAAGCAAAAATAGTTCCTGAATCTTGGGTGAGACCCCAGGTTTGAAAAGTTAGCCACTTTTAAAAAAGGAATGTGGAGTTTTAATAGAATATGGCATGTAGGGTGAACTTTTATCTTGCACATAATTCTGTAATACTGTAGACTAGCTGAAGAGAAAAATTCTGAAACAGAATCCTTAAGTCAAGCTTTATTTTTAATGAAAGGTTCTGCCCTCCTTTTCTTATTTATTCCATTTTGTGAATAACTTTTGACAATCCTTTGGGTCTATTTGTTGTATTTTATCATAACTATGCATTCCTGTATACCCTATTTATAAATTATGCTGCCATAATTGTGCACAAACGTTTTCTTTAGTATGGGGTTTTTTAACAAAGGAGTTTTGCAGTGGAGAAATCACTAGTTCAAAGTACAGGATTTTTTAAGAAAGCAGGTCAAAGGTCATTTTTAATAAATCACATTTCTTTCTAAAAAAAATTTTGCCGATTTACATTTCTACCTGTAAGGACCCATTTTATCCCATTTTTAAAATAGTTTTATCAAAAACAGTATTTAATTTTAATTTATAGTTCTTTAAGTGGTACAATCCCTAATTAAAGGAATTTTCATATTTTCCCCAGATAATAGGGAAAATGTAGCCTTGTTTTCCACTTGCCTTAATATGTGCTTCTTAGATATAATGGTAATCTCTGCTCAACTTTAGAATCTTGTAAAGAGGCATGTTTTTCTCTTTCTCATGTGTTTTTGGCAAATAACTTTACAATATTTCCATGTTTTCTATTATCAGATTATATAGTTCATTATATTAGATTGTTTTATATTGATTAACAAGTTACAGTTTTTAACAATTTCAGATAACAAGGTTACTTTGCTAATAAGAAGATGAACTTTGATGCTTTAGGGATTTAATAATTTCACTTTAAATTAATTGGGGGCTAGTTATTCAGTATTCTGATTTTTAATTCTTTACTTCTTCCTTCTGATTGTCTACCTTTTGAGGCACTTAATATATGATTAAAAACTTCACCAGGAAGGGTGCAGGAAAAAAAAAAAAAAAGAAACACCCGAAAACTGAAGCTGCAAATCAAACTATTATGTAGGGATACTGTAGTTTTAATAAAGTGTTTTTTTTTTTTTTTGAGTGGAAGAAGTTGAATATTTCACTTGTTAATATTTTTAAAATCTTAAGACAGGTATGTCTTTCTCTCATGTATTAACTATGGTAAAACTTTTACTAAACGGAGATGACAAATAAACTTTTATTTATATTTGTGTAATTTTAGGGTAGAATTTTGGAAAGCAGCTTTAGTCGGTTTTACTTTTGGAACTTTCTGTGACCAAGTCCTCTGTATCCTCTCCTGTGTGCTGTTGGAGTCCTTTTGTGCCCTAGAGCTCTGGGGTTTTGCTTCATTATACTTCACTTTCTTTCCATCTCCCACTAATTGCCTGCTGGAGCAGACTGACTCTGATGTACTTTTATAAGCTAATATGATATTATTCTTCTTTATTTTCTACAAATAAACATTTGGAAGAATGTCTAGACAAGAAATAGCCATACTACCGTGCATATTTCAAAGGAGGAACACTTGTAATTCATTCCTTAATCTTTTGTCGTGAATAAATCAGAATCCTTAAGACCAGCTAAGAAGTAGGAAGCTGAGGTTAAGATTTTCTAATGGTTTACTGTCTCAGTGGCATTATTTATTTTCTTTGTAATCATGTTATTTATGGCAGAAGATGGCTAGCTTGCTGGTAAATGTCAACTGGGAACTGTCTAAATCCCCTACTGCTCTCTTAAATCTCTGGGTTTTACATCCAGATGAACATTTTGGATTCCTGTTTTCCTGTCTCATCAACTATTAATGAACAAGCTTAATTCACTGGTATATCATGTTATAAAATGAATACTGTGAGTGCTCAGTCGCTTCAGTGTGACTGCCTCTTTGCGACCTTATGGACTGTAGCTCACCAGGCTCCACTGTCCGTGGGATTCTCCTGGCAAGAATATTGGAGTGGGTTGCCATGCCCTCCTCCAAGGGGTCTGTCTGACCCAGGGATCGAACCTGCATCTCATGTGTCTACTGTACTACAGATAGATTCTTTACCTACTGAGCAACCTGAGATGCCCAGAATGAATACTGAGCAGGTATTAAATACCTAAAACAAAGAAAAGATGAGCATTTTTTAGGTGGATGAATATAGTTTTTAAAACTTAATACAGTATACTAATGCATATATATGGAATTTAGAAAGATGGTAACAACTGTGTACAAGACAGCAAAAGCGACACTGATGTATAGATCAGTCTTATGGACTCTGTGGGAGAGGGAGAGGGTGGGAGATTTGGGAGAATGGTATTGAAACATGTATAATATCATGTATGAAACGAGTCGCCAGTCCAGGTTCCATGCACGATACTGGATGCTTGGGGCTGGTGGTGCACTGGGACGACCCAGAGGGAGGGTATGGGGAGGGAGGAGGGAGGAGGGTTCAGGATGGGGAACACAGGTATACCTGTGGTGGATTCATTTCGATATTTGGCAAAACTAATACAATATTGTAAAGTTTAAAAATAAAATAAAATAAAAAAAACTTAATTTCATTACTTTTTGAGGGTCATATATTGCTTTTTGTGAGATTTTTCTGGAGGACTTAATTTCAAGGAGATCAAACCAGTCAATCCTAAAGTGAATCAATCCTGAATATTCATTGGAAGGACTGACGCTGAAGCTGAAGCTCCAATACTTCGGTCACCTGATGCAAAGAGCTGACTCATTGGAAAAACTCTAATGCTGGGAAAGACGGAAGGCAGGAAGAGAAGGGGACGACAGAGGACGAGATGGTTGGTTGAAACACCAACTCAATGGACATGAATTTGAGCAAAGTCCAGGAGATGGTGAAGGACAGGGAAGCCTGGTGTGCTGCAGTCCATGGGGTTGCAGAGTTGGACACGACTAATCAACTGAACAGTGACAAGGTGGCACTAGTGGTAAAGAATCCATCTGCCAGTGCAGCAGACTCAGGTTCAGTCCCTGGATGGAGAATGTCCCCTGTAGGAGGAAAAGGCAACCCACTCCAGTATTCTTGCCTGGGAAATCTTGTGGACAGAGGAGCCTGGTGGGCTACAGTCCATGGGGTCGCAAAAGAGTCAGACATGACTGAGTGCCTGAGTGACTTAACACACATTGCTTGTAGAGTCTCATTAACATATATTTCAGACTTTAATATTCACAATATCATCATAGAATGGTTATTCATATACCCAAGAGTGACTTAGAAGACCAATATGTAACAAACTGCCTTGAAAAATAACGTCTATCTTATACACATTCTCTGTAAAGCTTCATCTTTCTTTCAACCTCTATGCACAATTATTCTATTGCTGTATTCTCTTAACATTAATAGTTACAGATTATAATTATATGTTGAAAAGAGTTCCACATCTTGGAATCACTCCAAATATTTCACTTACATCTTTTCTTATCCCTACTCTGATGCTCTTGTCTGTCTCCCCTCCTGGATCCTAAATAAGAAGGAAGAGATTGTATCTTTTTATCTGTTTTATCTTTAGTACCTAGCATAGGTGTTGGCATCTGTATCGATAATCAATTTTATCTGTAGGATAAATGAAGGGTGTACATTACTTTTTTATAATTAAAGTGATAGTTTTATTCTGGAAGTAATACATGCTGTTATTAAAAATTCAGTACTACAGAAGACTATAAATCAGTTCTACTCCTCAGAGATTATAAAATTTAGCCAGTGTATCCTTTTAGAAAAATTTCTGTATGTATGAAAATGCACACATACGGACTTGATTTTTTCTTTGTGCAATGATTTCAGGTCTATGAAGGGCCTCAATTTGATTGTACTTAATGAAAAACTGTGCTTCCCTGGTGGCTCAGATGGTAAAGAATCTGCTAATAAATTAGCTTGTTACTGGTTCACAGAGGTTGGCAGAATAGACTCCTATGTCAGAGAAAAGGGCATTTTTAGTCATGGCACGGCAGGTTCTTAAGTTTCAACATGTTTGTACCAGCTCCCCTTACCTACCAGATCCCCTGGAGGTAATATGGACTGCCCCACTGCATACTGACAATATGATGAGGTTGAATTTCAGGAAAAGAACAAAAACCATAGCGAATCCACCATTTTATATAAAGCAGTAAAAGGCTGCTCTTGGTCCTAGAGAAAAATCTCATCTCATTCTTTACATTGCTCACCGTAAACACAGCCCTGAGAAATGGCCTGGGTGAAGAGTGACGGGGACCTGAATCTAGGCGAGTGCGAGCCATCCTAAGGAGGAAGGTCTTCCAGTGATAGCTACCCTGGGCCTCCCGTCATTTTGGCTTCTGGTGAAATTTCACATGAGTATGCCATTCCATTCAATGACTTGATTAATCTGACAGAGGCTGAGGATAATTTTCTTCAATTTTTCTCATACCATATTTACTTGAGGTTATTATAAATAGGACATAAAGCAGCAGGATTAGGTGAACCTGCAGTATTGCCTTTAATCAGGTCTCCCAGATCATGGACTCAATCATTGTAAATAAGTCTCAGAGGATTTCAGTATGTCTTATTTTTATACAGGCCAGATGTAGTCTAGGCCACCTTATTATCCATGTGACTAGTGCCAGGGAATTTAGCCTGATGTGCTGATCCTTGGTTTTCATTGCAAAAGACAATCAAGTACCTCAGTACCAATTGCAAGATAGTCCATGGGCCATCCTGCTCCAGCTACAAACAAAGTCTAAAGGGGCATGGTTCACTCCAGTTCAATGTTTTTGGTTAAACTTGATTTGGATCACCACTACACTGATGTGGCTAAGCATGTGCCATATCACTGAAGATTTCTAGCCTGGATTGCCATATGGAGCATAACCCAAAGCTTCTCAGAGAAGTAGAGAAGGGATCCCTTTTTGGAAACTTCCATTGAAAATCAGGCACAGCAGAGTAGTTAAGGACTGGTCTATATAACTTTTCTGTTTTATAGCACATGGATAAGGTGGGAAAGAAACAGTAGGTCAGATTGCCAGCTGCAGAAGCTGCTTCACTGAGGTAGGCCATGTGATTATCCTGCCAGGCTCTAATGTCGGGGTGACCAAGAGGACAACATGAATTAGTCTCCCACTCCTTCCTTACACCTCTTCAGACACGATTTGCTTCCTCCTCAGATATCAAGGTTGCCAAGTTCCCTCCATAGCCATGACGTTTGTGTGTCCCAGTCTAATAAATATAACATCACCTCTTTTTTCAATCATCTTTTACTCAGACCCAGATCTTTCATAGAGGAGAGTTAAATATGAGTGGGACAAGGGCATTTTTACAAAACATTACAAATATCTTCTAGGTTGACCCACGTGGAATATTGTAGTGGGATTTGGTTAACAATGTACGCAACCAAGCACTTCTTATCCTCATGGTCTAGGACCATGTCAATTCAATAGAAGAGTCCAGGTGGTGGGGTCAGAATTAACTTTTAATACTCTAGGCCTCCTTTTGGCTTCACTGTCAGCTAGAGGCATGCCATCTGGGCTGGCTCGAGATTGTTGTTGGGGAAAGAAAAGTCCACCATGTTCAGGAATGGACAGGGTGGAATCTGTGTTTTCAAAATTAATTTTATAAAATTCCCTACCAATTTTATCCTGATCATTAGTCAGCAGGTAGCCAAGAGAAGATGAACTTTCTTTTGGGAAGGCCAAATTCAATAAACCGATTCTCTTGCTTAGATGGGTGTACCAGGAGGTGATTAGAAGTTTGGTCATATATCTTTTTCAGTTTTTAAAGAGATCATTCCAATATTCAACAAAAACTTTGAACAGTAGAAAGTATGGGAAATCTAATTGTTATTGTTCAGTCTCTGAGTTATGTCTGACTCTTTGTGACCCATAGACCGCAGTACACCTGGCCTCCCTGTCCTTCACTATCTCCTGGAGTTTGCCCAAGTTCATGTCCATTGAATCTGTGATGCTCTCCAACCATCTCCAAGGAAACTATATCCAACCATGGAAAATCTAATACCTTGATTGTCATTCCATTGTTGAATGGCCTTTGTGACAAAAGACACACAATTGTCAGACTGTAGGTGGTCTGGAAATCAGAAAACATGACTCAGGTTAGTTCCATGGATCACATATTGGAGGTAGTTTATTGGACTAGAACAGCAACAGTGTAACCTAAGACTGGGTAGTATGATGACTTGAGTGCCTGTACCAAACAGAGCTGTACTCACACAGAGCTGTAGGATATATACGAACTTCAGTCTGCTCTGTTAACAGGCTACTTCAGCTTCACCCTTAATTATGTTTTTGTCTTAAAGCAGTTGAGGTTTGGGTAGAGGAGACCAGAAGTATCAGAGGGCATGGAACAAGAGAACAGCTTTATGTAGTGAACAATTATTTTCAGTTTAGAGGACCATTCACCCACAGCTCGAACAAATGAATGTTTAATACAGTGTTTTCAGTTTTCATTATTATTATTACCAGGGTTTGTATAATTTTCTCTGCGTTTTTACCAGACCTTTTACTTCTCAGTCCTTCTTGCATTGATTCATTCAACAGATGTTGATCGAGCACCGATTTTGTGCCAAAAAATGTTTTTGGTATCTTAAGGATATCACAGAGAATAATAGATGCAATTCCATGGTGAGAATCAGGCAGTAAATAAATAAACAAGTCCTAGTGATACATATTCTGAATCAACCACATAAGTATATTGCATAGATGGTGGAAGGGCATTATCTTAGATAAGTTGGTCCAGAAAAGAACTCCCTGGGGATACTTGAGCAGTGATCTGAATAGAGAAAGGGTGAGAGATTGTTTGATTACTTAGGAGAACAGTGTTCTAGAGAGTACTTCAGGCATGAAGATTCTGGAGTGCATTAAGTAAAGGAAAGAGTTAGAAGATGAAATCTGAAAGGCAGTCAAGGTCCATATTTGGTTGTTTTATAGGCAAAGTTAGGGAGTTGGAATTTATTTTATTGATATATGTAATAAAAAGCCATTGGTCAATAATGATCAGAACTTAGAAAAGATCTGATTAAAATTTAATTTTAACATGACCAAATTTCCTTCTGTGTGGAGAATAGGTTTTATGGGAATGTATTTAAGAAAATTGATCCCACTCTTACATATATACTCAAGAAACACATATGTCCATAAACACATATGTCCATATGTATTTGTCCATATATCAAAACTTGTACATGAATGTTCATCACCAAATTATTCATGGTAGCCAAAAAGTGGAATTAACCCAAATGTGGATCAACTGATAAATAAAACCTGATATATTCATGCAATGGATATTATTTGTCAAGACAAAGAAGTGAAATACTGGGATGTACCATAGCACGGATAAAATCTTGAAAACATTATACTAACTGAAGAAGACAGTAACAGAGGACAGCATATTGTATGACTTTATTTATGTGGAGTGTTCATAATAGGCAAACCTATAGAGATAGATACTCAGTTAGTGGTAACCTAGACCTAGGGGCAATGGGAGGATTGGAGGGTTACAGTAAAAAGGAGTTGTTTTCTCTCGAGGAAATGGAAGTGTTCTAAAGTTGATTGTGGCAATGGATGCACAACTCTGTGACTATACTACAAGCCATTGCACTGTACATTTTAAATGTGTGGATTGGACTGAATAGTATGTGAATTCTATCCCAATAAAGCAGTTTTTTTTTTTTTTTTTAAGTTAAAGCAGTATATCAAGTTGGTGATTGGGTAGGTTAAATCTATAGGTAGAAAGTGAAAGTGTTAGTGGCTCAGTCATGTGTCCAACTCTTTGCAACCCCTGTCTATGGAATTCTTCAGGTAAGAATACTGGAGTGTAGATGGAGCCAACAGAATTTGCTGCAAGGTCAAATAGGGGTGTGAAAAAAAGAGCTGTCAGAAAATAGTACAAAGTATTTTGGCTAAGTTATGTCAAAACCTGCTTAGGGCTTATGTAAGATAATGACTGAGAACTGACCATTGGATGGCCATGACTGTCTCAGATAATGGTGGGAGCTAAAGACTGTTGGGTTTAAAATAGAATGGAAGGACAAGGATATGGGATGTATAGGCAATGATTATACATAGTTCTTTCCAGGAGTTTTGCATTCAAGATGAGCAGAGAACTGGAAGCATAGATGAAAAGAGATGTGGAGTCAAATTAGTTTAAGATGATTATTCACATAGCATCTTTGTACTGATAGAAATGACTTATTCAAGGAGGAAAAACTGAGGCAGAAGAGACAAGTGTATCAGTAAAGCCCATGAATGTGTGGGATCAGAGGATGTTATACTCCTTAAAAGATAGTTCATACATCATCACACTCAGACTTGCAGATTTAGGCGTGGCAGTCATAGGAACTAGCAAGTTAATACACTCAACATGGCATTAAGCAAAATCCTCTTCTGATTGTTTATATCTTCCTGCTAAATGTACACATGTAGTGATGAGCTGAGAGAAAACAGTGTGGAGATGACAGTCTAAAGGCAATCAAGGTGCAAAGTTATCTGAGGAATGGAAATTGATTTGACTAGAGCTTTTGTAGGATGGCTCTGAGGCACTGCAAGTCCAGTATGAGTTCATAGATTTAAAATGAGAACAGGCAGCATATTTTTGGGGTTTCTTTCTAGTCATGTTCATCTGTTTGCATGTAGGAGTGGTGTAGGGGAAAGTTAAATTTAACCAGTATATTGGTATGCTAAGGCTGCCATAACAAAGTATGACAGACTGGGTGACTTAAACAACAGAAATTTATTTTCCAACAGATTTCAGAAGTCCAAATCAGTGTGTCAGTAGAGTTAGTTTCATTATGAAGCCTCTTTCTGTGGTGTGCAGATGATTGCCTTCTCTGTCTTCACGTGGCCTTTTTCTGTGTTTGTGTCCTAATAACGTCTTCTCATATGGATACCAGTCATATTGGATGAGGGCTCCTTTGTATGACCTTATTTTAACTTAATTACCTTTTGAAAGGATCTATCCTCCAATATAGTCACATTCTAAAATACTGGGGGTTAAGACTTCACATATAAATCTTCTTGAGGAGGGAGGCACACAATTCCACACATAACAACAATGCTGGAGTTTTAAAATTTAAATATATTTTTGAGGTGAGAGAGGGCATATGTAAAATGTGCAATCTGGTTTTCAAGGAGTTAATTATTTAAGAAAAAGAGACAAATGATAAACAAACATTTTCAAAAGTACATTTAAAAAATATGTTAGGAGAGTATTAATAGGTACCAAGAGTAAAATAAAGTGAGCTAAGGAAATACAGAGTGATTAAATTGTGTGCTATTTATAGGTTGATAGGAAAGCTCTCCGGATTTGACTAGAAAGTAAGATTTGAAGGAAGTTAGAGCAGGAAGCCATGACTGTATCAGTGGGCAGAGAACACAGCATATGCACAGCGCTGGCGCAAGATAGTCATTGGTATGTGTGAGGAAAAGCCAGGAGACCCAAGTGACTGGTATGGAGAACAATGGTATGAAATGAGATCAGAAGGTAGTATCTGATGCAGTTGGACTATAATTTCTTTAGTTGATAAAATTTTGAGTAAATCAATGAATCATGCAATAGGGACATAAATATTTTGGTTTCACCTTTAAAAAATGAAATATAATTTACATAGAGAGATGCACAGATCCTAAGTGTACAGTTCAATGAGTTTTAACAACTGTAAAATCCTGTGTAACTCATATTCCATCAGCAACTACATCTGTTAAATATATGTCTAATAAGTAAATATAAAATATATTTCAGTTCAGTTCAGTCGCTCAGTCATGTCCGACTCTTCGCGACCCCGTGAATCGCAGCACGCCAGGCCTCCCTGTCCATCACCAACTCCCGGAGTTCACTCAGACTCACGTCCATCGAGTCAGTGATGCCATCCAGCCATCTCATCCTCTGTCATCCCCTTCTCCTCCTGCCCCTAATCCCTCCCAGCATCAGAGTCTTTTCCAATGAGTCAACTCTTCACATGAGGTGGCCAAAGTACTGGAGTTTCAGCTTTAGTATCATTCCTTCCAAAGAAATCCCAGGGCTGATCTTCAGAATGGACTGGTTGGATCTCCTTGCAGTCCAAGGGACTCTCAAGAGTCTTCTCCAACACCACAGTTCAAAAGCATCAATTTTTCGGCACTCAGTTCTTAAATATATTTCAATATAATATAAATATTAATATATTTGTAAATACTGAACATATCTGTGCTTCTCATCCTGACTCCTGACCTCCTGAACACACACATACTGAATGTGCACTGCTTCTCTAAGGATTAGGGAAGAGAATTCTCATTCATTTTTTCTTGTTCTTTCAATGCTATTCATGATGACAGTAACTATTACTGTTCAGTTCACTTCAGTCACTCAGTCATGTCCGACTCATCGCAACCCCATGAACCACAGCACGCCAGGCCTCCCTGTCCATCACCAACTCCCAGAGTTCACCCAAACTCATGTCCATTGAGTCCGTGATGCCATCCAGCCATCTCATCCTCCATGGTCCCCGTCTCCTCCTGCCCTCAATCTTTCCCAGCATCAGGGTCTTTTCAAATGAGTCAGCTCTTCACATCAGGTGGCTGAAGGATTAGAGTTTCAGCTTCAACATCAGTCCTTCCAGTGAACACCCAGGACTGATCTCCTTTAGGATGGACTGGTTGGATCTCCTTGCAGTCCAAGGGACTCTCAAGAGTCTTCTCCAACCCCACAGTTCAAAAGCATCAATTCTTTGGTGCTCAGCTTTCTTTACAGTCCAACTCTCACATCCATACATGACCACTGGAAAAACCATAGCCTTGACTAGATGGATCTTTGTTAGCAAAGTAATGTCTCTGCGTTTCAATATGATGTCTAGGTTGGTCATAACTTTCCTTCCAAGGAGTAAACGTCTTTTAATTTCATGGCTGCAATCACCATCTGCAGTGATTTTGGAGGCCCCCAAAATAAAGTCTGACACTGTTTCCACTGTTTCCCCATCTAGTTCCCATGAAGTGATGGGACCAGATGTCATGATCTTCGTTTTCTGAATGTTGAGCTTTAAGTCAGCTTTATCACTCTCCACTTTCCCTTTCATCAAGAGGCTCTTTAGTTATTTTTCACTTTCTGCCGTGAGTGGTGTCATCTGCATATCTGAGGTTACTGATATTTCTCCCATCAATCTTGATTCCAGCTTGTGCTTCTGCCAGCCAGTGTTTCTCATGATGTACTCTGCATATAAGTTAAATAAGCAGGGTAACAATGTACAGCCTTGATGTACTCCTTTTCCTATTTGGAACCAGTCTGTTATTCCATGTACAGTTCTAACTGTTGCTTCCTGGCCTGCATACAGGTTTCTCAAGAGGCACTACTGTGCCTCAAGTACTGTTATTACTATTAACAATTGCTATTACTACTATATATTGAACTCCTCCTATGTGTCAGGTACCATTATAAGAACTTTGTATGTAGTAACTAATTAGATACTCAGAGCCTTATGAGGTAGCTACAAAAAATATACATTTGGTTATTCAGATGACCATAATACATTTCTCAGCTATATTTTGGGGCTTCCCCAGTGGCTCAGTGGTAAAGAATCTGCCTGCATTGCAAGAAATGTGGGTTTGATCCCTAGGTTGGGAAGATCCCTGTAGAAGGAAAAGGCAACCCCCTCCAGCACTCTTGCCTGGGAAATCTCATGGACAGAGGAGTCTGGAATGCAGTCCATGGGGTCTATGAAAAGTAAGATATGACTGAGTAAACAACTACCGTTCATATTTTGTGAATATAAAAAGGCATAGAACATTTAGGTATCTTGAATTAAGTTATACAGTAAGTGAGTGTGGAACTCAGATTCAGATTATGGCATCATAACTCGGCAGGTCTTATGCTTGGTTTCCTACTAATAGTCAAATTTGATGTTATGAATATGTGAAGTTTCCTTAAAGGCAAGTGAGGGCATTTTTCTCATTTTTTTCCACTATCTTTCCACATAAGGCATTCATTTAACATTATCATTGGCTGTTTCTTTGTCTCTTACTGTATCTTTCCTTGTGGCATGGTTTTTATGGTTTACAGTATTTTTTTACAGTGCACTGTTTGATTTAGGCTATAGGTAGATTCCCCTAGTCCACCTGAATTTTAGATTTTCATTTATGTGAAGACCAGTCTTTCTGTCAATAAGAACTGTAATTAATTCGGGGTAACTTTTTCAAAGCTTACTCACTATAATTTTTAGTCATTAAATCAAAATGCATAATTGTCCAGTCATCAGCTCCCAGAAGTTCCTGCCTAACTACTTAAAACATTTAAAGTGTGTTGGTAGCCAGAATGTTCTGGAAGCACTGCCAAAAGTTTTCCATGAGCTTCATTCATCCTTTGGGAGCCTCATAAAATAGATTGAATATATTTGCAGCAATTATGTAGTTTTCTACAAAAGAAAACATTTGACTAGAGATAAAAATGTATCTAACAGCAACTAAAGTAGACAACCCCCCCCAACCCAGGTAAGTGATAACCTTATAATTAAAAAAAAAAAAAAAGTCTTTCTTATTTTAAAAACATACTTACCAAACTTCTAAGCATTACTTAGATCTTATTTTTTTTTATATTTGAAACCCTTTTTTATAGAATAGTAAAATTGGTGCATGTTTTCAAACAAAAATTCTGTAATATCTCAAAGTCTATGGCTAATACCATTATTTAGTGGACAAGAAGAAAAAAAAGGAAAAACAATATGATTAGCAAGATGATACTTGATAGCTCTCTAACTCCTGATTTTTTTACTATCTAGAGAAATATTTTAAAGAGGGGAATACTGTGTTCAAAACTTTGAAACAATTAGAAAAGAATAGAGAGCCTGTAGTTGATGCAATGTTAGCCATGTTCCACATTGATTTGGCAAGCCAGAACTTGGATTTGGCTTGAGAAACAGAGTAGTGTTTGTAAATAAATAGGGTCTTACTGGAATAGAACTGTAATACAGATGCTGATTCTCTTAGATAAACTTGGGACACCAATTGTGCTTATGTTGGTTAGTGTTAGCACAAGCTGGAATCAAGGTTGCCGGGAGAAATATGAATAACCTCAGATATGCAGATGACACCACCCTTACGGCAGAAAGTGAAGTGGAACTAAAAAGCCTCTTGATGAAAGTGAAAAACAGTGAAAAAGTTGGCTTAAAACTCAACATTCAGAAAACGAAGATCATGGCATCTGGTCCCATCACTTCATGGGAACTAGATGGGGAAACAGTGGAAACAGTGGCAGACTTTATTTTTTGGGGCTCCAAAATCACTGCAGATGGTGACTGCAGCCATGAAATTAAAAGACTCTTCCTCCTTGGAAGAAAAGTTATGACCAACCTAGACAGCGTATTGAAAAGCAGAGACATTACTTTGCTAACAAAGGTCTGTCTAGTCAAGGGTATGGTTTTTCCAGTGGTCATGTATGGATGTGAGAGTTGGACTGTAAAGAAAGCTGAGCACCAAAGAATTGATGCTTTTGAACTGTGGGGTTGGAGAAGGCTCTTGAGAGTCCCTTGGACTGCAAGGAGATCCAACCAGTCCATTCTGAAGGAGATCAGCCCTGGGATGTCTTTGGAAGGAATGATGCTAAAGCTGAAACTCCAGTACTTTGGCCACCTCATGCGAAGAGTTGACTCATTGGAAAAGACTCTGATGCTGGGAGGGATTGGGGGCAGGAGGAGAAGGGGATGACAGAGGATGAGATGGCTGGATGGCATCACTGACTCGATGGACGTGAGTCTGAGTGAACTCCAGGAGTTGGTGTTGGACAGGGAGGCCTGGTGTGCTGCGATTCATGGGGTTGCAGAGAGCGACTGGACTGAACTGAACTGAACTGAACTGGTTAGTGTTACTTTGTATATTGTGCCATCCTTCTGCTCAATCTGTTTTGTTCTTAAGAAGAGTATTGAAACAGTGTATGTGATTACTATTTTACAAGTACTAGCAGATAACAAGTGATAAAATTTAGTATGTTTTCAAGGTAGAGGTATTTTCACAGTAAATAGAATTAAAAACTTGATATATATAAGGAAAGATTGTTTCATAAATTAAAATATTTAAAGAGCAACTTAGTTTTATCACATAATATAGTAAAGTTAGAGTTTTCTCAGTGTTAATATCTTGATATATAGATCTAGCAGGGTATGAAATTACAATAATTTGAATAATGCTTGAAGTGGTAATAAGATGTGATTTTCACTTTCTATTATAGTTAAAGTTTAAGTTAAATTCTCAATAACCTCAACTATTAGGCTCTTATTAGGAAATGACTTATCTTAGACATTTTAATGTTTAATATTAAGTGATTTCAGATTTTGTATTATAATATTCTTTATATTTCTTTTTAAAAAATGTTCTCATACATTATCTTGCTTAAGTATCACAATTTTGTGAGGTAGATGGGGAAGGAAATATAAGTAAAGAAAATGAAGCACAGAGAGGCAAAATGCTTACTTAAATTCATAATTCCATTTTATGACAGCTAGTCATGGTTCTTTTTATGTCTTTTATTATAGATCTTTATGATAAAAGATCCTATAATACATAGATCTTATATAACGTATAGATTTTTGTATTATGGGATGTTTTATTTTAAGGTTTTCCTTCTAAATCTGGGAATGGGCATTTAGCTACCATCAGTGTAATATATACTTTTACACAGGGCTCTTTTCCTACAATAAACTAAAGGAACCTGCTCCATCTTATGTCCAAAGAAAGACAGAAAATTAAATAGGTTGAATTGTTTCAAATCTCATATTCAGTGACATACACATAAAGTAACAGGAAATATATATGTGGGAATCCTTCCCTTGTTGTCAGGTTTCAAGGCTGAGTTCCAATGTTTACTTGTAATTTTTACAGAAAAATGAAGTTAAAATGAAACAAAATAATTAGCATGCTTTTTTTCAAGAAAAACAACCAGTGTCAAATATTATGCATTCCTTAGGTTTGTATATGTTCTATTTTTTAAAAATATTTGTTGAATAAATGTAAATTTTATGTAGATGTTGAAAGTAGGCTCTGTTATAATAATTTTTTAAATTGTAACCTTATGTAAGCTTTGAATTGTTCCTACTCTGATCAGATTGTGATGGACAATAGCATGTGTTGCTTTTGTTGTTGCTTTATGAAGCAAGGTCAGCTGCCATTAATTTAAACAACTTCTGCCTCAGCAAATTGTACTTTGATGTTTTTATTTTGAGACAAGTATTTCTGAGATGGTCCAAGTATCTTTGTATTTAATAGCTGTTCTCCTCAAATATCTGTCAAAATTGTTACTTATCTTATTCACATAAATAAATTTATATTTCAGTTTCTATTATTTTAATGTGGCCAATGATATGAGACTATTTTGTGTTGATATAATTATTCTATAGATAGAAATAACAAGGTAGTTATTATTGTTCTATATAGTATAAATAAAACAAATAAGTATATGTTATTAATTCCACATTTATTTTAAGTATATCTTAATAATTGCACCTACATGTCTTTGTTATGGCTTTAGAATTCTTGCTCTAGTTATTTTCTTTTAAATCACTTTACATTTAATGTATTATTCACTGATAATTTTATGAATGTGTGCTAACCTTTCTCAAATGCATATCTGTAGTGGTTATTTTCTATGCAGATCAGATGGGTTTTTAAGGATAAATAACTGATGACTTATTTCAATTAATTGCCTTTTTGTCAAATATTTTTTAAAATGTCTTAATGTTAATGACTGTATTCTGCAATAAGGTTTACAAGCATTATAATTTTTGGTCCTCATAGCAAATCTTTATTTTTGGCACTGTTAGTTTCATTTTATAGATGAGAAAACTGAGGTTTACAAAGTCTCCCCTATGTAGGAAGTGAATAAGTCCAGGCCTATCTGTGTAAAGACCAGCTCTTAGCCATTGCAATATATAATAACTCAGGATGACTCTAGTTCAGCAACACTGGCTCCTTAAAAGTGCTGATTCATGGTAAATTCAGAACTGCACTTTTTATAACCTAGTGCTTTACAGAATATGGTGATAGAACTTTAAGCAAAAGGCAATACAACATGAAGAAAGCAAGTGGTTCCCAGGGCCCCAGCAAAATAGTGGCAGATCTAGGATTAATTGTTTCAATTTAAGCCCCTTGGCTTGCTTACAACTCTCATTTATTTGGACTTTTAATTCTGAACTTGAAGGCCAAATGCTGATATATATGAAAGCATTAAATGGTCATATGTTTCATGTTATATCACATTTATGCAAAATAAACTGTGAGACAATTATTTTTTCTTCTTCCTTTTTTTCCCCCAAATACAGTGGGATGCATCCTGCTTTTATCCGGGAGTTCACCTCTGTGGCTTGGATTTGTCACAGCCGTGTCTGTCTTTGATCTCTGTGTTAACTAGAAATCAAGGGAAGATATGAGGAGGTTTGTTTACTGCAAGGTGGTTCTAGCCACTTCACTGATGTGGGTTCTCGTTGATGTCTTCTTACTCCTGTACTTCAGTGAATGTAACAAATGTGATGACAAGAAGGAGAGGTCCCTGCTACCTGCACTCAGGGGTAAGTACTTATGAAGCAGACATTTCTTTTATGCAGATAAGAATGGTGGTGACTCATGATAAAACATGACATTTCAAAATAAGAGTTCAGTTTATTGACTTATTTGGCAGAACTGTTGAGGTACATTTAGCCATGGGAAAGCTACCATGGGAAAGCTACTTTACTTTTCTTGGCCTCAAGTGTTTTGTTGGAAGAAATGAGGAATTACCTCACCTCTAAAGTACTTCCAATTCTAATAATTCCAACATTTTGTGACTGTACTGAGCATGTAAATTGGACAGAATTTTAAATTTAGGCTTTCAGAAGCATAAGCCTTTAGAGATCGAGAACATAATGTAAAAAAGGAAAACTACTGAAGTGAGATGGTGAGCAAAGTAGCAAAATGAGACTACATTACAGCCCTCAAAACTTCCAAAAGCAATAAAAGAAGGACACTTTTTAAAAAGCAAAACATGTTGGTGGCTAGATTTAACTTGTGGGCTATCAGCTTGCCGCCCTATCTTAAAGGCAAAAGATAATTTTAAGTGTATTACAAACTCATTTTCACTCAATATTCCCTCTTAAGGAACCAGTGTCAGTGACTAGATAAGCATGAATGCTGAAGAAACATAATAATTTATATAAATGGTGATTTATTAAATATAGTGATTCATTTCCTAAAGTTATTTCATGTAATTTTTCTGTTTTCTTTTGGCTTAAATGTCATTAATTTATTTCTGAAATATTCCTAGTGAATGAGTGCTTCTAAAGTACTTGAGCATGCTTGAAATTAGTTTTAGTTATTGTTTTATTCAGTTGCTAAGTCGTGTTTGACTCTTTACAACCCCATGAACTGCAGCATACCAAGCTTCCCTGTCCTTCACTATCTCCCTGAGTTTGCTCAAACTCATGTTCATTGAGTAAGTGAAGCCATCCAACCATCTCATCCTCTGCTGCCCTTTCTCCTCTTGCCCTAAGTATTTGCAACATCAGGCTCTTTTCCAATGAGTTGGCTCTTCCTATCATGTGGCCAAAGTTTTGGAGCCTCAGCTTCAACATCAGTTCTTCCAATGAATATTCAGGGTTGATTTTCTTTAGGACTGACACCTTTGATCTCCTTGCTGTCTCAAGAATTTCCTCCAATACCACAGTTCAAAAACATCAATTCTTGGACACTCAGCCTTCTTTATGGTTCAACTCTTACACCCATATATGACTACTAGAAAAACCATAGCTTTGGCTCTACAGACCTTTATTGGCAAAGTGATGTCTCTGCTTTTTAATACACTGTCTAGGTTTGTCATAGAATTTCTTCCAAGGAGCAAGCATCTTTTCATTTCCTGGCTGTAGTCACCGTCTACAGTGATTTTGGAGCCCACAAAAATAAAATCTGCCACTGTTTCCAATTTTTCCCCATCTTTTAGCCATGAAGTAATAGGACTGGTTGCCATGATCTTCATTTTTTGAATATTGAGTTTTAAGCCAGCTTTGTCACTCTATTTCACCTTCATTAAGAGGCTTTTTAGTTCCTCTTCACTTTCTGCCATTAAGGTGGTGTCATCTGCATATCTGAGATTGTAGATATTCTTCCATCTTGATTCCAGCTTGTGAGTCATCTGTGCTGGCATATTACATGATGTGAAAATTGTGAAAATGAAATTGTTAGTCATTTAGTCGTGTCCAGCACTTTGCGATCCCATGGACTATAGCCTGCCAGGCTCCTTTATCCATGGGATTCTCCAGGCAAGAATAATGGAGTGGATTGCCTTTCCCTTCTTCAGAGGATCTTCCCAATCCAGGGATCAAGTCCAGACCTCCTGCATTGTGGGCAGATTCTTTACCATCTGAACCATCAGGGAAGTAAGAGTACTATAAGAAAAAAGTTGCAAGAAGACTGGAATGGGTTGCTGTTTCCTTCTCCAGGGGATCTTCCCACACTGGTAATTGGACCCACAACTCCTGCATTGGCAGGTGGGTTTTTTACCACTGAGCCACCTGGGAAACCCCTTCACATGATGTACTCTGTATTTAGGTTAAATTGTCAGGGTAAAAATATACAGCCTTGATGTACTCCTTTCCCAGTTTTGAACCACTCCATTGTTCCATGTCCAGTTTTAACTGTTGCTTCTTGACCTGCATATAGGCTTCTCAGGAGACAGATAAGGTGGTCTGGTTTTCCTACCTCCTTAATTTTCCACAGTTTGTTATGCACATAGTCAAAGCCTTTAGTGTAGTCAATGAAGCAGAAGTAGATAATTTTATTCTCCTTGAATTTTTTTCTTAACATTTTTTAAACTTTTTTCTTAAAATCTAGTTTATATTAATTCCTTACTTAGCAAAAGTTTTCTTTATAAGCATGACAAAAGGTAAATTTTGAAGCCCAGTTGATATATTTGTACCTTTTGGAAAAGTGAATCTAATTTACTGACTTGAGGTTTCCATTCATTTAATGAATGTATTCTGCTTCTAATATATAGATTTTTTGAGGTTATTTATTAATCAAAATATTCTAAGAAAGAGAATTTCATTGATACTATCTCATTGTATGAGTAGGAAAATTCAGAAAAGCATTTCTAAAAATTAATTTTTTGTTGTGTGATTTTGTTGGACATCTTTAGTTTACTTTGTAATTATACTCTGGTCCAGCTGGAGAAATTATGATTATCTTCTTTTCAAAATGAGTCTAATTCTTTCAGTAGAGTTTCTGACTAGCACAAGAAATTGAGAGAAAGTAATATGAAAGTGACTGAGCCTAGACCCATTTAGTTTATATACATTTTTTATGCTCTTTTATTAGAATTATTCAAAGAGGAAAACTTTATGAGTCCATCAGTTTTTGATAAATGAGCATGGGGATTGATTTGCTGATCTTTGGTTAAAATCACAGAATAAATCAGCCTTTTCTGCTTCTTCGTTAGAACTGGTTGAGCTGCTGCTTGGCTGAAAGTGGAAATGTGATTTGATGGATCACGTCAGTTTAGTATGATCACTTGGTCATTTGTTGAATGGAGACATCTAGATTGGTCACAAAAAATTTTATGATCTGATTCAGCAAAACTATGACAGCCTTTTCTGGAAGTACCTAAAGAGCAGTTTTGCTGATTTAAGTTCTTAATGTTCAGTTTCAAATCTCAAAATGTAAAATTTGATGATGCAAGGCAAAAATAGTAATTTTTCCTTGTACTTAAAATGTAAAATTAAACTATATTCTCTTACTTTTAATACTTCTTTAATGTTATACATTAATATTTGTCTTGAAAATGTGAAAATTAGGCTTTATAGTTTTAGTTTCATCTTCTATTGTTACTCATTATTTCAGAATATTACTTTATTTAGGAACTCATACTGTGTATTTAAAATATTTTATTTACATGTAGATGATATTGTACAAAGTGCACGTGGCTGGAATTCTCAGGTTCTAGATATGTTAAAAACAGGATTTTTTGACCAAAAATGTTTATATTTCTGGACGTTTTTATTAAAATAAAGCTTTGGACTAGGTAGTTTCTAAGATGTCTTCTAGTTCTAAATTTTAAACCACTTGTAAATACCCAATATTAGCAAACACTCTGAATTAATTTTTGAGATACGTTCATTCATTTACCAAATCATTAATTACTTAAGTGCTTCTCAAGTTAACATGTTGTATATCTTAAACTTACACTAATTATACACTTAGTTATAAACTTAAACTTACACTAATTATATCTTAGTTATAAAAAAGAAGAACATAGTCTGGTAATGGGCAAAAAATAAGAAGCAATCCCGAGTATCAGCACCTCAGACTTCACAGGGGGCATAACAAGATAGATCACCCCATGGTTAAAAACCCAGCTTTATTGACTAATCTGGTCCTCAAGTCCTCCCCTGTGAATTATTAATAGCTGTGTGACTTTTAGCAAATTCCTTAACAAAATCTTGGTGTTCCATTTAAGATGAGAACCGTAAAGTCAATAAATTTTATTTCACAGAGCTGCCTTGAGAATTAAACCTGATGATGTGCTAAGCCTCTTAGTGGAGTGGTAGCTCATTGCTGACCCTTTATCAGTGTCTGCTAAACATTGTGAAAGTCATTAAAGGTCTGAATGAGACTCCACCAGACTCTGCTGTCCAGGTCCACAGCACGGGGCAGTTATTCTGGGTATAGCCCCCCAAAAGGAAGTAACTCTTCAAGAAAAATCATGGACTATGAGCTAAGACCTGGAGATCCAAGGGAAACAAGGTCTCTGTTATCATGCAGCTTATTTGTTGTTGCTGTAGTTCCGTCACTAAGTCATGTCTGACTCTTTGTGACCTCATGGACTGTAGCATGCCAGACTCCTCGGTCCTCCTCTATCCCCCAGAGTTTGCTCAAATTTATGTCCATTGAGTCAGTGATGCTATCTAACCATCTCCTCCTTTGCTGCCCTCATCTTCTTTGCCTTCAGTCTTTCCCAGCATCAGGGTCTTTTCCAACAAGTTGGCTCTTTGCATCAGGTGGCCAAAGTATTAGAACTTCAGCATCAGTCCTTCCAGTGAGTGTTCAGGGTTGATTTCCTTTAGGATCGACTGCCTGGATTTCCTTGCCCTCCATGGACCCTCAAGAGTCTTCTCCAGCTCATAGTTAATACTAAAAATTTCTTTCTCTCTCTGTCTCTTTCAGTAAAAATGTCATTTAGAAATGATTACAAAGCACAGAGAGTATTAGGATGAGGAAGAACAATGCTCTGAGTAGAGCATCTAAGGTATTAGAAATGGATCTCGGGTACTAGCTAAAACTTCTTAAAAGACTGTGGCGCTTAAACTGAGGTCTAAAAGATAAAAGTAGAAAGTAAATAGTTAAAGAAGAAAACACTAATTTTTATGGAATTATAAAGATAATGGAATACCCAAGATACTTCTGAAGGGAAAAAATACAGAGATCTTACAAAATTTGAGTAATCAGGACTGTAATATTTGCACAAAGGGTGGCCCAAGTCCCCAGAGGAACAGAATAGAGACCCTAGAAGTACACTCACATGTTTGGAACATTCAATATATGACAGAGGAAGCACTGCAAATCAGTAGGGGAGAGAAGAGCTCTTCAATAAATACAGTGAAAATCGTGGTAATATGCATGGAAAATAGATGAAACTGGATGCTTCACTCATGTCATAAACCAAGATACGCTTTGGAAGTATTAGTGTCACAAGAAAACTTTACTTTTAGCAGAAAATAAAATAGGCATTTTTAGGACTCTGAATTAAGGGACAATTCTGAAATACTATACAACATGATTGACCATAAAAGATACTATTGATAAATTTGACTATATTAAAATTCAGGAAGTTGGTTCACTTGCATATACCTTAAAGAAAGTAAAAAGAGATTAAAAACTGTAGAAGATGTTCAAAGAACATGTAGCTGAAAGATTATTGTCAAATATATATAAATAACTCCTATTAATAGTAAGGAAAACCCACATAGTCCAACAGGAAAAAAATGGGCAGGAAATAACATAAATACACATTTCTAGGAAAAAAAGAAACACATATAGCAAAAAAGAAAGTTATGATAAAATACTGAACATTGATTGTGAGAGGGAAATGCAGATCAAGACTACAATGATATATACATTCATCAGCAAAAATTAAAAAGGCTGCTAATACCAATTGTTAGAGGTGATGTATCTTCACATCTTTTAATAGTAACTTCAGATAATGGTTTGACATTGCTGCTGATATCTACAAATTCATGAATGAACCAGAATCCATAGTCATATACTTATAAAAATCTTTCCACATAAGCAAATATTTTACAGTGCTATTGTTCATAAAAATAAAAGTTGAAAATAATCCATAGGCCAATTAATGCAAAATCTGATGAATGAATAGATGTATGGAATATAAGAGAATAATATATTTTAGTCAAAATGAATGAGCTATAGCAATTTGCACCAATATGAATTAATCATGATAATACAATAGTAAATTAAGTATAGAAGTTATATCTTTCAGAGATGATATACAGCATGGTACAGTTTGATAAGTTAAAATCAACTTAGTTTTTCAAATGCATTCTTTAGAACTGTATAGAGATGCATCAAGACTTCATATAAAGCAAGTAAAGCTAACTGTGATCATAAGATTGTCGGACGTTGATTGACATGTGTCGGGGCAACAGGTGCATGGGGTGGGAGTATTTTGACTGACTATGGGGCATTCCTAGGGTCCTAGGTGTGTTTTGGATGTGGGTTTGATGTGTCTGTAATATAGACAACTAAAGTGAGTGAATAAGAACCATTGAATGGATTTGAAAAAAAGGGGAAGCCACTGAATGAGTTTAGAATACAGCAGACATGATTAGCTCTGTGTTGTGGAAAGTTCATGTGTGGACTAGATCGGGGAATAGACAACTCTACAGGGAGGTGGGGTAGGTGGTGGTGGTGGCCTTTCATGAGTTCTGTGTGGGAAGTAAGTCCTGCTTAGAGCATAGTAGTGCCAGTGAGATGTGACAGAAGTGGGTGAAATAAAGAGGTATTTGAGATACAGGATTAAGAGACCTGGGTGCTTGACAGACTCTGGTGGGTGGAGGAGATGGAAATGTCAAGGACACGTTTCAAGTTTCTTGCAGGACATTATTTGATCCAGTTTCTTGATAGGTGAGATGTAGGAGGAGTTGAGGTAGCTACTGAGTCTATTTTGTATGTGTTGAGGTTGAGACATGTGTCAGGCAACTGAATGGAATTGTTCAGTAGGAAGTTGACTACATTAATAAACTCTTAAATACCAGACTTAACACCATCATTTTTTTTTCCTAAGGTGGATTACATTCTTTTTCTTCCTTATTAAATGGAGTATATGGAATAGAATTGAATCTTTGCTTCTGAGTCAGCACTGTCATTTTATATATCAATTATTGAGTGATGCTATAAAATTTATTATTTTGAGGGACTTCCTGGGAGCACAAAGACTTGTTCTAATATTAGATACAGAGCCATGAATCCTTTTGCTATTTTCTAAAGGAGTACCTTTGGGTGACATAAGTTCTTGTTAGGGAAGTATAACTCTTTTATGCCACTCTGGGGCCACCTAGAGCTAAAATGCACTGAAGGATATTTCTGACTCCTAACTGGTGTGGAATACTAAGTGATGCTGCTCCAGAGTTGGAGGAGTTAGAATAGCTATTTGAGAGAGTAGATATTTAAAAGACCAATGTTGCTGCAGTGCACCTACAAATGCTTTGGGAAAATTTGAGGTTACGTGGCCAGTCTGCATCATCTCTGTCCTCTAGCTCCTTCACTAAGAGCCCATGTCCTTAGGCAAGTTAATTTGTCTCTCTGGGCCTCAGTCACCAGGTGTAAAATGAAATGAATATGAATCATGGTTTTCATTCATGAAAACATGTTCTTCAGTTGTATCTGACTCTTTGTGACCCCGTGGAGCCTGCCAGGCTCCTCTGTCCATGGGTTTCTCCAGGCAAGAATGCTGGAGTGGGTTGCCATTTCCTTCTCCAGAGGATCTTCCTGATCCAGAGACTGAACCCGGGTCTCCTGCTTTGCAGGCAGATTCTTTACCATCTGAGCCACCGGGGAAGCCCTGGTTTACATGCTCATTTCCAAATGAAAGATTATGTTTCTAGCCATTTTTTCTCAATAAAAGTATGGAAAAGGAACTATTTTGTTCAGTCCGTGGAAAATGTATTGTCTGCTAGAAGAAGTGATGATGTGGAAGTGACATGGGGAGAGAGCTGCTTGGCAACCCCAGGAGAGCCTTCTCATCACAGAGGACAAAGGGATATAAAATTATGATATTCAAGGAAGGAAGGAACCTTCCATTCTTTACCTGATCCTGAATATTGAACATATTACACATACTTAGGAAATGAAATAAAACTTACCTTCAAAGAAAGGGAGATGAAAGAATATTTAAGAAAGACTTGTTGCTGGTATGTAAACAAAGATAAGTATATTAGCCAATAATAATAAAAATAAGTCTAAACTATGATTATTCTAAATTATGTATACGTTCTAGCTTAATTATCACACAAAAAAATGTGGCGACATTTTTCTTCTTTTACGAGGCAGAGTGAGTGTATGAGGAAATCACTTCCATGTTTTTCTTCTACTCATGTGCACAATATTTCTAACACCAGACGTGTTGACTTTTCCCCAAACAATTCTCTGCAACACCAACTTGGTGTTCTACAAGTCTGACACTGTCTACCTGGACTGAGCATCAGACGCCACAAGTTAAGGACTCAGTCCCACAAAGCTGCCACCACTTCAGACACCAATTTAAGATCCCATCTCATCCTCAGTACTTCTGACCAACCAGCTATAAATTGGCACATCCACTGAGTTTGATAATTTGCTAGAATGCCTCCCAGAACTTATGGAAACACTTATTTACATTCACCAGCTTATTATAAAAGTTATAATAAAGCCAGATGAAGACTTTTGCAGGTTGAGGTCCAGAAAGGCACCAAGTGCAGGAGCTTCTGTGTCCTTGGAATTGGGATATGTGACCTTCCTGTCATGAAGATGTGTTGAACATTGTAGAAACTCTCTGAACCCCATACTTCTCAGATTTTTATGGAGGTTCCATCATATAGATATGTTCAGTATCAGCTCAGTCTCCAGCCTGTCCCTCCTTCCTGGAAAATGGGAGCTGGAACTGAATGTTTCAAGTGTCTAATCATGCCTTGGTCTTTCTGATGACAAGCCCCATCTCAGAGCTATCCAGGAGCCCAAACTGAATCATCTCATTTGAACAAAAGATGCTCCTATTACCCAGGAAATTCCAAGGGATCTAGGGGCTTCATATCAGGAACCAGGATCCAAGACCAAACATCAGATGCTTCTAGTGTATAACTTAGGAAATTATAAGGGTTAGAGTAACTCTGAGCCAGGAATTGGTGGCAGAGACCAATGCCTGTATCTTCTATTGTTTCACAGTGTGGTCAAGAGGAAGTGATGGAATTTTAACAACCAATAGGACAGAATTTGGTTATTGTAGTGTAAGTGTAATAAAGGACTTTGTTATCACTTAATGCCAGTTTTCATTGGAATTCAAGTGCCATGCTTTCACTCAGATACCAATATGGAGCACAGAGTCTGAAAATTTGACTTGAGGGTTTTGTCTTCGCTCTCAGAGGCATCCTAGACTTGACCAAATCTCCCTGGCTAGTATATATATATATATAAATCACGGTCAGGAAAATATTTCCTAGGTACCCTTCTTGTTTCAGATCATTTATGAAGCAATATTGCCATATCTGGCATTTTAAGGTTTTGCAAAGTTACTTTCATGCCCTTGTGTCCCCCAAGACCTCCTTGCTGCTGCTCTGAATTGGAGAGAATCAAGAAAATTAATGGAATTGTTGACTGCAATCTTAATTCCGTCCCTCCATGTTTCCCTTTAGCTCTACCTGGGAGACTCCCTGGTCTCTTCTCATAAATCTGGGGATACAGGTAGCCTTGCAGGATCTTAGTTGTTTGACCAGGAATGGAACCCCAGCCCTGGCAATGAAAGCACCTAATTCTAATCACTGGACCACCAGGGAATTCCCTCTTTTGTTTCTTTCTAAGTGATCTCTTCATAACACTAACATCTTGCCTTGTACTCATTTACTAAATAGAAAATGCTTGTTGACCTTGTTTGATTAATCTTTAGTGCTTTAAGGGAGAATTCTCTGTGTAGGTGTGAGAGGAAACTGAAAAGTAGTAAATTAAAGTGTTAAAACTAACATCACTTTTTTCTTGTTTTTTAAAAACATGGCTTCACCTTTAATGGGGGAGGGTAGAAGAGCGTAAGTGATTACAATGTATTGGAATTGTCCTGAATAAATTTTGATGACTACTGGGACTTTCAGGTGATAATATTTATAGTCATACAAAAGGTAGGACATACAGGCTCAGTCAACTTGGAATAGGACATATATATGTCCCAGGTAATTTTCAATCGAGTTTATAAATAGTATTCAAAAATTAATAGACTTTATAAAATTTTGACCTTTGATGTTCACTTTTGCCTTCCATGGTTTTGTTCACAATTCATTCTGATCCCTTCTCTAATCCAGACAGACACATCAGTGTCAGGAAGAAAAATACATTGTAATAATGAACAATTGTGAGGTTTACTGTGGCAGCTACTTTGCATATACTGGTTCATTTAGTTCTCACAGGTGCACTGAGTGTAGATATGATTGTTACTCTCATTTATATATAAGAGCCTGAGATATGAAAGAGTTAATTAATTTCCCCAAGGTCACAAAACTGACAAGTAGGAAGAAAGGGCTCTCAGCCTGCTTTGTCAGACTTTTGAGCTCAGACTTTAAACCACAATGTTATGCTGTGTCCCTGACTCAAGTGCCTAGACCTCTTTAAGGCAAAATAATCATATCATTTACATACTATTTATAAAGTAATTACAAATATTGGAATATTTCTGGAGGAAAGAGAAGGAGGTGGCCACTGACCTTGGGTAATAATATGTCTTATTTAATTATAACTTAGGAGAATAGTAGTCTGGCAAACTTACCTGTCTGAAAGGTAGGCTTTCAGACTTTAGCAATTTTGTATTTGTTGAGTTGTTACAGTATACTGATTAATTTAGGTTGCAATTTTCCTTAGCAGTTTCCTTTGGAGCCAAGCCTCTTAAATCTTACAAAGAATGATTAAAAGTTGTGAACAGTAGTGAAGCACTATTTTTTCTCAAAATTTTAACAAGAATGATTGAGATAATCTTTCATCCATTTATTTGTTAAAAGTACTGGTGTAGGAACTATGAAATATACAAAGCTTAATTAAATAGAACATCTGTCTTGAAGAATCACACAGTCTACCGGAGACATGGCATGTACATAAATAACTACATTACAAAATAGGAAATGGTAACTGCTATAAGAGAGATACCAAGTAAATTGCTGTGAGAGGCCCCAAAGTATATTAATTATGTGGACATGTGTAAATTGGGAGGGAGTAGGTATCCGGAAAATAAATTATCAGGAGAAGGCTATTGGCTTCCTTAAAATGAGGATATAAGAAATCAGTGAGTTGGTTGATTGAGGAAGAATCAGACATAAAGAGGATTTACAGATTTTAGGTTGAAAGTTAAGATAAAGAGAGATTTTAAAGGACTTTAAGTGCTGGGGAAATGAATTTTAATTCTCTTCTCTAGGAAATGGGAAATTGTTGAAGGTTTCTGGAGAAGGAAAGATGTGTTTAGCATGAGATGGAGTTCAGAAGGAGAATGCAGTGTTGTTTAGTACATGTGCAAGATAACACTAAGATGTTTTTGGCCACCAAAATTTTATTCATTAATTAAAACCATTTAAATTAGATGGCAATTAAAACCAATTGAATATTAAGTCATTTAAATTCTTTATTCTGAAAATTAATTGGTAAAAACAATAAAGTTTTCTGTTTTGTAAAGTCAAGTTTAAAAACAGTTTGAAGAAGTAAATACTCATATCTTTACTTATTAGTATGAAATAAGATGAGCCAATTCACTCAACACACAATTTGAAGGCTTGATTTGTGTCAGAGCTGGAGATAGGAAGGTAAGAATCACTCTTATTTTAGAATGAAATGTCAGCATATAAATACTGTGCTATCAGGAGGAGATGAAATATACAAAATAAAGAGAAATACATCATTAAGACAATACTTATCTTTTGAGGGCAAGCTCTAATTTTCAATTTCATAAAGATTAGAGTTGATTGAATAGAGAATGAAGGACAAAGCTTATTACCAAATAGTCCATCAATAAAATGGAAATGGACACATTTTTATCTCTACCCATTGGAAATCATGGGCACTAAAGGGCTGTGTTGAGGCAGAGACAGCTGCACATCGTATATGCTCAATTAATAATTGTTGAATGAATAAAACAATTAAGGCATGATCAGTGTGGCAGATTCTGTTTTCATAATAGACTATCCAGTATAGGTAGATGATTAAGAATCTTGAAACAACTGTATTATCATGGCAAACATATTTTTATTGTTACTCTTTCCACCTAGAGTCCAAACTTTGTCTTTTATCTTTCATTTTCTCATAAAATTTGATCTCACACACTAGCAAAGTAATGCTCAAAATTCTCCAAGTCAGGCTTCAACAGTACATGAACCGTGAACTTTTAAATGCTTAAGCTGGCTTTACAAAAGGCAGAGGAACCAGAGATCAGATTGACAACATCTGTTAGATCATCAAAAAAGCAAGAGAGTTCCAGAAAAACATCTACGTCTGCTTTATTTACTATGCCAAAGCTGTTGACTGTGTTCAGTTCAGTTCAGTCGCTCAGTCGTGTCTGACTTTTTGCGACCCCATGAACCACAGCATGCCAGGCCTCCCTGTTCAACACCAACTCCCGGACTTTAGACAAACCCATGTCCATTGAGTCGGTGATGCCATCCAACCATCTCATCCTCCATCGTCCCCTTCTCCTGCCTTCAAACTTTCCCAACATCAGGGTCTTTTCACATGAGTCAGTTCTTCGCATCAGGTGGCCAAAATATTGGAGTTTCAGCTTCAACATCAGTCCTTCCAATGAACACCCAGGACTGATCTCCTTTAGAATGGACTGGTTGGATCTCCTTGCAGTCCAAGGGACTCTCAAGAGTCTTCTCGAACACCACACTTCAAAAGATCAATTCTGCACTCAGCTTTCTTTATAGGCCAACTCTCACATCCATACATGACTACTGGAAAAACCATAACCTTTACTACATGGACCTTTGTTGACAAAATAAGGTCTCTGCTTTTTAATATGCTATCTAGGTTGGTCATAACTTTCCTTCCAAGCAGTATGCGTTTTTTAATTTCATGGCTGCAGTCACCATCTGCAGTTATTTTGGAGCCCCCCAAAATAAAGTCTGACATTGTTTCCACTGTTTCCCCATCTAGTTCCCATGAAGTGATGGGACCAGATGCCATGATCTTCGTTTTCTGAATGTTGAGCTTTAAGCCAACTTTTTCACTCTCCACTTTCACTTTCATCAAGAGGCTTTTTACTTCCTTTTCACTTTCTGCCATAACGGTGGTGTCATCTGCCTATCTGAGGTTATTGATATTTCTCCCAGTAATCTTGATTCCAGCTTGTGCTTCTTCCAGCCCAGTGTTTCTCATAATGTACTCTGCATAGAAGTTAAATAAGCAGGGTGACAATATACAGCCTTGATGTACTCCTTTTCCTATTTGGAACCAGTCTGTTGTTCCATGTCCAGTTCTAATTGTTGCTTCCTGACCTGCATATAGGTTTCTCAAGAGGCAGGTCAGGTGGTCTGGTGTTCCCATCTCTCAGAATTTTCCACAGTTTATTGTGATCCACACAGTCAAAGGCTTTGGCATAGTCAATAAAGCAGAAATAGATGTTTTTCTGAAACTCTTGCTTTTTCCATGATCCAGCAGATGTTGGGAATTTGATCTCTGGTTCCTCTGCCTTCTCTAAAACCAGCTTGAACATCTGGATTTCACAGTTCACGTATTGCTGAAGCCTGGCTTGGAGAATTTTGGGCATTACTTTACTAGCGTGTGAGATGAGTGCAACTGTGTGGTAGTTTGAGCATTCTTTGGCATTGCTTTTCTTTGGGATTTGAATGAAAACTGACCTTTTCCAGTTTTGTGGCCACTGCTGAGTTTTCCAAATTTGCTGGCATATTGAGTGCCGCACTTTCACAGCATCATCTTTCAGGATTTGAAATAGCTCAACTAGAATTCCATCACCTCCACTAGCTTTGTTCATAGTCATGCTTCCTAAGGCCCACTTGACTTCACATTCCAGGATGTCTGGCTCTAGGTGAGTGATCACACCATCATGATTATATTGGTCATGAAGATCTTTTTTGTATTGTTCTTCTGTGTATTCTTGCCACCTCTTCTTAATATCTTCTTTTTCTGTTAGGTCCTTACCATTTCTGTCCTTTACTGAGCCCATCTTTGTATGAAATATTGTTTGACTGTGTGGATCACCACAAACTGTGGAAAATTCTTCAAATGATGGGAATACCAGACCACCTGACCTACCTCCTGAGAAATCTGTATGTAGGTCAAGAAGCAATGGTTAGAACTGAACATGGAATAACAGACTGCTTCCAAATTGGGAAATGAGTACGTCAAGGCTGTATATTGTCACCCTGCTTATTTAACTTATATGCACAGTACATCATGAGAAATGCTGGGCTGGATGAAGCACAAACTAGAATCAAGATTGCCAGGAGAAATTTAAGATATGCATATAATACCACACTTTTGGCAGAAAGCAAAGAAGAACTAAAGAGTCTCTTGATGAAAGTGAAAGAGGAGAATGAAAAGTTTGCTTAAAACTCAACATTCAGAAAACTAACATCATGGCATCTCATCCCATCACTTCATGGCAAATAGGTGGGGAAACAATGGAAACAGTGTCAGACTTTATTTTCTTGGGCCAAAAATCACTGCAGATGGTGACTGCAGCCATGAAACTAAAAGATGCTTACTCCTTGGAAGGAAAGTTATAACCAACCTAGACAGCACATTAAAAAGCAGAGACATTACTTTGCCAACAAAGGTCCATCTAATCAAAGCTATGGTTTTTTCAGTAGTCATGTATGGATGTGAGATTTGGACTTTACAGAAAGCTGAGCACCAAAGAATTGATGCTTTTGAACAGTGGTGTTGGGGAAGACTTTTGAGAGTCCCTTGGACTGCAAGGAGATCCAACCTAAAGGAAATGAGTCCTGAATATTCATTGGAGGACTGATGCTGAAGCTGCAACTCCAATATTTTGGCCATCTGATGTGAAGAGCTGACTCATTTGAAAAGACCCTGATGCTGGGAAAGATTTAAGGTGGGAAGAGAAAAGCCCAACAGAGGATGAGATGGTTGGATGGCATCACTGACTCAATGGACAGAGTTTGAGTAAACTCCGGGAGTTGGTGATGGACAGAGAAGCTTGGGCTGCTGCAGTCCATGGGGTTGTAGAGTTCGACATGACTGAACGATTGATCTGAAAATTTTATTTACAATTCAAATTGGCAAATACATAACCAAAGGACTCTTTTTGCCTTCGGAATCTGTCTTCCATTGCACTGTTACACACTGTCTCTGCAATGCAGGGCATGTTAGGACACTGCCTGTTGACACGTAGTAATGCTGTCATTTAATTGAGCTCTTACGGAGCAGACAGATCATTAGGATATGAACCAATACAAGGAGGACCCAAAGGAACATTTATGAAGTTAGACTGAAGAATATTGAAAAAGATGCACATGTGTGGTAGATTTTATTCGTCTATGAAAGAAGATAAGGAAGATGAAAATGATGGAAAATTAATAAAAGAAAGTCATGCTGAACAGTTTTAAAAGTGAAATAATGCAATAAAAAAAGAAAATTACCAAGAATAAAGTGATGGAGTTGTAGAAGAGGACCCATGGTTAGTCAGTAAGTTAGGCTCTATATAAATATATCTTTGGGAATGACTGAGGATATTAGTTAGATAATTTAATGAATGTCATTTCTCAATAAATTTTGTTGAGTTGTAACATTAATGCTCCCTTTTAACTGTGCAGTTTGATGAGTTTGACAAATGAATCTCAGGGTTCAACCTCACAAGGATGATCCCCTCTAAAATATCCCGTATACCCCCAGGCAGTCCAATCCCTCTAATCTAGCCCCAGACAACTACTGATTGATTTTTTGTGACTGTTGGTTTTGCCTATTGCAGAAAATGTGATGGATGACTATGCGTTCTTGTGTGTCTGGTTACTTTTGCTCAGCATATGGGTATTGAGATTAATCCATGCTCTTGACTGTATCAGAGGTTTTATTGCTGAGCAGTACTCTGTTGTATGTATTTACTACAGTTTATCTTTTCACCTGTTGATGGATATTTGCATTCTTTCCAGGGTGGTTGTGAATAACATTGCTACATTTGTACATAAGTATTTGTTTACATATGTGGACATATGTTTTTACAACTCTTGGGCAAACATCAAGAAGTGGTAGTGCTCAGTCATTGCTAAGTGTGTTTTAATTTTGTAAGATCCTGCCAGTCTGTTTTCCCAAGTTGCTAGACTATTTGGTATTCCCATCAGTAACATAGGAGAGATTTAGTTACTCACATCCTGGCCCACACTTCCTAGTCAGTGTAATTTTAGCCGTTTTCATAAGTTTGTAATGTTTCTGATGATGGTTTTAATTTGCATGTCATAGTAACCAATGATAGTGAGTATTTTTTCATAGTTTTTTTTTTTTTTTTTTTGGCCATCCTTCTTTTATAAAGTATTAGTCATATTCTTTTGGCTATTTTGTAATTGGGTTGTTTATGGCTTGCCTTTTATCTATTTATTTATTTTTTTGTATAAACATAAGTTTTAAATTCTATTCTGGGAAATACCACAGAATTAAAATGCTGGGTTGGATGGTAGGTATATTTTTAACAAGAGACTACTAAACCATCTTCATAAGTAACTGTACCATTTTTTGCTTGCACTAACAATGTATTATAGTTCCAGTTGCTACTTTTATTTTTAGCACTTCCTATTTTCAGGTTTTTAATGTGCCATGTTGTTTAATAGATGTGGCTAATTGCTTATCAAAGATATTTACACATACATATGCATGGGCTTCCCAGGTGGCTCAGTGGTAAACAACCTGCCTGCTAGTGCAGGATATGCAGGAGACATGGGTTTGATCCCTGGATCCAGAAGATCCCCTAAAGGAGGAAATGGCAGCCCTCTCCAATATTCTTGCCTGGAAAGTCCCATGGACAGAGGAGCCTGATGGACTACAGTCTAGGGGTTGCAAATAATTGGCTGCAATGGAGCACACACATGTGTCCTGGAAAGAAATTAAGTGTTAATTCCCCCCTCCAAGATTGATATGGCTTTATATTTGTTTAGTTAATACAGCATTATCTAGTTATTTATTTTTAATTTCATTGGAATGTATTTGCTTTACAGTTTTAAATGGTATCCTTCAAAGAACAGAGATTTTTTATTTTGATGAAGTCCAGTGTATCTTTTCTTCTTCTATTGTTCTTCTGGTATCCTACTTAAGAAATCTCTGCCTATGCCAAGGCCACTCTATATTTTCTCTAGAAGATTTATGGTTGCAGTTTATAAGAGTTGAGTTAATTTCTGTGTATGAGGTGAAGAGAGTCAAGGTTACATTTTCCAAAATAAAAATCCCACCATTCCAGAAACATTTGTTCCTTGATGGTAAAAAAGGAGAGGGTTTTAGAAATAAGAGCAATGCTTTAATATAATATTTCTTAGTATGAATCTGTAAGTTTTTCTATTGCTTACATGTATGATTTAGTTATAAATATTTGAGTTTACTTTCTAAAATTCATTGCACATTATATTTAATTGGTATAAAATTTGTTATGTAGCTTGAAAAGTATCCAAATGTTACTAAGCAAATCTTCTTTAGATATTTTGACTTAAAAGGCAAATGAAAATCTAATTTAGAGCATTAACATGAAAAACTTTTTTTCTGATAATAATAAATACCTATTGTAGTAACATGTAAAATACAAATAAAAATAAAGAAGAAAAATAACTTGAGATGCCACCCAGAGATTTCCATATACTTAAATAAAATTTACTATTTAAACTGTTATGACCAGTACATCATGAGCACTTTTTCCTGCATGAGATATTCTTTCAAAACATAGTTTTAAAGCCTGAGTAATATTTTATTATGTGTATTTATCATAATTTCCATAATTAGCTACTTTTCATTAGTTTTCATGTATATTACTGCTAAGTTTTTTTTTACCACATAATAATGTTATGAACATTTTTAGGAAGTTATTTTTAAACATGTTGCTGATTATATGCTTAGGCTAGATTCTTGGTTATGGAATTTAGTTTTTAAAGGTGTACATATTTTTAAAAGGCTCTTGATAGACGTTTCTAATGACTTTCTGGAAAGCTCATTAGTCCTTATATTTCATCACTGATATATGAGGATACTTATCTTACCATGTCATTTATAATTTCATTTAAAACACATTTGATAATTAGAGTACTTTCTAATCACATATTTTAAAGCATTTTTATGTTTTATTATTCTTACATTAAAATTTTACTATTAAATACGGAGCATAAATACATACTGGCTTCATGTTCAGAGTTTTGAATATAAAGATAAATGGATGATGGCTTAAAGGATGTGATGTATTAAACATTGTATAATATATTAAGCAATTACAGAATTTGGGTGTTGGTAAAATTCTAAGTATATCACATTTATTGGTACCAGTAAACTCTGTAGGAACAGGAAGATAAATATGAAACTTTTGGCTGTAATTTAGGGGAAAAACCTTCAGGACTGAACTGAGAGGTACATGTCTTCACAAATTCTTTGAGGTTTTCTGTTGTTAATTTTTTTCACATTAAATTATTTGATCTATATGTAGCTTATTTTTTGTAATAATGAAGATGTATATTTTCAGTAATTACTTGTGACACATCTTTCCTGTCATTGCTGATTTATAATATTGAAATCGCCAGTCTAGGTTTGATGCAGGATACAGGATGCTTGGGGCTGGTACACTGGGATGACCCAGAGGGATGGTACGGGGAGGGAGAAGGGTGGTGTGTTCAGGATGGGGAACACGTTTACACCTGTGGCGGATTCATGTTGATGTATGGCAAAACCAATACACTATTGTAAAGTAATTAGCCTCCAATTAAAATAAATAAATTTAAATTTAAAAAAAATTGCTGTTTTTGTTCCTCAGTTGTGTCTGTCCAACTGTTTGTACCTCCATGGACTGTAGCAAGCCAGGTTCCTCTGTCCATGGAACTTTCGAGGCAAGAATACTGGAAGCTGTTGCCATTTCCTTCTCCAGGGGAACTTCCTGACCCAGGGATTGAACCCACATCTCTGATGTCTCTTGCATTGTCAGGCAAATTCTTCACCACTGAAGCCCAGTGTTAAAATTAACATATAGAAAATCTTTATATCTACCAGGGTCTTCATATGGTCTATTTATTTGATTCTTTTGGTTCCTTTCCATATGATTAAAAATGTTATGATTTTCAATTGTATTTGAGTTATTTTAATTATTTAACTTTATATTAACTGACAAATAACTTGACAAGTTGCAAACTGCTCTAGTCTGGAAAATGAGTACATTATAGTTCTAATCTTGGCTTTGCTACTTTTAGTGTGTATCCTTGTATTTTTTTAGTGTGTCTCCTCTGCCTTATTCTATAAAACGAGAGGCTTGGAGTAGACCTACTCTTCTGTATCTAAATTTCATGATTTTTTTCATGATAAATGAATGTAAAGTACTGTTATCATTGAATCTTGCCATATTTCTAAATAGAATCAGGATGTGGAATGTGCCAGAATATTCATCTTAAAACTATATTTGGCATTACTAGAACCATTATTCTTTATCTTTTTTCTTTCTTGCTTATTGGAAGTACTTTCAAATGAGTTTTCTTATAGATCTGTCACCCTGCTTCTATGAATTGGTATAATGAGTGGGAAGTGGGAATATTGGATATAAAATAGTATAGTGGCAAGAACACCAGTGCTATATTTGGAAGATCTGGACTTTATCGTGACTCTGACCTTAACTAGACATCTGATCTAAACAGAATCTCACTTTCTCCGCCTTTTGAAGGTTAAGTAGATGTAGTAGAAAAATAGGTATCACAACAAAACTCTACAAAAAGAAATTAATACAGCCTCCCCCCGATATACCTGAAGTTAATGGTTCTCAAAATCTTATTCCTTTAAATAAAAACACTTTAAAAATACAGTTATTATTAAAAATCTCTTAAATATAATACATGCTTCCTTCTTTGGAAGATTAATTCTTTCTTTCAAGTTATGGTAACACACAGTCTTTATTTAAAAAATATTCTTTCAGTGTAGAAAAATATAAGAAAGGGTATAAAAGAACCTAGAAGGCAACCATATATAAGTTATTATAATTAAAGTTTTGGTTTATTTCTTTATATCTCTAATAGGGATCCTATTTTATTTCATTTTTATATTATGCTTAGTCTTTGAATTTATACTTTGGATATTTTCTTGCATCAAATATTCCTTAAGATAGTTTTACTGGCTGTACATTATTCTATGTAATACATCATAATTTTTTCCCTCTAACTTTTAAAATGAGGATAAAGGAGTATAAAAAAATCTTCATAACTGTCTTTATTATTTGCCACTGTATGGCACCCCACTCCAGTACTCTTGCCTGGAAAATCCCATGGACGGAGGAGCCTGGTGGGCTGCAGTCCATGGGGTCTCGAAGAGTCAGACATGACAGAGCAACTTCACTTTCACTTTTCACTTTTATGCACTAGAGAAGGAAATGGCAACCCACTCCAGTGTTCTTGCCTGGAGAATCCCAGGGATGGGGGAGCCTGGTGGGCTGCCGTCTATGGGGTCGCACAGAGTTGGACATGACTGAAGTGACTTAGCAGCAGCAGCAGCAGCAGTATGTCTCTATTGTAGTTTTCTCTTTTTCTTTAGAGTAACTGATAAGTTATAATTTATTTCATTATTAATGTACCTATTTCTGGTATGTCTCATTCTGCTTATTGTTTATTACACAGGAGATAGACTGGATCTCAAAAGATAGATTCCTGGATGTGAGAAATGGTTGTTGAGGAGATTGACACTCCTATAGAATTACAAGGTTCTGTGTGTATTGTTAACGACATCTTTATCATCATTAGAGCTACTACTAATTGTCTAATGTATGCTAAGCCTCCACTCTACCATGTACTATATCATTCAGTCTTCAGAAATCTCTATGAAGAAGTTAAGAGGAAATCATCCTGATAGAGTTTTCTGAACTCAGTTTTCAATTAAACTACTCCAATCAGTTTCCTTCCACTATGACTTTACCAAAAAGACTTTTTATGAAGACTACTTACATCCTCCCTTATAGTAAATCCAATAGCCAATTCTCAGCTTTTATATTACTGACTATGAATAACATCTGAAATGCCTTAATCATTCGTATCACCCTGCAATACATTAGTGACTTGTCTTAGAGGTAACACACTGTCCTGAATTTCTACCTCATTGACTACTCCTTCTCAATCATCTCTTCAGGTTTCCTTTCTTCATGTCACCTTTTAATATTGAGGAAGCTCAGGAAATGGGATTGGATTTATCTGTTCTTTATCTATGCATATGTGCACACTGAGTCACTTCAGTCCTGTCCAACTCTTTGTGACCCTATTGACTGTAACCCACCAGGCTCCTCTGTCCATGGGATTCTCCAGGCAAGAATACTGGAATGGGTTGCCATTTCCTACTCCAGGGGATCTTCCCGACCCAGGGATCGAACCCAAATCTCTTATGTCTCCTGCATTGGCAGCCAAGTTCTCTACCACTATTGCTACCTAGCAAGCCCATTTTTATCTATGCTCACTATCTTAGTGATCTCATCTGATCTGATTTCATTGCTTTATATGCCATCTCATAGTTTTAAAACTTGCAAATTTTATGTATCCATCTTACACTTATATCTTAAATTTTGGACATGTGCAATCGAGGCTTACTGTATATGTTCTTTTAGATTCTTAGACAGCTCAGACACTGTTTTCAAAACTGAACTTCAAATCTTCCACCAAAGACTTCTCAACGTGCAGTCTTCTCTGCCTCAGTTTTAGCAGCTCTGGCATTGCAGTTGCTTAAACCAAAAATCTTAGTCATTCTTAAATTTTCTCCTTCTCTTCCATTTTATACTAGCAGATACCATTTTTCTTCCTTTAAATATATTCAGAATTCCAGCATTTCTTACCAATTCATTGGCCTCCCTGTTTCTACCCTTGCTCACCTATAATCTGTTCTCAATAGTTCAGCCAGAGTGATTCTTTAAAACTTATGTCAGATCATGGCTTTCCTCTTCTTAAGCCACATCACTGGCTGTCACTCACTCAGCTGGAAGCAAGATTATTTTTTCTTTTCATATAACTTTATAATATTAATAAAAATTTGCACATTGATATATATATATGCTAATTTTATATGAATCGGTAGAATATTTCACAACCACTTTAATAGGCTGAATAATGTCTGAAAAAAATTCAGGTTCTCCGGGAACCTTAGAATGTCACCTTTTTTAGAAATAAGATCTTTGTAGATATAATTATTTAAGATGAGATCATATTGCCTTAGGGTGGACCCTAAAGGCCATGAATGATGTCCTTCAAAAAGAAAGAGTAGATAGAGAAACAGAGGAAGGAGAAAACCAAGTGAAAATGGAGGCAGAGACTGGACTTATGCTGCCAAAGACAAGGCATGCATTCCAGAAGCTGGAAGAGGCAAAGAAGGACTCTAGAACTTTCGAAAGGATTGTGGCCCTGCTGACAACTTGATTTTGAACTTCTATCTTCTAGAACTGTAAGAGAATACATCTCTGTTGGTTTCAAGCCACCAAGTGTGTGGTAATTTGTTATGGCAATGCTAGGAAATGAATACAACCACTAAGAACCATTCTTAAAATGTTCCCTAGTCATGAAAGCATGGAAAGAGTGAAGCATGACTTGTCCCAAATCACATAGTAGCTCAGTCGGGATTCTGTTGGTGATATTAAGAAGTCTCTATCAGTAATTCAAGGTTCTATCTCAAATGCACTTCTCCATCTTTCTAACTTTAATATCAAGATTAGAAATATTTTAGGGTACTGTGGGAATACATATTTCAGAAAGTCACCTCTGTTAGAAAAGAGTTAAGAAAAATTAAGACTATATATACATTTACCAGCTTATATAAGCAGGCTACTGGAGTGATTGTTTTATTTCATAGTTTGAAGTTCTCATTTCTCATGACAGAGAGAGTTGGAAATGAGTTGGAAGCTATGTCATGATATGTGCATGCAACCTTTTAGCTACACAGAGTAAAACTTTCTAGTATGGATTACTCACTGTAGTCCACACAATGACCTTGTTGATAGAATTTATATCAATATAACATTTTAGAATTGATACCCATATGACAAAAAGCATGTGAGATAGGGTTACTGGTCAATAGGCTTTTTTTCGCAAACAAGAAATGAATATCCAGGGAGATTATATTAATTATCAAACTTAAAAGAATAGTAGAGGCCAATATAAACCTACTGAGAACCTGATGATTTTAACCTAGAGCCATGTTTAAAAATTAGAGTGACCATGAAAGGGCCTGTAGAATTTTCAACCTTGCTGTCGGCCTCTTGGGTTTTATAATGTTCCTTCCAGAAATGCATCACTATTGTTATACCTGCTGTACCTAGTACCATTAAAATTTAATTTTGTTTACCAAGAATCAAACACAAAATCCATTAATCCGTTATTCTGGATGCACTTTGGTGTAGTATATTTTATCCTCAGTTACTAGCAATTCACAGAAGATTTCTACAGTCCCAAATATAAGGAAATCCTTTGGTCCTCTTAATTCACATGGTACTTTATCTAAGTGTCTTTCATTATAGTCTCTTTGTTTTCAGACTCTTTATGTGCATTTTGTTTTTGTTATTGTTGTTCTTACTAAGGGCACTTTGTATTCAAAGTTAAGATGCATTTGTGACTCAGTTAATAATCCACCAATGTGTTTTTCATAAGTCAAGTACGGAATCAATATTTGATAATGAATAAGCTTTGATCTAGTCTGGATACCCTTTTCTGCTTTCACTTTTATTTTTACTGTGGTTCTTTGAAGATCTTTCAGTTTACCTGTGCTATTCACATGCCCACCAAGTAGAATGAAATGGGCATGCCCATGTATAGATGATCTTGTCTTCTTACTTGACATAAAATGTTTGATAGACCATGTTGATGACTATTGTGTGCCCTCAATAAATATTTGTTGAATGAGCATTTATAACTGGTCTGCATTTCGAAGGTGAAGAATAATTTGCTGTTACCAGTGATGTATAGACTTTATTTTGACTAGTTCCTGAAATTATCTGGACGCTGTACTTTTTTCTTTGAACTATCTTGCTGCCTTGATATTCTTCTCCTTCCTATCTGTTCTCTACAATGATAGCAGATAAATCTTTTTGAAACACTACTTTGATGCTGTTACTTGCCTGCTCAGTGTCCTTCAATAACTTCCAACTAATGGCAGCTCAAAGTCATAACTCCTTGCTCTGGCACTAGAGGCTGTCTACAGTCTGATCACAGCACAAACATCTAGTCTCAGCTTCAAATGCTATACTGAAAATTAGTGTGTAGTGTTTAGCACACACAGACTTTAGGGTGAAAAAATAAGCATTTTAGTCCTAAACTTATTATTACCTAAAGATATGTCCTTGTACACTTCATTTACCATTTTGAGCCTTAGTTTCTTCATCTGAAAAACAGGAATAATGACTACACCTACTTTCATTCCATTCTTCCATAAGTATTCATTTAGTAAAGTTCCAACTATGTGCTAGGCACTTCTCCAAATGTTGGGATAAATCAGTAAAAAATTAGACTAAAAATATTGTGGAGCTTACATGCTAATGGGGAGGATAGTCAAGGAATAGAATAAATGAATACATAGCTTAAATTAAACATAAGAAACCTTATTTCAGAGGTATTTCAGCTTTGAAAAAATGTTGGTAAGGAATTTTAAGAATTGAGAAGAGGTGACAATGAAGAGAAAGGATTGAAATCAGTTGTGGAAGTACTGAGGTATTTTTCCCGTCTTACTCTTCAGAAATCATGGAGCTACCAGAAGAATTCAGATTTTGGAGATAAAACTGATTCAAGCTTCCTATTACTTGTTTTGCCAGAAGGTCCAAGGAAATTGGAGTTATGTGTCAGGAAAAGAAGTTGGTTTTGACAGTTTAATCTTCTGGGGACTTTGTAACATAAAATAGTCTAGATGAAGAAAAAGTGATTTTTTTCTTATGTGGTGAGAAACTTTCAGAATTCTTGACTAATATGTTAATATGGGCATCACTATTAGAAAGAGTAGAAAATATTTTATAACATTCTCTGCTTGGCATATGACCATCTTTATTTTTTCTGTGTTTGAGTATAAATATACAAATTAGGTAGAATGAAAAACACATGGTGAATCTGGGCAAAGTATTTATTCTGAATCTTAATTCAAGACTATATACATCTTCATGTTATTATTGATTTCCCTATAATAACTCCATCATGGCATTTCTTGGTGATAGACTAAAACCAAAACTCTTATTGTGCCTTCAAGTATGTGGATCATCGGTTCTTAATCTGGAGGGCTTGAAAACAAACGCTTTTTGTATACCACTTCTCCCACCCTCTGCTGCTGAGGCTTCTAGTGGGGCATAGACACTGGTGCTTTGTACAGTTCCTCAAATGACTTCATGTGCAGTCTGACCTGAGAACAGCTCATTAAACTGATCTAGGTTCTGCCTCTCTTCAACCTCATCTCCTACTATCCTACTATTCTCTCCATAATTTACCTTTCTCTGGACAGAGGCCTTTTTTTCCATCTCCCCAAACTGCAAGTTACACTCATCTCAGGGTCTTTGTATTTTCTACTTTACTGAAAATGCTTTCCCACAGATGTGTTCATTTAACATTTCAACAAATATTTATTGATCACTTTCTCTTCCTCCTGTGGATAAAACTGAAAAAGAATCCCTCCTAGCTTGTCTGCCTCTTTCTCATTATTGAATAATTCAATTTAAATATCAGATCCTGATACACCTTCCCTAGCCAGTTCTGAATTATTCTATGTTTCTCACCCTTTTAAATTTATGGCTCTTATCTTATGAGTTCCAGGTTTGTCTTACCTATTCACATACTATTGTGTCTCTCATCCTCGGTCATCCTCTTCTCCTCCAGCCTTCAATCTTTCCCAGCCTCAGGGTCTTTTCCAATGAGTCAGTTCTACGCATCTTACTGACCATGAAGCTATTTAAGCATAAGCTTTAGGGTCCATATGATCAGGAACAATTTTCAATTTTATATTCTTTATAAAGGGTTCCTCCAAAATCAATTTGTTTCAAGCCTTGTAAACCTTGATGTCACTTACATCTCAACTTAATATTCTTCCAAACTAATCAGGTATTAATTTATTAGAGCAATATTTGTATTACCTTAATTACAAAAGTAAAATAATTCTCCTTTAAAGAACAGACTGTGTTTGTATCATATGCGGTGAGTGAATAAAGATTTGGAACCAGAAATAAATGTTTGAGGTAATAGCTTGCTTTGGAAAATAAGAATTCATTTTAGCTTTTATTTCAGAAACAAGTTTTTCTGTCAGTCTTCTATGCTGGGCTATTTACAATAACTTAGTAAATATATTTAATTTCATACTGTTAATTAATTAATTGTGGCAGAGCATTTGATATTTGCATATTAGATAGTTTTGGTAAAAATAAATGACATGGAAATAGATGAATTTGCAGTCTTCAATGCCTGATTGAAAGTGATATGGTACTTATATGAATGTTAAAATTTTAGAAGTAAAGTCCAATTTTTAAAATTGTAAGTGTTGTTCAAGATCACATTCACACCTGTACCTATTGAAGTCTTTCCTGAATCCTCTAGAGCAATGTAATATCTCTAACTTAGGAATTATTATAATTTTTTAAAAATATTATATTTTTTAAGCCTTTAACTCCTATTATTTGTATAGAGATTTCTTTCTTGAGGATGATATTCATGCCTAAATCATTCCCTAGCAAAAGGGGTTTCATAGATTTCCTAAAAGTGTTCTGTCAGTAATATCTATGCTTCCCAGAGCATTGCAAATGGACTACTGAATTTAGTGCAAAATAAATTTCTCTGAGGTAAGAAGACAGAGCATTACCAATAAACTCCATAAGCTGTTGATTAATCACTGACATTGCTGGTTCTGAGTGGGAAACTTTTCATCTTTTCCCTCCTTGACTAAGATGGTAATGGAGGAAAGCAACGCTGAAGAAGCTCCCTGTATTTTCATTATGGCTGAGACTCTATAGTTATGCTTAGATGATTATCTCTACTTGCAATGAGGTACCCTGGGTGTGAATTTTTCCTCTGTGTGATTTTTGGCAAGTGTATTAGTTTTATGAGTCTTAGCTTCCTCATCTATTATATAGACTTAATAACAGTACAGTAATATACTACTTCATAAGGTACTTCATAGAGTTATTATCAAGATTAATTTATGTAATATCTGCAAAAAATTTGCATAGTCCTTAGAACATTTTGAAATAACTATTGTTATTTTAGTAGTAGTGGTAGTATTTTATTATTTTAAATCCAGGTTACTTTAGTGTAGCTATCTAGGGAAAACTCTTAAAATTAATTTATATTCACCTTTAATAAAATTACTCAAAATCAATGGTTTTGAACTTTAAATATGGATGATTTCATGAACCTTATCAGTAATTCAGCTAGCCACACATTTAAATAATTGCCAGGTTGCTGAGGGGCAGAGGATGAAAAATTAATGTAGTAATAAAGGCTTCTTTGCTTTTGAACAGATCAATATCTGTAAGTGAACTAGAGGCACTTACAACTAAATATCCAGGAATGAATTAAAAATAGATTCACTGTTATTGAATGGAGCTAGGGATCCAAGATTATGGTCTCTGCCAAATCTTAGTGGCCTGAATACATATTTCTCTGCTACCATCTCCCTTTCTGTAATTCTTATTAATTTCAATACTGTTGATATGCTTGGATGCTTAAAATTATATTAAAGAGTCAAGTTCCTTAATCAGCAATAGCTTTGATAATACAAATGCAAATCACAATCATTCTGTAGTAGAATCTTTGTACCTACAATCATACGCACAAATAAAACATCTGTATGTATGATTCTGGGCTTCCCTTTTAGCTCAGCTGGTAAAGAATCTGCTTGCAATGCGGTAGACCTGGGTTCAGTCTCTGGGTTGGGAAGATCCCCTGGAGAAGGGAAAGGCTACCCATGCCAGTATTCTGGCCTGGATAATTCCATGAACTGTATAGTCCATGGGGTCTCAAAGAGTTGGACACACTGTATGATTCTAGAGATTCTTCAACTTCATTGAATATATAAGATAGTGGACATAGAAAAGAGCAATTTCAGACTCTAAAATGAGGCTTTTTTTTTAAAAGAGCCTAAGAGGATTTAAAACTTTAACTCTTATCAAAAGTCTATAAAAATAAAATTAAAGATCAGTTGTACTCTTTTCCAGATCTCAGATTATCACTTACTAATTCAACTGATAGAGACTCATGAAGCTCTACTCTGTGCAAGACAATAATGCCACGTGCTGGGATATAAGTGTAAGCCAGATAGTCCAGTCAATGTGGAACATAAACTTTAAAAACAGAACTGTATGTTGATTTGTAGTCGTGATGAATGCTTCTAATCCAAAGTGATATGACAGCATTTAAATAAATGACCAGGTCTTATCTGTATAAAGGCCCAGCGGCAAGGAGGAACTGACAGATTTACAAGACTGTGAAGATGCTAGCTAATATTGCTGGAGGACAGAACCCAAGGAAGCTCGTAGTGTGACCAAGTCATTCTAGGTTATATTAAGATGTTTGCTTTTAATTTTAAAAGCAGTAGGACACCTCTGAAGGATTTTAAACAGGGAAGACCTAAGGTCATAATTAACTGCTATGTAAAAAGATAGATTAAAGAGCTTGAGAAATGGCTGGGAAGGAAGACCTATTGGGAAGTACTGAAGGAGACATAATGGTAGTTTGAATCATTTTAGTGGCACTAGAGATGGAGAGTGAGAGAAATAGATAGACTTGAGAGAGAAGGATTTAAGAATAGAAATGTGCCTAGCTTTGAGATAATTAGAAATGAGGATGAGCAAGAGGGAGAGTGATGAGAATGATAACCAGGTTTCCTTCCTGAGCTAGTACCTGAGTGATTGTGATCTTTGCTAAGAAAGTGAGTTTAGTCTTGGATTTGTTGCACTTGAGATGCCCTTGAAGGATTCATCGGAAGTGTTGAGCAGGCAGTTGGATATATGTTTCTGAGGCTTAAAGAACTAAGAGGCAACTTTAAAATTTGAAAATTATCATTTTAAGGCAAATAAAAGAAATACCTCTATACTCATCATATAAATGTAGGAAGCCTATCATTTTACTTTTCTTGAAATGTGAGTAGGAAATAGGAGTAGGTTTCCAAAGGATTCAGATGCATGTAATGGTTTGCAAGTTTTTTTCTTTTCCCCCTCAGAACCATAATGTACTATGCAGGAGCCTCAGAGCATCTTGTGTACTAAGGTGGTATCTAGGCATAGAAAACTAGACCCTTGAGCTCCTTTTCAAGGCAGTGAGTTTTGCTCTTATTTAAAATGTGAGTTGCAATTTCAAATAATACTATACTTTTAAAAGGACTCATTTTTTAACTTAAAAAAATACTTACATTCCGGATTGGAAATGCTCTGATATGTTATTAAAGATGAGTGAGGACTCCCAGTTCACAATCCTAACACATGAGGATGAAGTCTTGAAGGACAACTACTCATACTTATCTCCCAAATTATTTTTTTGGAGACTAAATATTAGATTGGAAAGACTGTTCTTTTAGCCTCATTCAAACTTCTTTTCATATTTCTGATATTTATAAAAGATTATTTCCATAAACAATAAGGTGAGAGTTGCATCAATTTTCAGTTTCATATTGTGAGTTTTACCTTATCACCTGAGATCAACAATTGGGTGAACCAGACTATCTCCTTTCATCTGGCAGATTTTTTTCTAGTTGCATGGTTTATAGACTGGTGGTCCAATCCAGTGTTCCTCTTAATGAGATGGAATGGCCTGAGATATATCTTGTTTTGTACAGTTATTTTTTCTATACTCTTATTATTAATTTAATATACATTTTATCATGTCTATTACTGTAATGTCATTTGCAGGGTTAGTGGGTAGTCATGCCCATTTTCTGGCTACAAAGGACACTTAACATGCAAAGAATGCCCCTTTACTATAGGAACTGTAATGGTGTAATGTCAGCTTTCTGATGTCCTTTCAAACTGACACTCAACTCTAACAAATCTATGCTGGCAGAAATTAGCATTTCTTTTTCTCTCATATTTCACTACAACCTGCAAGAACAAACAGAGTTTCAACAACTGATCATTTTAGGTCACTGAAATGTTAGAAATCGAAGTGACAGGCTCAGAGAGAAATTATGTTGTGGAATTAAACTTTATGATCCATTTGCATGGATGAAATGTATGTGGCTCATTTTAGTAAGTAAATACTGTGAAATTTATTTAAATATTGATCTGTTTTCAGTGGATGGATTAAATGAATTTCAAAATGGGGAGGTTATAAATATATGCAAAACATTTTCGACTGTGATACAAATTCTGTGCTGTTTCCCTTTACAAGTCTGTAAATAGATTGCTGATAACTGCAAATTCTGTTGTGAGTTACAACCATCATCTATTACCAAGTGTCCATGTTAAAGTCAGTGTTTCTAAGAAAAAAGGGTGACGGACAGATTAGTTTCTTCATAGCATCTGTCAGTGTAGATAGCTAACTCATTTTATAGGTGAAAAGCTTAACTATCTTTAGCAGGTAATATAGGACTGACTCTAAGATTCACTCTCTATTTCCTTTAACAAGTTGCATGATAAAGCTATAACTTCTAACTTGACTTTCAGAGATATGTTGAATTATCTTAACCAAACCTTATGTTTCATTTTTCAGGACAGTTTGTAGGGTTTTTCCAGTAGTCACTTGTAGATGTGAAAGTTGAACTATAAAGAAAGCTAGGCACTGAAGAATTGGTGCTTTGAACTGTGGTATTGGAGAAGACTCCTGAGAGTCCCTTGGACTGCAAGGAGATCCAACCAGTCCATCCTAAAGGAGATCAGTCCTGAATATTCATTGGAAGGACTGATGCTGAGGCTGAAACTCCAATACTTTGGCCACCTGATTTGAACTGACTCATTGAAAAAGACCCCGATGCTGGGAAAGATTGAAGGCCAGAGGAGAAGGGGACAACAGAGGATGAGATGGTTGGATGTCATCACCGACGCCATGGACATGATTTTGAGTAGGCTCTGGGAGTTGGTGATGAACAGGGATGCTTGGCGTGCTGCAATCAATGGGGTTGCAAAGAGTCGGACATGACTGAGTGACTGAACTAGTGTAACTTTATACAAAAGAATAAAACAAACACCACACAGACAACAATAGCTACAACAAAAGCCCCAAAACAGATAAAAGTAGTTTTTAATCTGCCTAGAGGAAAAAATAAACAGTTTTAGTTTTTTCTGTATTAGGGTGTTGAGTGTATTTAAGGTACTAGGTATATTTAAGATGCTGAGAATTTTTGTTAGCACTTAGAAAGAAAGGAAACAAGATTAAATTTACTTAATTTATTAAAAAGAGAGTTATTTCTATGTAGAAATGATTTAGGCAATAATAAGATACATTTTCTAGAGTTAATTTTTTGATATGTCTATTTTAATCTATAAACTGTCTAATTTTCTCAGTTATGTGCAGAATGAAATTTGGTATCAAGTTTGATTTAGTGAAATTTACTACAGTTTTCTGCATTTTTACTGTTTTTAAAGCAAATACACGTTACTTTAATCTTTACCAATTCTGAGCTTTGAAATACTATCTCCAAATTATATAATTTTAAGTGAAAAAAGGATTTCCTATCAAATATATATCTTATTTATACCTAAAAAATAAGATATGTTAATCAGGCTACTGTAGATATTTATTTACAAACTTTGTAAATATGAGAAACTACAACTTAGATTATAAATTTTGTTGTTGTTATTTTTCAGTCTCCGTGTCGAGTCTGACTGTCTGCAACTCCATGAACTACAGTACACCAGGCTTCTCTGTCCTTCACTTTCTCTCTGAGCAAACTCAGAAAATTCATTTGAGTCAATGATGTAATCCAACCATCTTATCCTCTGTTGCCTCCTTCTCCTCTTGCCCTAAATCTTTCCCAGCATCAGGACCTTTTCCAATGAATTGGCTCTTTGCATCAGGTGGCCAAAGTATTGGAGCTTCAGCTTCAACATCAGGCCTTCCAATGAGAATTCAGGGTTGATTTTCTCTAGGATTGACTCATTTGATTTCCAGCTGTCCAAGGGACTTTCAAAAGTCTTCTCCAGCACCATAGTTCAAAAGCATCAGTCTTCTAGCGCTCAGCTTTCTTTATACTCCACCTCTCACATCCATACATGACCACTGGAAAAACCATAGCTTTGACTAGACAGACTTTTGTGGGTAAAGTGATGTCTTTGTTTTTTAATATGCTGTCTAGGTTTGTCACAGCTTTTCTTCCAAGGAGCAAATGTCTTTTAATTTCATGGCTGTAGTCACTGTCCACAGTGATTTTGGAGCCCAAGAAAATATCTCTCACTGTTTCCACTTTTTCCCATCTATTTGCATGAAGTGATGGGATCAGATGCCATGGTCTTAGTTTTTTGAATGTTGGGATAAGCCAGCTTTTTCACTCTCCTCTTTCACCTTTATCAAGAGGCTCTTTAGTTCTTCTTTGCTTTCTGCCATTAAAGTAGTATCATCTGCATATCTGAGGTGGTTGATATTTCTCCTGGCAATTTTGATTCTGGCTTTTGCTTCATCCAGCCTGGCATTTTGCATTATGTACTCTGCATATAAGTTAAATAAGCAGGGTGACAAAATACAGTTTTGACACTCTCCTTTCCCAATTTTGAACCAGTATGTTTTTACATGCCCACTACTAACTGTTGCTTCTTGACCTGCATACAGGTTTCTCAGAAGGCAGGTAAGTTGGTCAGGTATTCTCATCTCTTTAAGAATTTTCCACAGTTTGTTGTGATTCACACAGTCAAAGGCTTTGGCATAGTCAATAAAGCAGAAGTAGATGTTTTTCATGAACTCTTTTGCTTTTTCGATGATCCAGTGGACACTGGCAATTTTATCTTGTTCCTCTGCCTTTTCTAAATGTAGCTTGTCCAACTGGAAATTCTCAGTTCCACATACTGCTTATTCCTAGCTTGAAGGATTTTGAGCATAATCTTATTAGCATGTGAAATAAGTGCAATTGTATGGTGACTTGAACATTCTTTGGCATTGTCTTTCTTTGGGATTGGAATAAAAGCTGATCTCTTCCAGTCCTGTGTCCACTGCTGAGTGTTCCAGTTTTGGTTGCATATTGAGTGCAGCACTTTAACAGCATAGTCCTTTCGGATTTGAAATACTTCAACTGGAATTCCATCAACTCCACTAGCTTTGTTTGTAGAAAATACTTCCTAAGACCCACTTGACTTCACATTCCAGAATGTCTGGCTCTAGGTGAGTGATCACACTATCATGGTTATCCAGGTCTTAAGACCTTTTTTCTACAGTTCTTCTATGTATTCTTGTCTCCTCTTCTTAATCTCTTCTGCTTCTGTTAGGTCCTTGCCATTTCTGTCCTTTATTGTGATTGGGCCCATCTTTGCATGAAATGTTCCCTTGTTATCTCTAAATTTCTTGAAGAGATCTCTAGTCTTTCCCATTCTATTTGTTTTCTCTATTTCTTTGCGTTGTTAACTTAAAAGGCTTCTTATCTCTCCTTGCTATTTTCTGGAACTCTGCATTCACTTGGGTAAGTCTTTCCCTTTCTTGTTTGCCTTTTGCTTCTTTTCTTTTCACAGCTATTTGTAAGCCCTCCTCAGACAACCACAATGCCTTCACCCATTTCTTTTTCCTTGGGGATGGTTTTGGTCACCACTTACTGCACAGTGTTACCAACCTTCATCCATAGTTCTTCAGGCATTCTGTCTACATCTAATCCCTTGCATCTATTCATCACCTCCACTGTTTAGTCATAAGGGATTTGATTTAGGTCATACCTGAATGGCCTAGTGGTTTTCCCTACTTTCTTCAATTTGAACCTCAGTTTTGCAATAGGGAGCTAATGATCTGAGCTACAGTCAGATCCAGGCCTTGTGTTTGCTGACTGTATAGAGCTTTTCTATATTTGGCTGCAAAGAATATAATTAGTCTGATTTTGCTATTGACCATCTGGTGATGTTCATGTGTAGAGTTGTCCCTTGTGTTGTTGGAAGAGGGTGTTTGCTATGATATGACCAGTGCATTCTCTTGGCAAAACTCTGTTAGCCTTTGCCCTCTTTCATTTTGTACTCCAAAGTCAAACTTGCCTGTTATTCCTGGTGTCTCCTGACTTCCTACTTTTGCATTCCAGTCCCCTATGATGAAAAGGACATCTTTTTTGATGTTATTTCTAGAAGGTCTTCAGGTCTACATAGAATCTTTCAACTTCAGCTTCTTAGCATTAGTGGTTGGGCATATACTTTGATTACTGTGATATTGAATGGTTTGCCTTGGAAATGAACCAAGATCATTCTGTCATTTTTGAGACTGCACCCAAATACTGCATTTTGGACTCTTCTGTTGATGATCAGGGCTATTCTGTTCCTTCTAAGGGATTCTTGCCTACTGTAGTCAATATAATGGTCATTTGAATTAAATTTGCCCATTCCTATCCATTTTAGTTCACTGATTCCTAAAATGTTGAGGTCATTCTTGCCATCTCCTGTTTGACCATGTCCAATTTACCTTGATTCATGCATCTAACATGGCAGGTTCTTATGCAGGATTGTTCTTTACAGTATCGGACTTTACTTTCACTCCCAGACATATCCACAACAGGGCGTCATTACTGCTTTGGCTCAGCCTCTTCATTCTTTCTGGAGCTTCTTCTCTGTTCTTCCCCAGTAGCATACTGAACACCTACTGACTTGGGGGATCATCTTTCAGTGCCATATCTTTTTGCATTTTCTCACTGTTCGTGGGGTCCTCAAGGCAAAAATACTGATGTGCTTTGCCATTCCCTTCTCCAGTGGACCATGTTTTGTCAGACCCTGCCTATCAGGGACATGTCCTTCATGCCTTTCAGCTGCTGCATGTAGCCAGAGGTCATTCCTGGTGCCCTGGTTGTCCCACTTGGGTGTGTAAACCTGCATCAGTCACTGGGTGTTGATCCACGTGCTGCCTGGGGCTTCGGCAGGGGCCCTGGTGGAGTTTTTGGGGCTGATCAATGTTGGAGGATGCTCAGAAGTAGAGGATTCCTGGCCTGTCTGCTGCTGCTGGCTGTCCTAAATTAATTACATAATGTAATTTAGTTCCCTTCACCCTCTTTTCTTCATTTAAGTTTTGTGTTGTGTTAGATTATATGATAAAGTTGGTCTGTGATAATTTACTGAAGTGTCCATCGGATGGTTTAAGTTGACAGTAATGAAAGATTTAGGCTTTAAATATTGTCCCAAACTGATTTCCAAATACGACAAAATAAAATGAAGTATCATTTACATAAGGAAATAATAAGAAAGGTTTTGATTGAGAGTTATTTCATTGCAACCCTTGATGTCCTTGACAGTCTGTTTTAACTTTTAATGCCCATTTAACATGTGCCATTATGGATGGTCTCAAGGAAATAAACACATTTGTAGCCTGATATACTGGCCATTTAAAGAAAGGTGGTGTCACGTACCTTGTTTCCTTTAGAGAAAATATTGTTACCTCCTAAAGGAAAGGATATTCATAAGGACAGAAATGGTATGGACCTAACAGAAGCAGAAGATATTAAGAAGAGGTGGCAAGAATACACAGAAGAACTATAAAAAAGATCTTCATGACCCAGATAATCACGATGGTGTGATCACTCACCTAGAGCCAGACATTCTGGAATATGAAGTCAAGTGGGCCTTAGGAAGCATCACTATAAACAAAGACAGTGGAAGTCATGGAATTCCAGTTGAGCTATTTCAAATCCTAAAAGATGATGCTTTGAAAGTGCTACATTCAATATGCCAGCAAATTTGAAAAACTCAGCAGTGGCCACAGGACTGGAAAAGGTCAGTTTTCATTCCAATCCCAAAGAAAGGCATTGCCAAAGAATGCTCAAACTACCACACAATTGCACTCATCTCACATGCTAGTAAAGTAATGCTCAAAATTCTACAAGCCAGGCTTCAATAGTATGTGAACTGTGAACTTTTAGATGTTCAAGCTGGATTTACAATAGGCAGAGGAACCAGAGATCAAATTGCCAGCATCTGTTGGACCATCGAAAAAGCCAGAGAGTTCCAGAAAAACATCTACTTCTGCTTTATTGACTATGCCAAAGACTTTGAGTGTGTGGATCAGAACATACTGTGGAAAATTCTCAAGCAGTTGGGAATACCAGACCACCCGACCTGCCTCCTGAGAAAACTGCATGCAGGTCAAGAAGCAACGTTTGGAATTGGACATGGAATAACAGACTGGTTCCAAATCAGGAAAGGAGTACGTCAAGGCTGCATATTGTCACCCTGATTATTTAACTTATATGCAGAGTACATCATGAGAAATTCTGGACTGGATGAAACACAAGCTGGAATCAAGATTGCTGGGAGAAATATCAATAACCTCAGATATGCAGATAACGAAGAAGAACTGAAGAGTCTCTTGATGAAAGTCAAAGAGGAGAGTTAAAGAGTTGGCTTAAAGCTTAATATTCATAAAACTAACATCATGGCATCAGGTCCCACCACTTTATGGCAAATAGATGGGGAAACAGTGGAAACAGTGACTGACTTTATTTTTTTGGTCTCCAAAATCACTGCAGATGGTGACTGCTGTCATGAAATTAAAAACGCTTACTCCTTGGAAGGAAAGTTATGACCAACCTAGACAGCATATTAAAAAGTAGAGACATCACTTTGCCAACAAAGGTCCATCTAGTCAAAGCTATGGTTTTTCCAGTAGTCATGTATGGATGTGAGAGTTGGACTAAGAGCTTAAGAAAAGAAAGCTGAGCACCAAAGAATTGATGCTTTTGAAGTGTGGTATTGGAGAAGACTCTTGAGAGTGCTTCGGACTGCAAGGAGATCCATCCAGTCCATCCTAAAAGAAATCAATCCTGAATATTCATTGGAAGGACTGATGCTGAAGCTGAAACTCCAATACTTTAGCCATCTGATGAGAATAACTGACTCATTTGAAAAGATGCTGATGCTGGCGAATTGAAGGAGGGAGGAGAATGGAACAACAGAGGATGAGATGGTTGGATGGCATCACCAACTCAATGGACATGAGTTTGAGTAAACTCCGGGAGTTGGTGATGGACAGGGAGGCCTGGCATTCTGCAGTCCACGGGGTCTCAAAGAGTCAGACACGACTGAGCTACTGAACTGAACTGAACTGAGCTGAAAGGAAAGGAAAGATAACATGAGACTAGAAATAGGGACTCAATGGACATTAGTTTGAGTGAACTCCAGGAGTTTGTGATGGACAGGGAGGCCTGGTGTGCTGTGATTCATGGGGTCGTAAAGAGTCGGACACAACTGAGTGACTGAACTGAGAAATAGGTAACTCTTTAATCATGTCACAGAATTGCAATATTGCAGTTTAGCTTAAGAAAAGCTCTATCATATTTGATTATATCTGTTATCTTTAATTTTAGTTTTAGTTTTTATAGTAAAATGCTTCTTAAAGGAAATTCATTGAATGCTAATTTTTTATTTATAGGAACTACATTTAAAAGTTTAATGATATGCCTAAATTGTAAACTATAATGTGGTCAGAGGTGATTTCTAATAACATACTGCTTTATTTGTGTCCTTATGCCTTAGGATTTTTGTGGAATTTGAAATTTTAAAAAATCAAGGCCAGATTTATGGAAACCTTATATTATTTGTGTAATTGAATACTTAGATCACCAGCAATAGTTCTGATATAGAACACAATCAGTGTGTTTCATCCCAGATACTTGAATGTGTATTTGGAGGCTTGTATAATAAAAGGTAATATACTAGTTCCAGAAGCCTTTGATATACTGGCTGCACCTAGAGGTTACATTCACCTAGATATATACTTAAAGAGAAATTTAAGCAACAATTACCTTTAATATAACCTAAATATTGCTAGTAATATTATAAATATTAACATTAATACTAGTCATGTTGTAGTAATATTAGTTAATATTACTATTAAATTAATAATGAAGTGAAGTGTAGTGAAAGTCACTCAGTCATATCCAGCTCTTTGCGATCTCATGGACTATAGCCTGCCAGGCTCCTCTGTCCATGGAATTCTCCAGGCCAGAATACTGGTGTGGGTAGCCATTACCTTCTCCAGGGGATCTTCCCAACTGAGGTATCAAACTCAGGTCTGTTGCATTGCAGGTGGATTCTTTACTGTCTGAACCACCAGGAAGCCCACCTTTAATAATATAGAACTCAGTATGTAAATTACATAAATTTCAACTTTTAATTTCCATGAGTTGTGTCACAGTCTTTTTTTAAGTCAAATGGTGAGTTAACTTCTTCTGTTGTTTTTTTTTTCTTTAATCAGCTTACTAAAGTATACTTTATAAGCAGATATATTCATCAGCTTTAAGGGTGCAGCATGGTGAGTTTCAACAAACATATACAGACAGTCACCAACACTGTCTTTCCCCTCACCCTGCCCCCTGGAAATCACTGACCTGGTTTTGTTAACTACAGTTTATTGTCTAACATATCACTGCTGCTTCTGTTTTCTTCTTAAGGTGTTTTCTTTTTCTCTATTTGTTTCATTTTGGACAATTTGAATCACTATCAGTTTCACTGTTGTCTTCTGTAATATTGAAACTCTTCTTGATTCTACCCAGTTTATTATTTGTATTATTGTATTTTCCAACTCAATAAGGACTTCAGGAATAAAATATGCATATTTTTTTCAAACAACTATGTGGCATCAAACGCTATCTCTGATGTTTGACCTTAGGATATTTCTTTTTTTTTTTTTAAGATTTATTTATTGTGTTTTTTGACTGTGGTGGGTCTTCATTGCTGCTTGCAGGCTTTCTCTAGTTGTGGTGAGCAGGGGCTGCTCTGTGTTGCCCTTTTCAGGCTTCTCATTGTGGTGGCTTCTCTTGTTGCAGAGCACAGGCTCTAGGCATGAGGGCTTAGTAGTTGTGGCTTGAGGGCTTCATTGATCAGCAGAATTGAGATCTTCCTGGACAGGGATCAAACTGGTGTTCCTTGCATTGCAAGGCAGATTTTTAACGACTAGACCACCAGGGAAGCCTGGGGTCTTTCATTTGTAAAATGAAAAAAAAAATATATATATATATATATGCTTCATAATAAATGCAATTACATATGTATAGCTCTGAACAGTAAATAGGAAACTTTCCAGGGGTATTCTCCATGTTATTTTTACCAATATTTAGTATTCATGACTAATACTACTTGGAGAAGGAAATGGTAACCCACTCCTGTGTTCTTGCCTGGAGAATCCCAGGGACGGGGGAGCCTGGTGGGCTGCCGTCTATGGGGTCATACAGAGTCGGACATGACTGAAGCAACTTAGCACAGATTCATGACTTACTAAATAGCAATTCTTAGATAACTAAATATGTTTCTAGTTATTTCTAGTTGAGAGCTAAGAACATCACTTTCTAAGAAAAGGCCCCTTGCTTCCTAGTTAACTCTTCTTTCCAAAGTTCAAATGTTAATTTCTTTGAAAAGTTAATTTCTGTTGAAGTTCAAAAGTTAATTTCTTGACAGCATTTTGCACAGACTACTCTCCTCACATACATACAATATACCTTCCCTGCTGGTGCTTGGTGGCAAAGTAATGTCTCTGCTTTTTAATATGCTGTCTAGGTTGCTCATAGCTTTTTTTCCAAGAAGCAAGTGTCTTTTAATTTCATGGCTGCAGTCACCCTCTGCAGTGATTTTGGAGCCCCCCAAAATAAAGTCTCCAACTGTTTCCATTGTTTCCCCATCTATTTGCCATGAAGTGATGGGACCATATCCCATGATCTTAGTTTTCTGAATGTTGAGCTTTAAGCCAACTTTTCACTCTCCTCTTTCACTTTCATCAAGAGGCTCTTTAGTTCTTCGTTTTCTGCCATAAGGGTGGTGTCATCTGTGTATTTGCAGAGAAGGCACTGGCGACCCACTCCAGTACTCTTGCCTGGAAAATCCCATGGATGGAGTAGCCTGGTAGGCTGTAGTTCATGGGGTCACTATAAGTTGGACATGACTGAGCGACTTCATTTTCACTTTTCACTTTCATGCATTGGAGAGGGAGATGGCAACCCACTCCAGTGTTCTTGCCTGGAGAATCCCAGGGACGGAGGAGCCTGGTGGGCTGCTGTCTATGGGATTGCAAAACGTCTGGACATGACTGACATGACTTAGCAGCAGCAGCAGCAGCAGCAGCAGCATCTGCGTATCTGAGGTTATTGATATTTCTCCTGACAATCTTGATTCCACTTGTGCTTCATCCAGTCCAGCATTTCGCATGATGTACTCTGCATATAAGTTAAATAAGCAGGGCGACAATATATAGCTTTAACGTATTCCTTTCCCTATTTGGAACCAGTCTGTTGTTCCATGTCTAGTTCTAATTGTTGCTTCTTGATCTGCATATAGATTTCTCAGGAAGCAGGTCAGGTGGTCTTCCCATCTCTTGAAGAATTTTCCATTTTGTTGTGATCCACACAGTCAAAGGCTTTGGCATAGTCAATTAAGCAAAAGTAGATATTTTTCTGGATCTCTCATTACTTTGCCAACAGAGGTCTATCTAGTCAAAGCTTCGGTTTTTCCAGTAGTCATGTTTGGATGTGTGAGTCATGTTTGGAGGCTCAGTTTCTATAAAGAAAGCCGACTGCTGAAGAATTGATGTTTTTGAACTGTGGTGTTGGAGAAGCTTCTTGAGAGTCCCTTGGACTGCAAGGAGATTCAACCCGTCAATCCTAAAGCAAATCAGTCCTGAATATTCATTGGAAGGACTGATGCTGAGGCTGAAACTCCAATACTTTGGCCACCTGATGTAAAGAACTGACTCATTGGAACAGACCCTGATGCAGGGAAAGATTGAAGGTGGGAGAAGGGGACAACAGAGAATGAGATGGATGGATGGCATCACTGACCCAACGGACATGAGTTTGAGTAAGCTCCGAGAGTTGGTGATGGACAGGAAAGCCTGGCATGCTGCAGTTCATGGGGTCACAAAGAGTAGGGCACGACTGAGCAACTGAACTGACTCACTGACTAACTGGTGCTTGAGTTTTGTGAAGAATTCCATTCGTTTTCACTTGGTATTCTTTTTTATATCACTTTTTATACTAAATGTGGATTTTTTATGAATTCCTCTCCTTTGGACTGGGAACTCCTGGAGAAGTTGGTTTTCACTTTACTTGTATTTTCAGTATAAAACATAATATCAAGCATAATAGTTATATAATAATGAAGGGAAATATATAAAATAATAAGAAAATTCTGGAAAAAATTAATTTTAACTTGTGTCATTTTCATTTAGGTAGTTTTGTTGGACTATATCAACTTCACATGTCAATGGCCTTCCTTCTTACCTATTATGAAAAATTGTAGAATATGAAAAATTTCCCCTAGTAGCTCCTTGATAATACTTGAAAGCATGTCCTCACCAGATGTCTCAGGAAGCATTCCAGGCCTGTTTGTCCAATGCATTTCTCTTTATCAAAATGATGAGGAAAAACAACTTTTTCTTTTGGAGACTTTTAACAGTTTTTCTTCATTTCTAAGTCCTCTCATTCATTTCAGTTGCTCAGTCATGTCCGACTCTGTGACCCCATGGACTGCAGCAGCATGCAGTGCTTCTCTATCTCCTGGAGTTTGCTCAAACTCAAGTCCATCAAGTCAGTGTTGCCATCCTACCATCTCATCATCTGTTGCCCTCTTCTCCTGCCTTCAATATTTCCCAGCATCAGGGCCTTTTCCAATGAGTCCTCTCTTCACATCAGGTGGCCACAGTGTTGGAGCTTCAGCTTTAGCATCAGTACTTCCAATGGGATACTGTTTCTTTACTTATTAAAAAGCTATTCAAGAGGCCAAATTTGGCGATAGTTTGCAATGCTGTATTTATTGGAAATCTTTGGTTTTATGTAATTTCTTTGGTGTAAGTTGTTATGTGATCTCAGCACAGATTAGACCACTTCTCTAGGCAATGGCACCCCACTCCAGTACTCTTGCCTGAGCCTGGTAGGCTTCAGTCCATGGAGTCGCGAAGAGTTGGACAGGACTGAGCGACTTCACTTTCACTTTTCACTTTCATGCATTGGAGAAGGAAATGGCAACCCACTCCAGTGTTCTTGCCTGGAGAATCCCAGGGATGGGGGAGCCTGGTGGGCTGCCATCTATGGGGTCGCACAGAGTCGGACACGACTGAAGCGACTTAGCAGCAGCAGCAGCTACTGTGTTAGTTGTGAAATTGGCCCTCAGCCAGCTTATTAAGCATTATCAGCAAGTAATATGAAGTTGCTGGGTAGCATTTCCAATGATGATGTATTGATACACTGAGCAGGTGCACCTGGGAGCTAGCTTTCTCCTACTCTTTGATTCTGGCAATGAAAAAACAACAAAGTATCTGTGACTTTGCCTCTTTTCCAAATCATTAACTTACATTTGCTTTTTATAGTAAATAGTTGGCTTCCAAATATCAAATGCCACAAGCATTGGTATGGAGGGTGGTTTATTCTGGAAGAGTGTCACTTAGAGATTATGATATTTTCTTTTTGACTTTCAGCTTTTAAATCAGAGGAAAAACAAAACTAAATTTACTTAATTTATTGACAGGAGATCTATTTCTATCTGGAAATAATTTAGGTAAAAAATAAGATACATTTTCTAGAGTTAATTTTTCAGAAACATAAAAAGCAGTTTTATGTTTAAGCAGATATAGATCTATTTTATCTATAAACTGTCTAATTTTCTCTATTTGTTTATACATATTTAATAAGATATGTATATATCATATTAAAACAAAAGAATATTGTTACTGTTCCAAATTATATATTTTAGCTTTAATTGTGTTCAGTCTCTTATTAGTTTCCAACTTTCTGTGACCCCATGGACTGTAGCACACCAGCCTTCCCTCTCCTTCACTGTCTCCTGGAGTTTGCTCAAATTCATATCCATTGAGTCAGTGATGCTGTCTAGTTATCTTATACTCTGCTGACCCCTGCTCCTTTTGCCTCAGTCTTTCCCAACATCAGGGTCTTTTCCAATGAGCTGGTTCTTCACATCAGGTGGCCAGTTTTAATTAGTGATAATTCATGAGTACTAGATTACAATAGGAGAAGGCAATGGCACCCCACTCCAGTACTCTTGCCTGGAAAATCCCATGGACGGAGGAGCCTGGTAGGCTGCAGTCCATGGGGTCGCTAGGAGTTGGACACGACTGAGCGACTTCACTTTGACTTTTCACTTTCATGCATTGGAGGAGGAAATGGCAGCCCACTCCAGTAATCTTGCCTGGAGAATCCCATGGACAGAGGAGCCTGGTGGGCTGCCATCTATGGGGTCACGCAGAGTCGGACACGACTGAAGCGACTTAGCAGCAGGAGCAGCAGATTACAATAATATATTTGATCATAAAACAAACATCAACCACGTAAATGTAAGGATTGGGCTTCCCTGGTGGCCCAGATGGTAAATAATCTACCTGCAATCTGTGAGACCTGGGTTGGATATCTGGGTTGGGAAGATCCCCTGGAGAAGAGAATGGCGGTCCATTCCAGTATTCTGTATAACTGTATATGCTTGTTGAAACCCATAATGGTGCACCCTTAAAACTGATGAATATATTTGTTTATAAAGTATATGTCAGTAAACTGATTAAAGAAAAAAAATACAGAAGAAGGTAAAAACACCATTTGGCTTAAAAAAAGACAGATACAACTCATGGAAATTAAAAGTTGGAATTTATGTAATTTAAATAATAAAATTGTATATCATTAAAGGGGTTCCCTGGTGGCTCAGTTGGTAAAGAATCTGCCTGCAATGCAGGAGACCCAGTTCAATTCCTAGGTTGGGAATATCCCCTGGAGAAGGGAAAGGCTACCCACTCCAGTATTCTGGCCTGGAGAATTCCATGGACAGAGGAGCCTGGAGGGCTACAGTGCAAAGGGTAACAGAGTCAGACACGTCTGAGCAACTGAGCACACACTCATGGAGGGAAGCAAGAGTAGAAACATGAGGACCAATAACTAGACCATTACAGCAATCCAAGGGAAGAAAAGATGGTTTGAACTTCGGAGGAGGAAATGGAGATGGAGAGAAATCGGTGAAATTGAGATTCATTTATACACAAATGTGTGTTGATAATATATTGGATCTGAAAGATGAATGAGTGGGAAGAATGAGGATGAGGTTCACATCTCTGGCATAAACAATATATAAATGCTGAAGTCATTGGAATATAAATTGGACAGTTTTATTTGTGGGAAGAAAAATTGATTGAGAGTACAAGGAGTGAGGGTGTTGTGAAAGCCCGGTTTGGTGTTGGCTATTGGATTTGAAAGTTTCATAATCCATCCAAGTGGAGTTGTTAGGTAAGTGGTAGAAAAATTAGTCTGGGATTCAGTAAGGATACTTTGCTGCTGCTACTTAGGAAACAAATACTTCACAAGAATGAAATGACCTATCCAGACATGAAAGGGGATAAATATTATTAGACAGTCTTTGTATTTAAAGATCTTATATTTTAATTGGAGAGATCCAATATACATATATGTTTAAATAGTCCCAGGATAGAGCCTATTCTTGTGCTTATTGTGAGGAATTTGGGCATTTTAGCTCATGCCAGGGCAAGACATAGGGATTATATAAGTGTAAAATTTCTTTGAAGAAATCACGCTACAAAACCAGGTGCTGAAGGTGAAAAGACAGCCTTCAGAATGGGAGAAAATAATAGCAAAAATGCAACTGACAAAGAATTAATCTCAAAATATATAAGTGGCTCATGAGCTCAATACCAGAAAAATAAATGACCCAATCAAAAACTGGGCCAAAGAACTGAACAGACATTTCTCCAAAGACTTACAGATGGCTAACAAATGCATGAAAAGATGCTCAACATCACTCATTATCAGAGACATGCAATGAAAACCACACTGAGATACCATCTCGTGTTGGTCAGAATGGCTGCTATCAAAGTGTACAAACAATAAATGCTGGAGAGGGTGCGGAGAAAACAGAACCCTCTTACACTGTTGATGGGAATGCAAACTAGTACAGTCACTATGGAGAACAGTGTGGAGATTCCTTACAAAACTGGAAATAGAGCTGCCATACAATAGAACAGCAACCCCATTGCTGGGCATACACACCGAAAACCAGAATTTAAAGAGACATGTGTACCCCAATGTTCATCACAGCACCATTTACAATAACTAGGACATGGAAGCAACCTATATGTTCATTGGCAGATGAATGGATAAGAAAGCTGTGGTACATATACACAATAGAAGATTACTCAGCTACTAAAAGCAATTCATTTGAATCAGTTCTAATGAGGTGTATGAAACTGGAGCCTATTATACAGAGTGAAGTAAGTTAGAAAGAAAACACCAATGCAGTATATTAACACATATATATGGAATTTAGAAAGATGGTAATGATGACCCTATATGAGAGACAGCAAAAGAGACACAGAGATAAAGAACAGACTTTTGGATTCTGTGAGAGAAGGCGAGGGTGAGATGATTTGAGAGAATAGCATTGAAACATGTATATTGCCATATGTGAAATAAATCACCAGTCCAGGTTTGATTCATGAGACAGGGCACTCAGGGCTGGTGCACTGGGATTACCCTGAGGGATGGGATGGGGAGGGAGGCGGGAGGGCGGTTCAGGATGAGGGACACATGTACACCCATGGCTGATTCATGTCAATGTATGGCAAAAACCACTACAAGGCTGTAAAGTAATTAGCCTCCAATTAAAATAAATAAATTAATTTAAAAAAAAAAACCCAGCTGCTGAAAGATAAGCTCCAAGACTTGGCTGCATAGAAAATCATAGAAATAGGATTTATCCCTTAATTTCCTGGGCATACCAGTTGGAATGGAACTCACCTTGAGTTTGGGGATAATGACTTTAAGCCAATGGAGATTTTTTTTTCAGAAAAGATAGTTATGGAATCATTCACTTGTTTTTCTGACCAACTCTATCACCCTTCTGCAATAGAATTAAATGGAAAAGATTTTGTCAAATAAAAGTTTTGTAATACTAACGGCTCTTTGGCAATCCATAAAGTATGACTAAGCTCTTTAAAGGAGAAGGACATGGCAACACACTCCAATAGTCTTGCCTAGAGAATCCTGTGGACAGAGAAGCCTGGTGGGCTGCTGTCCATGGGGTCGCACAGAGTTGGACACGACTGAAGCGATTTAGCATGCATGCATGCATTGGAGAAGGAAATGGCGACCCACTCCAGTATTCTTGCCTGGAGAATCCCAGGGACAGAGGAGCCTGGTGGGCTGCTGTCTATGGGGTCACAAAGAGTCAGACACGACTGAAGCAACTTAGCAGCAGCAGCAGCAGCAAGCTCCTTAAAAACATTATAAGAAGGAGCATTATGAAGCAGGAATTAAATACATGGGCAATGTTGGGAAGAAGCATTAGCAGTGATGACTGAGTCACTGACATCACATGGTTGTGAGCAGCGTGGACATTGGTGGTGCTCTGAGTAGTATGTGTCTACCCTTACCCCTGAGAAAAGTTGTAAAATTTGAGAGGACGAATTCAGGCTGAGGACCTAAAGCCTTAATATGTAGTGAAAGCTATATGTATGTATACACACACACACACACACACACACACACACACATACTTTTAAATCATTGAATTACTTATTTATTACCTTTTTTTATTTTTTTACTGAATCCAGGTGACTAGTTGAAGTGGGTAATGTGGTTTATGCAAAAACCAGGAAACATATTGAATCTATAAAAGAGTAAATGCTAGAAATGATAGTGATAATAGAATGATCCTCTCTCCCTGAGAAAGTTATTGTGTTGGATTTAAACTGAACCATGGAAGATGGGATAATTTACATTAAATTTGATTAATTCTGGCCATGGTATATGCTTGCAATGATAGATAGAGGTACAGTTATGGAGTAATTATTTGATGTTATTGGTAAAATAGCTTTACCAGTGTATCTGAAATTCTTGAATCTTCTCTAAATCAGTTTCCCAGAAATTTTGTTAGGAATTAATGCATAATAATTCAAACCAAGGCAAAGCAATGCTTTATGAAGATAGGTTTGGTTCTGTTGAAAACTCTATAATCTTATTTATGGCCTCAATATTCTATACTCAGAGTACAATGATAGGTCTGCAGTGTGTATTTTAAGCTCTAAGTATAAACCTAAGTTTCAAATCATACTTCTCTATTGCTTGAAAAGGCCACATCCTTTAGGGCTAGAAGTTAAGAAGCATAAAGTGGAGAGTGCTTAGTCTTTGCTGATTATTTATATGCCTTCCTCTGAGCCATCAGTTATTAAATATATGTGGCCCAATTATGATGATAGAAGTCAACTCATTAATTTTTCTCCTGTGGTGTGGTGTGCAAGGAAGCATGGATATAAAGTGGTGAGGACACTCTTCTCTTTGAAGCAAACTGATGGGTAAATTTTGGATAGCTGTAAAGTTTTAGAAGATCTTTGCAAGGTAGATTGTGTGAGGAAATGTGTACGAATGTGGAAAGTCCAGGACAGTTTCTGGGAGAGAGTGAATATCACAGAGAACTCTTTTTTGATCATTTTACATATCTGTTAATACTATAAAATACTGTAGCAGTGAAATGATGCACATCCTTTTTCCTGCTCTTATATGCCTTAGGAAAAGTCTAGAGGTAAATAAACTTGTCAGAAGACAATGGAATTAGTTCCATTATGAGAAGCATGATATCTGTAGAAAGAAAATTAAACAAAAAAGATCAACAGTGTATCAAAAAATGCTCATTGAAATGGAGCAATACATGAGAGTTTAATCTTTCTTGATCTAGAGGAAGTATACTATTGTTAGCAAAATAAGTGGCATTATTTAAGGCTTCTAATGGACAGTTCTATATAGCATGAGCATTATTTTCTCTAGCTATAGGTTGGTGCTTCACTTCTTCCCTATTTTTTAGATATATAAAAAAATTAAGTCACACAGAAGTTAAACTTGTACAGATCATACAATTAGTAGTAGAGCTGGCATTCTCAAGGAGTCAGCTATCATTTAAGAAAAGATTAACAGGAAAAAGATATAAAAATGTGGCAAGCTATCACAAGAACAGGAGAGAAGATCTATTTAACAATTGTTCTTCATATCATAATTTGTACTTAGACTTTCCACACTTAATTATATGGATTGCCAATGTGCTGTTGTGGCTCAGATGGTAAATAATCTGCCTGCAATGCAGGAGACCTGGGTTTGATCCCTGGGTCAGGAAGGTCCCCTGGAAAAGGGAATGAGAATCCACTCCAGTATTCTTGCCTGGAGAATTCCACAGACAGAAGAGCTTGGCGGGCTACAATCCATGGGATCACATAGAGTTGGACATGAATGAGTGACCAACATTCTCTCTCTCTCCAGTGTTAGAATCCTAAATCTCTGTGTTATATGGCATACTCAGAATAAATAAATGAGTAACTAATATGTACTTTCGGTTTCTGATAACAAAGTTTTTCCACATTTAATGTAGAAATGAAAATGAGTCACTGGAGGATGATAAATTTTAGAGATCTTTGTTACAAGGGAATTAGGTTCAGTTAGTCATATTTTAAAAATATGTTTCAGAGTCTAGTATGACATTCATTACATAGAGTGGTGCTCTGTTACTTTGGAAAGTAATAACAATAGAGTGGGCTTGAGAATATGGAATGAAAAATGTCCCAGAGCTGTGCTAAAAAGCAGTTTAAATGAATAATCTGATGTGTACTTTTCTAGCCATACAGCTTACAAAGCAGAACTTAGAGCTTTCTTCTGAAACTTTGAGGTGGTTCAGACTAACATTTTAGAAAATTGGTGTACAAATGGCGATAGCTATTGTCTCAATATTTGATGAACAGACAGAAACATAAAATCGGCTATTAGCCTAAAGCTTAAATAATTTTTAGGAAGGGGAAAACTAACTGAAACTAGCCAATTGCTTTCCATTTGAGATGGGTGCCCTGGGTTCTGATTAAACTCCTTTGTGGTAACTTTGAGACATACGTTCAACTGACCTTTAGAAAATGGAGAAAAGAGAGGCAGGACAGATTTGTATAAAACCACCGTCAGAGTTTTACTCAGCAAAACTTTCTCCAGGATAGTCAACCAGAACAAATCATCACATACATTTCATAGAAATTGAAGCCTAACTCGGAGAAGGACAGAAGCATTCTTCCATAATGTTGGGAATGGTGTGCAACTCATTCCAATAAGCCATCAGCTGGGTCTGGATTGTGGTGACAAAGATTGTGAGAAGGAGCTGATTCCAGGCTGAATGGAAAGGCTGGGAGTGGAGAGGACTGAGGGTGAGCCTGAATAGGTTAGTAGAGAGAGACCAAGAGTACAGAGGATCAATCCAAATCAGATACGTTATGAGACCTGAGACCCGCTGGAGCACGTGGGCAATATTCAGAAGACAAAAGGTGAACTTTGTCCCAAGGTCCAAGTCAGGGAGGAATCTATGGGCAGGGGAGTGTAAAGCCGAGGTCCCCAACCTCAAGGATCTAATGCTTGATGATCTGAGGTGCAACTGTGATAATAGTAATAGAAATAAAGGTCACAGTAAATGTAATGTGTTCAAGTCATCCCAAAACCATCTCCTGCGCCCCAGGACATGGAAAAATTGTCATCCCCAAAACTCATCCCTGTGCCAAAAAGGTTGGGGACCTCTGGTGTAAAGAGCATTTCTCCCTCAGAGGCTGCTTTTCACTCTTCAGAGAATAAGCTATAATTCAAGAACTGTTGGGTTAAGCTATAAGAAAAGAACGGATCTGGTGTAGTTCATGCTGTTGAAGCCAGTGGTGAATATAGATCTATAAACATAGAATTACCATATAATGCGTTAAACAGAGACATTATGATATAGTGGCAAGGAAATAGTTTTGACCTTTCGTTTGATTCTTATTTCTGCCACTCCTGGCCAAGTTAATCTTGAGGGATTATTTATTTTTTAAACTTCTATTTCTACGTCTTTAAAAGGGGTTAATAGCATTACTGATGTTGTTGGGCTGTTGTTGTGGATCAGTATGTTGAAGATTATCAAACTCTTCTAATTCACTAGGAAAAAGATTAGACAATGCTAAAGGTAAAAGTAAATACTGTGGAAGACTGATGGCATCAATAATGTTTGAAATAATGTGAGAGTGAAATTACACTATTGAAACATTAATTTGATAATTGTTACTCTCCTTTGGAAAACGAAATCTTTTAGAGAAATGATAATGTCTGATTATTTTTTCCTAAAATTTGATGAGTGAATTAATCATCATTGCTAAATTTTTATGCTGTGCTTTCAATCCATGAGTTCTTCTAAATGATGACATTTTTAAAATAAATAAATAAATAAATAAATGATGACAGGAAGTATCAACCCTTTTGTTTATTTAAATATTTGAGTATCATGAGGTAAAAGAACTCAAAAATGAAGTAATGATTAATACTGATAATTAATTTTAATATCTAATATGTATGCTTGCATTTAGTGTGCTAAGATAACATGTACTTGTTCATTTGACTGATTTCTAAAGGAAAAGTTCCAGCACAAACCATGCTTTGATGAAAATAACAGTGAATGTCAGTAATATTTAAAGCTACTCAGAATGCATATTACAACCCACCTCAGTCTGTAAAAACAAATGGAATTAAAATAGAGTAGGACCCAGTAATTTAATACTAAATTATTCATTTCATATATAATTCATTGAAAAATACATGCATGGGCAAAGTTGGATTCAACCTGAACACTGAATGACTTGACTGTACAACTTGGTTTTGGGTTCCTAGGGTCACAGAACAGGTTTCCTAGTAATAAGGGTAATTCTGGAATAAGTGTATCTGTTTCTCGTAACTCTCCTAAAAATCAAAATGCATTCGTAATATGTTGTCCTGGATTATCATTTGAGTTTGGGAAAACATAATAGTACTCATAATTGTTTTCTAAACATTTTAGAAAATAAAGATGGAATAAAAACACAGAAAACTCCTGGCAGCACTAAGAGCAAACCAATGTGCTGTAACTGCTGCTTCATCACTCATCCCTATTAGGCAAGTTAATTTTTCTCCTTGTGGCCCATAGAAGTAAACTAATTTTCATGATTGTGTTTCTTGCACATTTTATATATTTTCCTACTTCTCAATTTTCTCATTTCATTAAAACTTTAAAGCCTTACAAATTTCTACTTTATAAAAAAAATATACTGTGAAATCAGACATGATATATAGTCTGGGCAAGTATTTACTTGATTAGGAAATGTCAGTCCAAGCTTCTCTTTACAGAGTAATTTTGAGAAAACCAGAAGGTGCTATCTTAGGACTAATATATTCTATAGTCTTACCAAGGGCAAAAAGTCAAGTTTTAGACACTCACCAAGAAGTTTAGACAATTCAAACACCAGAGTGTTGAAACAATTAAATATTTTAATTTGCTATATTTAGCAACTATAGATTTTTGCAATAAATTAAATATCTAGTTCATGCTAAATAGATGGACAAAATTTTTAAATGGCTATAAATTCACTAAATAGAACAGATTAAAATATTGATATATTTAATATACTGAATTTGATAATAGCTATACTAGAAAAAAAACAAATGAGTTTATTCCAATATTCACAGTAGAAGCCAATATAATTAATATGGTTATATTTTATTAGCACTTTAGAAGAAATGCTGCAAAAATGCAAACATTTTGTGGTAATGATTTTTGTGCTTTTGATTTTCAAAAAATGTGTGTAAGCCCATTGTGTATCCATTATCATATTTTAATTACTTAGAATAAAAGAATATAATTTCTTATTATTTAACTCATGTTTTTTCAAAAAAACATTTACTAGTATTATAAAATATCAAATCATTTAAAAATGTTGAGGTCTTATGGAATGAACCCATATATATCTAAGATAAAGAGTATTGTCAAGGATACCTCTTAGGTTAGGATGATGCTTTTGAATTATTGTGCATACAAAAATTATATATCAACTTTGAAATAGATTAGTTATAAACACTTGCTTATCTGTTTGAATCTTTTCATTTTTTAAAGTTCATTTATATATTTTACAATTTTAAGACACATACATTGATAACTTATGTAAAATATACAAATCAACTCATGAATTGCTTATGTGGTTAAAAAAAAACTTTAAAGAACTTTCACCTCATTTTAACTAAAATACATTTCATTTTACTTTACTCTTCCAAACTTACTTCTGTGTCAGCTATGTAAATAAACAACTGCATACTAATGTTGGAATCAATGAGGGTTTTTCAATAAATTAATAAGCCATTACTGTTCCTTTAAACTGACTTACAATCAACTTAGACATATTTTCAGTCATTCCATAACTAACATTTTAATTTTATTTTAATCATGTTGAACACAAAGTCTTGTTATCTACCTTTGATTTGTTTTTCCACAGGAAAATTATTATTGCTAATTGTTACTAGTTTTATTTGTAATTGCTGCTAGTTTACTATAGAGTCTCCAGATACTTTATTCAGTTTCCCTGAAATTCTAAACAATTCACTATGGACATAACTTGATATAATGGAGTTAAATATAGTACTTTGAAAATGAGATTAGTTTCTGACAGAACATGGCCCTTAAAATAAATATGGGTCAGCTTTTCTCAGTGTTAATATGTAATGGGTCAACTTTTCTTATGATATAGTGTAAATTGATCTTTCCAAAGTGTTTTTATTTGCTGCTACTGTCTCAGTGGGTCTGTAGATTAGTAGTTATCTTTAGTGGTACCCATGCAACAAAAATTGATCTGCTTTTGCTCAATTAGCTCATAGATGGTATAAGGTGAGCAGGTATTACAACTGTTTCATTGATGTGGAGCATACTTCTAGCATAATAATGTTTCAAATGTATATTCTTGATTGTGAAGATAATAAATCTTTACAAATGCTAATTAGCAAATAAATATACCAGGTGGATAGTGGCTCTGGGTTTTCTGTATTATTTTATTGCTTGTAGTTTCAGGAAAACATTTAATCACTGAAGAGTTATATTTCAGGTTAGAGGAGAATGGAATGACAAATTTAGTAATTTTAAATGCAGGAGTTAAGAATTATATTTCAAGTTAGAAAAAAATGGAATGGCAAATTTAGTAATTTTAAATACAGAATTTACATAATATGTAGCTTTAGAATTTAGTCACTATGAGGGAAGATGATCATAATCTGTGCATATTTCATTTTTGAACTTTACTGTTTTAATTTTGGTGAATACTATGTATTTTTGAATTTTGTCATTTTAGGTCATTAAAAATATAAATCTTAAATTTATATCATGGTTTTAGATAAAATGATTTAAATTGTTGTTTGATGAAATGGCTAATTCATGTTGATATTGATATACAAGCAGTAATTTTCTTACCTTTTAGAGGAATTTTAAGAAAGATACTACTATATCATAGTTTGGAATCTTGATTACTTATTTTTTTTTTATTGGTTGCAAATTTTATGTTCAGGGTTATGCTTTTATTCTCTGAGAGTCTTGGTGTGTTAGAACCTGGTGCCCACTGTTATATTTTTTTTAAAAATCTACTTTAAACTCCTCACTACATAATCTCCAGGGCTGAAGTGCTATCTCTGAATTATTGTTCACTTGTTTGCACTATGACAGAATTTACAGCCCCAAACCATCATGTGAAAGTGAGAAATAACATCTGAATCTACATTCAGTCTGGGGCCCTTTGCCTTGTGTCCCAGAGGTTTATCCAAGCCTGGGGTGGATTTATTATCCTCTTCCTTCTTGATGGGACAGCTTATAGACTAATACAAAGATGGGCACACACCTAAGGGGGAAATTCCACACACGTGCTTTGATCTCTTTGTTTTGTGGTTGTTAAAAATTCCATCTATCAAGATGAGCTAGATATATGCGTCTCAAACTTTAGCATGCCTCAGTATCACATGGAGAGACGGGTAAGACACAGATAATTTAGCTCTAACCCCCAGAGATTCTAATTCAGTAGGTGTAGGGTTAAGTTTCTTAAGCTCAAAGGGATTGCTGATGTTGCCTGTTCATAGACCGCTTTGAGTAGCACTGATGTGGATAATGTTAACCAAGCAGAGATATCAACCAAATGTATAAAACTTTGAGGAAAATAAATTACATTTATTAATTAGGCACACAGAAGCATCTTCCACATGTTTGAATGATAATAATTAGCAGAACTTTAAGTGTTCAAATTTGGTGGTAATTATGCTGAATGTCTATTTTGTTTCATAAAAATTTTACATTAAAATAATCCTGTGAGAGTCTTAATTCCCAAAGCTCACTGGATTAGTTTAAGCATCAAAATGAAAGCTGCTTCTTTGATCACTTATCAAAGAAAAATAATAACATGCAAGTTATTGATTATTTTTAAAATATTTTTAAAAATTATTTTTGATGCATACATTGAAAATTTTGGTTAATGTCCTTGGTGGTGTGAAGTATTATCAATAAAATTTACATTTAAGTAAATGTTTAACATTAAGAGATGATTTTAAAAATTATTTTCTAATTAATTTATCACAGATGTTACTGATAAAAAAGAGGTTAGCTTTATGTCAAACTTTACCACTTGCTAGCTTATTATTGGTGTGCTTCATCTTATAAATTCCATTTGCAAATAAAATCTTACAAGATACTTGAATAATCAATTTTGGGTTCCAGTGATGGTGAGCCGTCTTGTTGCAGGTTGTCAGCATTAACAAGAAGGAGCAGAAAACATGGATGCTACTTTAATAAATACATTTAGTTAACATGCGTTTGAAAATCAAGCCAAACAGGGAGCACTCAAGGGGCCCAGAATCCTGCAAAGAAGGGAAGCTGAGATGGGAGTCCAGCATTCAGAGTTATTTTCCAGGTAATTGCTAATTTGTAAGTGATAGTTACTAGACTAGAAAACAAAAGCAGAGCTTCTGATCTTCCAGGGCTATGGTATGTACCAAGCATCCCAAGGAGGAGCGGTGATAAATACCCAAAGTTTCCACTTGAAGCATTGAAGGGCCCACATTGAATATAGGGGGTGTGCTAGGCAGAGTTTTAAGAAGGCTCCATGACTCGGCAAAATTCTAAGGTAGCCTGAATGGTGCACATCCTTGGATCAACCCCCTTGTCTTGAGGGTTAGAGGAACTCCGAATATGAGCTATCACCCGGTGATTAGATTTACCTGTGATTAATTAGAAAAAGGTGAAGAGAATTTGCAGCTGATTTTGAGTTAATCACGTGGAAACTTTAGGCCCTTCCTAGTCAGAGACATTCTTCTACAGGCCTTGAAGTTCAAAGCAGCCATGTTTTGAGGGCTCCTTGGCCTCTAGAAATTAAGAACCACAGGCAAGAAAGCGGGGACTTTATTCTTATAACTGCAAAACACTCAGTTTTGTCTACCATCGTGTGAGCTTAGAGAAGGATCTTAAATTCCAGAAAGGAACATGGCCTGACTAGCAAACTTAATTTCAGCCTTTTGAGGCCCTGAGCAGTTGGCATAGTTCTACTTTTCCCTGGACCACTGAGCCGCTGGAGACTGTGAGAATCTTCAAAGGTCAGATGAAAGGTTTTGTTTAAGTAATTTATATTAGAGCTTTTCATTTCTAAACGTTGTATTCCCCAATTGTGTTAATGTTATATCCTGAATTGAGGTTTTTAGAATGGACTCTGCCTGAAGAGATTTGTACTTTGTTTCTTTGAAAAGGATTTTGTTTACCTAGGAAAAGCTCTATGAAAAAAAATTTGCCAAATTCTTAACATTTGATGCTATAGTGCCTATATTAGGTGTAGGATTAGAAAGTGCTGGATGGATGGGAAAAAGCAAAGAAAACCCTAGCATTTTCTTTATGCTCTTTTATACTTTTTTTTGTTTCAGGCTTGTTTACTCTTCAGTTTCTTGCACCCTGATATCTGATACTCACATTAGAGCCAAAAATTACCTTCCATATGCAGTCCTGAGGAAATCCATTACTAACTATAGCCTCACCTAGACTTAATGATGGTGGGGAATTCATTCTGTGTTCAGTGAAAAGAAAGAACCTTCATGTTACCTCTTCCTCCATATGCACTTCTTCAGTGCTTCCAGATTCAAATCAGTTTCATCAAATTTTGGTCTCCTGATGTCCAACCTCAGCTTATAATTTACTTCATTATTCTTTATTAGAATTTTATATTTGGTAGAGTATAATCCAGAATCTTTCTCTCAAGAGAGAATGAAGTCTACTCATTTTATCCCCCTTTAGGGAAATTAGGTTTACTCATTATCTTGCAAAAGAAATGCCATATTATTTTTCTATCCGACCTTAGTATATTATTACTTGTGCTGAAAATTTATCCCTATTTGGGGTCAATTTTCTAGTTGTTTTTTTCTGAAACTTTTTATCTAACAGTTACCTGTTATCTACCTGACTAAATATACCTATTAAAAAATATGTAATTTCCCTCTATTGGCACATGTATGAAATAGAAAAACAACATGCACATACTATGTACAGAAAAATGTTTATCCAATCTTTATTTATACCAGGAAACAAGTGTTCATGTATGTCAGCACAGAAAATTTAAAAAGGAAGATAATAGGTACTGCTTTTCTAACACCAGGGTTTGAGTGCTTCAATTTTTACAGTACTTTAAGATTTGCTGTACTAACTTAAAATATAAATTATGCCATCAAAAGAAATCTAACTTAGTAGATTTAAGCATTTTATTTTCAAGTTATGAGTGGAGAATGAGGGAAAAAAATAATAAGATTACTTACTTCCTGATACTAGATAAGACCCAAGGCATGTCATCACTGATTAATTTTTTAAGAAATTCCTTTGCTGAAGTAGGGGTTTGCAGTTAATAAATGGGATTCAGCTATTTATAAAAGTACTAGGTATCTGTAAACTGTGGCTGTTGACATTACTATCTCCCCTTTTAACAATATCTCAGTGGTTTCTCAATATTCCTCTAAAAGAAAGCACAACTCTCAGTGAACAGCTTTCCTTATTCTGGATTTTAAAAACTAATTTTTTAAACATTTCTACTTGGAAACATGTTGCTCACTACACTAGTCACTCTGAGGCTTAAAGGAAATGAATAAAAGCTTAAATTTTAAAAAGATAATGTCTACAGGGAGGATTTTACTCAGATATTCTGAATTTTACTCATTACAATCAGGCTTTTTTCCTCCAGGTTTAGCTAGTTAGTGTCATGCTTTTGTACTCTACTCCCTGAGAAATAAATCCAATGTTGTTTATTTAAACTTTTAGATCTTTGTAGTCTCCCCAACAACTCACATAACAAAAAGCAAGTACCTGTTACTATGTAAATTCTGATGTGAAAAATGTGAAAATTTTAGATACAGCCCGAAGTGCCAACCAAAATGAAACTAATCGGTATCTATTTGTTTTGGCAGTTACCATTGGCAGATGTAGCAAATTAGATTATTCTTTGGCTTAGTATACATTGTTGGCCTCAAGTAAATAGAAAATTTACTGTCAGGTATTTCTCCAGCATAGATGAGTTTATTTGGGATAAGCAGAGAATTGTAGTTCAGAGTCTGCAACTAAGAAGTCATGAGCAAGTCCCCTCAGTATAAGGGAGGGAGAATCCTTTTATAGAGAAAAGAAAAAGGAAATCGAGAGGGCTATAGTAACCAGAGTTCAAAATTATATGGTCGCACTCTAGAGAAATACCTGACAGACAGACATGAAGCCCTTGAGAAACATATGCCTTTGAAGTAGAAATTTGAATATTATAACTATAAATTAGCTTACTACATTCTAAATAATTGTAGATGGCTCGCTCTCAATTTTCCATGAATAATTGTTCTTAGTTGCCAAGATTGGAAGCTGGGACAAAGTGAATGAAACAGAAATTCAGTTGTATATAGTATTATAGTATTGGGTATACAATAACGTAATATTGGATTATTCATTCATAAACAGAGAGACAATATTTACAGATTTAGTTTTTGAAATTTAAGTTTTTAGTGTTAGCCTCCTCAGAAGAGATTGGGCAGATTATCATTCTGCCAGATCCTTAAATCAACAATCAAGACAACCAGATAATTTGAATGACTTATATGAGACAATGAGAAAATTGAGTAACAGTAATAATTTCTACTTTTAAATGAGATGATAAATCAATAACTGAATGCTAAAGAAAGGAAATGAAAGTGAAGTTGCTCAGTCGTGTCCAACTCTTGACGACCCGATGGACTGTAGCCTACCAGGCTCCTCTGTCCATGGGATTTTCCAGGCAAGAATGCTGGAGTGGGTTGCCATTTCCTTCTGCAGGAGAACTTCCTGACCCAGGGATTGAACCCTGGTCTCCCATATTGTAGGCAGACACTTTATCATTTGAGCCACCAGGGAAGTCATGAATGCTAAAGGGTGTGATGTAAATGATCATTATTGAAAGGAAAAAGTCGTAAGTGAAGGGGAGGTTTTTCTTAACGTGCTAGAGTTTAAAGGATGAAGAAAATGTAGTTACTAAGAATTTTCTGAGAGTGTAGGAAAGTACAGACAGAGACTTGAAGGAATTGTATAATGTACTCATATCTGGCAGGATTATCACACACATAATAGAAGACTGATGGGGAACCCATGGTCTTGGGAAGAACAAAGAACGGTGTATACATAGGCAGCGTGGTATCCCATAAAAAGCACTACTAGGGATTCAGAGGCCTCCTTTTTTATTCATAAAGTGGGAATTGTTGATTCTGTTTAATAAAATGTTGTGAGTGCACTTTTAAAATTGTAAGTTATATGAATGTTATAATTATTATTGTTGCTTCCCTGGTGGCTCAGATGGTAAAGAATCCACCTGCAATGTGGGAGATCTGGGTTCGATCCCTGGGTGGGGAAGACCCACTGGAGGGGAGGGCATGGCAACCCCCTCCAGTATTCTTGCCGGGAGAATCCCATGGACAGAGGAGCCTGGTAGGCTACAATCCATGGTGTTGCAGCGAGTCAGACACGGTTAAGCATGCACATAATAGTTATTAAACGTGTATTGACTGTAAGCTGAAATTATATCCACGTGTACTTTTAACTTACCTTTATAAGTAGAAATGAGAAATGTGGAAGTACTAGTTTGGAATCTTACTGTGCTTTTTAAAAAACCATCAAAAGCTATTCTCTTCTTAAATAAATCATTGATTGCTATGATGATACTGTGTAAACTGAAGAACACTATCTGAGGAAATAACAAACATACTACTCTAATTATTATTCAAAGCTTTGTTATTTATAAATACTAAGGTGTTATTTGTGATAGTAGCATTCAGAAATCTACATAGTTTAAAAGTAATTTGGCAAGGATATAATGAGTAGTATTTTACTCCCCAGATGCACAAAACTCAACATGATATATATGACAAAAGTATTTAGAATTTCCTGCCAAGCAGGAGCAAAACCAGCACTTTTCTGAAATAATAGGATTAACTTTTTTCTCTAAATAACCATTTTTAATATTTTTGAATCTTACTCTGTTTGTATCTTGCCACTGCGAATTGACATGTACAATGTGGACTTCGATTCTTCATATGGAGGATTATAACTGCCTTCTGAAGTGCCGAAATGAGCTTTACTTAGGTTACATACTGCCTTCATATGCTAACTTGTATTTTTAGTACCTACAAGTGAAAATGAGGCTATTTGTTGACACTTGGCATTGTGTATGGCTCACATTTATGGCCCTGAAGTGTTTTTTTTTTTTTTTTTATCAGTGTACCTTTATCCCACTTTAGTTTTAATAGCAATACAAAGATATAATCATGCCATATTTCATTCTTTCCCTCTTGCAATTGAGGAAACTGCTGGTTAGAGAAATTATTGGGTTTTATAATTGCCACATATATTTTAAATGGGAAAACTGAAATTAGACTCAGGTTCTGATGTCATGCCTGGTGGTTTTTACTATGTATCTCTCTAATTTGTTATTAATATAATGAAATTGGAAGATTTTAGAGAATTAGATAACTGTGTAGTCAAGTGGAAGACCAAATAATGTATACTGATAAACCACTTTACGTTTGCAATATTTGTTCTATTGTTTCTGCATTTTTTAAAGTGAAGTATAATTGATTTACATTGTTAGTTTCTGGTGTACTGCAAAGTGATTATATATACATATATATATATACACACACATATATGCTTTTCCACTGAGGGTTATTACAAGATATTAAATGTAGTTCCCTGTGCTATATAGTAGGACCTTGTTGTTTATCTATATTATATAGTAGTGTGTGTCTGTAAGTCCCATTTCCCAATATATTATTTGCCCATCCTTTCCCTCTGGTAACATTAGTTTATTTTCTGTCTAAGGAGTCCATTGTGAATAAGTTCATTTGTAACATTTTTTTTAGTTTTCACACACAAGTGATATGACATTTTTCCTTTTCTGACTTAATTCACTTAGTGTGATAATCTCTAAGTCTATCTATATTGCTGCAAATGTCATTATTTTTTTTTCATTTATGGTCAAATACTAATCTGTTGCGTGTGTGTGTATGTGTTTGTGTGTTTGTGTATACATGTAAATATGTATTGGGCAGATTCTCATTGTGCCAGAAACTTACATATGTATACATGTATTGTTGTTATTCAATGGCCCAGTCATATCCAACTCTTTGCAACCCCATGGACTGCAACATGTCAGGCCTCTCTGTCCTTCATATCTCCTGAAGTTTGCCCAAGTTCATGTCCCTTGCATTGGTGATGCCATCCAGCCATCTCATCCTCTGTTGTCCTCTTCTCTTTCTGGCCTCAATCTTTCCCAGCATCAGACACTTTTCCAGTGAGTCAATTGTTCGCATCTCTTGACAAAAATACTGGAGTTTCAGCTTCAGCATCAGTCCTTCCAATGAGTATTCAGGGTTGATTTCTCTTAAGATTGACTGCTTTGATCTTCTTGCTGTCTGAGGGGCTCTCGGGAGTCTTCTCCAGCACCAGAGTTCAAAGGCATAAATTCTTCAGCGCTCCGCCGTCATTACAGTCCAGCTGTAACCATACGTGACCACTGGGAAGACCAGAGCCTTGACTTTTGTTGTCACCTTTGTTGGCAGAGTAATGTGTCTGCTTTTCAACCTACTGCCTAGGTTTGTCATAGCTTTCTGCCATAAAGCAAATGTCTTCTGATTTCATGGCTGCAGTCACCATCCACAGTAATTTTAGAGGCCAAGAAGAGGAAATCTGTCACTACTTCCACCTTTTCCCCTTCTATTTGCCATGAAGTAATGGGGCCGGATGTCATGATCTTAGTTTTTTAATATTTAGTTTCAAGCCAGCTCTTTCATTGTCTTGCTTCAGCCTCATCAAGTGGCTTTTCAGTTCCTCTTTGCTTTCTGTCACTAGAGTAGTAAAATCTGCATATCTGGGGTTGTCAATGTTTCTACCAGCTATCTTGATTCCAGCTTGTAACTCATCCAACTCGGCATTTCTCTTGATGTACTCAGTGTATAGATTAAACAAACGGGGTGACAGCAGACAGCCCTGTCATACTCCTTTCTCAATCTTGAACCAATCAGTTGTTCCATACATGTTCTAACTGTTGCTTTTTGACCCGCATACAGGTTTCTCAGGAGACAGATAAGATGGTCTGGTATCCCCAGCTCTTTAAGAGCTTTCTACAGTTTATACACAGTCAAAGGTTTTGGCACACTTGATGAAACAGAGGTAGATTTTTTTCAGGAATTCCATAGCTTTCCCTTTGATCCAGCAAATGTTGGCAATTTGATCTCTGGCTCCTCTTCCTTTTCTAAACCCAGCTTGGACATCTGGAAGTTCTTGGTTCACATAATGCTGAAGCCTAGTGTGCAAGATTTTAAGCATGACCATACTATCCTGGCAGATTTATGCAAGTGTCTGATGGTTATCACATTCTTTGGTACTACCCTTTTTGGGAATTGGGATGAGGATTGACCTTTTCCAGTCCTATGGCCACTGCTGGGTTCCAGATTTTCTGATTTATTGAATACAACACCTTGATGGCACCATCCTTTAGGGTTTTGAATAGTTTTGCTGAAATTCCATCGCATCCACTGGCTTTATTAATAGCAATGTTTCCTAAGGCACTTGACTTCACTCTCCAGAATGTCTGGCTCTGAGAGGTTGACCCCACCATCATAGTAATCCGGTTCATTTGGATCTTTTTGTACAGTTCTTCCTTGTAATCTTTCCATCTTGATCTCTTCAGCATCTACTAGATCTCTACTGTTTATGTCCTTTTTTGTGCCCATCTTTTGGCAGAATGTTCCCTTGATATCTCCAGTTTTCCTGAAGAGATCTCTAGTCTTTCCCTTTCTTTTGTTTCCCCTTAGTTTTATATACTGTTTATTGAAGAAGGCCTTCCTGTCTTTCTGTGCTGTTATTTGGAAATCTGTGTTTAGTTGGACATATCTTTTGCTTTCTCACTTGCTTTTTACTTCTTTCTTTAGCTATTTGTAAGGCCTCATCAGATAACCACTTTGTCTTCTTGCTTTTCCTTTTCTTTGGGATGGTTTTGTTCACTGCCTTCCATACAGTATTATTGACCTCTGTCCATAGTTCTTTAGGCGCACTGTTTACAAGTTCTAATCCCTTGAATCTATTTGTTACCTCCACTGCATATTCATAGGGGCTCTAAGTTGTGCCTGCCTTGCCTAGTGGTTTCCTGTACTTTGTTTAGTTTAAGCCTGAATTTTGCTATGAGAAGCTGCTGATCTGAGCCACAATAAGCTCCAGGTCTTGTGTTTGCTGACTGTAGACAGCTTCTCCATCTTTGGCTAAAAAGAATGTAATCAGTTTGATTTTGGTATTGGCCATTTGGTGATGTCCATGTGTAAAGTCATCTCTTGTGTTGTTGAAAAAAGGGTATTTGCTATGACTAATGCATTCTTTTGGCAGAATTCAGTTAGCCTTTGTCCTGCGTCATTTTATTCTCCAAGGCCAAACTTGCCTGTTACTCCAGGTATCTCGACTTCCTACTTTTGCATTCCAATCCCCAGTGATGAATAGAACATCTTTTTTTTTTTTTTTGGTATTCGTTCTAGGAGGTCTTCTAGGTATTCATAGAACTGATCAACTTTAGCTTCTTTGGCATAGGTGGCAGGGGCATAGACTTGGATTACTCTGATGTTGAACGGCTTGCCTTGGAAACAAACCAAGATCATTCTGTCATTTTTGATGTTGCACTCAAGTACTACATTTCACACTCTTGTTGATTATGAGGGCTACTCCATTACTTGTATGGGATTCTTGCCCACAGTAATAGATATAATGGTCATCTGAATTAATTTGCCATTCCATCCATTTTACTTCACTGATTTCTAAGATGTTGATGTACTCTTGAGAGTTCCTTGGACAGAAAGGAGATCCAACCAGTCCATCCTAAAGGAAATCAGTCCTGAATATTCATTGGAAGGACTTATGTTGAAGCTGAAGTTCCAATATTTTGGCCACCTGATGTGAAGAACTGACTCACAGGAAAAGACCCTGATGCTGGGAACAATCAAGGGCAAGAGGAGAAGGGGATGACAGAGGATGAGATGGTTGGATGGCATCACCGACTCAATGGACATGAGTTTGAGCAAGCTTTGGGAGTTGGTGATGGACAGGGAGGCCTGGTGTGCTGTAGTCCGTGGGGTCTCAAAGAGTCGGAGACGACCGAGTGACTGAACTGATGTTTATTCTTACCATCTCCTGCTTGACCAATTCCAATTTACCTTGACTGATGGACCTAATAGTCCAGGTTCCTATGCAATACTGTTCTTTGCAACATGAGATTTTGCTTTCATCACCAGACACATCCACAACTGACAACAAATCTTTTAATTCATCTGTTAATGTATGCTTCAGTTACTTCCATGTCTTGGCCATTGTAAATAGTGCTTCTGTGAACATTGGGGTGCATGTATATGGAGTTTTCATCTTTTCTGGACATGTGCCCAGGAGATGGATTGCTGGGTCATATGGTAACTCTATTTTTAGTTTTTAAAGGAACTTCCATACTGTTCTCCATAGTGGTTGCTGTTATATTCCTATGAATAATGTAGGAGAGTTCCCTTTTCTCCTCACCCTCTTCAAGTGTCTTCTAATTTCATGGCAGCAGTCACCATCTGTAGTGATTTGTAGCCCGAGAATAATAGAGGCTGTCACTGCTGCCATTTTCTCCCCATCTATTTGCCATGAAGTGATAAGCTAGTGGAGGTGATGGAATTCCAGTTGAGCTATTTCAAATCCTGAAAGATGATGCTGTGAAAGTGCTGCACTCAATATGCCAGCAAATTTGGAAAACTCAGCAGTGGCCACAGGACTGGAAAAGGTCAGTTTTCATTCCAATCCCAAAGAAAGGCAATGCCAAAGAATGCTCAAACTACCACACAATTGCACTCATCTCACATGCTAGTAAAGTAATGCTCAAAATTCTCCAAGCCAGGCTTCAGCAATATGTGAACTGTGAAATCCAGATGTTCAAGCTGGTTTTAGAAAAGGCAGAGGAACCATAGATCAAATTGCCAACATCTGCTGGATCATGGGAAAAGCAAGAGAGTTTCAGAAAAACATCTATTTCTGCTTTATTGATTATGCCAAAGCCTTTGACTGTGTGGATCAAAATAAACTGGAAAATTCTGAAAGAGATGGGCATACCAGACCACCTGATCTGCTTCTTGGGAAATTTGTATGCAGGTCAGGAAGCAACAGTTAGAACTGGACATGGAACAACAGACTGGTCCCAAATAGGAAAAGGAGGACGTCAAGGCTGTATATTGTCACCCTGCTTATTTAACCTATATGCAGAGTACATCATGAGAAATGCTGGACTGCAAGAAACACAAGCTGGAATCAAGATTGCTGGGAGAAATATCAATAACCTCAGATATGCAGATGACACCACCCTTATGGCAGAAAGTGAAGAGGAACTCAAAAGCCTCTTGATGAAAGTGGACAGTGAAAAAGTTGGCTTAAAGCTCAACATTCAGAAAACGAAGATCATGGCATCTGGTCCCATCACTTCATGGGAAATAGATGGGGAAACAGTGGAAATGGTGTCAGACTTTATCTTTTTGGGCTCCAAAATCACTGCAGATGGTGACTGCAGCCATGAAATTAAAAGACGCTTACTCCTTGGAAGGAAAGTTATGACCAACCTAGACAGCGTATTGAAAAGCAGAGACATTACACTGCCAACAAAGGTTCGTCTAGTCAAGGCTATGGTTTTTCCTGTGGTCATGTATGGATGTGAGAGTTGGACTGTGAAGAAGGCTGAGCGCTGAAGAATTGATGCTTTTGAAGTGTGGTGTTGGAGAAGACTCTTGAGAGTCCCTTGGACTGCAAGGAGATCCAACCAGTCCATTCTGAAGGAGATCAGCCCTGGGATTTCTTTGGAAGGAAGGATGCTAAAGCTGAAACTCCAGTACTTTGGCCACCTCATGCGAAGAGTTGACTCATTGGAAAAGACTCTGATGCTGGGAGGGATTGGGGGTAGAAGGAGAAGGGGACGACAGAGGATGAGATGGCTGGATGGCATCACCGACTCGATGGCCGTGAGTCTGGGTGAACTCTGGGAGTTGGTGATGGACAGGGAGGCCTGGCGTGCTGCGATTCATGGGGTCACAAAGAGTCGGACACGACTGAGCAACTGAGCTGAACTGAACTGATAGGACCAGATGCCATGATGTTCGTTTTTTGAATGTTGAGTTTTAAGCCAGCTGTTTTGTTTTACTCTCCTCTTTCATGTTCATCAAGAGGCTCTTTGGTTCCTCTTCACTGGACTTCCTCCTTCCTGGACTGCCAGGGAAGCCTCTTATTTGTATAATTTTTGAGGATTGTCATCCTGACTGCTGTGAAGTAGTGCCTCATTGAGTTTTGACTTGCATTCCTCTAATAGTTCGTGATGCTGAGCATCTTTTCACATGCCTGTTGAAGATCTGGATTTTTCTTCAGAGAAATATCTACTTAGGTCTTCTGCCTGTTTTTTGATTGGGTTGTTTTTTTCTTGTTATTGAGATGTTTGAGCTGTTTTTTATGTTTTGGAACTTGCACTCTATTTATCACATTGTTGGCAAAAATTTCCTCCCATTCTGTAAGTTATCTTTTTCTATTTTTATATATAAGTATCCAAAGGTGATAACAACCTGAGCACTGTCCTTTTGGAGATCTCTGGTACAGTTCCAGTTATAAATTCATAATCCTGGGAAATATATGAGTGAAAGTTTTTTTTACATTTTCATTTGTTTTGCATTTATTGTTTAGAATTTATTCTCTCCTATAAACCTGCTCACAACTATAAGGGGAAAAAAATGGATTTGTAAAATGTGTTAGCCCTTCCCCAGCAACCTAGCCATAGCTGATTTGCCACACATTACAAGCTGGGCCAGTCAGATTTCTTTCAGAAATTTAGAATTGCAATTCTCTGATGTTAATCTCTATAGTCACTCAAACTAAAGTAATATAAACTCATAATGCAAAGGTTCAGCTTTGCTTGGCCTATGTGTATAAAAAAGCAGAGAAATTCAACCCATAGAGGGAGTGAGGAGAGGGGGAAATTCCAGGACAAAACCAAACAAACAAACGAAAAAAACCCAAAACAGATATATGGAGAATAGCATGATTAAGAGATTAAATATCCTCAGAAAAATAAATGTCCAGGTTGCAAACATCTTCCCCCCACCCCCCCCGACTCTAGTTTCCAGGATCTTGGCTGAACTTTTGCTCTTGCCTTCCCTGTGTTGCACCTATATTGTCTGTTCATTTATTTTGCTTCATTCTTACAACACTAAGAACCTTGTGTGTGTGTGTTAGTGTCTCAGTCATGTCCAACTCTTTGTGACCCCACAGGCTTCTCTGTCCATGGGATTCTCCAGGCAAGAATACTGGAGTGGATTGCTGTTCCTTTCTCCAGAGGATCTTCCCGACCAGGAATCAAACCCTGGTCTCTGGCATTGCAGGCAGATTCTTTACCATTTAGGCTACAAAATAGGCTACAGGTTACTGTTTAGACCTCAAGAACTTTGACTAAGACATAAATCAAAGATTTTGTGCCTTATGACCCAGCAATCCCACTGCTGGGCATACACACTGAGGAAACCAGAATTGAAAGAGACATGTGTATCCCAATGTTCATCACAGCACTGTTTATAATAGTCAGGACATGGAAGCAACCTAGATGCCCATCAGCAGATGAATGGATAAGAAAGCTGTGGTACATATACACAATGGAGTATTACTCAGCCATTAAAAAGAATACATTTGAATCAGTTCTAATGAGGTGGATGAAACTGGAGCCTATTATACAGAGTGAAGTAAGCCAGAAAGAAAAACACCAATACAGTATACTAATGCATATATATGGAATTTAAAAAGATGGTAATGATAACCCTGTATGTGAGACAGTGAAAGAGACACAGATGTGTAGAACAGTCTTTTGGACTCTGTGGGAGAGGGAGAGGGTGGGATGATTTGGGAGAATGGCATTGAAACATGTATAATATCATATGTGAAATGAATTGCCAGTCCAGGTTCGATGCAGGATACAGGATGCTCGGGGCTGGTGCCCTGGGATGACCCAGAGGGATGGTACGAGGAGGGAGGTGGGAGGGGGGTTTAGGATGGGGAACACGTGTACACCCATGGCGGATTCATGTTGATGTATGGCAAAACCAATATAATATTTTAAAGTAATTAGCCTCCAATTAAAATAAATAAATTTAAATTTAAGAAAAAGATGTAAAGATTAAGATTTTGTCTTTTAAAAAATTTTTAAAAAATATTTAAGTCTATTTGCTTTTTAAAATATGAGACTGGTAAATCTTTGAAGAACCTTGACTAAGACATAAAGATTTACCAGTCTCATATTTTAAAAAGCAAATAGACTTTTAAATATTTTAATCTTGTTTAATATTTTACTTTGCTGTAGAAATAAATTTATTTTCATATTTTAAAATACATTTTTAATAAGAAAATTGCTTGTAACCCCACCATCTGGAAGTAGCTTCTGGTAATGTTTGATATATTTCATTGTAATCTGTATATGCCAGCATGTACTTGAGCACGCACACATATACACACTGAATCATAATCAACAGCAAGCATAGTTTTGGTTTGCTATTTTTATTTAACAAAATGATATTTGGGGGTGGTTTTTATTTACTGTAACACCATTTAATGAACCATTTCCTGTTTATGATCATTCTGTTTTTTAATTAAAAAATATTAATTGTAGTTTCTTTGGTTCTTTGATTTTTTTTCTTATTCAGCAAATCTATATTAAGTGTCCACCATATATCAAATATCTTTGATACAATTAGCTCATAAGATATGTTTCCTTACCTTAAGGAAATTAGAGCCTTAATGTAAAAGAGCAATATATTCATCAAATTTAGATCAGTCAGTTCTTTGAGGGAAAAGAGGTTAAGTGCTTGTTAGTGGGAAATTGGATTTTGGACTGAATATTGACATATGAATAAATATCTAGAGAAAAGGGTACATGTGAAGCAGCAAGAGTTAAATTAGAAAAGCAAGCAGGGCACAGATCATGGTGAAGGGAGACTTACTTCCCATTATATAAGAAATGGATAAAACTGATAGTTTCAAGGAGGAGGGGTAGCTTGGGAGATTTGCATTTTCAATTGATTATATGGCAGCAGAAGATGGATTGCTCAGGTGTAAAACTTGATGTGAGGAAGCTACTGGAAGTGAGAAATCTACTGAAATAATCTATGTAGAAAATGAGATCCAATATCACTATATTAGGAATGGAGAGAGATTAAGTTATAGATATATTGAAAAGATAGTTTATGGTATTTGATGACTGGTGGGCTGTCAAAAAGTGAAGAGTGAGGAGAATCCCAGATTATTCTGTCTTCTGGCTTGCTATGATTATTTGTTACATAGAATACAAGAGAAGGGGCAGGTTAGCAAAAGATTATGAGTATTAATTTAGATATATTTGTCTTGAATTTCCTATTGGACATCTAAGTAGAGATCATCAGTACTCAGCTACTGCGCTAGTCAGTTCAGGCTGACTATGAAACATACCATAGGTTTGTGGTTTAAACAATAGAAATGTATTTCTCATAGTTCTAGGGGCTGAAAGTCCAAGATCATGATGCCATCATGGTCAGGTTCTGGTGACAGCTCTCCTCCTGGCCTGCAATGGTCCCTTTCTGTCCTCACATGGTGGAGAGAGAGAAGGCAAACTCTTTCACTCCCTCTTCATCTAAGGCCACAGTCCTCTCTGATTAGAGCCCAGCCTTTATTACCTCATTTTACCATAATTTATCTCCTAAAGATCCTATCTCCAGATACTGTCATCTTGGGGCTTACGGCTTTAGCATATTAATTTGGGTGTGACACAATGTAGTGCTTAGATGCTAGAAATAAACCTGAAATTTAACTTTTTGTAAGTGGAGAGATAGTTGAGTTTGCCTTATGAGAATAGATCAGAGAAGGCAATGGCAACCCACTCCAGTACTCTTGCCTGGAAAATCCCATGGATGGAGGGGCCTGGTGGGCTGCAGTCTATGGGGTCACTAGGAGTCGTACACGACTGAGTGACTTCACTTTATTTTTTCACTTTCATGCATTGGAGAAGGAAATGGCAACCCACTCCAATGTTCTTGCCTGGAGAATCCTAGGGATGGGGGAGCCTGGTGGGCTGCCGTCTATGGGGTCGCACAGAGTCGGACATGACTGAAACGACGCAGCAGCAGCAGCAGCATGAGAATAGATGAGTCTGCCCAGATTGGGCATTCAGAATAAGAAAGGAAATGGATCAAGAACTCAAAGATTCATGAATCTTGCTTTCTATGATTTTGTTACATTGTCTGTAATGAACAATGTTATCAGCACAGCATTAAACTTGCCTACTTTGTAGAATGTTGTTGATGTCTACTCTTCCATAATCAGTATATAACAAATGTAATGTTAGATCTTTAAAAAAAGATCCTTGATTAAAATTTGCATGGGATTAGTAGAGGCTGATTATTAAGTAGACAGACTTATATCTAAGTGAAGAAAATCTATCACAGATAAGTCCCCCTGCAGATACTAAACCATGATGGTTCTCTATTTGTAGTCATTCAAATGATACATGAGATCTATAACTCATGAGCTGAGAACTGTTCAGCATGAACTTTCCAGAAAGAAGTAAATATTTTAAAAAAGAATTGCTGTTTTCAGAAGGAAATATATTGAGAATGTTGACAGCTTAACGTTATTAGTATTAAGAAAAAATTTTAGGAAAAGATTTATAAAAGAAATTCTGTATAATATTAGAAATATAATGAGGGAATATATATGTAGGAAATGGGAATCTGTCCCAGATATTCCACAGAACAGTTTGACAACAGCATTTCCATAAACTTAAATTGAACATTATTTTGAATTAAAAAAATAAGAAATTAAACAGTAGTTTTTGCAAAATTGCATCTCATGTTATTAGGTATGATATATCAAAATTTTATGTAAATGACATGAATCTTCTTTTTTTGTAATCTTTGCCTATAAAATTTTGGTTTTTGCCATCAAACATGAGCCTTGGTCATCACATGTTAATAACCATATCTCTAGAGCATTGTGTCCCAAGTATGACAAACTTTTAGGTAACGCTGAACCTCTAGCCTGTGAGGGCATCTGGGGTGCTAACAGTGGTATGAACTGAAAGGAATACTGACTTTGTCCTATATATTATTTTCTGGATTTTTAAGAATGCTGAGGGAAAATCAGAAGCTATATAAAGTCACAATATACTGCAACTTATTATATTGTCTGTGCTAGTTTGCTGGGGAAATAAATTTGATTAGTTTAATTTATTCTTCCCAAGGGCATGATGATTTTTTTAATTCAGTAGCCTGTAATTTTATTAATAGCTTGCAAACTGATTTTTTGTTTAGTATACAGTATATTTTCATAAATATACAAATGGAGAAGGCAATGGCACCCCACTGCAGTACTCTTGCCTGGAAAATCCATGGACAGAGGAGCCAGGTAGGCTGCAGTCCATGGGGTTGCTGAGGGTCCGACATGACTGAGCGACTTCACTTTCACTTTTCACTTTCATGCATTGGAGAAGGAAATGGCAACCCACTCCAGTGTTCTTGCCTGGAGAATCCCAGGGACGGGGGAGCCTGCCGTCTATGGGGTCGCACAGAGTTGGACACAACTGAAACAACTTAGCAACAGCAGCAACTGTATGTATTATACAGTATTATACAGTAAAAAACCAGTATATTTTACCAGTATACTGTAAAAAACCAGTATATTTTCAAGCATGAAACTTTACATTAAGATCCCTATCAACTGGGGTATTATGCTTTGATTTACTTCTTTCTACATAAACAGATGGCTTTAAGAAATGTAACATTGCCCATTTCCAATCTTCTAACATCTTAATGATATTCCATGCATTCTAATAAATAATAGGTTAACTGTTCTGTGATTGTATTTACCACTTCTTTCAGGTAATTAGAGCTTTGCCCAGAGTACATAAAATTCATTTATACTTTAACCTGACATGTCTTTATGAGAATTTTCTTATACTTTAGTCATTGCTTTTAATTCTGATGCATTTTAAGGGACATGATGATTATGCCTTTATAAAGACATATAATACAGTGTATGGGTTAATAAGTAAATAAGAAACCTATAGTTTCTGCTTGGGATGTAACGCTCTGGAAGGGGCATTACTGTCACCTTTAAAACAGCAGTAACAAAAAACTGGAGCATCTGCAAATTCAAAATTTTTCTTAAACACATCAGGGAGCTGAGGTGATAGGGCAACCAACTAACTCAACTTTTAACACAGGGCAGGATCACTTTTTTGGCTGGGGCAGATCCCATCAGCCATCAGTAATGTAAGATACCACTTGTATGTGGAATTTAACTCAAAATAAGAGAGTACAATGGTGCTTACCAGAGGCTGCAGGCTTACAGGAAAGGGAGAGATGTTTAAGTGTATGAATTTGCATCATGTAGAAAGTAAGTCCTGGAGATCTAGTGCTCAGTCTAGTGAATAGAGACAGTTGTAGTGTAATAATCAGACATTCTAAGAGCCTAAACTTAATGATTCTAAGCACTAAGAAGAGACAGTCATTATTTGTGATAGAGGTGCTAATTATTGCTGTAATAGCAATTAAATTGCAAATATAAATGCCTCACATTAATGCTATACACCTTACATTTGCAGTTATGTCAAATATATCTCAATAATAAATTTAAAAATGAATTTAAACTTTATTAATAAAGGCAGTGCAGGTTAGAAAGAGAATTTAGTGTCTAGAGGCTGCGGATATAAAACAGGCATTTTTGTTCACTTGTGTACTTTTCTATATGGATCTCATGGGATGCTCATGGAGAAAAATAAAGATTGGCTAGAGTCTTCAGAAAGCAGCTCTTCTAGCACAGACTTAGTATAGAGTACTGGAGCCACTCTGGGAAAGGCAGGAGATGCCATCTGGATTTTTCCATTCCTCCTGAAAAGTTTTAAACTGCTAGGGGAAGGATGAACTGTGACTCTTAGGGTCCTATCTGAAAACCCACTGAAGCAAGGGAAAGACAGCAGAAAACACCCCTCTTTCATTTAAAAGGCAATGCGAATATCTCCTCATCTCAGATCTGTAGCTGGACGAAGATTGACGTGCTAAAAGGACCCAGAGCTACAGAATCTAGTTAAGACTGAGAGTCAATCAAAACAAAAGAGAATGAATATCCATCATCCTGGTCTGCCACCAGCCAGGCTAACAAGCTTCAAATAAAATAACAGTGGAGCACTACTAGGTGAGTAGAATAACATGCAGAGAGCCTTTTCAGAAGCACAGAGCAAAGGAAAGACTAAAGTTGAGGGTAGAGAAGCTTGAGAAAAATCCCTCAATCCAACTAGTCCCTACCCTAAACATAAGATAATACAAGAAGAATATGATTCCTGAAATACAGACAATAACTTTGGTAATAGCAAATCTCAAACCTAGCTCAAATCCTGAGTAAATTGATTCAAACCCTGGCACTAACAGAAGGATAGTCACTCTCATTTAAAAGCATAAGAACCATTTGCTCAGTCTCTAGTGTCCAGCTTTAAGCAAAATTTATGAGGCCTACAAAATGGCACAGTAAAACGGACAGACTGCCAAGAAAATTCAACCGACTAGACATATGACCCAGATAATAGAACTATCAGACACATTTTAAATAACTATTATTAATATTTTATAGACCCTAATGTAAAAGGTGGATACTATGCATATCACATAGGTAATTTTAGCAGAGCTGGAAACCATAAGAAAGAATCAAACAGAAGTGTTACCGATGAAAACCACGGTAATGGAGTTGACGAATGCCTTTAATGGGCTCTTCAATATGCATGGTACAGCTGAGCAAAGAATTACTGTACTTGAATGTAGGTCCACAGAAATTACTCACAATGAAAAACCAAGACAAGTTTAAAACATAGAAAAATCAGAAAAAAAAACAAGAGTTATGTTACAGTATCAACTAGTGTAATTGAAATACCAGAAGTAATTTTACATATGTGTAATTATAATCCAATATGGAAAAGACAGAATGCAACCAAATAAAATTTGAAGAAATGATGGCAAGTATTTTTTAAAATTAGTAAGGAAAACATTGAGAATTTAATGAGAAAAATCAATGGGAAACACCAAAGCATGGATTGAAGAAGCGTAAAGAACAAATTACAATCAAAAGATAAATTAAGACAAATAGAAAGTATTGAAGACATCCAGGAAAAAATGCATATTATACACAGCTGACTTCTCATCAGAAATAATCCAGAAGACAAAAGAGTTGAAAGTCAAACACCAGTATTTAGTATAGTCTACAACTTTAAATTGCCCCAGAACTAGGTTATTTCACCTACACTGGTTAATGTCATGCGACTTGTTTCTCTATCACTGAACTGTATATAGTAAGAACATTAGCAGTTGTCTAGCATGTTGTGATCAAACAAATCTTAAAGTAGGAAAACTATTTCAAAGGGGAATGGTTTAAACTACTAATTGATTTTTTTAAACAGTATTTTGATCCATGAAGGCAGATATTTTGATCACTATTATTTATTAATACCTGCACCAGTGATTGGAATATAGTAGATATCTGATGTTTATTTGTCAAAAAAATTGTTGAATAAATTAATCTATAATGCTGTTGCTGCTGCTAAGTCGCTTCAGTCATGTCCGACTCTTTGAGATCCCACAGACGGTAGCCCACCAGGCTTTCCCGTCCCTAGGATTCTTCAGGCAAGAACACTGGAGTGGGTAATCTATAATGAGAACACATCATAACTAAATATAACAAAACCATTTTTCTAAAGCATGCTTTAGGAAAATCTAGAATCTATCTATCTATAAAACACGCACATACCTAGAACATGTTTTAGGATTTTAGCATTATTGTGTTACAAATGTTAATTGAATATTAAAAAGTTGGAATGAGGAGTGAAAAATTTGCTTTGAGACAAAGACCTTCCATGCCCAATAATTTTTGCTGTTGATAGACTTAAAAACTTGGCTTTCTATTATGTACTGATTTCATTTTTCTTTTTTCTGATATTTCTAATTTGCCCTTAATAAGAGTTGAATGGTTATTTCTCCTTAAAATCTATGCGCGCACACATACACATATATATTAGAAGAATTATTAAGACAAATTTTTCCCATTTATTGATGCACTTTGCCACATCTTAGTGTTCATCTTTGGAGAAGGCAATGGCACCCTACTCCAGTACTCTTGCCTGGAAAATCCCATGGATGGAGGAGCCTGGTAGGTTGCAGTCCATGGGGTTGTGAAGAGTCGGACACGACTGAGCGACTTCACTTTCACTTTTCACTTTCATGCATTGGAGAAGGAAATGGCAACCCACTCCAGTGTTCTTGCCTGGAGAATCCCAGGGACGGGGGAGCCTGGTGGGCTGCTGTCTGTGGGGTCGCACAGAGTCGGACACGACTGAAGTGACTTAGCAGCAGCAGCAGTGTTCATCTTAAAAACTGTTACAGCAGCAGTGACTTCTCTAGAGATCTTCAATCTTAAAGTGAGAATAGTTAACATTATAGTTCCTTTGTTTAAATTTATCAATACTGAAAATAGCAGAATTGATCCCTTGATATATACTAATTGCCTAGAATGTGACCGCAAATTCTGCATTGCAGGTACCATCATGGTAAATGCTGTTTAACTTATGCAAAATTTATAGAATGATGACAAAACAAAAGCTTCTGAGAGAATAATTGTTTCCCCACAAGGTGAAACATCTTAGACTCCATTCCTAAAGTGAAAATCAGCCTTGACTTATCTATTGACTCATTTGATGCATACAAGTAATGGCAAGATAATATACAGTATTAAGATATATTCTACCCTTCATGGCCTGGGTGTATGTATGTGTGTGTAGGTATGTCTGTGAGTGTGCATGTATGTATATATGTATGTACTTATTTTCATATACTTTCTTTTAACTAACTTTTTCATTTTCCTTTACATCATCATGTGTTGTTGCTTTAAACTTTACAACCTGAGTCTGCCCTCTAATTCAATAAGGGAAGAAAGAAAACACTGCAAGAGTCTACAAAAATTCAGAAGGATAGTCCACAAAATTGGCTGCTTGTTGAAAACACTTGTGGATTTCTAAAGAAATATTGATGTCTTGGTTACAGCCCCGGAGATTCTAATTTAAAATTTATGGTGTGTAAATGGGATATTAGGATTTAAAAAAAAATCAGCTCCCCAGATGTGCCTTATACGCAATAAAGTTTGAAAACCACTGCTCTAGAAAACGTAGTTTATATAAGTACGTTTATATAAGTACCTAATAAGCAAAGATTCATGTGTAAATTAAGTAACCATTTTATTAACCTTTTATGATTTTAAAAATCATAAAAGTGTGCTGAGGTTATTTTTATTGAGACTTAAAGTGATTTGATGTACTATATCAATCTTCAAGAAGGGGTGTGTTCTTTTTGTGGAGTGTATAGAATTACCCTCATTAAAAGTCAGAAAACATGGATTTAAGTGGTGATTCTATTGCTTCCTAAGTATACTGCCTTGACTGGACTTCTTACGAAACTTCCTTATGTATCAAGTGCAGACAGTATTTTATTCCATATGGTGTTTTGCAAATTCAGTGGAGTATGTGAAGGAAATTCTTAATAAACACAGTGCAGATTTTGAATGTAATTGTTTCTAGCCTTTTTGTATACAGTGTATGTTTTTGAGATCATTTTACTGAATAACATATTTACTATTAACTCATTCACATGTTTTCATTAAGTAATCCTTTATTCAAATGCCTACTATGTTTTTCGGACACTTGCTAGTAGATACAGAGCCACACCTAGTTCCTGTCTTTCAAATGAATCACTAATACAGAAGAAATGCACACACACATTTGTATTTTTGATGAGAGGAAGCTAGAATTCCAGGATATGCTTCAGTAAAACATAAATGCCACATCAAGGTCATTTTATAATTTTTTAAAGTCCAAACAAAATGCATTCATGTATAAGACATTTTTCTAATACCTCTTGGGCATTGACATTTTGGTGCATTGAGTGGAATACATTGTGATTTAAAAATGTGTTTATTGGGAGGTAGTATAAATTATTAATGGATAAAGGTTAGCTCTGAAATCATATTGTCTTGGTTTAAATCTTTGCTTTACTGAAAGTCAGCTGCACAACCTCGGGCAGATTTTTAAATTCTGTGTTTCACTGTCCTCATCTGCAAAATAAGATAGCAGTGCTTACCTCTAGGAATTGTGAAAATCAATGAGATAGCACCTTTGATGTGTGGCACATGGGGAATGGGCATTATTCACAATTTATTGTAAAATCGCTTTGATATTGCTTAGTCAGGGAGAATATCCTTTTTGTTTTTTTACACATCAAAATGTTTAAGTGGAACTATATTGTACTTAAGGTATGTGCTAGGCATTACAGAACTAGAGAAAATGTGATTTCATTAGCCAGAAAAAGGAAAAAAAGTTGGCAAACATGAAATATTTTATGTTAAGTCAACATATCAATATTTTCTTTTTCTGCTTTATGGCTTAAGCCTATTATTCATCAGACATTCATATCCTTTATTATGCCTTGTAGTAATTTTAAAGAGAACATCTGTTTTTGTAGAAAGTCTGCTATGAAACTACATCAGTAGAAAAAGTAGTAAACCTAATATAAAAAGTTGAGGACTGCTGCTAAGGCATGGGATTATATTGATTTACTTTGTCTTCTATTATGTGTAGGACACAATTATAAACTAACCATACATTTCAGATGAGTTGGTATTGTAAATTCAGTGGTTATTTTGTTCTTTGATAAAAATCTATAGATTTTAGGGTTTGTGAATGGTCTTATGAAATGTGGCTTCTTCCATGGCTGTATTGTGTCATAGAAATTACTCCAGCTAACTTAAATGGGGAACTCTCTGGATATTTTTAGTCTGAGATACTTTGCTTGTTTTTCCCAATAAGTACACTGTGACTTTTAGGCATTAAACCTTTGCTTTGCTTCTTTTATATATATACACATATATATCTATATACATGTGTATATCTATATATAGTTATGTTTGCATATATGTAATGGATATATTTATATTCATATATATATGTGTGTATATATACATATATTTAAGAGGGAGTCTCTGGATTCAGATAATACAAATTTTTCATTGCCTATTAAGTATTATTTTTATCTTAGAAAATGCTATGGTTTTCTTTCTGGGTTGATATGACAGAATGGGTCAAAACCAATGTAAACACAATATTAACTTTATGAGAAAAGTACACCAATATATAAATTGAAGTATATAAAAAAGTATGTAAATTGATGATTGATTTATATATATCATCAAGATAGCCATAAAACCTATTCACAAATGAGAAGTTCAGAATTCCTGCAGCCTGGCTTATCCTGTTAAGAGAACATATATTTTTAAACAGACATAAGAATTTATATACAGGGTCCAGAGGGAAGCCCTTCTGTTACAGTATAAAATACGCTTTGTATACTGTTACTGCTGATATAGGAAGCTTCTAACATCTTCCCCAAATCATCATGATGTTGGAGATGAGCTTTATAACATACCTAATTCGGATATAGATTTTATTGCTTTTTTCCTTTGTTTCTAAACCATGTGATATACTGATCAAAGATAGAACTGAACTAAGGTTGGATTTTTTTCCTGATTGCAAGGCTATGTCTAAGACTTACTATTGGTGGTGGTGGTTTAGTTGCTCAGTCGTATCCGACTCTTGCGACCCCATGGACTGTAGCCCGCCAGGCTCCTCTGTCCATGGAATTCTCCAGGCAAGAATACTGGAGTCGGTTGCTATAATCACCATAATTTTGTGTACAGCCACAGATCAGCTATTGATTTTACTTTTTTTTCCTGAATTTTACAAATAAAGACAGAGAAAAAAAATCAGAATAGGTGAAACAACTTTATCAATTTGACAGGAAACACCTAGCTTACTCAATTAAACAGTATATTGGTTCTTTTCCCTTGCATTATAAGCTTCAATAAGCCTTTTCAGGCTAAAGCTTGTGTGTGTTATTTTGTTCTGTACTTGAACAGCCCTTTGAACTTTTGAATGCTGCTTCTCCTGTGTTCATCAAACTTCATTCCTTAGATTGTTGTTTATAGTTAGTTTTTCTCATATTTGTCTCCTAGACTAGTTTTTCTCATATTTGTCTTTCAGACTAGTTTGTAAACCTCATGACAATAAAATATTTCTTTCCATGGCATTGTATCAAGTAGGTGTTTGGTGAATGCACTGAATAGATTTAAACCTAACATTTAAACCTGGAATGTTTTGTAATTGATTTAAACAAATTACAATGCAAGTGATACTCCTTCTATATAATAACTATCTTCATCTATAATAAGCAAAATAACTATGTGACTTGATATAGAAGACTTGTTGGCTATATATCATAGCTCTTAAAAGAAGGAGCAAGATCAAGATTTTGATGGGTGAAAGACTGGAGAAGGAACTCAAGTAGAACTTGGGTTCTGCTCAGAATATCCATTATGATTTAACTTCTCTGGATCTCTTACCTTGCACTTAAGTTGAAAATGATCACATTTGCACCATTAATCACATAGTTGTTTTTTTTTTTCCTCAATCACTTTAGAAATACATACTGAGCACTATTATATGCTTCCCATGATTCTAAGTACTGTGGATTTAATCCCTACTTTCAAAGAATGATCTTACACTCAGTGGGGTAGACAAACTAGCAGACTCTTTTACTACAGGGTTACATGTTACAGGGCTTCTCTAGTGGCTCAGATGGTAAAGAATTTGCCTTCAATTCAGGAGACTCGTGTTAGATCCCTTTGTTGGGAAGATCCCCTGGAGAAGAACATGGCAACCCACTCCAGTCTTCTTGCCTGGAGAATCCCATGGACAGAGGAGCCTGGCAGGCTACAGTCCATGGAGTCACAAAGAGTCGTATATGACTGCACAACTAACATTTACATGTTACAACATTATTATTTGAGTCTTATTGTTTGGTGACAGCTTAAATGGCACATCTTCAAAGAGGAGATACCTGACTTACCCACCCTGTCTAATGTTTATCCCCAACAGTATCATGATCATCTTTAAAGTGAACAACACTCTCTAAATCTTCTTTCCAAACAGTCTATTTTGTTTCTCCCAAATGAAATGTCAATCCTGTGACAACAGATGCCATTTTATTCACTTCCCCTCTCCCAGTTTTAGTGAAGAATAATTGACTACATCAGTGCATAAGTTTGAGCTGTACAGCATAATGGTTTGATTAACATACATTGTGAAATGCTTACCATAATAGGTTCAGCTGACATCCATCTTCTCATCTATTTTTTTTTTGAGAAAACTTATTTATACATTTATTGCAAATGAGTGAAATCATATTAAAATATAAAAATCATATAAAATATATATTCCATACCTTATTTTTTCTCAGTAAATTCAGTGACCAAATAACATGCAATAGTCAAGGGATTCTGTTTGTTTCCTACTAAAAATAATTGGCTTTCAACTGTGATGGTATACAAAGGACGTATTGTAATGTGAAATTTAATTTAATAAAGACCTTATTATGTTTTGGCTTTGTTCAGAGACAGTCAAAAGAATATAATTTTATTCCCATTGTGTAAAACATAGAGCACGTCTAACCAAGCTAAAGGCTAAATTTTTTATTTAGTCATAGTTAAAAGGACTATAAGCACAAATTTTATTTTATATGGAAGATTACTGTATACTGAATAGTGGAGCCCATCTGTCTTTCTTCATTTCCTCTTTTCTTCCTTCTTTTTTTTTTTTTCTAATTTTATTTTTAAACTTTACATAATTGTATTAGTTTTGCCAAATATCAAAATGAATCCGCCACAGGTATACATGTGTTCCCCATCCTGAACCCTCCTCCCTCCTCCCTCCCCATACCATCCCTCTGGGTCGTCCCAGTGCACTAGCCCCAAGCATCCAGTATCGTGCATCGAACCTGGACTGGCAACTCGTTTCTTACATGATATTTTACATGTTTCAATGCCATTCTCCCAAATCTTCCCACCCTCTCCCTCTCCCACAGAGTCTGTAAGACTGTTCTATACATCAGTGTCTCTTTTGCTGTCTCGTACACCGGGTTATTGTTACCATCTTTCTAAATTCCATATATATGCGTTAGTATACTGTATTTATGTTTTTCCTTCTGGCTTACTTCACTCTGTATAATAGGCTCCAGTTTCATCCACCTCATTAGAACTGATTCAAATGTATTCTTTTTACTGGCTGAGTAATACTCCATTGTGTATATGTACCACGGCTTTCTTATCCATTCATCTGCTGATGGACATCTAGGTTGTTCCATGTCCTGGCTATTATAAACAGTGCTGCGATGAACATTGGGGTACACGTGTCTCTTTCCCTTCTGGTTTCCTCAGTGTGTATGCCCAGCAGTGGGATTGCTGGATCATAAGGCAGTTCTATTTCCAGTTTTTTAAGGAATCTCCACACTGTTCTCCATAGTGGCTGTACTAGTTTGCATTCCCACCAACAGTGTAAGAGGGTTCCCTTTTCTCCACACCCTCTCCAGCATTTATTATTTGTAGACTTTTGGATTGCAGCCATTCTGACTGGTGTGAAATGGTACCTCATAGTGGTTTTGATTTGCATTTCTCTGATAATGAGTGATGTTGAGCATCTTTTCATGTGTTTGTTAGCCATCTGTATGTCTTCTTGGGAGAAATGTCTATTTAGTTCTTTGGCCCATTTTTTGATTGGGTCGTTTATTTTTCTGGAGTTGAGCTGTAGGAGTTGCTTGTATATTTTTGAGATTAGTTGTCTGTCAGTTGCTTCATTTGCTATTATTTTCTCCCATTCTGAAGGCTGTCTTTTCACTTTGCTAATAGTTTCCTTTGATGTGCAGAAGCTTTTAAGGTTAATTAGGTCCCATTTGTTTATTTTTGCTTTTATTTCCAATATTCTCATCTATTAATAGGTACAATAAAAAGAAAAATGGAAAACTCTTCTTATAATGATGAGAAAACTTAGTATTTACTCTCGTAACTTTTCTATGTGTCATACACCAGTGTTTGCTACAGTTATCAGGTTGTACTTTATATTCTAGTACTTATTTATCTTATAATTGCAAATTTGTATCTTTTGACATCTTTCCTGTATTGTTCCCTCCCTCATCCTTCCCTTCTGGTAACCACAAGCCTAATTCCTTTTTCTCTGAGTTTGGTTTTTATTTTAAGTGAAATCATACAGTATTAGTCTTTATTTGACTTATTTCACTTAGCATAATGTCTTCAAGGTCCACTCATGTTTGTCACAAATGGTAGTATTTTCTTATTTTTAATGGCATAATATTCCCATGAATATTTATACAACAACTTCTTTATCCATTTATACATTGATGGAAACCTAGGTTGTTTCGGTATCTCACTTATTGTAAATAATGCTGCTATGACTGTGGGAGTGCAGATATTTTTCCAGTTAGCATTTTTCTTTCCTTTGGATATAATCCCAGAAATGTAATTGTTTAATTATGTGGTGGTTCTATTTTTAATTTTGGGGGAACTTTCATACTGTGTTGCATAGTGACTCTACCAATTTACAAGCCCATCAGCAGTGCACAACGATTCCCTTTTTTCCACATCCATACCAGTGTTTTTATCTCTTGTCTTTTTGATGATGGCTTTTTTTTTTTTTAACAGATTTGAGTTGATATTTCATTGTGGTTTTAATTTGCATTTCCCTAATGACTCGTGATGTTGAGCATCTTTTCATGTACCTGTTGACTTTTTGCATATCTTTTTAGAGAAATGTCTATTCATGTCCTTTGCACTTTTTTAAGTTGGGTTATTTTTTGCTATCAAGTTGTTTGAGTTCTTTATATATTGTGGGTATTAGCCCCTTATCAGATACATAGTTTGCAAATATTTTTCTATTCCATAGGCTGTCTTTCACTTTGCTAATGGGTTCTTTTGCTGTGCAGAAGCTTTTTAGTTGCATGTAGTCCCACTTGTTCATTTTCTATTTTGTTGCTTATGTTTTACATGTCATATCCAAAAAATCATTACCAAGGCCCATATCAAGAAGATTATTTTTGTATTTTCTTCTACGATTCATTTTATCTATGTTCATTGTTTTGGATCTTACACTTAAGTCTTTAATCCATTGCAAGTTAATTTTTGTGAGTGATGCAAAATACGTAAGTTCAATTTCATTCTTTAAATGTGGACATGCAATTCTTCTGCCATCACTTATTGAGGGGACTTGCTCCATTGAGTACTCTTGACTTGCTAGTGAAATATTAATGAACTGTATATGCTTGGGTTTATCTCCAGGCCTTCAGTTCTGTTGTGTGGGTTTATCTGACTATTTTAACGCCGGTACCACTATGTTTTATGGCTACTCTTCTATAGTATAGCGTGAAATCAGGAGAGTTCTTCCTGCTTTGTTCTTGTTTTTCAGGGTTTCTTTGGCTTTTCTGTGATTCTATATAAATTTTAAGAGTGTTTTTCCTACTCTGTAAAAAAAAAAAAATGCCATTGGAATCGTGATAGAGATTTCACTGAATCAATAGATGACTTTCATTAATATTTACATTTTAAAAATATTCTTCCAATCCATGAACATGGAATACTTTTTCGTTTCTATGTGTCTTTATTTTCCTTCATCAATATGTAGTTTTTAGCATAGAGATCTTTTGTCCTTAAATTTATTCCTAAGTATTTTGTTGCTTTTGATGCTATTGTAAATGATTTCAGATAACTATTGTTAAGTGTATAGAAATACTACTGATTTTTGCAAGTTAATTTTTTATCTGCAACCTTATAGAATTTATTGATCAGATCTGGCAGCTTTTTGGTTTAGTCTTTAAAATTTTCTATATATAAAATCATGTCACTTGCAAAGAGACAATTTTACTTCTTCCTTTCTGGTTCTGATTACTTTTACTTTCCTTGCCTGACCTGATTGTTCTAGCTAGGACATCCAGTACTTTGTTGAATAGGACTGGTGAGAGGTGGCACTGTTGTCTTATTCCTGATCTTAGAAGAAAAGCTTTCAACCTTTAACCACGAAGTATGATGTTAGCTTGGGCCTTTATTATGTTGAGATATGTTCCTTCAGGCCTACTTTGTTGAGAGTTTTTATCATGATTGGAGATTGTTTTGTCAATCTTTTTCTGCATCTATTGAGATGATCACTTGATTCTTTTCTTTCATTCTATTAATGTAATGTTTCACATTGATAATTGTATGGTGACTTTCTTTGTCTCTTTTTACCAGTTATAATTTAAAGTATATTTTGTCTGATATAAGGATAGCTATTTTTTTTTTTTTTTTGGTTTATCATTTGTTTGAAATGTCTTTTCCCATAACTTCAGTCTCAGTCTGAATCACGCACCTGAATCTCTTATAGGCAGCATGTTGCTGGATCTTGTTTTTTCAACAATTTAAGCCATTCTGTGTATTTTGCTTGAATATTTTCATTCATTAAAAATTAAAGCAATTCTTAATAGATGAAGACTTACCGTTGCCCTTCTGTCAAATGTTCCTGGTTGTTTTGTACATCTGCTATTCCTTGTTTCTTATCCAGCTCTTTTTTTGTGTGTTTTGATATCTTTTGGTATCAGTATGTTTTGACTCCTTATCATGTTCTTTATATAATCAGTACAGGATTTTTTCCACGGTTACCATTAAGCTTACATAAATATCTTAAACAAATGAAGATTTTAAATTGATAACAAATTAACTTCATTACAATGTTACACTTTTCCTTCTGCTTCCCTTCACATTTTAGGTATTGCTGTTACATTTTTTATATTATGTAGCTAATAACAAATTATTGGAATTGTGGTCACTTTTACTACTTAGAAACCTTTTAAACTAGAGTTTTGACTTATCCATTGCTTTTAGCATCACTTTGGCGTTTCCTGTAAGGTAAGTCTGGTGTTAATGAACTCCCTCAGTTTTTGATTGTTTGGGAATGTCTTTATCCCTCCATTGTTTCTGAATGACAGCTGCACTGAATATAGAATTTTTGGTTGACATTTATTTTGTTTCAATATTTTGAATATTGTCATCCCATTTTCTGGTCTGAAGAGTTTCTGTTGAAAAATCTGCCACCAATCTTATGGAGTTTCCCTTGTATGTAGCGTTTCTCTTTTCTCCTGATGCTCTTAATTTTTTTCTTAGACACTTGATAATTATAATGGATCTTGGTGTAGCTCTATTTAGGTTCTGCCTACATGAAGTATTTATGGATCTGAGTGTCCATTTTTCTCCTCAGGATTGATAATTTTTTGCCATATTGCTTTAAATATACTTTCTGTCCCTGTCTCTTTCTCTTCTCCTTCTAGACATTCCATAATGTGATTTTTTTCATTGTGTTTCATAATTTCCATAGGATTTCATCATTCTTTTTGATTCTTTTTGCTCCTCTGACTGGGTAGTTTCTAATGTCATATATTCTAGGTCACTAATTCTTTCTTCTGATTAAATCTACTTTTTTGATACTCTATTGAATTCTTCAGTTCAGTTATTGTATTTTTCAACTATAAGGTCTTTGTTTTTGTTTCATATTTGACTGTTGAACTCATGCATTGTTTTCCTAATTTTGTTTAGTTGTCTATTCTTGTAATTCACTAAACCTCCTTTGCCTAATAGTTCATAGATACCCATTTCTTTAGGGCCATTTTTGGAGCTTTCTTAGTTTCTGTTCATGTCATATTTATATGACTTTTCATGATCCTTGATTTCTTATCTTGATATCTGCCCATTTGAGTAATGGGGCTCCTTTTCCAAACTTGACCAGTTTGCTTTAGGAGAGACCGTTCTTCACCACATCAGCTCAATTTAGGTTTCCGGGTTTGTCTGCCTAAGGATAGGTGAGCTTTGCTAGTATGGTCTATTTTGGGACAAGGGAACCTTTTGAATTCTGCAGCTAGAGATGGAAGGTGTAGCCTTGACTAAGAATGTTAGATAGGACTACTGTCCTGGTTTCCTACCAAGTGAGACTGCAGGATATGTTCTGTGGTTGCCTGGATTCTCTAGTTCGACTGACTAGATGGTCAGGACTAGATGCTATATTCAGTAGTAGATGGGATTGTGAGTAACTTCTCTGCTCTGGCAGGGCAGCAGGCCAGGACTTAGGACCTGTACAGCTCATTGTTTGGGAACCTGAGTCAGGCCTGAGTGTATACTGAATTCCCTGATCAGGTAAGGCTATCAATTTTATTCTGCAGATGAGTCGAGCTACCTGCCGTTCTCTCTGTTCAAGTCACTGTATGTAGGGCTGTTGAACGGGCTTTGCAACTTCCCATGTGATCTGCTAACATTCCCTCAACAGACACATTATAAACTGTATTTAGCAATGAGTAAGGATATGGATACAGTAAGAGATACAGATACAATATTCTGCCTGGATACAGTAAGAGAAGCAGCTCTAAAACCAGAGCTCTAAAACCAGCAAAGCACTTTGTTGTCTTAACTCAAACTGACCTGCACTCCAAATTTCTGGATGAACAGGGGTACTGGCTTTGCTCTACAAAACTACTGAGTCTGCCTGCCTTTTTCTCAGCTTGAGCTCTGCTGGGCCTCATTTATTTCAAGTATATTTGCAAATAGATGAAGACACATAAGGCAACTTTATTCATTTGATGAAAATTTATTATGCGTTGGCTATGTCTCAGGGTTACCCCGGTAGATCAGTCAATAAAGAATCTGCCTGCAGTGCAGGAGACCATCTGCAGTGCAGAATGTGGGTTTGAACCCTGGGTCCAGAAGGTCTCTTGGAGAAGGAAATGGCAACCCACTCCGGTATTATTGCCTGGAAAATAGTCCAGAGTGGCATACAACCGTATAACAAAATACCTAACCTGAGAGATCAGAGCCTTTTGAGAAAGTTTCATTTGGGCTAAAACTTGAATGATTTGTTTGTACCACCATGCAAGGGTGGTAAGGCTTTCATATGCAAAGGCACTGTGGTGGTGACAAGTGAGGTGTTTTAAGAAAGTGGAAGAGTTATGGATGAATGCTTCACAGTACATGGTACAGTAGGAGTGGTGTGACTAAGATGCTGAACCCAGAATGTGTAAAGCATTTAGTTCCATATTAATAGTTAATATCAAAAAGCAAAACGTATATGGCGGAAAGAACATAAGAAAAGGAAAACACACAAAGAGCAATACATAGAGGCCTCATTCTGAGCTGTAAGAGGATTACTTTGAAAATCAACATTTTCAAAAATCTCTTCTACTTTATTGTAAGCATTTTAAAATTGTTACAAGTATACCCATTGCACATAGAAATAAGAAATCTATGAAACAGTTGTCAGCATTTTTTTGCTAGTCACTTGTTTTGAAATGGATAAATCTTTAAAAAGCTATCTGTCCAACTGAAGTAAAGTGAACTGTAAAATATGTCTATAATAAAAAAGAATAGAAAATTGAAAATGAATTTATCAATATCACTTCAGTTGGTCAGTAGTGTCTGACTCTTAGCAACCCCATGAATCGCAGCACACCAGGCCTCCCTGTACATCACCAACCCTCGGAATTTACCCAGACTCATGTCCATTGAGTTGGTGATGCCATCTAACTATCTCATCCCCTTTCGTCCCCTTCTCCTCCTGCCCTCAATCATTCCCAACATCAGGGTCTTTTCAAATGAGTCAGCACTTTACATCAGGTGGCCGAAGTATTGGAGTTTCATCTTCAACATCAATCCTTCCAATGAACACAGAGGACTGATCTCGTTTAGAATGGGCTGGTTGGATATCCTTATAGTCAACGGACTCTCAAGAGTCTTCTCCAACACCACAGTTCAAAAGCATCAATTCAAAAAAAAAAGCATCCATTCTTCCATGCTCAACTTTCTTTATAGTCTAACTCTCACATCCATACATGACCACTGGAAAAAACATAGCCTTGACTAGACAGACCTTTGTGGACAAAGTAAAGTCTCTGCTTTTTAATATGCTGTCTAGGTTGGTCATAACTTTCCTTCCAAGGAGTAAGCATCTTTTAATTTCATGGTTGCAATCACCATCTGCAGTGATTTTGGAGCCCAGAAAAATAAAGTTGGACACTGTTTCCACTGTTTCCCCATCTATTTCCCATGAAGTGATGGGACCGAATGCCATGATCTTAGTTTTCTGAACATTGAGCTTTAAGCCAACTTTTTCACTCTCCTCTTTCACCTTCATTAAGAGGCTTTTTAGTTCTTCTTCACTTTCTGCCATAAGGGTGGTGTCATCTGCATATCTGAGGTTATTGATATTTCTCCTGGCAATCCTGATTCCAGCTTGTGCTTCTTCCAGCCCAGCGTTTCTCATGATGTACTCTGCATAGAAGTTAAATAAGCAGGGTGACAATTGCAATCTTGACAATACTCCTTTTCCTATTTGGAACCAGTCTGTTGTTCCATGTCCAGTTCTAACTGTTGCTTCCTGACCTGCATATAGGTTTCTCAAGAGGCGGGTCAGGTAGTCTGGTATTCCCATCTCTTTCAGAATTTCCCACAGTTTCTTGTGATCCACACAGTCAAAGGCATTGGCATAGTCAATACAGCAGAAATAGATGTTTTCCTGGAACTCTCTTGCTTTTTCAATGATCCAGTGAATGGTGGCAATTTGATCTCTGGTTCCTCTGCCTTTTCTAAAATCAGCTTGAACATCTGGAAGTTCACAGTTCATATATTGCTGAAGCCTGGCTTGGAGAATTTTGAGCATTACTTTACTATTGTGTGAGATGAGTGCAATTGTGTGGTAGTTTGAGCATTCTTTGGCATTGCTTTTGTTTGGGATTGGAATGAAAACTGACCTTTTCTAGTCATGTGGCCACTGCTGAGTTTTCCAAATTTGATGACATATTGAGTCAGCACTTTCACAGCATCATCTTTCAGGATTTGAAATAGCTCAACTGGAATTCCATCACCTCCACTAACTTTGTTCGTAGTGATACTTCCTAAAGCCCACTTGACTTCACATTCCAGGATGTCTGGCTCTAGGTGAGTGATCACACCATCATGATTATCTGGGCTGTGAAGATCTTTTTTGTATAGTTCTTCTATGTATTCTTGCCACCTATTCTTAATATCTTCTGCTTCTGTTAGGTTCATACCATTTCTGTCCTTTATTGAGCCCATCTTTGCATGAAATGTTCCCTTGGTGTCTCTAATTTTCTTGAAGAGATCTCTAGTTTTTCCCATTCTGTTGTTTTCCTCTATTTCTGTGCATTGATCACTGAGGAAGGCTTTCTTATCTCTCCTTGCTATTCTTTGGAATTCTGCATTCAATGGTATATCTTTCCTTTTCTCTTCTCTTCTTTTCACAGCTATTTCTAAGGCCTCCTCAGACATCCATTTTACTTCTTTGCATTTCTTTTTCTTGGGGATGATCTTGATCCCTGTCTCATTTACAATGTCACAAACCTCCATCCATAGTTCATCAGGCAGTCTATCAGATCTAGTCCCTTAAATCTATTTCTCACTTCCACTGTATAATCATAAGGGATTTCATTTAGGTCATACCTGAATGGTCTAGTGGTTTTCCCTACTTTCTTCAATTTCAGTCTAAATTTGGCCATAAGGAGTTCATGATCTGAGCCACAGTCAGCTCCTGGTCTTGTTTTTGCTGACTGTACAGAGCTTCTCCATCTTTGGCTGCAAAAAAAAAATGATCTGTCTGTATTTGATGTTGACCATATGGTGATGTCCATGTGTAGAGTCTTCTCTTGTGCTGTTGGAAGACGGTGTTTGCTAGGACCAGTGCGTTCCCTTGGGAAAACTCTATTAGCCTTTGTCCTGCTTCATTCTGTACTCCAAGGCCAAATTTGCCTATTACTCCAGGTATTTCTTGAGTTCCCACTTTGCATTCCAGTCCCCTATAATGAAAAGGATATTTTTTTTTGGCGGGGGGGTTGGGGGGGTGTTTGTTCTAAAAGGTCTTGTAGGTCTTCATAGAATCTTTCAACTTCAGCTTCTTCAGAGTTACTGGTTGGGTCATAGACTTGGATTTCCATGATATTGAATGGTTTGCCTTGGAAATGAACAGAGATCATTCCTTCGTTTTTGAGATTGCATCCAAGTACTGCATTTTGGACTCTTTCATTGACTGTGATGGCTACTCCATTTCTTCTAAGGGATCCCTGCCCACAGTGGTAGATATAATGGTCATCTGAGTAAAATTCACCCATTCCAGTCCATTTTAGTTCGCTGATTCCTAGAATGTCGATGTTCACTCTTGCCGTCTCCTGTTTGACCACTTTCAATGCCTTGATTCATGGATCTAGCATTCCAGGTTCCTATGCGATATTGCTCTTTACAGCATCAGACCTTGCTTCCGTCACCAGTCCCATCCACAACTGGGTATTGTTTTTGCTTTGGCTCCATCCCTTCATTCTTTCTGGAGTTATTTCTCCACTGATCTCCAGTAGCATATTGAGCACCTACCGACCTGGGAGTTCATCTTTCAGTGTCCTGTATTTTTGCCTTTTAATACTGTTCATGGGGTTCTCAAGGCAAGAATACTGAAGTGGTTTGCCATTCCCTTCTCCAGTGGACAACATTATGAATTTATAAATAAGTCCAAATATATATTGATATCTACTTGGAATGTGTGCTATGTGCTTAGTCAGTCATGTCCGACTCTCACAGCCCCATGGACTGTAACCTGCCGGGTTCCTCTGTCCATGAGGTTTCTCCAGGCAAGAATACTGGAGTAGGTTGCCATGCCCTCTTTCAGGGATCTTCCAAACCCAAGGGATCACACCCATGTCTCTCACATTGCAGGCAGATTCTTTACCATCTGAGCCACCAGGGAAACCCTACTTTTCATAGAAGAGATAAAACACCTAGTTCTACTTTCAAAAAATCCACCAAGAGTTAAAACTTAAATAAGTGAAAAGTATCTTAACAAACACAAGGCTAATGCATAATTTAAAAGGGAGGAGATGAGTGAGATCTGGTAGTTAAGTATTTAAAGCTTTGCAGGGGATTAGATTTGGATTCAATTTGGAAGAAAATGTATATTAATGAATAAGTGGAGAGAATGGGGAAAATGTTAATAACAAAGGCACAAGATCCAATTCATAAAAATAAGAATTAGCAGGATATGTAAAGTTTACACATAGATTGATTTTTTTTTTATGAAATAGACAAAAAAGTTAATTTTATTTTTCTTTTAAAAAGTATTATATGCACATGGTTATATATAAAAAAAGAAAACAACCTAAGTTGTAATTTGGCCCAACATTCTGAGGATTCCTGATTCCCTTATCTTGTTTTCAAAGTAATGTTTATATTGAAAATCCTTGAAGTATCTATTTTTGACATTTTCTTTTAATTTCTATTATGAAAAATGAATATTTAACGAAAAAACTAAGTTCAGGAGTATAAAAACCAAAACCTTAATAAAAACCTATCTTGCCAAAATATTGTAATGAAGTAGATTTTGCACTATGAATTACCAAGAGAAAATAATTCAGCATTAGTAAAATTCTAGAAAAAGTTGCTTAAAAGGCTTTCTAAAGCATAATATTATCATTTATGTATTAATTACAACTGTGAGTTATCTTTATGTGTAATATAAATTGATGTCCCTTAAAAATATTGCCTTCAAAATAATTTTCCTGTTTTGAGATAAACACCTTTCTTTTTTCATGGAATTGCTTCTTACTTAACACCCTAAATTTTTATTTTCAAAATTATTGAGCATAATTTTTTCTAAAACACAGGTTTCATCATAAGGCTTTTAAAACAACAAAATATTGCTTTTGTTTTGAATTTGTTACAAGCTAGTTATTCACTGATGTAGTGGGTATTGGTTTGCTACTAATTTTATATCTCATGTAACTAAGATCATGGCATCTGGTCCTATCACTTCATGGCAAATAGATGGGGAAACAATGGAAACAGTGGGAGACTTTATTTTGGGGGGCTCCAAAATCACTGCAGATGGTGGCTTCAGCTATGAAATTAAAAGACCCTTGCTCCTTGGATGAAAAGCTTTGACCAACCTAGACAGCATATTAAAAAGCAGAGACATTACTTTGCCAACAAAGATCCATCTAGTCAAGGCAATGTTTTTTCCAGTGGTTATGTATGGATGTGCGAGCTGGACTATAAAGAAAGCTGAGTGCCAAAGAATTGATACTTTTGAACTGTGGTATTGGAGAAGACTCTTGAGAGTTGCTTGTGCTGCAAGGAGATCCAACCTGTTAATGAATCCTAAAGGAATATTCATTGGAAGGGCTGATGCTGCAGCTGAAACTCCAATACTCTGGCCACCTGATGTGAAGAACCAACTCATTGGAAAAGACCCTAATACTGGGAAAGATTGAAGGTGGGAGGAGAAGGGGACAACAGAGGATGAGATGGTTGGATGGCATCACTGACATACTGGACATGAGCTTGAGTAGGCCCCAGGGGTTGGAGATGGACAGGGAAGCCTGGTGTGCTGAAGTCCACAGGGTCGCAAAAGTCAGACATGACTAAGCGACTGAACTGAACTAAAAGGTAAGATATTTTCTTCTAGGATTTCCATGGGATATTTCGTAAGGCATCATGTCACATGTAGTAACTCATAGTTTTTGTTTAAAATATTGTTAGAGTAGTATACTCCTATACTTTTTAACATAAATCATAAGATACCAAGTCTTACCCTTTTCTTAAGGCTTAGAAATTAAGTAATGCTTTAGGTTTTTGAGTAAAAAATCAGGATTACTTTCACCTATACAAGTAGTTTTGGAGAAGGCAATGGCACCCCACTCCAGTACTCTTGCCTGGAAAATCCCATGGATGGAGGAGCCTGGTAGGCTGCAGTCCATGGGGTCACTAAGAGTCAGACACGACTGAGCGACTTCACTTTCACTTTTCCCTTTCATGCATTGGAGAAGGAAATGGCAACCCACTCCAGTGTTCTTGCCTGGAGAATCCCAGGGATGGGGGAGCCTGATGGGTGGCCGTCTAGGGGGTCGCACAGAGTCGGACACGACTGAAGTGACTTAGCAGCAGCAGCATACAAGTAGTTTGTGGATTTTTAAAAAAAAATTCTTCCAATCAGTATGGTTTCCTCTTATAATAGTTCAAGCAGTAATGTAGGGGAATAAAAGTGAGTGTTGAGAGCTGTGATGTGGGAAAGAGGAAAAGGAGATGTAGGAGTGTGTATAGGTTGATACTGAAACTGGAGAAGTTGCAAAAAAAAAGGAAGGATGGTAGAAGGTTGACAGCCATGTTCCCAAAATAGGTGGCTCATGATGGTGGGAGTGGGGCTTGAGTTGACCAGAATTTGGAGTCAGTATGTGAGGCAATTTTTTTCCCTCTTAATTTTTCTAAACATGTTTAAGGCCATCCCCCAAATTGTTGGATGTCACTTGTCTCTACCCCCATCCCCAGAAAAAATGTTAACTGAAGTTGATGTTTATTTGAAACTCTGTGAATTTTAACTTAGGTAAAGCCTGTCTTTCATTAAACTTTTGTTGAGTACATTCTTTTTAGAGATTGGAGCTTGTGAAAATGACTATGGATTCAAAGGTGACAGTTTTATACTGACCTTTGCAAAGTGTTCACACAATTTTGCTTGGGAATTGGGCTTTTGGTGTATCCAATCATTGCAATAGTATTTGTTGCTTATTCTTAACAACTTTGTTTTATAAACTGTGTTTGGTAGCAGATCTTAGAAATTACTAGATTTCTACAGACCCTAAAATACCCATGTACTGGGTAGAAATATACTGAGAAAATTCAAGGAGAAATACATCTTATATGATTTGAGTTTTGCTTGAGTAAAACTTAGAAAACCAATAAACTTTATTTTCTTTTTCTTATCATTTATTATTGTCATAGAAGTGATCTATGAAAGCTAATGAGCTTCAGTGATCAGAGGATGTTAGCAAAAGTCATAATGTCCTCACTTGGATTTTTTTCTTTAGACATGACACAATGCTAATTTCCATAGACCTGTAATTTTGTAAACTATACAATGTATTACCTATGTTACATATTAATTATATGAAGAATATACATTTTATTTCATCTTTTCCTGAACCAGTGTCCAAGACAGTTTATAGGAAATTACTTGATCAGAAATATCAATGAAACTATGTTGTAGGACTTCTTAAAAAATCTATCACTTCATATGAAAATTCAATGTCAATTTAAGTACAAGTCTTTTGATTTTTTTAAAAATTATTTATTTATTTTTTGGCTGTGCTGTGCCCTTGGAAGTGAAAGAATGAGGTCCTAACCACTGGACCTCAAAGGAATCTGAGTCTTCTGATTCTTAAATTATATGTGATATACACTGTTGTACAAATTTCTGTTATTACTACTCTGATAACCATTGTAATTTTACATTAAAAAACAATATGAATAAATATTTCTAAAGGTGTCAAGTCTTGATTTCTAAAACCATGCAGTATGGATTCTGCTGTTTCATTTGAACTTGCCTTTCTCACATTTTTGCTTTTTCTTTCCATCTGTTATTTCTCACGTAGGTAATTTTTTTATAGTCAGAGAGAATTGAGTTGAGTAACTTTCCCTGAGGATACTGTCAAACTATTCAATTAGTATTATTTTGGAACTCCAGAGTACGTATGTTACAGTCAGTAATTAAACATTTTTTAAGTGATAGTGATTTCATCCATTTGAAACAGCAGAGCTCTGAGGCTCAGAATAATTGTAATCATGTACACTAAGCCTGTGAGTTTTATTCAGGAACTACTTACTGGAATAAAACACATTTTTCAACCCCAGTAGAGTTGTTTATGTAATTTTATTTTTTTTTTAGCCCACAGATTACAAGATTGCAAGATCGGCCATTAGAGTTAGGCACACTGACAACTTAAGTGTCATCTTATTTCAAGGCTATTGAAGAAGCTCTATTAAGTATGTGAAACTTTAAAAGGCAGTGTCATTACATGGAGACGTACAGTCCTATAATTATTAACTTCTGAGGGAATCACAGTGTTGTAGATCGGGATAGCACTGGTCTGTCACAGTGATGATGTTAATCAGGAATAAATTTTACTCTGTGTACTGTGTTTTAGGAATTGAATTAAGAAATTGATATCTTTTTAGAAGATTTTTATGAATTGTTTAGTCGCTAAGTCATGTCCAACACTTTGCAACACCATGAAGCACTCCAGGCTTCCCTGTCCTTCACTGTCTCCCTGAGTTTGCTCAAACTCATGTCCATTGAGTCAGTGGTACCGTCCAACTGTATCATCCTCTGTCATCCACTTCTCCTCTTGCCCTCAGTCTTTACTAGCATCAAGATCTTTTCCAACAAGTCAGCTCTTTGCATCAAGTGGCCAAGATATTGTAGCTTCAGCTTTAGCATCCGTCCTTCCAATGACTATTCAGGGTTTATTTCCTTACTGGTTTGATCTCCTTGCTGTCCAAGGGACTCTCAAGAGTCTTCTTCAGGACCACAGTTCAAAAGCATCAAATTTAAGAGTAAATGTTTTCAAAGCTTTGTTAATAAATTTCAGTTTTCTAGAAAATTCACTTAAGAGAACTCCTCTGATATCAAGAAAATGGTGCTGGCTGTGTATAGGCTTTGTTTTATTTTATTGCTTTATCTTCTTATTTAATATTTCAAGAGGTTACTTCCCACATAAGAGTCTATTACATTTAATATTTGATAATAGTAGTAATTAAACAATTGTCTAAAGACTAGCACATTTGTTGATGAAGGAATTTTCAGAGCAGATAATTAGAATTTGTAATTGACCTTTCTCTATGAATCAGGTGTATAGTTTTGAATCCTGATGGTAATAGTGAGTCTCCGTTCTTAGCGCAGCTGAACATCCTGAGGTGAGAAGTGTTTATTTCTGTTTTAGATTTTCTCTGTGGCTTTGCTTACCTTCTCAGCCTCTTTTAGCCTTCCCTGGTAGCTCAATTGGTAAATAATCTGCCTGCAGTGCAGGAGACCTGGGTTCGATCCCTGGGTCAGGGAAGATCCCCTGGAGAAGGCAAGAAAACCACTACAGTATTCTTGCCTAGAAAATCCCATGGACAGAGGATCCTGATGGGCTACAGACCATGGGATCACAAGAAGCAGACACAATTTGGTGACTAAACCACCACCACCATAAATTTATTAGGTGACTAATAGTTATCAGGCATCTGTTTGATATCTTCTGTGGAATAATTTCCTGATATATTCCGGGAATATATACATGAAAAAACTGCATTACTCCCAACCTTGCCCACTAGCCACTTGCTAGAATAATGTACAAGGAATACATGAAAAGATTACCAATGTCAAAACAGAGTTTGTACAAAATAGAATTTTGGAGATGACATGACCAGGTCTGCCCATGAAGTCAGGGAAGACTTCTTCAAGCTTTAAACTGCTTGAAACATGTTTAAGAATTTATGTGAAAGATAATGAAAGAAAGGCATTTTAGATTGTGGCCCTCCCTGTACGAAAACTTAGAGACATTCACCATTAGTCATGGGCCAGGAAGATATTGCTGGCTTGGGGATGTCATAGTGGTGGAAGCTGACCACTACTCCAGAGTCTAGATCGAGATGGGCTTTGGTTCCCATGCTACAGAGCTATAGTTTGGTGAATTAAAATAGGATGAAGTGACACTGAAGAGGGTTAGGAAACTAACACCCTGGGCTAGGTGAGAGATGGTGAATAATGTGATAAAGAACACAGAGAGACAGTACTAGATATGAAAGAATTTTAAAGAGATATTTCAGTCAGGTTTAATGAATGACTGGATGCAGGGGAGAGTAGAGGGGAGGGACAGTGAAGGTTGATTCTTAGGTCTCTCTTGGCTGAGTATATAAAAGAAACTCTGGGGGCAGGAACAATTATTTTTGGAGGCAAAAATGAATTAAATGTTATGTTTAATCTGAGATAATTTTGAGAGATACAAGGTAAGATATTCAGAAGGTATATGGATTGTTAGCTTCAGCTCTGATGTTATCCTCTCAGAAGCATAAGTTGGAAATGGACTATGGACTGGCTACTAGCTAGGTTTCAGCAGATGAGGTGTTGGCACTTCCCTAAGGGCCTAGTGGTTAAGATTCTGTGCTTCCACTGCAGGAGATGTGGGTTTGATCCCAGGTCAAGGAGAAGACAATGGCAACCCACTCTAGTACTCTTGCCTGGAAAATCCCATGGGTGGAGGAGCCTGGTGGGCTGCAGTCCATGGGGTCGTGAAGAGTCGGACACGACTGAGCAACTTCACTTTCACTTTTCACTTTCATGCATTGGAGAAGGAAATGGCAACCCACTCCAGTGTTCTAGTCTGGAGAATCCCAGGGATGGCAGAGCCTGGTGGGCTGCCGTCTGTGGGGTCGCACAGAGTCGGACACGACTGAAGTGACTTAGCAGCAGCAGCAGCAGCAAGGAGGTAAGATCCTACATGATGCAGTGCCCCCACCCCCTCCCAAAAAAAAAGAGAAGAAAAAAACTAAATCAGAAGATAATGTGTCTATGGTCAGTGCAAGGGGAAAGGGAAGATATTTTAGGCTGACTAGTGACAGGATCTTGGAATAATGAGACTGGCATTACTTAACTCGGTGTGTGCTGAAGTAATGAATAATAAGGGTGGATCACGAATCCGCAGGGTGAGGCCAAATTGTGGAGAAAAGTAACAGTAATTAAGAGTTTATGTCCTTTTTAATTGAAGAGACTTAGAAAAGGGGAATGAAATCACATGGTGAAAGTGCTGTTTAAGCATAAGTAATCAAGTTGAGGTTGAACGGGGAGAATTTATTACAGTCAAACCCATGTGAGTTTGGGTTCCTGCGGTTAGACGAGATGGCAGAAGACCATTTTAGATGTGATATAGGAGACTAAGAACAGGAATGAAATGGCAAATTACATTAGAATGACAGTAGATTGATAATTGTATTACTGATTTGCTTATTCTTAACAAATATTCTTTAGTTATCATGCTTCTTATCTTGTTCCAATTAGCCCTTTTTCTCAGAGAACACTCCTCTGTGATGCTTGCTTCAGTCATCTCTCCATTTGGTCTTTATCTTCTATCCTGCTTGACTCTCATATTTTCTTCTTTGTTTTTACTGTCCTGCTGAGTAGACAGACAGCTCTGGAGGCAAGTTGTGTTGCTTCAAGTACGAGGGAGAAAAACATGTCCTGCAGTCATGATCTTGCTTTCTTGGCAGGCACAGAGAAACAGGCTTTAAATTCTAGTGAGAAACACTGCCTTAGACTCAAGGCAGCACTTCTGATGTTCCTGTGGGTTTACAGGGGGAAAAAATGCAGGAAGAAACAAGCAAAAAAGAAACCTAACTAAAAGCAGAGGGACTCCAGATTGCACTTAACTCTTCCTCACCTATACTAAGATCCAGTACACTTTGACTATCAATGCATTTTGGCTATTGCAACCTTTCATTTATTTATTCTTCTGTGTAGTAAATGTAGAGAAAATGTTACAGGGCTACTGATGAGACCATGACTACCATGTATATACACAAGCAGATTTCAATATGGGTCTGGGAAAAGTTGAATCTTGGCCATCCCCTTTAGGTTCTAGCACCTTGAACTGACACAGTGCCATCTATTTTTATAAGTCTTCTATAGATTTTCCCTAATATCTGACAAACTGTTTGTTTAGTCCTCCATGAGAATTCTAGGCAGGCCCCATGTCTTTTTAGTAATTGTTCTTGGCATATATTTAGCATAATTATGTACCAGTAAAATCTAGTGTTGAGGTCCTAACCTCCAGTACCTTAGAATGTACCTTATTTGGAATAAGGTCTTTAAATAGGTAAAAATGAGGCTGTTAGTTTGGGGCCCTAATCCAATCTGATTGGTGTCCTTTTAAGAAGAGAAAGTGAAACAAAGGTTGTGAACACAAAGGAAAGGCCATGGGAAGGCACAGCAAGAAGACTGCCATCTGCAAATTAAGGCAAGAAGCCTTAGGAGAAAACAAACCTGCCAACACCTTAACTTGGACTTCTAGCCTCTAGAACTGTGAGAAATAAACGTGTTGTTTAATCCACCAAGTATTTTGTTCTGGCACTCCTAGAAAATGAATACACCATACTTTCCAATTAGTAAGTTTGTATTATTCCTGAGAGGATTTTTGGTAGCTGTAATTCTCTCTGCTATACTGAAAATGTGAGACCTCCTGATGATTTGATGAGCCTTTCTCTTATTTTAACTTGCTTTTACACTTGTAATATTATTCCAGAGCTAAGTAGTTTCTGTTCTCATTTTCTTGTTAGTGTGATGTGTTTCACTTAATTGCATTTTTCATTCTTCTTGACATTTTGAATACGTTTACTAAAGCTGAAATGAGAATTTCGATAAATGAATAAATAATGATTTACTGACATCTGCAGTGTCTTAAACTTTTATCGATCTTCAAACATGAGGTTTTCTAATACAGAATAATACATCAGAGGTTTCTATAGATTTTATTAAATGTGATACATTTTAAAAAACCTATATCAGAAAGCATGTTCTCAACACAAAGACAGTAGGGTTGACCCTTGAACAATGAGGAACAGAGGCACTAACCCTCTGTGAAGTAAAAAATCTGAGTTCAACTTTACAGTGGGTCCTCTATATCCACAATTCTGCAACTTCAGATTCAACAACTTCAGACTGTAGTTTCTAGTATATATTTAGGAAAAACAAAATCCATGTGTAAGTGGACCTGTGCATTTCAAGCCAAAGTTGTTCAAGAGTCAATTGTATAGTGATGTAGTCAAGAGTATATGATTTAGAGTTAACAGGCTATGGTTGAAATCTTATCTCAACCTCTTGGAAGATAGGTAACACTCAGCAATAAAATTACGTTAAAGTCTCATTTTGTCATCTGTAGAATAAAGTTGATAAATAGTGATGCTTAACGCATAGGACTGTGGTCAGCACAGATAAGTGAATTAATAAAACAGCACCTGGTTCATGGCTAATACGCCCTACATCTGAGCTATTATTTTCCTGAATCTTATTGCTTGCTGGTCTGAAAAATCATCTTGTATTAATTTTGTTCTTATTAGAACCTTATTATGATATTAATTTCAGGCAGAGTTTCTTATCCTTGGTTCTGTTGACATTTAAACCTGGATAATTCTTTACTGTGAGGGCTATCCTGTGCATGCAGATTGTTTAGTAGCATTCATGGGCTCTATTAGATTCCATCAGTCAATGGTCCCTAGTTCTGACAACTAAAAACATTGCCTTGACACGGTCAGATGTTCTTGGGACAAAATTGTCTCCTGTTGAGAATCACTGGGAAATATTTGACTAAGAAAAAAAAACTTGATTTGGAAAATATTATACCTATTGCCTGTTGTTTAAGTAAGCTAATATGATGCTTGGTTTATTCTAAAGTGTTAGGATTTTGTAAGATAATTTTTCTTTTAAAATACAATTAAACTATGCTAGCTGAAATGTAACACAATTTCTTTTATTGTGGCATAAGGTTAAAATATCTTGTTATGTCTTTTTTCTAAAATAATGTATAGTAATGGAAAAGTATAATGGACTTAAAAATTGATCACATACATTGTCATGAAGACCTCTATTCAGATAAAGCAAATTATACCTACTTATTATCAGAGTAAGCTCAAATATTATCAATAATGGAAGTAACTACTGTCTGATGTTTCTCATGTACTGTAGAACACTTTGACTAAAGTAGCATTGAGTGTAGGAGAGAGAAATTTAAATATTTATCAAAGTGTGCTACCATGTTTCATGGTCAAAAGTGTAGAAAGATGAAGTATGTGGGGAATTTTAAAAAGTATAGATGTATTATTGTGTTAGAGACATAAAATACATGGTGGTTATATGGATATGAATAATTACCACCCTACCACATTACAGTATTAGTGTGATGTTCTTGTGTTTTAAACAGTAGAACCCATAAAACAATGGAAAGCTTTTTTTTTTTTAAGTTCAGTGCATTTGTATAAATCTGTCTGTATAATAAATGTATCAAATCTTATCTGACATTTATTTGGGATCAATCAAATGATTAACACCTGTCAATTACCATTCCTTACTCCTTTGCTCCTTGCAAGATGGGATGTATCATTACTGATATACTGTTCCATAGAATAGTATATTCCACATATTATATATTATAAATATAAGTATCCTATAGTTTTTATCATTATCAGAATTTTATATTTACTTCTTCATTTTCATTTTCTTGGGTATCTTTTCTTTTGGATCAACTTCAGGAAGTCTTTCCAAAATAAGACTATAGCTCAGTCTAAACATATCTTCATTCCTCGGTTATCTTAAATGTTTATTACTGGTTTTTTCCTCAGTGTGTTATTCTAATTGTGCCACCAAAAAATTAGATGCAAAGTTTTTCAATCCTATGTCTTTTCTCTTTTCTTCCTTTTGTCTTACAAAGTCAATGTTGCAATCGATAATGGAAAAATTAAAGATTTTAAATGTAATAACAGTTTGTATAATTTTGCCATACATGGCAAAATTAAAAAAAATTTTCATAGTAGTGCAGTGATGCAGATGTAATTATTTGTGGTGGAAAAACTTGAGCCTGTGGATGGAACAAGGCTTAGCAGGTGTAAGCAGTAAGAGGCAGAAGTTGATTACTCTGACACAGTAGCCAGTGCTCTTTTGTTCCATCACAGGGTTTGCTGGATAAACTTCTCTCACACTTGTTGCTGAGAAAATAAACTCGAATTCCTTATTGTAATGTGTAATTCCTCTTGGTAGAGCCTTTGAAAGACCAATAAAGAGAGCCACAAACTTGGAGAATGATGAAGTACTATTCCGCATCTCCCTTTTAATTTCACTTTACAAAGCCTTTAGGATCTCTCCTTTGCTGAAAGACACAGCAGCCAGTTTACAAGGGAAATAATATTGAAATATAAAATATGCATTTTAACAGTTAAATATCAGATATGATGGCATGCTCAAAGCAGCAGCAGTAGATTACTGCTTTCTTTTCAAGGTTTAAGAGCATTAGGAAATATACGTGTAAAAAAAATATGTATATATATATATATGCTGCTGCTAAGTCACTTCAGTCGTGTCCAACTCTGTGCAACCCTATAGACGGCAGCCCACCAGGCTCCCCCGTCCCTGGGATTCTCCAGGCAAGAACACTGGAGTGGGTTGCCATTTCCTTCTCCAATGCATGAAGGTGAAAAGTGAAAGTGAAGTCGCTCAGTCGTGTCCGACTCTTAGTGACCCCATGGACTGCAGCCTACCAGGCTCCTCCATCCATGGGATTTTCCAGGCAAGAGTACTGGAGTGGGGTGCCATTGCCTTCTCCATATCCAACCAGTCCATCCTAAAGGAGATCAGTCCTGAGTGTTCATTGGAAGGACTGATGTTAAAGCTGAAACTCCAATACTTTGGCCACCTGATGCGAAGAACTGACTCATTTGAAAAGACCCTGATGCTGGGAAAGATTGAGAGCAGGAGGAGAAGGGGACAACAGAGGATGAGATGGTTGGATGGCATCACTGACTCGATGGACACAGGTTTGGGTAAACTCTGGGAGTTGGTGATGGACAGGGAGGCCTGGCGTGCTGTTGTCAATGGGGTCGGACATGACTGAGCAACTGAACTAAACTGAACACATTATGTCATCTGATATGATATATGATATAATGTGTATATATACACATTTCTGATATGTATATATGATATACTGTGTATATATACACATTTCTGATATATATATATGATATAATGTGTTCAGGACTGATCTCCTTTAGGATGGACTGGTTGGATCTCCTTGCAGTCCAAGGGACTCTCAAGAGTCTTATATGATATATAGATATATATACTTTATATTCCACATATAGTAGACAGAAAAGTGAGGTGTTTTACTTCATGGGATCTACTATAGTGAAATGTTTTAATGCTTAATATTTTTGTCATTGCATTGTCCTACATACTCATCATCTTCAAAATCAATCAATCATCATTTCAGAAATACTGTGCCCTTATATTGTAGTATACTGGAAAATCTCTGAATATGTCTTAAAGTTTAAATGAAATCACATGTCATTTGTTTCAGTAACCAAAGCTGAATATTTTCTGTCTGTCTGGTAGCACAGACACAATATTTGACCCCCACTGTGAGGACAGAGGACATTATAACCTCCAGAACAGAACGTCTGTCGGAAACTTTGGGAGCATTGTGTCAGACTGAGGGGAGGTGCTCAGATAAGAGCCAGCAGTAGGTCTAACTGTTAGTAACAATATCTGTCCTATCGTCTCATGAATCGGACATTGTCTGAGTGGAAATCAGAAGATATTGCCAAGGAGACATCAAATGTGCAGAATGTTCTGTTCTGTGTAGTGCAACTTGTTAAATTTCACTCCTGTTTATATTTCAATTACTGAAAAAAGCAGGTGGGGGAAAAACATCTCATTCCTTCTTGAAGTTGAAGCTCTTAACAATTACTTATTAGCTGGGGTTTGAATTTAGTTAAAAGAATCTAATTTGGTTTCTTTAAATAGTACATATTCACTGCTGCTGCTGCTGCTAAGTCGCTTCAGTCGTGTCCAACTCTGTGTGAGCCCACAGACGGAAGCCCACCAGGCTCCCCCGTCCCTGGGATTCTCCAGGCAAGAACACTGGAGTGGGTTGCCATTTCCGTCTCCAATGCATGAAAGTGGAAAGTGAAAACTGAAAGGGAAGTCGCTCAGTCGTGTCCGACTCTTAGAGACCCCATGGACTACAGCCTACCAGGCTCCTCCATCCATGGGATTTTCCAGGCAAGAGTACTGGAGTGGGGTGCCATTGCCTTCTAGGAGAAGTATTTTTAGATGAATGGATATCAGTAAGATGTACAGATACAGGATACTCTCCTTTTTTAGATAAATATAGTTTAAATTCTACTCCACCAAATGAACTTTATGATCTACGTGTAAACCATGTGCTTCTCCTATTTAGCAAAACATTTGATTCAGTATACTGTCACATCCAAATACTAAACTTCAAAAGTCTATTTAGAAATGAATTTCATTTACAAAACATTATATGTTTCTCATTGTTCACACTTTTTAGCCAAATCAAAGGATGCAAGACAAAATAGTTTGATTTTTTTTTTTTACTTGTATTCCTCGTTATATTCCTCTACCATCCCACCTCCCCAAACTAGCCTGACTGCTTGAAAATCTTCAAAAACAACCATTGCTTTTTGAGTAAAGTCCAATTCCTAAGCCTCTGTACTCTACCTCCATGAGGGCAGTCACTTTGTGTGTCTTATTTGGGGCTAATATTGTCAGTACTTGCTGTCACACTTGTCTTTTCATAGGTACTCAGGAAATATTTGTCATAGCAAGAATTAATGTCATAGAAAGTGAAGTGAGTGTAAGTTGCTAAGTTGCAATCATTACTGCCCTAAATAACTTGTTCTCTGTCCTATAAGTGACCAAACTTAAAGGCCCCATCCCGAAATCTGAGGAGAGTGTCTAGTACCAGGAGTAAGGCATTGAATGACACCAAAGCTGCACTGGAACATCACTCCTCCCTGTAATTCCTGTATCCTAAACAAATTCCTGAAATCTATCCTGCTTTATGGTGTGAAAGTGAAGTGAAAGTTGCTCAGTTCAGTTCAGTTGCTCAGTCGTGTCTGACTCTTTGCGACCCCATGAATCGCAGCACGCCAGGCCTCCCTGTCCATCACCAGTTCCCAAAGTTCACTCAGACACACGTCTATCGAGTCGGTGATGCCATCCAGCCATCTCATCCTCTGTTGTCCCCTTCTCCTCCTGCCCCTAATCCCTCCCAGCATCAGAGTCTTTTCCAATGAGTCAACTCTTCGCATGAGGCGGTCAAAGTACTGGAGTTTCAGCTTTAGCATCATTCCTTCCAAAGAAATCCCACGGTTGATTTCCTTCAGAATGGACTGGTTGGATCTCCTTGCAGTCCAAGGGACTCTCAAGAGTCTTCTCCAACACCACAGTTCAAAAGCATCAATTCTTCAGCACTCAGCTTTCTTCACAGTCCAACTCTCTCATCCATACTTGACCACTGGAAAAACCATAGCCTTGACTAGACAGACCTTTGTTGGCAAAGTAATGTCTCCGCTTTTGAATACGCTATCTAGGTTGGACATAACTTTCCTTCCAAGGAGTAAGCGTCTTTTAATTTCATGGCTGCAGTCACCATCTGCAGTGATTTTGGAGCCCAAAAAAATAAAGTCTGACACTGTTTCTCCATCTATTAGCCATGATGTGATGGGACCAGATGCCATGATTTTTGTTTTCTGAATGCTGAGTTTTAAGCCAACTCTCTCTCTCTCCTCTTTCACTTTCATCAAGAGGCTTTTGAGTTCCTCTTCACTTTCTGCCATAAGAGTGGTGTCATCTGCATATCTGAGGTTATTGATATTTCTCCCAGCACTCTTGATTCCAGCTTGTGTTTCTTCCAGCCCAGAGTTTCTCATAATGTACTCTGCATAGAAGTTAAATAAGCAGGGTGACAATATACGGCCTTGACGTACTCCTTTTCCTATTTGGAACCAGTCTGTTGTTCCATGTCCAGTTCTAACTGTTGCTTCCTGACCTGCATACAGATTTCTCAAGAGGCAGGTCAGGTGGTCTGATATTCCCATCTCTTTCAGAATTTTCCACAGTTTATTGTGAACCACACAGTCAAAGGCTTTAGCATAGTCAATAAAGCAGAAACAGATGTTTTTCTGGAACTCTCTTGCTTTTTCAGTGATCCAGCAGATGTTGGCAATTTGCTCTCTGGTTCCTCTGCCTTTTCTAAAACCAGCTTGAACATCTGGAAATTCACAGTTCATGTATTGCTGAAGCCTGGCTTGGAGAATTTTGAGCATAGTCGTGTCCAACTCTTTGCGAGCCCATAGACTATACAGTTCGTGGAATTCTCCAGGCCAGAATTCTGGAGTGGGTAGCTGTTCGCTTCTCCAGGGGATCTTCCCAACCCAGGGATCGAATTGCAGGCGGATTCCTTACAAGCTGAGCCATGAGAGAAGCCCAAGGGAAGTCATAGCAAGGCACTGCATTATTTGTTCTCAGTCTACTTTTCCAAGCTTATCTTCCATCACTTATCTCCACATATTCTATGTTTTAACTCAGTGAGTTTATTTTCCCTGTTCCCTGAATATACACCACTTTCTCCATGTATTTTAAGTGCTTCTTCTCCTTAACATGGCATGTTATCATATCTGCTTCTTGTTCTAAGAGCAACCAGCTCAGGTGTAGTCTGTTCCTATGGTTTCTCTGATCTTATCTAGATTATTTTTGTGTTCTTAAAACTTCTTTAGTATATTGCTTGCATTTCTTTTATTATTTTTCTTTTCCCTTTCAAATCACAGTTATTGGATATATCTTTTCTTTCCTCCCTGAAGTACTTGAGTGTAAGATATAAGAGTATGTCTTAACTCCTTTTTCTTCAGTGGTACCCAGCATAGACCCTTCGATGTGCTGATGCTCAGTGAATGGTTGTTGATTGAATGGACACATGGCTTCCTTCTCCATACTTCACTAAAAAACTGATTAATCTTTTAGTTGTTGCTTTTTCCCTAGATATCTTAAAAACTTCCCACAGATCATGTGATTAATTAGGAATTCAATAGAACTTGGCTCTTAGAAATAGCTGAATAACTTTTGACTTGAGATGCATGACAGGATTGAACATTGAACTGGGAGGAAGAATCTTGACTTCTGTGATTGGCTTCTCTATAAACTGATTGTATAAACTGGTATCAGAATCAATGATTAAAAATAACTAATATCACATGCAAAAACACCTAAAGTATATTTAATAATAATATGTAATAATAGGTGGTCAATAAATGTTCATTTTTTTCATATTCTATTATTCTTTTCCTCACTTTCCTATTTTCTTCTGTCATCATATTTAAAAATAGTAATTCTCTTAAAGTTTAACCCTTTTAAACTTCTGTTTGAAAACTTTTATTACCTTGGTTTTCTATCAATTCATTAGTGCCTTTGATTTCCCATATGTAAAAACTGGAAAAAAAAATCTATTTGCTATGTATTTATTGTATAATGCAGAAGACTAATGAGACTATAGTACTCCTAGGATGAAGTATTTGAATACAGCTATTTTAAAAAGACATTATTTGTGGGCAATATCTAGATATATTACTAGCATCTATCCTCTAAGTCTCCTTCAGAATGAGTTTGTTTAAATAGAGAGGTCAGATGTAGACTCACATATATATGGTCAATTGATTTTCAAAAAAGGTGCAGAGGCAATTTACCCAAGGAAGTAAAATCTTAGTTTTACCTGAATGCCTGTATGCAAATGTGTGTGTATGGTGTGTGTGTGTGTGTGTGTGTGTGTGTGTGTGTGTGTGTGTCTCTTTGTGTGTGTGTGCTCAGTCATGTCTGACTCTTTGCAACCCCATGTACTGTAAGCCTGCCAAACTCCTCTGTCCATGGGATTCTCCAGGCAAGATTACTGGAGTGGGTTGCCACTTCCTCCTCCAGTGGCTCTTCCCAACCCAGGGGATCGAACCCATGTCTCTTGCATCTTCTGCACTGGCAGGCAGATTCTTTACCACTGAGCCCATGGCATTTGGTCCCATCCCTTTATGGCAAGTAGATGGGGAAACAATGGAAACAGTGATAGACTTTATTTGGGGAGGGGCTCCAAAATCACTGCAGATGGTGATTGCAGCCATGAAATTAAAAGATGCTTGCTCCTTGGAAGAAAAGCTATGACCAACCTAGATAGCATATTAAAAAGCAGAGACATTACTTTGCCAACAAAGGTCCATCTAGTCAAGGCTATGGTTTTTCCTGTGGTCATGTATGAATGTAAGAGTTGGACTGTGAAGAAAGCTGAGCACCAAATAATTGATGCTTTTGAACTGTGGTGTTGGAGAAGACTCTCGAGAGTCCCTTGGACTGTAAGGAGATCCAACCACTCAATCCTAAAGGAAATTGGTCCTGAACACTCATTGGAAGCACTGATGCTGAAACTGTAGTTCCAATACTTTGGTCACCTAATATGAAGAATTGACTCATTGGCAAAGACCCTGATGCTAGGAAATATAGAAGGTAGGAGGAGAAGGGGATGACAGAGAATGAATGGTTGGATAACATCACTGACTGGATGGATATGAGTTTGAGCAAGCTCTGGAGATTGGTGATGGCAGGGAAGCCTGGTGTGCTACAGCCCATGGGGTCGCAAAGAGTTGGACACAACTGAGTGACTGAACTGAACTGAGCTGACTGGGAAGCCCGTATGCAGATAGAGCAACTCTGTTCCCAATCACTTGCCAAACACCCAAGTGTCCTTCAACTAGTGACTGGATAAATTAACTGTAGTACATCCATATAGTACTATACTTCTCAGCCACTGGTCAGGAAGATCCCTTAGGGAAGGAAAAGTCAATCCACTTTAGTATTCTTGCCTGGGACTTACCATGGACAGAAGAGCCTGGCTGGCTACAGTCCATGGGGTTGCTAGAGTCAGAAATGAGGTAGTCACTAAACCACCACCACTGATAAATGAAACAAAAAGCTTTCACATTCATTATGCTGAGTGGGAAAACTGGAATCAAAAGACTCTAAACTCTATGATTATTTTTATATGATATTCTGGGAAAAAAAATTATAGAGACAGGAAACAGATCTTTCATTGCCAGTGGAAGGGAGTAGAGAGTGAAATTTTCTACACAAGGGCACGAGAGAGTCTTGTGGGGTAATGAAACTGTTTTATGTCTTGTGATGGTAAGAAACACAGTTTGGAAACAAACTGTGTTTGTTTACCAGAACAGATAGAACTATATACCAAAAAGGGTGAATTTGGGGCTGGTGGAACTACTATTTTATATATCTGTTTTGGTGGTGATTACATGGCTGTAACTCATAGAACTATACATAAAAAAATGGTAGGTTTTGCTGAATGTAAATTATGCTTCAGTTAAATACAAAATTCTTTCTTAATCATTGGGAGAAAATTCACTTTTGCATACCTTGGGACCCAAATTACATTAGTCAATGCTGGGTGAATTCTGGTTTAAATAAATCATTAGAGGGCAGGGACCAGTGTTGGCTTAACTGATGCCATTTCTGGGCCTTATTTTGGATATTTCTACCTCTGCTAAGATATCCAAGAGGTTAAGAGTTATTGGTGGTGGTGGGTGTTTTTATTTGATGCAAAGATTGAGTAGGCAAAGAATATTGACTGGAAGAGCTTGCAGGAGGTATGCTGGCCTTGGCCGATCAAAATGAAACTTTCTCGCTATGCGGGTTCCTTAGTGAATGGACAGAGTCAAGTCTTGCATGGCTTCCTTTTTATATTTGTGAATTCAAGAAGAGAAATGTTCTATCCTCAGAGACAAGTACATGTGAATAAACATGAAGTAGAAAAAAGAAAGCATATTTTTTAAGAGAAAAGATCTCTTATATCATCATATTGCTTCATAGGATGACTCACTCAGTGGTGCTACTTAATTCAAGTTGATTTTGTTTGAAAACGAGATAATTTAGCTATTGTGAAAAATTTAAAGTAATTTTTAAAATAAAGGGAAATTGAGGCATAGCAGAAAGGCTGAATAGTTACCTGTGGTCACATTGCTAATTAGTTGCCAGGTCAGCCCTTTAACATAGGATGATTCAAGAGTAAAACTCAGCCTTATGAGTTTTCCCACATCAGTTTTACATTCTTCTTACCTCCTCCAACCTATAGGACTTAAATACCTTGGGCAGATTACTTAACTTTTTTGTACCACAGTTTCTTGAAATAATTATAACAGATGCTCTTACCTCTTAGAATCATTATGAAATAATGCTTGTAAATAATAGTGTCGACAAATTATTAAATAAGATTTCTTCTTTTTCATTAAAAAAGTTTTCTTTATACAGGACTATCTTGCATCCCTGCCCGAGACAGCTAGCATATCTAACATCAAGTTCTTTTTCTATTAGAGTACTTAGATCTTATGTCAAACAGTTATGGTGGTTCAGTTGCTCAGTCATGTCCGACTCTTTACTATTCCATGGACTGCAGCACACCAGGCTTCCCTGTCCTTCACCATTTCCCAGAGTTTGCTCAAACTCATGTCCTTTGAATAGGTGATGCCATCCAACCATCTCATCTTCTGTTGTCCCCTTC